>NC_072486.1:72600222-73276472 GCF_027574615.1 Eptesicus fuscus
ATATGTGCTCCATGTGAGTGAGGTAGGTGCTTATGTAGGTGGGTTCCGACTTACAGCAAAAATCGCATTACATCGCGCTGTAGGAACGGATCTCCGATGTAACCCGAGGACCTACTGTATATATAGATGCTTGAGCACAAGGGAGAAAGCACAGAGAAAAGGAAGATCCCATGAACCGGCTCGAGGACTGGCTCTGCTCAGCTGCTTTTATAAGCTGATACAAAGTGGGCTTGTGCAGAAAGGCAGGCGTTTTTACAAAGGTAGGCTTGCAGACTTTTCCAGTTCAGGGTGGGGAAACTTTCTTTTCCAGCTGTGTTGCCTGGTAACTCTGGTTGTGCCTGTGCTAGAAATTGCTATCTGGGGAGGTGGTAATACAACCGCTATGGGGGCAAGTTGTCAGACCAATAATCATTACCGCCACCCTCAGATCCTATAACAGTCAAACCTTGATCAACTGTGCATGAGGGTCAGTAGTTTATGCAGGAAGAGGGAGATAGAATCTGCTACCTCTGTGTTGTTTTTGAGTCGGGAGTGGAGGGGTGGTGACATTTTTGCTTGAGTTCCTCTTGATCACCTGGTCTTAACTTGACTTCCTGGCCATTGGGTATTTTCTATTCCTGGGCCTAAGTCCCTATGCTGTCTCACTTCTTAATTTACAAGTTACCTCCTCAGAGAGACCCTTTCCCTGTTTTGTTTCATTCATACACTTATCGCTCTCTGGCATTTTCTTGTTGACTTGCTCAGGGCCTGTCTTTCTCCTAGTGAAACCAGACAACAGGTCCGTTACTGCCAGTTGCCGAGTCAATAAGCAGAGACAAAGTTGAATTTTTTTATGGGTGTTTATCAATCAGATAGCTAGCAATCTGAGAGAGCAGCAGGTATTAGCACTATGGAAAACTGCTCTGCCATTTCATTTCTAACAAATGTTTATATAAGATTAGTGGTGGGGAAAATATCTAAAGTTAGTGAGTTCCCAGGGTCTGCCTTCTTTCATTGTCCTTGCAAAGATCAGCCCCAAACACTGTGTCCCTTCAGATGGGCCCTGCCCTTGCTCTGGGCTCTGGCTGCCTTATCTCCAGGGCCTGTGCTCCTTCTGTGACACGCCCTTCAGCTTCCTGGGGTCTGTAAGAAAATCCCTCCATGATGTCAAAACAGCTAACCCTTTCCAAACAACGTAGCCTGCTCCTGGAACCAGAGAAGAGTCATCATTTACAAAAGAAAAAGGTTAAATGAATGGTGGAGTGGGTCACAATTCCCACTGTGACACCGGAAGTAGGCACTTTCACTGTCAGACCCACAGGCACCCTCCCAAGTGCCTAAAACTGTGTCTGGCCCTGGAAGGAGTTGGAGAAGAGTTCATAAAATAAATAAATTCTGATTAAAAACCCCCAACAATACAACTTAACACCAACAGCTGGGTTCTATAAAATATTTTTTTTTCTATAAAATATGTCTAGCCTGGCCGGCGTGGCTCAGTGGTTGAGCGTCCATCCACCTACGAACCAGGAGGTCATGGTTCGATTCTCAGTCAGGGCACATGCCCGGGTTATGGGCTGGATCCTCAGTGTGGGGTGTGCGGGAGGCAGTCGATCCATGATTCTCTCTCCCTTTCCCTTCCTCTCTGATATAAATAAAAATATATTTTTAAAAACATATGTAAAAATATGCCTAAGCATTACCCAGATCGGGAGACACTAGATCATAGGGGCCATGAACTCCCTTAAACTGTATGAAGTATGTGTGTGTTGAGAGAGATTGGTAGGCATGAACGTGCAGGCCCATATGCATTTTTCTGAGAAGATGCATCCTAGCTTTTTTCAGATTTTCATGTGACTCCCTAACTTCAAAAATCGTTAAGAAACAATGTGCTGCCGAAACCGGTTTGGCTCAGTGGATAGAGCGTTGGCCTGCGGACTCAAGGGTCCCAGGTTCGATTCCGGTCAAGGGCATGTACCTTGGTTGCGGGCACATCCCCAGTAGGGGTTGTGCAAGAGGCAGCTGATCGATGTTTCTCTCTCATCGATGTTTCTAACTCTCTATCCCTCTCTCTTCCTCTCTGTAAAAAATCAATAAAATATATTTTTAAAAATAATAAAAGATTAAAAAAAAAAAAAAGAAAAGAAACAATGTGCTACTGGCTTGAATATACCCAAAATGTTCTACAAGTGGTAGTGGGCATACCCTAATGAACTACTAAATATTTCTACATTTAAAAGAAGAGAGACATACATGTGTATTTCCACACCATAAGGACTCTTTCTTAGGACGCTAACCATGAAAAGTTTCCTTCCTGGTATCAACAGTGTCCTTCCACCCAGTAACCGCCAGGCCACAACCAGCCCAGGGGCTCCCTGTGGTGGAGCTCAGCCTGAGACCTCATGCCAGCCTTCCCACGTGTCTGGAGCTGTCATCGCCCGCAGAGAGAACAGGGGCATCTGCTGGCTCCTCTCGGGAACTGCCGCGGGAACCGCTGCTCTGGTGACAGTGTCAGAACATGATCTTCCCCACACGCACATAGTCCCCCAGAAACACAGACTGCTTTTCCTTTTCGGTAGGAGTTGGAAAGGCTCGGTGAGATACACAGTGACAACATTTCTGAGCACAAAAGACGCCAGACGTGAAATGGGAAAACAAAATGCACCCAGCGCACAGGAAGTCCCGCTCTAGCTTCAGCCATGGAAAACACCTGTGAGAAAAGCACGTGTTACCTATGGGATTCAATATTCCTTGAAAAGCAAACAACCACAAAATGCAGATGGCGGAGGGGCGAGATGGCTGTGGAGTAACAGGAGGCCGGGTGCCCTTGCTCCCAGCCACGGGCTGGATTTACAGTTAAAAAACAAGAGTGGAGCTGATTGGACATATTTTGTCTAAGGAGCACTGAGGAAACAATGCAGAGATTGGAAAGAAAGCGGGGGGGGGGGGGGGGGGGCAGCTGGTTTGGCTCAGTGGATAGAGCGTCAGCCTGGGGTCTGAAGGGTCCTGGGCTGGATTCCGGTCAAGGGCACCTTGCCGGGGTTGCACGGTCGGTCCCCAGTAGGGGGTGCGCAGGAGGCAGCCGATCAATGATTCTCTGTCATCATTGGTGTTTCTATCTCTCCCTTTCTCTCTGAAATCAATAAAAATATATTTTTAAAAGGGGGGGGGTCACAGAAAGGAGGAGCCCCCCCTGGAGCTGGTGCTCGGCTGAGAGGCCCCAGCGATATTGGCTGCAAAGCCCCCTCCCCTTGGGAGTGTGGGCTCGCCTCCCCACGCAGGGATCCCAGGTCCAGAGCAGCAGAGGATCCCTCGCGGCCTGGGGCCGAGGGACCCAGGACACTGCGTTTACCTGGGAGCAGGGTCAGGACCTTCCCCGTGGAAGAGGACACCTAACATGGGCAGCCCCCGCGGGAGAGGCTGCACTGTGGCGTTTGGCTCCCCAAAAAGGAGGGGAGGGTGGGGGTGAAGGGGGTGCCGAGGGCTGCACCCAGCAGGGACTTGGAGGGGCCCTCTGCTTTCCTGAAAGGCTGGGTGCAGAGCCTCAGATAGTGCCTAACCGTGGGGCAGGGCGAGAGGATTCTTCCACCTGGAGCGCAGGGTTGGACCCTCCCCGCGCCGGCGAGCGGCGTGGACTGCTCCGTCCCGTTGGGGGGTGGGGTAGGGCGGGTTGGGGTTTGGCCCCCCGCACTGAGGATCGTGGGAGCAGGGAGCGCTAACAGAGCTGGGATTCCCGGCCCCAGCTCTACCGAGACCAGCCGCGCGGAGGCTGGAGTCCGGCCCGGGGCTGACTTTGGAACTCCTTCCGCTTGGGCCTGAGGCCCCAGGGTGCTGGGTCCTCGCAGAGCAGGATTTGGTTTGGTTTTGTGTGGGTGGGTTTGGTTGTTTTGGGGGGTGGCACCCGCGGGGAAGGCTCACATAGGTGAGACCGGAGCGAGAAGTGGGCTTTGTGACTGCATTGTGGGGAGGCTGGCCCGAGCACCCTGCGAGTTCAGCCGGTCAGTCCCGGGAAGGAGGGTGTTACCTGTCTCCCCCTCCTGCAGGCTGGGAGCACCACCCCCAACAGGAAAGGTTGGAATCAGCTCTCTGAGGCCACAGATACCCGCAGTTTGGTGGGGGTCGGGAGAACAGCTCAGAGCAGGACATGGCAAGGGACCAGGAGGAAATGCTTAGGCCCCTCCTGGGTGCTTGGCAGACAATATTTGCAATCAGAGACTTCTTATCAATTCCACTGAGCCCAGGGCAGCTGAAACTTCTGCAGGAAAGGAGGCGGTCTGTAGGCAGCCTCATCTGCACCAGGCCTCCTTAGGGGGAACTAGGGTTGGAGGACATGGTAGGAGGTCACTTTTCTTTTCCAGTGTTTTCTTAGTTTTTTATTTTAGTATGAGTAATATCTTTTTATCTTTTTCTTTTTTGTTTATTATTTTTGTTCTCTTTTCTCTTTACTAATTCTCTTCTCTTTTGTTGTAGAGGCTGGAGTCTGGACTTGAAACTGAGACTGATTTCCCCTCAGGGAGTGCCTGGTGGCATAAGCTCTAAGCAGGGGGGCCACTTGCCCTTGTTACTCTAGCCTGGCTGCACCCAAAAGACTCTCCTTGGAAGATGCTGGAGGAAGACCAGGCAACCTCAGGAGGGAGGCAGAGTAGCTGACCGGAGGAGGTGGTCCTCAGAGAGCCGCAAACCGACCACAGCTACAGCAGGACGTAGAGAGCCTCGTGGCCAGCTCCTGATACTGGCTGACACAAAAGTACCTCCTGGGAGGCCGGAAATCAGCACACAAAACAGCGAGCCTCTGTCAACATAATCTGCTAGAATCTAGCAGCTAGATGAACTTCACTTTGCTGGCTTTTATTTATTTAAAAAAGTTTTTGTTGTTGTTCTCTTTCTCAATATTTTCTTCTCTATTGTTTTGGTATTATTATTATTATTATTGTTATTGTTAATATGTAAGCTCTTTTCTCTCTTGTTTCTTTCATAGCTCTTATTGGCCTCTTTCCTTTTCTTACTCTTTTTTCTTTTCCATTATTTCTTTTGCTTTACATTTCTTTCTGTTCTTTGTAGCTTTGCATAACTTTTTTTATTTTATTTTATTTTTTGGTTAATCCTCACCCAAGGATATTTTTTTCCATTGAATTTTTTAGAGAGAGAGTGGAAGGGAGGGAGAGGGGGAGAGAGAGAGAGATGTGAAAGAGTCACATTGGTTGGTTGCCTCCCACAAAATCTCTCACGGGGCCAGAGGATCAAACCTGCAACCCAGGTACTCTCCTTGGACTGGGAATTGAACCTGCAACCCTTTGGTACACAGGCGGACACTCTAACAACTGAGAAACACTAGCCAGGGCTGCATAATTTTCTTTTTCTTTCTTTCTCTGACTTCTTGTCTTTTTTTTTTTTTTTATCTTTTTTTTTTCCTAGTTTCTACTCTTATTTTTTGCTCTCCCTTCTTTCCTTTCAGAATTTGTTTTTTGTCACTTTTCTTTTCCAGTGTTTTCTTTGTTTTTTATTTTAGTATTAGTAATATTATCTTTTTATCTCTTTCTTTTTTATTATTTTTGTTCTCTTTTCTCTTTACTAATTCTCTTTTTCTTTTGTTGTTGTTTTTGCTCTTGTTGTTAGGATCTTTTGTATGTTCCTGTTGAAACGTGGGAAGCAGGGAGTAGATCTCCCCCTTGCGAGTTCTTGCCTCACGAAGTTTGAAGAATAAAATTCGAGGACTAAAAAGACTTGTTAGTAAAAGGGTGGAAATTTATTGGAAGCAAATAGACTCCCATGAAGGGAGGGGTTCCCAAGGGGGTAACCAACCAAGCCCCCTTTACAAAGGTTTTAAAGGCGGTAGTTCTTTGTCTCTTCATCTCCCTTCTCATTGGACCCCTTCCCCATTGTATGACCCTGTGCTTTTCTCATTGGTCACTCTTTTGCAGAATATCAGCTTCAGAGTCCAAAACCCACGTGGTGCCCCCCTCTCCGTCTCCCCCTTATCTTGCAACATTTCTCTTATCTCCTGTGAACAAGTTTCCCTCTTTCTTTTCTGTGAAAGACTGTTTCCTTTCCCCCCATACTCTGTGACTTTTCTTTATCCTCTGTGAATGGATGCCTTCCTCCTCCCTTATCCTGTGGCTCCTTTCTATTCTCTGTGAATGTGTGCCTTCTGGCAGCTCCAAGCCCTCACCTATGCATTCCTCCCCCATGGACCCTCTTTATTCCTAAGACTCCCTAAACCTGCCAGTTTTGTCCCTAGAATTCCTTTCACTGTTGTTTGTTTCCTGTTTGTTTTGTTCTGTTGTTTTGCCCTGTCAGTACCTGTACAACAGCTCACATGGCATGGTAATGGCTGAGCCTTAAAGTTAGTTAGCCAGCCTGAGAGGAGAGCCATACATGGACAGGACAACAACAATCAAGACCCAGTTACAACAGGAGAGCCCAAATAGCCCAGGAAAGGGTCGCTCCTAGAGTGTACAGTTCAGTGGTACAAGGAGACTGCCGCACCGAGTCCCACAGGACGCTTACCACAAAAGCACACGCACAAAGCCTGGGCGTCAGAGCAAGGATATCTAACATACAGATACAAGCACGAAGAGAAGACTAAAATAGGGAGACAAGAAAACAAACCCCAAATTAAAGAAAAAGAGCACTCACCAGAATAGACACTTCTCCAAAGAGGACATACAAATGGCCAGAAGACTTATGAAAAAATGCTCAATGTCCTTATCAGAGAGATGCAAATGACAATGAGTGCCCTAGCTGGTTTTGCTCAGTGGATAGATAGAGCATTGGCCTGCGGACTGAAGGGTCCCGGGTTCGATTCCGGTCAAGGGCACATGCTGGGGTTGTAGGCTCGATCCCCAGTAGGGGGCGTGCAGAAAGCAGCCAATCAATGATTCTCATCATTGATGTTTCTATCTCTCTCCCTCTCCCTCTCTGAAATCAATAATATACATACACACACACACACACACACACACACACACACACACACACACAATGAATTATCACTTCACACCTGCCAGTGCTGGTGAGGATGTGTGGAAGAAGGAACCCTAGTATACTTATGGTGGGAATGTAGAATGGTATGACCACTATGGAAAACTGTGCAGTTTCCTCAAAAAATTAAAAATGGGCCTGGCCAGTGTGGCTCAGTGGATGAGCATTAACCTATGAACCAAGAGGTCACTGGTTCAATTCCTGGTCAGGGCACATCAGGCTCTAGCAGATCGATGTTTCTATCTCTCTATCCTTCTCCCTTCCTCTCTCTCTATAAATCAATAAAAACATATTTTTCAAAATTAAAAATGGAACTCCCATTTGACCCAGTGATTCCACTTCTAGGAATATATCCTTAGAAAACAGAAACACCAATTAGAAAAGATATATGCACCCCTATGTTCATAGCAGCACAATTACAATAGCTAAGATTTGGAAACAGCTTAAGTCCCCATCAGCAGATGAGTGGATTAGAAAACTGTGGTACATTCACACAATGGAATACTACACTGCTGTAAAAAGGAAGGAACTCCTACCATTTGCAACAGCATGGATGGAGCTGGAGAGCATTATGCTAAGTGAAATAAGCCATTCAGAGAAAGATAAATATCACATGATCTCACACATTTATGGAATATAATGAACAACATAAACTGATGAACAAAAACAGATCTAGAGACAGAGAAGCATCGATCAGATGCTCAAACCTCAGAGGGAAGGTAGGGGAGGGTGGGGGTCAGGGGGAGAGACCAACCAAAAGACTTGTATGCATGCATATAAGCCTAACCAATGGACAGAGACAGCAGGGGCTGAGGGCATGTATGGGAGTGGGATGGGGGGCAATGGGAGGATATGGACACATATGTAATACCTTAATCAATTAAAAAAATTGAAAAAAATTAAAAATGGAACTGTCATTTGACCCAGTGATTCCATTTCTAGGAATATATCCTAAGATGTCTGGAACCCCAATCAGAATGAATATATGCGCCCCTAGGTTCCATAGCAGCTATGATCTGGAAACAGCAAGAGTCCCCATCACTAGATGAGTGGATAAAAAAGCTGTGGTACATTTATACCATGGAATACTATGCAGCTGTAAAAAAAGAAGGATCTCTTACCCTTTGAGACAGCATGGAAGGACCTGGAGAGTATTATGCTAAGTGAAATAAGCCAGTCAGAGAAAGACAGGTATCATATGATCTCACTTATATGTGGAATCTTATGAACAAGATAAACCGACGAACAAAATAGATGCAGAGGCATGGGAGCATGCAACAGACTGACGTATTTCAGAGAGAAAGGTGGATGGAGAGGCAGGAAAAGATTAACCAAGGAACTTATATGCATGTATGCATAACCCATGGACACAGACAATGGTGTGGTGAAGGCCTGGGGAGGATGTGGGAGTGGGGTAGAGGGGATTAATGGAGGAAATAAAAGGGGACATCTGCAATACTTTCAACAATAAATTTTAAAAAGCAGTTTAAGTTTGATTAATGTCTTTTAAAGTTATTATCATAAAATATGTATTTGTTTTTATATAATTACAGCATGTTTATGATATAAACTTTTGGTTAAGTATATTTGACAACCTTCACAAAGTTTAAATTTTAAGAGACTTTTTTACCGAGAGAAGACTTTGAGTTATTCAATGGGCCCTGGAATACCTCAAGGATTTATTCTCCTTATATAAGAAACATTTAAAACTAATTAGGCCAATTTAATATGCTTGAAATTACATGGGGAAGCTTTTCCAAATAAAATATTAACAATAACTTCTTTTTGTGTACAATGAGTTACCACTTTTTTTAATTAAAATGGATGTTTTAAAGATTTTAACCTGCCCTAGGAAGGAACTTACAAACATTGTAAGGCAGGCCCTGCCGGTGCGGCTCTGTGGTGGAGTGTCGACCTATGAACCAGGAGGTCATGGTTTGATTCCCTGTCAGAGCACATGCCTGGGCTGGATTCCTAATGTGTGTGTGTGGGGAGCGGGGGGGGGGGGGGGGGGGGGGGGGACTGCAGGAGGCAGTCGATCAATGATTCTCTCTCATCACTGATGTTCCTATCTTTCTCTCCCTTTGCCTCTCCCTTCCTCTCTGAAATCAATAAAAATGTATTTTAAAAAAGCAAAGATAGAAAGCCATGATCAAATAGGAAACTCTCAGGGGTAGCAGGTGTTCTGTCAGTGACTCCAGGCAAACCAGAAGTTATGAATTATTTCTAATGCTCAATGCACACTTTCGATAAGCCATGTGCAACATTTTAAAATCTTGCATATTTTTTGTTCTTTATATGCTGAAATTGTGTATTGAATCTAAATACATATATATTCTCTGTCATTTTACAGTAATTATTATTACTTTTAATCTTCACTCAAGGAGTGAGGATATTTTTCCCATTGATTTTTTTCAGAGAGAATGGAAAGGTGGGGGAGGGGGGGAGAGAGAGAGAGAAACATTGATGTGTCCAACCTGCAACCCAGGTATGTGCCTATTTATTTATTTATTTATTATTATTGTTTAAAGTATTACCAATAGTAGTACATATGACTCCCGCCCCCCCCCCCCCCTGCCCCATTGACCTTCCCTCGGCCTCCTCTACCTCCCAGCACATGCCCTCATCCCACCCCTCCAGTGTCTTGCATCCATAGGTTATGCTTATATGCATGCATAAAGTCCTTCGGTGGATCTCTTACCTCCCTCCTCCCTCCCCAGCCTTCCCGTTGTAATTTGACAGTCTGTTCAATGCTTCTCTGCCTCTGTATCTATCTTTCTGTTCATCAGGTTATAATGTTCTTTATTATCCATAAATGAGTGAGATCATGTGGCATTTTTCTTTCATTGTCTGGCTTATTTCACTTAGCATAATGCTCTCCAGTTCCATCCATGCTGCTGCAAAGGGTAAGAATTCCTTCTTTTTTTAAAGTGGTGTAGTATTCCATTGTGTAGATGTACCATAGCTTTCTAATCCACTCATCTGCTGATGGGCACTTAGGCTGTTTCCAAATCTTAGCTATTGTAATTGTGCTGCTATGAACATAGAGATGCATATATCCTTTCTAATTGGTGTTTCTGTTTTCTTGGGACATATTCCTAGAAGTGGTATTACTGGATCAAATGGCAATTCCATTTTTAAATTTTTGAGGAAACGCCATACTGTTTTCTACAGTGGCTGCACCAGTCTTCATTCCCACCAACAGTGAAGGAGGGTTCCTTTTTCTCAGCATCCTCTCCAGCACTTGTTGTTTGTTGATTTGTTAATGATAGCCATTCTGACAGGTGTGAGGTGGTACCTCATTGTTGTTTTGATCTGCATCTCTTAGATTATTAGTGACTTTGAGCATGTTTTCATATGTCTCTTGACTTTCTGAATGTCCTCTTTCGAAAAGTGTCTATTTAGACCCCTTGCCCATTTTTGATTGGATTATCTTCCTTTTGTTAAGTTGTATGAGTTTCCTGTAAATGTTGGAGATTAAACCCTTATCAGAGATAACATTGGCAAACATGTTCTCCCATGCAGTGGGCTTTCTTGTTGTTTTGTTGATGGCTTCTTTTGCTGTGCAGAAGCTTTTTATTTTGATGTAGTCCCATTTGTTTATTTTCTCCTTAGTCTCTCTTGCCCTAGGATCTGTGTCTGTAAAGATATTGCTACGACATGTTTGCAATTTTGCTGCCTATGGAGTCTTGTAGGATTTTTATGGTTTCCCGTCTTACATTCAAGTCCTTTATCCATTTTTAGTTTGTTTCTGTGTATGGTGTAAGTTGGTGATCTAGTTTCATTTTTTTTTGCATATATCTGTCCAAATTTCCCAGCACCATTTTTTAAAGAGACTGTATTGACTCCATTGTATGCTCTTGCCTCCTTTGTCAAATATTGAGTATAATGGCTTGGGTCAATTTCTGGGTTCTCTATTCTGTTCCATTGGTCTATATGTCTGTTCTTGTGCCAGTACCAGGCAGTTTTGAGAACAGTGGCTTTGTAATATAGCTTGATGTCTAGTATTGTGATCCCTCCAACTTTGTTCTTCTTTCTCAGGATAGCTGTGGCTATTTGGGGTCTTTTTTTATTCCAGATGAATTTTTGTAGAGTTTGTTCTAGATCTTTGAAATATGCCATTGGTATTTTAATAGGTATTGCATTGACTCTATAGATTGCTTTAGGTAGTATGGACATTTTAATGATGTTGATTCTACCAATCCATGAACATGGTATGTTCTTCCATTTGTTTATGTCTTCCTCTATCTCTTTTTTCAATGTCCTGTAGTTTTCCGAGTACAGGTCTTTTATGTCCTTAGTTAAGTTTATTCCTAGGTATCTTAATTTTTTTGGTGCAATGGTAAATGGGATTTTTTTTTCCATTTCTCTTTCTGTGAGTTCATTATTGGTGTATAAAAAGGCCATAGATTTCTGGGTGTTAATTTTCTATCCTGCTACATTGCCAAATTAATTTATTAGGTCTAGTAGTTTTTTGATGGAGTCTTTGGGGTTTTCTATGTATAGTATCATGTCATCTGATGTTGGTACGCTTGAAGTTGTCCCAGAGGCTTCTTACACTATCTTCAAATTTTTGGATTCTTTTTTCTTTTAGCTTTTCCAGTTGAGTGATTTTTGCTTCTTTGTATTTCAAATCTTTGACTTGATTCTTGCGTTCCTCTAGTTTGCTGTTGGGTGTCTGTATATTTTTTTATTTCAGTCAGTGTATGTTTAATTTCTAGTTGGTCCTTTTCCATATCCTCGAGGGTCTCACTAAATTTATGGGCCTTTTCTAGGAAATTCTTGAAAAACCTTATAACTGTGGTTTTGAACTCTATCTCCAGTCGTTTGTTTTCCTCCATTTCTTTGGTTTTTGATCTGTTTCTTTGTCTCTGCATTTTCGCTGCTTCCCTGAGTTGGTAGGGTAGCTTGGTGTGCTAGTTGTCCTATATGGGCCAGTGGCTCGGCCTCCCCAGTTACCTGAGGTGGACACTCTTGGTGCACCCCTTTATGGACTGTGTGTACAGCCTTGTTGTAGTTAAGTTTTGATTGTTGTTGGTATCAGTGGGAGGAGTTGACCTCCAGGCCAATTGGCTGTGAGGATCAGCTGTGTCTTCGCCGGGAGACAGCCTTATTCGACTAGACTTGCAA
Organism: Eptesicus fuscus; assembly: GCF_027574615.1. Classification (NCBI taxonomy): domain Eukaryota; kingdom Metazoa; phylum Chordata; class Mammalia; order Chiroptera; family Vespertilionidae; genus Eptesicus; species Eptesicus fuscus. The sequence goes on from NC_072486.1 coordinate 72,612,310, forward strand.
AATTGTAAAAGTCTATGTGCTCAGCTTGGATGGGGCGGAGTTTCAGGGTGGAGCCTACAGCCTTGGCTTCCCGTCAGCCCCGCCCTATGAGGTTCCTGGGTCTCAGTGTCCCTCAGTGTCCCTCGGTACTAGCTGCAAGCACCTCTGAGAGAAAGGCACCCTGGAGTTTCACCCGCTGCCAACCAGTCTAGTCTCTCCCCCAATGAATCTGGATTCCCAGATTCTCGCCTGGAACTAGGGTTCAGCGCAGTCAGAACTAGGGTTCAGCACAGTCTGGAGCTTTTGTCTCCTTCCTGCCAGGGCAATCCAGTGGCACAGTCAACAGTCCGTCTTCTGCGGGCATTCATGTGCGCGCCTCCGGAGCTCTGCCTTTCACCGCTGCCCTGAGTTTCTGCATTACAGCCCAGATTCCCCCAGTATGAGCCTGGGTCCTCAGGGTCTCGCCTGGAACTGGGGTTCAGTGCAGTTGGAGCTGGGGTTCAGCGCAGTCTGGAGCTTTTATCTCCTTCCCGCTAGAGAACGCCAGCCAGGCACTCAGCTGCCCCGTCCTCTCCGGCTCCGTCTTTAGACGGAGGCCCAGTGCACGAAATTTGTGCACGGAGGGGGGTTGTCCCTCAGCCCAGCCTGTACCCTCTCCAATCTGGGACCCCTCAAGGGATGTCTGACTGCCTGGGATCGGGCCTAAACAGGCAGTTGGACATCCCTCTCACAATCCAGGACTGCTGGCTCCCAACTGCTTGCCTGCCTGCCTTCCTGATTGCCCCTAACTGCTTCTGCCTGCCAGCCTGATCACCCCCTAACCACTCTGCTGCCAGCCTGTTTGCCCCCAACTTCCCTCCTCTGCCGACCTGGTTACCCCTAACTGCCCTCTCCTGCAGGGTTGATCACCTCCAACTGCCCTCCCTTGCAGGCCTGGTCCTTCTCAACTGCCCTCCCTTGCAGGCCGGGTGCCTCCCAACCGCCCTCTCCTGCTGGCCATCTTGTGGTGGCCATCTTGTGTCCACATGGGGGCAGGATCTTTGACCATATCGGGGCAGCTATATTGTGTGTTGATCAATCTGCATATTACTCTTTTATTAGATAGGATAGAGGCCTGGTGCAGGGGTGGGGGCCAGCTGGTTTGCCCTGAAGGGTGTCCTGTATCAGGGTGGGGTTCCCTTGGGGCGTGGGGCGGCCTGAGCGAGGGGCCTGTGGTGGTTTGCAGGCCGGCCACGCCCCCTGGCAACGCAAGCGGAGGCCCTGGTATCTGGAATTTATTTTCCTTCTACAATTGAAACTTTGTAGCCTGGAGTGAAGCCAAGCCTGGAGCTCCCTCCAAGAGTAGCCATTTGTGTTGGGGTTATAATTGAAACTTTGTTGCCTTAAGCGGGTGGGCCCGGCCAGGATGTGCGGAAAGCTTTGCTTCCCCTGTTGCTGGCGGCAACCCTGGCCTGCTCTCTCAAGCTCCATTCTGCTGCCATTTGTTTGAATTTGTTTACCTTCTGTAATTGAAACTTTGTAGCTTGAGTGGAGGCTTAGGCCTGCAACGGCTGTCGGAAAGCTTGGCTTCCTCTGTTACCTAGGAAACCTTGCTCTCTGTGGCTGTAGCCATCTTGATTTGGGTTAATTTGCATACTCGCTCTGATTGGATGGTGGGCGTGGCTTGTGGGTGTGTCGGATGTATGGTCAATTTGCATATTTGTCTATTATTAGATAGGATTATTAGATAGGATTCCACAACCCATCTTTTGAAGTCACAGCCTAGTTATCACCCCAGACCAAACCAGCATTCTTTCAACTACATTACTGAGACAGCCTCCTAATAGTTCTTGCTGATTTTGCTCTTCTCTCCACATTTCAGCCTATTCACACAGACATAATGGATCCTAGTAAAACTACATCCCTGAAGCTTTCAGTTATGCTGGATTCCCATTTTGCACTAATAAAATGCTAATTTTAGACCATAAAAGACTACTCTATTGCACAACCATTATTTCACACTACGTTCTGAATTATCTTGATAAATATTTCCTTTCATATGCACACCACCTTAAAAAGTCATATGTATTTTTAAGAAAGCATTCGAGGTCATAAGGCAGAGCCAAAGCAATCAACCTTTAGGGGATACAAACCCACAATAGCCCAATTGATACAGCTGAGCTTATCAAAGGTTCACAGACCTCCGGCCCCCGTAGCACAGTGGTTGAGTGTGGACCCATGCATCAAGAGGTTGCTGGTTAATTCCCAGTCAGGACACATGCCCGGGTTGCAGGCTCATTCCCCAGTACAGGGTGTGCAGAAGGCAGCTGATCAAGGCTTCTCTCTCTCTTCCTCTCCTTTCCCCTCTCTCAAAAAAAAAATCAATAAAAACATAGTTTTAAAAAATCTTTAAGTCTTAGGTTCGCCGCTGGAAAGGCCTGGGTGCACCCCACATGAGGCACAAGGGCTGCTACCAGAGCCAGCCATACAGCACTGCAGTGCTCGTTGCCATCAGCGGCCCCTGCTTCCCGTCCCCCTCCCCCCCATTTCCCTATGCATCGAGGGAGTCCCACATCCCTTGCCTGCTCCAGCGGTAAGCGCGAACGCCAAGGGTGGCAGTGGCGAGAGTAGCAGCAGCACTAGTGGCTCCAGCAGCAGCTGCTGCCCAGGGACCCAGAGAGGTCTTTGAGTTTGCAAAACCGCCATGCAGACCTTCCCAGAGACGTGCCACCTAAGAACCAACAGAGAAAGCTGGTGAACAAAACTTTGATTCTTGTCTTACTTTCCTATCTAGGACCTCCAGTATAATGTTGAACAGAAATGGTGAGAGTAGGTGTTCTTGCTTTGTTCCTGATTTTATGACAAAGTGTTTGTCATTTTATCACTAAATGTAATATGAAACTCTAGGTGTTTTCTGGATGCTCTTTATATTTCTAAATTGAGAATTTTATCAAATCTTTTTTCTCTAATTAATATGACCATGTGGCTTTTCATCTTTGTATTGCTAATATGGTAAGTTATATTTATTGATGCTTTGAATGTTAAATCACCTTGCATTCCTGAAATAAGCTTCACTAGGTCATGATGAATTTTTTTTATATAGTGCTTCATTTGCTAATATTTTCCCCACCGTTTTGCATTTGTGTTCATGAGGGATGTAGGTCCGTGATTTCCTTCCTCTCTTCCCCCTTCTCCTTCTCTTCATTCTTTCCTCGCTCCCCTTCTGCCCCCGACTAGGAACTGTGATTAGTACTGTTTTCTCTGCATGTGTGGATTATCCTATATAATAAAAGCCTAATATGCAAATTGTCCCCTTGACCCAGAGTTTGGCCAGGGGGTGGGGCTAGCCCACCAACCGTCCTTACCCTTCCCCCCGGCTGGCCCCACCCCTGTTGGCCACCCCTACCCTGATCAGGAGCAGGGCCGGCCAGTAAACCTCCCGTGACCCCTCCTCCGGCCAGCCCAGATTGGGGTGGTCTGGCTAAACCCCAGCTGTGCACGAATTTGTGCACTGGGCCTCTAGTAATTTATAATAGCAGTTTAAAACCACTCTTACATTTCTGGAAAAAATCCAACCATGTGATATTACAAATTTCTCAATATTATTGGATTAGTTTTGTTCATATATACATAAGTAAAAGTGACCTGTCATTTTCTTTTCTGGTTTTGTTATCAAGATTATTTTAGCCACATAAATGAATTTATAAAGATTTCCTCTTTTTCTTTTTTTTTTTTTTTGGATAGAATTAGTTATTTGGTAGAACCCTTTTGAACCTTTTTGTTATTTACCCACCATTACAGAGGACAGGGGGTAGGGAGGAGGGAAACCACTTTGATTTAAATGTTATATGGCCGTTTAAGTTTTCTGTTTCTTCTTGAGTCAGGTTGGCTAAATCACATTTGTGTTTCTTCTGAGGTACATTACATTTATTAAAAATGTATTATTTGGTTCTGTCTTTGAATTTTCAAGCTTACTGGCAAAAGTTGTTTGTGGTTTTAGCTGTACCTCTTGTAAACAAAGTAACTATTGCATGCCTGCTGTTACCTTGCAATAAAATAATATTTAAAAATCATTAAAAAATCTTTAAAGATTAATCTAGTATTTACTTCAGAATCATCATCAGACTGTTGAAAATGTCTTAAATTTGCCAATTCATTTTCTTAAGGAATCCCAATATGATAAAACTTGTATTTTAAAAATAGAGAAAACGATTTAACTGAAAATGTCAAAATTACATATTTTCAATGCCCAACAGTGATTTTTAAAAAGAAATTAAACAATATGCTTTCATTAAGAAAATTTTAAAAATCTATACAACTCAAGCTAATGAAATATTTTATTGTGCATAATAAAAGTGGTATTTTTTAAAAAAACATTTCCAGGCCCAGACATTTGCAGGAGTATGTGAGGAAAGAATTCCACTGGAGTATAATAAGCGGTACTTGATTGATGAAACCATAATCCAATCCACTCCCTATATTAAATACTAACATTCATCACAGGCTTGGAATCCCTGTAGCATCAGTAATTGTATTTTTAAAAATATTATAAACATGCATATGATGCACAGGAAGATGGAAAAATTTAGACTGTGACTGCATACCTTATGTACTCCCAGCTTTTCTAATTTACAACCAGTTAAGAATCACAATTTTTAAAGGAAGTATTTTAAAATAATATATGACTCACTGGTAAGTGATTTTCTACTCAAATAAATAAAATTTTCATCTTAATGTCACATGGAATTTCAGTACTTTTCAATCCAAGAAAAAAAACAAAACAAAAAAACTGAGACATGGTCATAGTTCAGGATTATATATATATTACAATTTGCCTTGTTATAATACATTTGTGGCTTCATGATAAAAATAACTCGAGAACATATGGAATTCAAGCTAATTTGCATAACTCACAAGAAAAAAGCATTATATGCATTCTGAAATAAGTTTTTCATTTAATTTTAGAATCTCAAAACAGCATTAGACCTTGGCCTTGTTTAAAAAGAGTTTAGTTAAACACTAAGCTAGCTAAATAACCTTCTTGAAAGCTTTAAACACAATTGGTATAGAAAATGCTTTCCCTCTAATCTCAATCTTACATAATTGGAAGAGGTGAGGGGGAAAAGGTAGGCAATTTCTTCAGCAGCATATATGGCTAAATCCATCAACCACCATTACTGACCCCTTTAAAAAGAACTGGCAAATATCAAAAGTTACACACTTCATAAACCAAAAGACAATAATTTTAGGGTTATGGTAATTAAAATATTTTTGAAACACTTCAAAAACTTTAATATTAAACTAGAGGAATCATCTCTTCATTGTAAGAAAGACATAACAGAAAGTGAAAGACATTTAAACTAATTTTCAATCCTCTTTGAACAAAAGAAATAAAAAATAATGGCTGATTAGCTAAGCTTTGTGCTCTAACCAAACTAATTACAGTGATCTTTAAATGGCAACAGCCCACCTGGCTGGGTAGTTTGATCATTCTGAATAATTTTGCAATAATTTTTTTAAAAACACAAAGACACTAAAATGATCCGATCATGCAATGTTCATCTTATGCATTCTGCATTTCTTTGCCAATCTTGTAGCTGAGGATCTTGTTCCAATCAATCTTAGTGCGTGTAACTGGCAACTGTCGACGTAAGGCTTTGAAAGTAGTGTCCGACATTGTCTGATAATTCTCACTGATGGCAGTCTATGAAAAAAAGTGGTTAAAGGTTTAAAGAAATTAAAGGAACAGAACAATTTATAAAACACATAGGTGTTTTAGGAAAAAACATTATTATGGCGGCCTGCTTCATTGCTTTTAAAAGTCAAAATCCCAATATGTTTAAAAAAGCTGTTTAAAAGCAGCTAAAAGAAAATGCTTATCATTTTGAATAATTAAATTAAAATGAAATGAAATTATAAATGAGTTAACACATCGCTTCTTGGCCTTTTGGCTAAAAGCAAGTGTATAAATGAGTTAACATTTGAGCATTCTAATTTTGGATCTATTTTACTATTATTCACTCAGAGCAATTTCACAAATTACTCTTTGTAAGGAATGAAAACTTTGTAAGGAATGAAAACACAAATTAAATGTTTATGTTCAATGTAAAAAGCAGAATACAAAATGAAATATGATCTTAGCAGATACATAATCCAAATGCTTTGGGAAACACTTCCTAAATAAAAATTTCCAATCAGAAACAATCATTTAAAACCTTGGCAAATTTTGAATAATACTTGAGTTTTGCTACACTTCACAAGTTTGCCCTTGAAGTAAAAACAAACAAAAAACACACAAAAAGACTACGTCTTACCGCAGTGAAACACTGAAAAAAATTCAGGCTTATGACTAAAATTAAATTTTTCAGTGCCATTATTAATAAGGAAATATAGATAAAAGAATTTTGAAGATCATACCTGGTATTCATTTTCTGCAGCTTCTACTATCTTTATAAATTCTTTTGCTGTTTGCACCTCATTCTGAATAAAAACAAAACCAAAAGTGAATAAAATATTAATTTAAAACTATACCACTATTATTTTTAAATAGGCATGGTTAAAAATGTTATAATTTAATAAATAACCAATAGAAATTGTAATAAAGGGAAAATACTGTAAGAGAATTATTCTAAGTCCAAGGGGAACTAGGAAAAAAAAATTGAAAAATGTATAGAATGAGGCTGGTCTCAGAGTTTCACTGGTTAAAGAAAGAAAATTGTAATAATACACTTTGCTGAAAAATGCAATTATAACACTTGACATGTATTCTATTAGATAATCTTTATAGGTAAGAAGTCAGATTCCTAATTAATGACTATACCTAAATATCATTCTATACATAATACCTTAATATATTACCAATTAGGAAGAGCATATTTTAAAGTTTAAGGTAAATTTATTGTATTGTTGAAATATATTCCGGAATTCTTTAAACTTTCTAATGCGTGGCTTTCTTTGATTTTTTTTTTTTTTTTTTTTTTTTGCTAACAGTAATGTTAATGAAAATCTAGACTTTTGTATAGAACAGTGTTAATGTAAAATTCTCAAAATACCTTACTATATCATTCATAGTTGACCCTTGAACAACATGGGTTTGAACTGTAGGAGTCCACTTTTTTAATATTTGGATTTTTTCAATAAATACAGTACTGTAAATATATTTTTCTTATAATTTTCTTAATAACATTTTTTTCTCTAGCTTACTTTACTGTAAGAATACTTTATATGATACATATAATATATAAAATGTGTTAATCGACTGTTATCAGTAAGGCTTATGGTCAACAGTCGACTATTAGTGAAGTTTTGGGGGAGTCAAGATATATGCAGATTTTCAACCATGAAGAAAGTTGGTACCCCTAGTCCCCATATTGTTTAAGGATCAACTTATATATATATTTACAAATATATATTTATATAATGGATACATTTTTCTCTGTCTAAAAACAATAAAACAACAATGAAAACTATAAGATAAAGTGAAAAACACATTCCTAAAAAAACTCAGCACAAATTGAGATATTAGTAGTTAATTTTAATTACTATAATAACCATTTCTCACACCACCACAGTCTATAATTTTTGTAGACAATGTCTCTTTCTGTTTTTTTGTTAATCCTCATCCGAGGGTATTTTTCCATTGATTTTTAGAGAGAATGGAAGGGAGGGGGAGAGATAGGGAGAAACATCGATGGGTTGCCTCCCACATGAACCTCCACCAGGGCCAGGGATTGAGCCTGCAACAGAGATATGTGCCCTTGACCGGAATCGACCCTGGACCCGTCAGTTCATGGCCCAATGCTCTATCCACTGATCCAAACTGGCCAGAGCAACAAATGTCTCGTAAGAAGAATCTTTGCCCAATGTCAAGCTCCTCAAAGAAGATAATAACTAAATACCCTGTTTATGCATGTTCATGATATAGAAACTATACCGAATACAATGTCTCATGGAGAACCAGATATTAGCAAATTTTGCAAGAAGAGTACCACTTAGCACAACACAAATGCCTCTGTGAGAATGTCACAGTAATATTATATTATTCATATCCTTGGGGCAATGAAAATTCACAAAGACATAGATGCACGTGCAATGGAAAGAATGTGTGAAAAAACTTTTCAGGGAAGTAAAATCAAGTTCAAAGTTTCTCGAATTTGAAAGCTGAACTTTAAAAAACTTCATTAAATTATAATCATAATAGAAAAAAAAAAGCATACAACACAAACATAAAGGTTAAGTAAAGGATCAGAGATGTAAATTTAAGAGCTAAAACGTAAAATTCATAGAAAAAACACTCAAGGTAAATCTTCATGACTGTGGGTTAGGCAATGGTTTCTATTAATGGACCAAAAGCACAAGCAACAAAAGAAACAAACGGACTACATAAAAACTGAAATTTTGCCCAGGCTGGTGTGGCTCCATGTTTAGCGCACTGGTCCATGGAGTGAAAGGTCATGGGTTCGATTCCTGGTCAAGGGCACGCACCTGGGTTGCAGGTCTGGAGTGGGTCAGGGCATGTGCAGGAGGCAACCAATAGATGTGCCTCTCTCACATGGATGTTTCTCTCTTTTTCCTTTCCTCTCTCCTCCCTTCTACTCTCTCTGAAAATCAATGGGAAAAATATATCCTTGGGTGAGGCTTAACAAAACAAAACAAAACAAAATATTTTGTTCTGCAGATGATACTATCAAGAAAATGAAAAAATACATAGAATGGGAGGTAAAATTTGCAAATCATATTTCTGATACAGGATTTGTATCCAGAATATATAACCTACAACTCAACAATAAAATACAAATAACCAATTAAGAATCTGAACAGACATTTTTAATACATAAATGACCAATAAATATATGAAAAGATGCTCATTATCATTATCCATCAGGAATATGTAAATAAAAACCATGAGATACCATTTCATACTAACTAGGATGGCTATAACCAAAAAAACAGACATAAATTTTGGCGAGGATGTGGGAAAACTGGAATCCTCATATATGACTGATGGAAATGTAAAATAATGCAGCCACTGTGGAAACAGCCTGGCAGTTTTTCAAAAGGTTAATCCCCTATGACCCAGCAATTCCACTGCCACATATATACCAAAGAGAAATTATAACAAATGTCTGCACAAAAATTTTTACACGAAAGGTCATAGCAGCAAAAAGTAGAAAACAACACAAATGTTCAGCAACTAATAAGAGAATAAAATATGGTATATGAAATATTACTTGGCAATGAAAAGGAACGAAATACTGATATTTGCTCCAACATGAATGAACCCTAAAAACATGCTAAGTGAAAAAAGCCAGTCATAAAAGACCACATATTATAGGATTCCATTTATTTGACAGGTCAAGAATAGGCAAATCCATAGTCAGAAAATCAGATTCATGGTTATCTAGTCCTGAGAGTGCTTTGATAGGGCTGGTGGGGATGAGGTAGGGGGGATGGGGAGTGATTGATAATGGGTACTGGATTTTTAGAGGACAAAAATGTTCTAAATTAGACTGTGTTGATTATTATACAATCCTGTTAACATACTAAAAAACATTGAAATTTACACTCTAACAGGGTGAATGGCATGTGAATTATATCTCAATAAAGCTGCTAAAAAGAGTTAGGGACTAATGTCCATTACTTACCATCTTTAATCTACCTGAAAACACTTTAATCTGAAGCAGAAATATTGCTTAAATGTTACGTCCAAACTGTTCTAGTTTTACAGAAGGATTAGGTTGTTTACATTTTATTTTAGAATTAATTACTTACAGACACTGTTAGGGAATCTTGTATGTCTTTATGACTCACTAGCTGAACATTACCATCTTCATAATAATGAACCTATTGAAAAAAAATTGCAGAAACCATATTATAGGCAGGAACCATCATGATCCTCATGGCTTTGACAATCACATCATTGTATGTGACTATCAATTTAAGCTGTAACCTAAACTTCTCTGGTGAACTCCTGACCTTTCAAACCCCAGCAACACTTCCTGCCCTCAGTCTAGTGAGAATACTAGTTAGCAGTTCCTGCAATCACTCAGGCAAGCCCTCCACTGTTCTGACTGCTGGACATTTTTACCTCATAAATATTCTACTGATAGCTAAACTCAAGGTTTCCAAAAGTGAGCTCACAATACTACCCCCCAACATTGCTCCTCTTTTGTGTATTTCTACCAATAATTTAATTCCTCAAATTCAAAGGCATTAGTTTATTAACAAAACATTAATTGAGTGATTACTATATATGCCTCCTATTAAGAAGGTTCTAGGGACACATAACTTTAAAAAAAAATAGTCCCTGACCTCAGATTTCAACACAACGTATCAGGTATGTAAAAAGTAAATTAGTAATACTCCAGATTCTCTCTAAGCATTAAAAAAAAAGGATTTCAGAAAAAGGTAACACTGCACTTGTGTTTAGCAAAATGACTGACAAATCAGGGAAAATAAGGAAACCAAGCTTCGAGAACAGCTTTACTAGGTGAACTGGTTAATAATATCAGATTTTGTAATCAAAGAAAACATGTTAATTTCAAGAGAAACATCAAAAGTGCTTTATTCAAAGTAATGTCCATCACTAGCTACACATTTCCCTATCTTTCAGGTAATTTGTGGATACCGCCCCTATAGAACTTTTCTTGTTTTGAGGCAAACCAGTCAGAGACCCAATTTTCCACTTCTTCATATGTTTTGAAGTGCTGCCCAGAAAGTGCATGTGCCATCGATCGGAACAAGTGGTTATCTGAAGGAGCAAGGTCTGGTGAATACAGCGGGTGGGTTAATACTTCCCAGGCAAGATCTTTCAACGTGTCTTTAACTGGTTTTGAAGTGTGTGATGGTGCGTCATCATGAAGAAAAATTACTTTGCTGTGTCTTCTGGTACATTCTGGTTGTTTCACGATCAAAGCGTGGTCCAAATTGATTATTTGTTGTCAGTAGCGATCAGTATTAACGGTTTCACCTGGTTTTAGAAGCTCATAATACACTACACCTTCCTGATCTCACCAAACGCAGAGCATTGTCTTTTTTCCGAAGCGATTTGGCCTTGCAGTCAATGGTGACGGTTGACCTGGATCAACCCATGATTTTGTGCGTTTGGGATTCTCAAAATAAATCCACTTTTCATCGCCAGTCACAATTCGATACAAAAAAGACTTTCTTTCGTGCTGAAGCAATATTTTACTGATGACTTTTCAGTTTTCCATTTGTCTTTCGTTCAGTTGAAGCGGCACCCATTTTCCTTCCTTTAAAATCTTTCCCATTGCTTGTAAACGATTGGTAATTGTTTGCTGAGCAACGTTTAATCTTTCTGCAAGTTGTTTTTGAGTTTGACACGCATCTTCATCCAATAATGCTTGTAACTGTTGGTCTTCCAACTTTTTCGGTTGACCTGGACGCCTTTGTCTTTCACATTGAAATCATCACTTTTAAAGCATCTAAACCAGCATTCACAAGTATCTTGAGATGGAGCATGTTCACCATAAGCTTCCCAAAGTATTCAGCAGCACTTTTCTTCAAAATAAAGTAATGAATTCAAACTTCCCGCAAATGCTCCTTTTTTGGCACGAAATTTGACATTTTTAAGTGTAAAAATATCTATGATGTTAACGCCTTCAGCAAATTTGACATATGAAGTTTTGAAGCTTGTTGTCAATACAACAAAATAGCATACATATCAAATCGCATATATATTAACATGTGTGTAACTTCATCTATTGAAAAAAATCCGATTAACCGGTACACCTAGTATATAGGAAGGCTTGGAGGTACTTATGGATGGAATGTGTGTGAAGTCAGGGAGGGAGAGGAGTGGCTGGAAAGATATGTATCAGCAGGGAACAAGTCAACTTTGGGCCTTAAACGCCACATAAAAATGTCTAGACTATCTAGTAGGTGAGAGTATACTGCTAAAATGTTTGTAAGCAAGCAAGTAACATATCCAGATTTAAATTTCAAAAATCATCTCTTTAATGGCAGTGTGAAAAATAGATTAGGGAATGGCAAAAGGTCCAGCAATTCAGCAAAATAAAAAGAAAATGCTTATATGAGCAAATTATTTAAAGAACAGACCAAGTGTTAGCACCTAATTTTAACTGTGTTTTGAGAATCTGTCAGTTATCCTTGCAGATTCTTGATGACTATAGAGAATGCATTATAACATTATTTAAAAGATGAAATCAGCACTACTTGTTTTTCCAATTTTCTCAACATAAGGATCTGAAGAAGAAATGGGTTATTTTATATTATAAAAATGTAAACTTATGAATCATTGCTTTTCTATTCAGAGATCACTAAACAAATTCTTTTTATTTCATACCTGAATTTTCAAGATGCCAACCACTTGAGTGGTTGAAGGAGTGATTGTAAACTTCCACTCTGACCTCCAACGACCATTCCTTAAAAATAAAAACAGCAGCTGTAAATAGGTAGGGAAAATAAATTTTAAGTGACAGATTTAAATTGAATATTACAGCCTGGCCAGCATGGGTCAGTGGTTGAGCATTAACCTATGAACCAGGGGGTCACGGTTTGATTTCTTGGGCTCGATCCCCAGTATTGGGGCATGCAGGGAGTAGCTGTTCAATGATTCTCTCTCATCATTGAAATTTCTATCTCTCTCTCCCTTCCTCTCTGAAATCTATTTAAAACCACTTTTAAAAAATTTAATGTTATAGTATGAGAGAATGTGGGGGATGAATGCTGGATATTCATTAAACTAAAACATATAAGCTACTTTTAGTCCATATAAGCAATGGACTCACGTTTTAATTAAGAATAAATAAATGTTCAGATTATCAGGAGCTTTTGCAAATCAATACGGTTTAACATCCACTGAGTGATATAAAGTACCAAATAATTTAAAAAGAAAGAATAGTAGTACAACATTCTTTTTTTTTTTTAAGCAAGAGAGGGAGAAAGAGGGAGAGGGACAGGAAAGGAGAGCAAAACATCTATCACCTGCCTCCTGCACACCCCCTACTGGGGATCAAGTCTGTAACCTGGGCGTGTGCCCTGACTAGCAGCAACCTTTCGTGGCATGGGATGATACCCAACCAACTGAACCACACTGGCCAGGGCAGTAATACAACATTCTTAAGGAGGTTTTGATATCTGGAAAGGGAAGGGCTATAAAGAATTATATTTCTTTGCACCTAATATTTATATTTTAATGAGATTCTTGTGATACGTGGTGTTTAAAACTTTGGGATATCATATATAAAATTTGTCTTTTCCAAAAATTGAAAATCATTTTTAACTTCAATGATACAGTATTCTTAGTGGTAGTTTAGGAAAAAAATTCATCAGATATGTAAAGTAAAATAGTGAGAACAGAAAACTAAAGGACAGACATTATCTTCATTTTTATATGCTAGAGTTCAAATAAATTATATTTTTGAAAACTAGTAAATTGACTATAACATACTTTAAGGTAATATACTTTAAGGTAAAACTTAGTAGCAAGAATTTTCTTGTAAGTAATTGAATTTCAATAAGATTGATTTTATTAACATACTAGAGGCCCGGTGCACGAAATTCATGCATGGGGGGGTGTCCCTCAGCCCAGCCTGAACCCTCTCCAATCTAGGACCCCTCAAGGGATGTCTGACTGCCCATTTAGGCCTGATCCCTGGTAGAATCGAACTTAAATTGGCAGTCAAACATCCCTCTCACAATCCAGGACTGCTGGCTCCCAACTGCTTGCCTACCTGCCTTCCTGATTGCCCCTAACCACTTCTGCCTGCCAGCCCGATCACACCCTAACCACTCCCCTGGCAGCCTGATTGCCCCTAACTGCTCCCCTCCCAGCCTGTTTGCCCCTAACTACCCTCCCCTGCATGCCTGGTCACCCGTAACTGCCCTCCACTGAAGGCCTGGTTACCCCTAACTGCCCTCCTCTGCAGGCCTAGTCTCCCCAAACTGCTCTCCCCTGCAGGCCTGGGACCCCCCCAACTGCCCTTCCCTGCAGGCCCAGTCGCCCCCAACTTCCCTCCTCTGCCGGCCTGGTCACCCATAACTGCCCTCCCTGCAGGCTTGATCGCCCCCAACTGCCCTCCCCTGCTGGCCATCTTGTGTCCACATGGGGGCAGCCATCTTGTGTGTTGGAGTGATGGTCAATTTGCATATTACTCTTTTATTAGATAGGATCCTAACAAATAGTATAAATTAATAGTGATTTTATGCAGATTTATTTATTTAGGATACTGGTAGATTAATGATACAGGTTTTTAAGACTGAAATGAAGAAATCTTTTTTTTTAATTCGTCTATATTTGCCACAACCTTTTAAAGCACAATGTGACTCGAGCACATTTCTATTCACAAAACTTGCTTTGAGTTACTTTCAAATGGCTTTACAATATGCCTAGGTCGGCTTATAATTCTGCTACACTAAACTTCTTTTCTTTGGAGTCAGGCCCTATGGATAATTACTCCCATCAAGTTGGTCAGCTTATCATACTAATTTCTAGAGGCTGTAAATGCAGTTGATAACTACAGGGGATGCTAGGCTTAAAAAGTAGATCCTAGGGGATGAAAGTTGTCTTAACCATGTATCTCAGAACACTTTAGCAACAAAAGATTTGGTCTACTTAGGAATCCGATTGAGAGATAACACTTAGACCACAGAGCTAACATTAGGCTACACGTATCTTACAACAAACATAACCCCATTCTGTTAAAACAGGCCAACATGGAACTAGAAAAGAAAAACGAGCTCTTCTTTAGGTGCCCGTAGTATCACAGTCTCATACACTTAGAGGTGGAAAGAAACCTGGTCTTCCCTTTAAGTAGTTGTCATGCCATACATATTTTTAAAATGTTAATAAAAAATTTTTAAAAGTCCTTGAAAATATAAAAATGAAGAAATCTTTAAGTGACTGTAGCTTGTTTACATGTGAAATTGATTTTCCTTCAGGGATAATGTATTTGCATTCCTTCAAATGTTCTTGGTTAACTTTATAACCTTGCATTTATTTATGAGATGGTTAAATAGTGGAGCAAGTTTGGGACACAGACCAAACTGGTTCATAGGGGTTATGAATACCTTCAGGAGCACCACCAGCCAACCTGGCTAACAAATCAAAGAGTAATATACTTAAAAGGTAGATGTTATCTCCATACTTACTCTGATGAGCATAGTATGAATTAAATAAAAAGGGGGATAATAAAGATAAAGACTTCATTTAATTCTGAATTTATAAAGTCTTCGCTTCAAAAAATTTTTAACAGGAGGTATCTCAGAAAGTACTATTTAAGATTAAAAAGGCCTACCAACTTGTCAAAGATAAAAGACTGAAAGGGCAAGTCAGTGCTTTGGGGGACTAGACTTTTACAGTAAGTAATCAAATGACTTGTAAAAAAATTATAAGGCATGATTGTAATTTGCTCCACTGTATAAAATATGCCATTACTTCCTCACATTGGCTAACTGGAGACAAGGCAATCCACATGAAAATATCTACTTCAGAGTCCCTAAACTTCACACACACAAAAAATCCTAATTCTTCACCTCTGCCCTCCTCCCTCATATAGGTCTCATTCAGAAACAACCCCTTCTCAGAATGAGCATATGGGCCTCCAACTGGTCTGCTCAAAGGCACACATGTTCCCTAGGATGCTGCTTGCTAGTCTCCAAAAACACTGGACACTCTCCCACACTCTTTTCATTGCCAATGGGTTTACTGCTACTTTTAAATAATTAGGCTGATTATAGAAGTACTGTTTTTGTATCAAAAGGCTGAAGGTTTTCCCTCCTATTTTATTTTGTATTGGTTTCAGGTGTACAGCTTAGTGGTTAGACAATCATATACGTTACAAAATGTTCCTCTCAGTATTTCCAGTACCCCAACTGGTACCATAGTTATCACAATACTAATACTATTTATTATATTCCCTATGCTTTACTAACAACCCCGTGACTATTTTGTAACTACCAATTTGTATTTGTTAATTCCTTCCCCTCTCTCACCCAGTCCTCCAAGCCTCTCCCTTCTGACAACCACCAGTTTGCTCTCTGCGTCTATGAGTCCATTTCCATTTTATTTTGTTCTTCAGATTCCATATACAAGTGAAATCATAGGCATTTGTTTTTCTCTGACTGCCATTGTGCTGAGCATAATACCCTCTACATGCACCCATACTGTTGCAAACGGTAAGATTTCATTCTTTTTTATGGCTGAGTAATATTCCCTTGTATATATGTACCACTTCTTCTTTATCCAATCATCTGTTGATGGGCACCTGAATTGCCTCCATATCTTAACTGTTGTAAATAATGCTGCAATAAACATAGGGATGCATATATTCTTTCAAATTAGTGTTTTGGTTTTTTTAGATATATCAGAGGCCCAGTGCATGAAATTCGTGCACGGGGGGAGGGGGTGGTGTCCCTCAGCCTGGCCTGCACCCTCTCCAATCTGGGACCTTTCAAGGGATGTCCGACTGCCCGTTTAGGGCAGTTGGACATCCCTCTCACAACCCAGGACTGCTGGCTCCCAACTGCTCGCCTGCCTGCCTTCCTGATTGCCCCTAACCACTTCTGCCTGCCAGCCTGATCACCCCCTAACCATTCCCCTGCTAGCCCGATTGATGCCTAACTGCTCCCCTGTCAGCCTGTTTGCCCCTAACTGCCCTCCCCTGCAGGCCTGGTCACCCCTAACTGCCCTCCCCTGCAGGCCTGGTCCCCCCCAACTGCTCTCCCCTGCAGGCCCGGTTGCCCCAACTTCCCTCCTCTGCCAGCCTGATCACCCCTAACTGCCCTCCTCCTGCAGGCTTGATCACCCCCAACTGCCCTCCCTTGCAGGCCTAGTCCCTCCAAACTGCCCTCCCCTGCTGGTCTGATCGCCCACAACTGCCCTCCCCTGCAGGCCTGGTCCCTCCCAACTGCCCTCCCCTGATGGCCATCTTGTGTCCACATGGGGGCAGCCATCTTATGTGTTGGAGTGATGGTCAATTTGCATATTACTCTTTTATTAGATAGGATACCCAGAAGTGGAATCTCTGGGTGATAAAAAGACTGAAGTTTTATATTATGTTTAGATTGCTCTTAGTCAATCATACAAGCAAGGTATAGGACCCCTCAATAAAGAACCTTTTACAAAGAATATAAATAATGTCAAAATTCTCCAATGCACCAAAATTTTAACTTACCAAAAGTTTTTTGCTTGGAACTGATGGCTTTCTATGCATGCAATAATGGTTTGCTGTCCATCTATTTTTTTACCATATACCTTGATGGCAAAGAAAACAAACATAAGAATGAATTTAGGGCCACAGAAAGTTCAACTTTAAACATCTACAAGATACTAGAAAATGTGTCTTTGGCAGGAACATATAATACTCAAATATGAACACTTAATCACAGAGTCTTTGTGGATCATAAAAGAACTCACAATTAATAACATTGCAATTTACTAAGTTAAAACTGATTGTACTCTAAAGTAGTCATAAATATTCTAGATATACCATATTTTTCATTCCAAACACAAGTATCAGGAGAAGCATGAACATGCAGATATCAATCTGGCTGTTTCCATGCAAATAAAAACTAGACCTAAATTGTGATTATCATCTTTGTTTACTTCACGATCTCAGGGATTATAATTTCTCTAGTCATTTAAAAAAGTATCCAGGAAAAGATGAGAAATTTACTTATAACTAAGGAAGACTATTAAGAGCCTATGATGGTATGAAAACGTTATTTTACCTCTTGCCTACTGCTTTAGAAGTAATGTTTAAATAGTGCTTTTCAATCCCCTGGGACAAGTAAGGACTCTCTAATTCAACTCTCTCAAATTAAAATTTAACCACCTTATTTTTGAGTTATTCTTCCAAAATAATTCTAATCTACAAGGTTATGATTCAAAAAACGAAGGCTATATTTCTCAAATAATTATTGAGCACTAGAAACTTAAGGGGACCATATGAATTTTTGTCTTAACCAGGAAACTTCTGAGAGTGAAACAGAGTTCTCTTGGTAATATTAATAATTATGTTGGGACAGCAGGTATAAACCAAGATACACGGTCACCTTAGGTTGGGGAGATAGGCAGAGGCAAGATACATAGGGCCTTGAAAGCCATGTTCAGAAGCACAGATTCTATCCTAAGTGCAATGGAAAATTGATGATTTTAAATAGGGAATTTTCATGATCTGACTGGCATTTCAAAAGATCACTCTGGCTATGGAAATTACAGAAACACAAACTCACTGTGGAGGACTAAAAAGCCTATCTGGGTACAAACAATCTTATGAAAAGAGAAAAAAAAAAAGCCCTCCTACTTTCTAACTTATTTCATCCTGAAAATATAAAGATAGCTTAAACATCTGAAAGGACATTATAAAAACATAATTATTTTAAAAGACATGAGGACATAATTCCACTTCCAAATAATTTTATTTGTTGTAAGATCTCGTAACTTAATAAAAAGATTGATCAAAACTTATTGAGATGAATCATGAACATGAGATTAACCTTTTGCACTCGGATGTCGAGTGTGACTTGACACGGTTAGCATCGGTAGCAGGAATCGAGAAAAAAGCAAGCGAGTGCAAAAGGTTAGAGAATCTCATCGTAACTGTGCTCCTCTAATCAATATGTGGGAATTCCTACTTGAATTTAATTCAAGGCACAGCATTTTCCCACTCTGGGCTATCATAATATACTAGAGGCCCGTTGCACCAAGATTCGTGCAATAGGCCTTCCTTCCCCTGGCTGCCGGCACCGGTTTTCCTCAGGCACCTGGGACCCAGGCCTTCGCTCCAGCTGCAGTGGAGAAGCCAAGCCTCGAGGCTAGGCTTCTCTGCTCCAGCTGCAGCGAGGCTTGGTTGCAGCAGAGAAGCCAAGCCTCTTCAGTCTTCAGTCATCTTCAATCTTCGCTTGGGCTGGAGCCTTTAGTCTTCGCTCCGTGCCTGTGTATGCAAATTAACCCACCATCTTTGTTGGGTTAATTTACATATGTGCTCCTGATTGGCTGGTGGGCGTCACAGAGGTATGGTCAATTTGCATCTTTCTCTTTTATTAGTGTAGATTTACTATTTAGAATTTCTTTTTTTTTTAAAAATATTTTATTGTTTTTTTTTTAAAGAGAGGAAGGGAGAGGAATAGAGAGTTAGAAACATCGATGGGAGAGAAACATCGATCAGCTGCCTCCTGCACACCTCCCACTGGGGATGTGCCCGCAACCAAGGTACATGCCCTTGACCGGAATCGAACCTGGGACCCTTCAGTCTGCAGGCGGATGCTCTATCCACTGAGCCAAACCGGTTAGGGCACTATTTAGAATTTCTTGATTAAAAAAAATAGTGAACATTCTTGAAAATATTTACTTTAAGAAAAGAATGACAAGTTCTATAAGTTACTGTAAAATTCAAGAGACCATAAAAACACTGTCAGAAGACAAAAGAAAAAGGTGACTTTTACTGATGACTTACAGTGCAGACCCCATTTGGATAATGTTCTTTTACATAAGCTCGCAGAGCAGTTTCTACTGAAGTTCTCCATGATTCAATTGCATTCTCTGCTTCATACGGTCTTGGATCAGTCGCTTCCTTTCTTAAGTGATCAAATTTGAAACAGATTCTATTTTTTGGATCCAAAAACTTTCCATTTCCCACATCGCCATGTTCTGTTATCAATACCTTCAATGATACAATAAATATTGGGGAAAAAGTATTTAGCATTTAAGGGGTCAATGGGAAAAAAAGGGACATCTATAATACTTCCAACAATAAAAATAAATTTTTTAAAATACCATTTAAGTACTGACATATATTAATATACATTCACTTAAGCTTTTCCCTTAAAACTATAAGATAGATCTACTCCAAACAACTGATTTAACTACGTGGCACAACTACTTCAAATGAGTAGACTTTTATAAAGACAATGAGGCTACTCTCATTCATCTTGGATCAGTGAATCTGATTTAATAACTTCTAGCTCCAGTAAAAAAAAAAAAAAAAAAAAAAGTATTCTTCTAATACACTGTTGGAGTCAGGTTCTTTACAGATCCATGAACAGCTTAATATTTCTGTTATCATTCTCCAGTTCCTCAAATCTAAGGAAGTGATAATAAGTAACCTTTGATGAGGATATTTACAAGAACGATTTTAATCCAGTGAAACTCCTCTTCAGTGTGTCCTACATTGTTGTTGGGCCACAATCTCATCTACTGTGAAGTGCCTCCCTCTTGTTTCTATACACTAATCATTGACAGTTGTTTTCAATTGACTCCAAATTTTTGAAATATATTTTATTTATCTACATTTATATTACACATGCATAAATGAGACATTTTCTGCTTTAAAAAATTTCCCTCACAAGTCTCTGAATTTTTAACTCCTTATCTATGCCAGGACTTCCCCATCTCTCTGATATAAATCATGAAAACATAGAATGTATCTTAAATTTCATCCAGCCATATAGTATATAGATAAATATATACATATCTATGTATACATACAATGGCATACAGGGTTTTCTTTGGTCACTGTTTTATATGAATAGAATAAAAATGAATGCTCACACACATTTTTCTGCATCTGACTTTATTCAACATCACTACCTTATGGAAATTCTTCAAAGTCAACTGGTATACCTCACCATTCTTTTTAATGGTTGCATAATATTCCATGATGTGGATATAACAATTTATTCTGCCATTCTACTATTAATGGGCCAAGTCTTTATTTCCAAGCTGTTTTCTTTTTGGGGGGAAGTGAGGGGACATTAAAAATCTTGAAGTAAGTATTACTGTACATATATTTTCACACTGATATTTTTACTTCCACTGGATGCTTCTATTTCTCTTGGATAGATCCCCAACAGTGGGAATAGAGTTAAAGGTTGTTTGTGTTTTTTTTTTTTAAATGACTGTAACAAACCACATTTTTATGAATAATACTAGAGGCCCGGTGCATGAAATTTGTGCATGGGGGTGTGTGTCCCTCAGCCCAGCTTGCACCCTCTTCAATCTGGGACCCCTTGAGGAATGTCCAACTGCCCGTTTAGGCCCGATCCCACCACCAGGATCGGGCCTAAACAGGCAGTCGGACATCCCTTTCACAATCCAGGACTGCTGGCTTCCAACTGCTTGCCTGCCTGCCTTCCTGATTGCCCCTAACCGTTTCTGCCTGCCAGCCTGATTGATGCCTAACTGCTCCCCTGCCAGCCTGATTGCCCCTAACTGCCCTCCCCTGAAGACCTGGTCACCCCTAACTGCCCTCCCCTGCAGGCCTGGTCACCCCTTAACTGCCCTTCCCTGCATGCCTGGTCACCCCCAACTGCCTTCCCCTGCAGGCCTGGTCCCCCGCAACTGCCCTTCCCTGCAGGCCTGGTCACCCCCAACTTCCCTCCTCTGCCAGCCTGGTCACCCCTAACTGCCCTCCCCTGCAGGTTTGATAGCCCCCAACTGCACTCCCTTGCAGGCCTGGTCCCTCCCAACGGCCCTCCCTTGCTGGCCATCTTGTGGTGGCCATCTTGTGTCCACATGGGGGCAGCCATCTTTGACCATCTGGGGGCAGCCATCTTGTGTGTTGGACTGACAATTTGCATATTACTCTTTTATTAGATAGGATATGAGATATGTTTCCCTTCATATTATCACAATCAGTAGGCATACAGTTCTTTTTTTACAGTTTGATGGGTAGAAAATATATCTCATTACTTTATTTCTTTGACTCCTGACAGGTCTAGACATCT
Source organism: Eptesicus fuscus (assembly GCF_027574615.1). Classification (NCBI taxonomy): domain Eukaryota; kingdom Metazoa; phylum Chordata; class Mammalia; order Chiroptera; family Vespertilionidae; genus Eptesicus; species Eptesicus fuscus. The sequence continues at coordinate 72,633,976 of NC_072486.1, forward strand.
TTTGACATTTAGTGGGGCCATTTGCTCTTCTGTAAGCAAATAGCCTTTAATATCTTTCTTCTTTTTTCTTATTAATTTATAGATGTGCTTTTTTAAAGGTATCTGTTTCATTCTACGGTTAAAATAATTATTATCAGCAAAATGCCCATCTTCTCTTTTATAGTTTCTGGGTTTTCAGTCTTATTTAAGACTGGAGGTGGGGGTCCCTCAGCCTGGCCTGCACCCTCTTGCAGTCCAGGATCCCCCGAGGGGTCCTTAGCGCTGCTGCAGAGGCGGGAGAGGCTCCTATCACCGCCGCTGAGCTTGTCAGTGGTGAGCCCAGCTTCTGGCTGAGTGGCGCTCCCCCTGTGGGAGCGCAATGACCACGAGGGGGCAGCTCCTGCATTGAGCGTTTGCCCCCTGGTGGTCAGTGCACATCATAGCAACTGGTGGTTCCACCATTTGATCAATTTGCACATTAGGGTTTTATTATATAGAATGGATGGTCTTCCCTGTCCCTATCTTGAACATGTTTTTAAAATTTTATTCACTTTACACATTAAAAGCTATTTTCTTTTAATCTTTTTGTTTGTTTCTTCCTTAATTCTCACCTGAGGATGTATATATATATTTTCCCATTGATTTCTTAGAGAGAGGGTGGGAGAGAAAGGCAAAGACAGAGAGAAATATCTGTGTAAGAGAAACACATCTATTGGTTGCCTCCTGCATGCGCACTGACCAGGGCATGGGCTGGGGAGGATCTTGCAATCAAGGTACATGCCCTTGACTGGAATTGAACCTAGGAACTTTTGGTCCGCAGGCTAACGCTCTATCCACTGAACCAAACTGGCTAGGGCTTCTTTTAATCTTCATCTGAGGATATGTTTATTGATTTTTTAGAGAGAGAGAAAAGGGGAAAGGGGGAGAAAAACAGAAAACATCGATCCGTTGCCTTCCAGGGATTGAATCCACAACCTAGATATATGCCCAAACTGGGAATCGAACCTGCAACCTTTTGGTGTATGGGATGACTCTCCAAGCAACTGAGCCACCCAACCTGTGCTATTTTATAAATTCTAAATTCAGATGAAATTTATTTCTGTATATTGCATGAGACAGAGTTTCAACTTAACTGTTTCTTGATAGAAACCGGTTGTGCTAATATCTTTTATTATATGTCTAAATTATAACCTTGTCACATACAGAAATTTTCACAAATTTTGGGACTAAATCATGGTTCTTCTTTTTTTTTATATATATATATATTTTTTATTGATTTTTTACCGAGAGGAAGGGAGAGGGATATAGAGTTAGAAACATCAATGAGAGAGAAACATCGATCAGCTGTCTCCCGCACACTCCCCACCGGGGATGTGCCTGCAACCAAGGTACATGCCCTTGACCGGATTCGAACCTCAGACCTTTCAGTCCACAGGCCGACGCTCTATCCACTTAGCCAAACCGGTTAGGGCTGAGTCTTCTTTTCTTGAAAATCTTCTTAGAGCTTAAACAGTAAGTGTTTCCACAGCAAGATGGAATGAATAAAGAACAGGATGTTTCTTAATGAGGAAGAAATCACCAGTAAGTACTTACTGTTAAATCTCAGGACCTCAAAATTTTGGGACTTTTGAAAGTACAAATTGTTTTAATGTACCACTTATAGAAGGACACAAGTAGGAGGGCAAATAACAGCCGAACAATGTGGAGGTTAGGGAGTCCAACTCCCACACAGTTAAATCATGGTTCTATATGCTGCTCTACTGATTCGTCTATTCAATACAATACCACCCTAATTTAACTTTATATTGGTTGTAAAGGTTCTTGTGCTATCTGTATCTAGTAAGGCAATTCTTACTGTTCTTACATTTTTCTAAGCATGTATTTTTTCACATAAACCTTATAAAAATTCTGACTAATTAAAAAACTATCAGGATTGTAATCAAGCTACATTAAATTCATATATAAATAATTTTTAAATAATTTAACTTTTGTCTGGCTGATGTGGCTTAGTGTTTGAGCGTTGACCCATGAACCAGGAGCTCAAGGTTCAATTCCCGGTCAGGGCACATACCCAGGTTTCGGGCTTAATTCCCAGTAGGGGGCGTGCAGGAGGCAGCTGATCGATGATACTCCCATCATTGATGTTTCTATCTCTCTCTCCTTTTCCCTTCCTCTCTCTGAAATCAGTTAACATGTTTCAAAAATAATTTAACTTTCTATCTCAAAATGAAATGTGGTGTGTTTTCCAATGTTCAGATCATGTTTTATGTGTTTCAAGAAGACAACCACTATTTTCTTCAAAATCCTTTTCTTTCTTGTCAACGTTTTTCCTAGGTTAATGTCTAATTTCATTGCTATTTAAAATGGAATTCCGCCTCCTCCAACCATTTCTAGTTTAAAGTACTTACTTGCTAAAACAGAGGAAAGCTAATGAGTTTTGTATTCTTACCTTAACTTCATCTTATGGAATTCTTTTAAGTCTAGTGGGTTGTTTTGGTTTTTTTTTTGCTTGGGAGGTTAATTTTACTCAAATCTCTCAGTATTTCCAAATATATAAATCTTATCACCTATGAGTTTTTCTCTTCTTTTCTAAAGCTTTTAAAAGTTCTCGTTTTCTTGTCATATTTGCTACACCTCCGTTTTATTATAATAATAATAGATATACCTGGCTAACTTTTCTATTAACTAAAGTTATCTGTGTTTGTAGTTTATGATATTTACTATTGTTTTTTGTTAAACAAGCTATTGTATTTAAGAGGGTTTTTTTTTTCCTATCCATATCTTTACTTAGGGTGTTTGTAATGCACTAGCTGCTGAATTTTTCAAATTCCTTTTCACTGTCTATTGATATATCATAAAAAAAACCACCCTCATTAGTTGGTCAATAGATAATCTATAATAATAAAAGCACAATATGCTAATTAGACTGGACTGCCGAATGACCTTCTGGACGACCTTCCAGATGACCTTGTGGATGAAGCTGGGGCTGCAAGGGCTGAGGCAAGCCACCGCGGCTGCGAGGGTCGAGCCCCTTGCACGAATTTTGTGCATCGGGCCTCTAGTACCAATATATTGGATAAAGCAAAAAACAAACAAGACCAAAAAACCCCACACTAGCTCCTTCCCCCACAACTCATAGACACAGATCACAATACGGTGACTTCCAGAGGGAAAAGGTGTGGAGACAGGTAGAAGAGGAAATAGGGCGGGGTGGGGGGGGCAGTAAATGGTGATGGAAGGAGACTTGACTTGGGGTGCTGAATACACAATACAATATACACATATTATTGTACACCTGAAACCCATATAATTTTCTTAACCAATGTCACCCTAATAAATTCAATTAAAAAATAGAAAAATTCAAAGAAAGGGCCCATTTTTTCCCCTCCTACATTAACTCAATTAAAGAAAAACTATTTTAGGCTTAAATCAGGATTTCTCAACCTCAGTACTATTGACATTTGGGGCTAGATAATCCTTGGTAGAAGGAGGCTGTCCTGTGTATTGTAGAATGTTAGCAGCATCCCTGGCCTCTACTCAGTAGATGCCACTAGCACCACCTTCCTAGATGTAACAATGAAGACCGTTTTCAAACATTATCAAATATGTGCAGAGCATCCCTGGTTGAGAAGCATTGGCCTAAATTATCCAGAAATAGGTTTCTCTACAGATAAAGTAAAATTGAGTATCTTTTATCTGATCTTCTTAATCAGAATGCAAAACTGAAAAGTGGTTTGTTATTTTGATGCCCTACTGATTATCTGTTCAGATCATCCTATTCTACATTTGCTTTTAGACTCCATTTGATAGCTCAAAACAGGGAGTTTTTTATCCTATTCATCTGGTTGTGGCAGGCTTGTTCATTTGCTGTTTGATATCTTTTCGACTATATAGATACTTAATGATCTGTGTGATGTTCTATACCCTGTGAGGTCTGGATAATTTCTCAGTTCTTTGGGGGGCATCTATTGTGCTGATGAAGTTACCATTCCTCCCTTCTAGGTTACCATCTTTTCTAATTTAAGACCCAAGCTGAGCCCCCATAACTATTTGGGGCGGTTGGAGTCTCAGGTTGATTTGTTCAGTATGGACACACAGTTCAGGAAGCAAAACTGTTGGCTTTGAGATTATAAATGTGATTGTTCAAAGGAATCCTGTAATCACAAACTGTTTTTTACATATGTGCAGTGACTGGAAGACAGCAAACTGTTTGTTTTGGGAAGGATTTTGCTATCTGTTTAAAGTAAAAAGTGGCTCTAGTGTACAAAACATTTAAACCAAATTGTTATGCCTTATAATGCACTCTGCAAACATCAGTTCTGGGGGGAAAAAAAAGGCACCCTCCAAGGCAGTGTAATAAACACTTTCGGAAATTGCAAACCCATGCAGGCTCCAGAAATATGTGTCTTCCATGGGCTGGAAAATTCTGAATTAACAACAAATAATGAGAGAGTGTGAAAAAGAATTCAAGTACACAGACTTTATTTTCACAAAGTTTATGATGTAGTAAAGAGGTTTAAGATCTAGAATTGAGATTGCAAACTGATAGCCAGCAGGCTAAATTGGGACCATTGGGAAGGAGGAGAGGGGAAACCAATATAATGCCTTCTATTAAACCACCCTCCCATTCCAGTAATAAATTCTATTTAATTTTGGCATATAATTCTTTTTATATATTCCTGGATTCTATTTGTTAATATCTATTTAAAGCTTTTAAATCCATAGTCACATATGAAATTACTGTAGTTTGCTTTTTTGTTTTATCTTTATTAGTTTTAAATATTAAAATTATGCTAGGTTCATAAAATGAGTTTGGGAGCTATCCAACATTTTTAAAAGATGCATTATACCTGGACCCAGGAAATCTTTTAGTGATTTATCTTGAGAAAACAATAGTCAATGTGCCTGGAGGTACAAAGGTGTTCAATACAGCACTGTGTATAACATAAAAAAACAACAAAAAACTCCTAGGGAGCAGGCAGACAGTTGGGGGAAGAGGGGTGTTGGAAGTGATTGAGCAAAAAGAGAGAGAGAACTCATGAGCATGGACAACAGTGTGGGGTTGCAGGGAAGTTGGAGGGGGCGTGGAGTTGGAAGAGGGCACAGAGGGAACAAATGGTGAAGGGAAAAATTAAATTAAAAAAAAACAAAAAAACACCCAAGAAACCAAAATCTCATGAGAAAGAAAAGCTTTGATATAATTTGCGATTAAGAACTAATTGTTAATCAACTACAATAAACACAAAAACATTCAAACACATGGAGGCTAAATAGCTTGCTATTAAATAATGAATGGGTTATCAAAAGAGATCAAAGAAGAAATAAAAAACATCCTGGAAACAAATGAAAATGAACACAGAACAACCCAAATCTATGGGACAGTGAATCTATGAGAGGAAGTTCATAGCACTACAGGCCTACCTCAGAAAATAAGAAAAACCTGTAAGAAGTTATCTAATCCTACAACTTAAAAAGTTAGAAAGAGAAAAACAAGAAAAGCCCAAAGTAGAAGGAAGGAAATAATAAAGATCGAGCGGGAACAAATGACATAGATGCTAGCCAGACCCTTTCAGAAGCAAAGAGAGAGGACCCAAATTAACTAAATCAGAAATAAAAGAGGTGAAGTAACAACTGACCCCATAGAAATGCAAAGGATTATAAAAGAATACTATGAACAACTATATACCAACAAAATGGATGGACAATCTGGACAAAATGGACATATTCTAGAAAAATAGAATCTTCTAAAACTCAATCAGGAAGAATCAGAAAACCTGAATAAGCTGACAAACTACTGATGAAATTGAAGCAGTAAAAAAACAAAACAAAACAAAACAAAACAAAAAAACTTCCAGTAAACAAAAGCCCTGATCGGGATGGCTTCACAGGGGAATTTTACCAAACATTTAAAGAACTATCACCTATCCTCCTCAAACAATTCCAGAAAATTCAAGAGCAAGGAACACTTCCAAGCTCTTTCTATGAGACCAGCATTACCCTAACTCCAAAAGCAGATAAAGACACTACAAAGAACATAGATGCTAAACTTCTCAACACAATGTTAGCAAATCGGATCTAGCAGTACATTAAAAGATCATATCCCATAACCATATTCCAGGGATGCAAAGCTGGTACAATATTCGCAAGTCAATAAATGTGATATATCACATAAACAGATTGCAAGACAAAAATAACATGATCATATGATCATATAAATAGATTGCAGAAAAAGCATTTGACAAAATCTAACACCCTTTTTTGATAAAAAACTCTCAGCAAAGTGGGAATAGAGGGATACCTCAACATAATAAAAACCACATATGACAAACCTACAGCCAACATCATACTCAATGGGCAAAAACTAAAACCATTTCCCCTAACAGGAACAAGATAGGGATGCCCTCTTTCACAACTCTTACTCAACATAGTACTGGAGTCCTAACCATAGCAATCAGACAAGAAAAAAAAGGTATCCAAATTGGAAAGGAGGAAGTAAAACTGTCATTATTTGAAGATAACATGATATTGTACATAGAAAGCTCTAAAGACACCATAAAAAAACTACTAGGTTTAATAAATGAATTTGACAACATAGCAGGATACAAAATTAACAACCAGAAATCGATGACATTATTATACACCAATAATGAACTCTCAGAAAGAGAAACTAAACAAACAATCCCATTTACCATTGCAAAAAAAAAAAAAAAATTAAGATACTCAGGAATGAATTTAACCAAGGAGGTAAAAGGGAGAGGGAAAGAGATAGAAACATCAGTGATGAGAGAGATTTACTGATCGGGTGCTTCCTGCACAAAGTCACTAATCATCCGAGAGATGCAAATTAAAAAGACAATGAGGTATCACCTTACACCTGTCAGAAAGGCTATCATTAACAAATCAAAAAATGGTAAGTGCTGGCGGGATATGGAAAAAAGGAATCCTAGTACACTGCTGGTGGGAATGTAGACTGGGGCAGCCCCTGTGGAAAACAGTATGGAGTTTCCTAAAAAAAAAAATGGAACTCCCATTTGACCCAATGATCCCACTTCTAGGAATGTATCCTAAGAAATCAGAAATACCAATCAGAAAGAATGTATGGCCCTAGCCGATTTGGCTTAGTGGATAGAGCATTGGCCTGCAACAGAAGAATCCTGGGTTTGATTCTGGTCAAGGGCACATGCCCAGGTTGTGGGCTCGATTCCCAGTGTGGGATGTACAGGAAGCACCCGATCAATAAATCTCTCTCATCACTGATGTTTCTATCTCTTTCCCTCTCCCTTTGTCTCTGAAATCAATAAAAATATTAAAAGAAAAAGAAAAAAGAAAGGATGTATGCACCCCTATGTTCATAGCAATACCATTTACAATAGCTAAGATCTGGATATAGCACAAGCACCCATCAGTAGATGAGTGGATAAAAAAGCTGTGGTACATTTACACAATGGAATACTATGCAGCAGTAAAAAAGAAGGATCTTTTACCATTTGAGACAGCATGGAGGGAACTGGAGAGCATTATGCTAAGTGAAATAAGTCAGTCAGAGAAAGACAAGTATCACATGATCTCACTCATATGTGGAATCTAATGAACAAAATAAACTGATGAACGAAATAGATCCAGAGACATAGAAGCATAAAATAGACTGTGGAATCTCAGAGGGAAGGTGGGGCAGGGTGGGTGGGTGGGAAGAGGTCAACCAAAGAACTTGTATGCATAATGCATAACCCATGGATACAGACAATAGGGTGCTGAAGGCCTGGGGTGGGGGTAGGGGGTAGGACTAGAAGGAGACAATGGGGTAAAAAAGGGGACATATGTGATACTTGCAACAATAAAGATTAAAAAAACAACAACTAATTGTTACCACTCTCTCTTATGTTTTGCCTTCCAGTTCCTTCTTCATAATATTTTATATAAATTGTGCTTCACATAAGCACAATATGAATTAATACAACCATGGTTCAATTATTAATAACTCTAAACCAATCCTATACAATAAAAGCCTAATATGTTAAGTGTTCAATAGACCAGTTGGCCGTTCAACCAATCAAAGTGCAATGTGCTAATGATATGCTAAGGCCGCTCAACTGCTCGCTATGACATGCACTGACCACCAGGGGGCAGATGCTCGAACCGGTAGGTTAGCTTGCTGCTGGGGTCCGGCTGATCGGGACTGAGTGAGATGGGCTGGACATGCCCTAGAGCCCTCCCACGGTCCCTCCCCGGCCCTGATCGTGCACCAGTGGGTTCCTCAGCCTGGCCTGCACCCTCTCGCAATTCAGAATCCCTCAGGGGATGTCGGAGAGCCGGTTTCAGCCTGACGGCAGAATGATCAGTTGCTATGATGTACACTGACCACCAGGTGGCAGATGCTCAATACAGGAGCTGCCCCCAGTGGTCAGGGCACTCCCACAGGGGGAGTGACACTCAGCCAGAAGCCGGGCTCATGGCTGGTGAGCACAGCAGTGTTGGTGGAAGCCTCTCCTGCCGCCACGGCAGCACTAAGGATGTCCAACTGCCAGCTTAGGCCTGCTCCCTGTGGGCCGTCAGTTGGACAATCCCATGGGGTCTCGGACTGTGAATGGGTGCAGGCCAGGCTGAGGGACCCTCCCGAGTGCACGAATTTCGTGCACCGGGTCTCTAGTAAAATACAAAATAAGAATGCTAGTGATCTTTTGTGTCTTTTCTTAGCTTGGCAATTCTAACTTGAACTTCAGGAAAAAAGATTTAATAATTACTAAATGCTACTCACATGAAGAACTGGAGAATTCTAGAGCAACCAAATTATATATAAACTAGAGGCCCAGTGCACGAATTTGTGCATAGGTGGGGTCTGGCCACCTGCCCCTATGGGGGCCGAATAGGGCCCCCGAAGGGGGCCCAGCCGGTGGGGGGAGGGAATGTGGGAGGTTGGCCACCAACCCCGCCCCCGATGGGGGAGGTGATTGGGGGCCTGGTTGGCCATGGGGAGGGGCTGCAGGAGATTGGGGGGGCCCATTGGGCTGGCTGGCCACTGCAGTGCACATGATAGCGACTGGTCATTCTGGTTGCTTGGCTTTTATATATATAGTTCTTACTAATATATATTCTAGATTTTGGATTACTATAGGATTAAGTTTTTGCTCTAAAAACAAAAAAGTAGATTTAGAGCAATTATTTTCTAAAATCTTAGAACACATTTTTTTATGTCACTTCACAATTCTTACAGGATATTAACCATTGTAAATGAAACAAAGAACAGCCAGATCACATGTTTATATGAAACATACCTGATCTTCATAACCTTCAATTTTTACTGGAGTAAACTGGTCCAAGTTATACTGTGCAAATGCACTAAAAAAAGAAACAGGCCAATTACTTAAAATTACTTATTTAATACCCCTTTAAAAAATCACAGTCAGACAATTCACTTGTCAACAAGTCACATGGCACGTTAAATAAAATTATAACTCTCCATTACTGTGTGTGTATACACACAAACACACACACACACACACACACACACACACACAGTGAGTGGCCAATTATTATGATCTCTGAACGCATAATAATCTGGACACTCAGTGTATATCCTATATAATAAAAGGCTAATATGCAAATTGTCCCTTTGACCAGGAGTTCGACCAGCAGGCAGGCTGACCAACCGCCCATATCCCCTCCCCCTGGCCAGGCTGGCCGGGTCCCACCCATGCACGAATTCATGCACCAGGCCTCTAACACACACACACACACACACACACACACACACACACACACACACACACAGAGTAGCCAGATTATTATGCGTTCAGAGATCATAATAATCTGGCCACTCAGTGTATATATATATTAGAGGCCCTGTGCACAAAAATTCGTGCACTGGGGGGTGGGGGGGAGTCCCTCAGCCTGGCCTGTCCCCTCTCACAGTCTGGGAGCCCTCAGGGGATGTTTTACTGTCGGCTTAGGCTTAAGCCGCAGTCTGGCCTCCATCTGTGGGAGGCAAACAAGGAAGATCAGGGGAAGGCGCCGCCCCCATCACCCCACTGTTGCTGCTGCCTCTGGTCTCCCTCTGCGGGAGGCGACTGGGTCGATCAAGGGAAGACGCCGACCCTATCACCACCCTGTTGCTGACACTGCCAGCCGCCAAAGCTGCTGGCCCTCCTTGGACCTCGTAGCCACAGCCGCTGCGGCTTTGTCCAGAAGATGTCCGGTCTATCTAGTCTAATTAGCATATTACCCTTTTATTAGTATAGATATATATATACTTGTTAATCCTCATCAAAGGATCTTTTTCCCATTGATTTTTAGAGAGGATAGAAGGGAGGGGGAGAAACACAGACAAATATAGATGTGAGAGAGATACAATGATTGGTTGCCTCCCATAGGTGCCCAACTGGGGTCAGAGATAGAGTCTGCAACCAAGGTACATGCTTTTAACTGGAATTGAACCCAGGACCCTTCAGTCCATGGGTCGATGCTCTATCCACTGAGCCAAACAGGCCAGTGCATGATCTTATATTTTTAAAACTGATGAATGATATCCAGCTTTCAATGTTTAGCAAAAGAAAATTAAATCAGTTAAAGTAATTAGTTTTTTAATTCAAAACCCTGAAAATAAAGGTTAACCCTCTATAATATACATATCCAATTAGTCAGGCATATATTTAGTATAAAACATACCAGGGAACAAAGTAGGTGCTGTGAGAGAGTAAAGAGCAATTGGACTGATCATATAATAAAATGTCTTGCAGTTGAATAGGAGAGATAATAGATAAACAAATGTAAGACAGAATAGAAAGCACATAAGACAATGACCAGTAAAGCATTATGGAGAATATATATTTTTAAATTACATTCTGCTGAAGGGTAAGAAGGGAAAAAAATTAGGAGTCACTTTATAATGGATGTGATACTGAGAAATGGCTCTGAAATAATAGGTAGGCTCTCTGGTCTTAAAGAAACTGGAGGATGGGGGGCGGGGAGGAAAGAATACTAGTATTTCAATGACAAGGACCAAGATGAGCAAAAGACACAATAGGTTAGGTTCAACATCACAGAAAGCACCAAGCTCAACGCCTAGCACAATAGCAAGTGTTTGGTTATATTTACTGAATTAAAAGGCTTGAATGATGGAATAATTACTTCATTTGGGAGGCAAAGAATAATCAGAGAAGTGTTTTGAGAAAGGATAACCTAGAACTACTAAAAAAGATTAATTTGGCAGCAGTGTGTACGACAAATTGGGCAGTGAAGCAACTACAGCCAGAAATGCAGAGAACTAGGAAATGGTGATGAGAGAGATCTAATCTAATCTACTTGGAAGCTTTTCAGATTACTCTGGATGGCAAGACATCCACTGAATTTTCAGGTATTAGCTACTGAGTCTCCTCTAGAAAGAAATGTTTGGTTGACCAAAGCAACACTGATGAGTTAACAAGAGACTAGTAAATGTAAAAATAGCAAAGTAGAATTAAATTACCCGTTATAAATTTCGGACACTGCGTGTTCAAAGAAGATGGGTATAAATATAGAGAAACACATGAAGGGAGGGATAGTGAAAGAAATACCTATTCACTTCTGACTTTCTTAATTCATTAAAATTCTAATTTTCCTGGAAATAGCCTCAATACAGCCAATCATGTAATAATCCTTAAATGAATTTATCTCAAAAGTATGTTTAAGATAATAAGAAACAGAAAGTACAGTCATACACCATGTAAGAATATTTCTGTCAATGGTGAATCATATATATGATGATGGTCCCATATTAAAATGGAGATGAAAATTTCCTATTGCCCAGTGACATCATAGCACAATGCAGTAATGCTGGTGTAAAACAAACCTACTGCACTCAAGTCTTATAAAAATGTAACATGTAGTTATGTAAAGTACAGTACATAATACTTTATAATGATAATAAACAACTGTTATTCATTTATGTACTTACTATGCTATACTTTTATTATTTTAGAGTGTACTCTTTCTACTTATAAAAAGTTTGCTGTAAAACTGTGCTGTATTATGCCAGCAGCCTCAGACATTTTGCTTTCATGTCTCTTGATTGTATCATTTCTCTTGTGCTTGATTTAATCGTGTTGTTTTGTGTAATAACATGCTGTACATGTATGTAGCCTAGGAATAAGAGGTTACAGCATATAGTCTGGGTGTGTAAGTAGGCTAAACCACCTAGGTTTGTGTAAGTACAATTTTGTACGACAAAATCGCCTAATGACACATTTCTCAGAACATGTCCCTGTTGTTAAGTGGCACATGACTGTATTCTAAATCACTTAAAATTTAGGATTAATTTTCCAGTAAAAGATATATTTAAATAATAAATTTGGATAGTTATTTGATGTAGTTTTGGACAGCCTCAATCATAAGTGATAAATTATCTTTTGAGGGTGAAATAGGTTTGGAGCTATTTCAAAAGTAATTCAGAACCAAGTCCAGTGACATGGAGGTAACACAACTTTTGCTTGAAAATTTCTTCACAGAAAGAACACTGTGAACCAGAATAATATTTTTCCAAAGTCAAGCAATGATTTAAGACAGTGGTTTTCAACCAGTGGGCTGCAATAATTTTTAAAACATGCAATATCTGGCTTTTTAGTCAGGGGTACTCACCTCTTTTCCCTTAGGTTGTCAAATAAAAAAATGACAACAGCCAATACAGCAATAGTTGACTGGTGTGAATGATTCAAAATTATAACTATTTTCTGAGCAGATCAGCAAAAATATTATTTTGTGGTGTGCTGCAGAATTTTAGTAATTAGTTTATGTGTGCCATGAGATGAAAAAGGTTGAAAATCGCTGACTCAAGGGAGTATTTCTGCACTTACAGTTATCAAATGTCTACAAAATAAACTGAAATATTTACTTGGAGATATTCTGTACCAAGAAGACTACTGAAGTCAACAAAAAGAATCAATATTTTCTCAATTTGTTCAACTGGTTAACAATCATTTACTGAGAGTATAACCACATGAAAGAGAATCTAAAGTTTCTACTAAAGATGTTAATGTTTTTCTCCTTGGGTTTATAATATAAACATCTTTACCATTAGTTATTGATTTCCTCACAGACTCCTTTTCTTAAAAAAAAAAAAAATCAGACTATCAGGCATTTCAATGTATATATCTTTGAAATATGGACCATAACTGCCCCTGAAATTTGGTTCACAATAAAAATGTAACACACATTCCAATTTTTTTAGAACAAATCCAAGTTATTCATTATTTTTTAAAAAATATATTTTTTATTGATTTCAGAGAGGAAGGGAGAGGGAGAGAGAATCATTGATCACCTGCCTCCTGCACACCCCACAATGGGGCTCGAGCCCACAACTTGGGCATGTGCCCTGACCGGGAACTGAACCATGACCTCCCAGTTCATAGGCTGATGCTCAACCACTGATCAACACTTGTCAGGCCAAGTTATTTAATTTAAATGTAACAATGATCAAGTTAGTCATTTCTTTGGACAAATAAAATTTAATACTTCGATTATTTTTTAATCAAATATATGACCACTTCATACCACTTATATAATAACTAGAGGCCCGGTGCATGAAATTTGTGCAAGGGGGGGTGGGTTCCCCCAGCCTGGCCTGCACCCTCTCCAATCTGGGACCCCTCGGGGGATGTCCAACTGCCTCTCGCCAAGGGGACCATTGGCTCCTAACCGCTCGCCTGTCTGCTTGCCTGATCGCCCCTAACTGCTCCCCTGCTGGCCTGATAGCCCTTAACCGCCTCTGCCTTGCCCTGCACCCAGGATCCAGGATTCCCTCCTCTGGCACCCAGGACCTGGGCTTTCCTCCCTCTGGCCGGGCACAGGCACCCAGGAGCTGGGCTGGCTTCCCCTGGGCCAGCCACAGCTGCAGGAGACTGGGACCATGCGGTAGGCAGCTTGTCCCTCTGCCAAGCTGCAGGTGCAGATGCAGCTGCTGGCGCCTGGGACTGTGGGAAGGGTGACTTATCCCTGTCCCGGGCCGCAGGTGCAGCCGCTGGCGCCGGGACCACAGGGCAGGCGGCTTGTCCCTCTCCCAGGCCACTGCCTGGATGGTCCCCATTCCTCTCTCATGAGCTCATTTGTGCCTGGCTGGTCCCCATCCTCTCTCCCCAGTGTTGAGTGTCTGAGCCGTTATGGCATGACAGCGTGATGACCATTTGCATATTAGCTCTTTATTATCTAGGATGAATATTTCTCTGACCCTCCCTAATCCATATTCTGCCAGGGGAAAAAACTCTTCTCTTTCAACAAATCAAGTTTCTCATTTTTTTTTTTAACTTGGGGAAAACAAAAAAAAAAACTTACTAATATACACATAATTTAAGGTTTAAAGAACTAGGAGAGGGTGGCTATTCACTCAAAAGCAAATAATTAAAGTCAAAGGTATAGAGTAAACTGATTTCTGTAAAGCATTTTAATATAGTAATTAATAGGGGTGGAAGTAACCCAAGTTTCCATTGACAGATGAATGAATAAACAAAATGTGATATATATTTCAGTATTAAAAAGGAAGGAAATTCTGACACACGCTACAACATGGATAAACCTTGAAGACATTATGCTAAGTAGAATAAATAGTCACAAAAGGAAAATACTGTTTGATTCCACTTATATGAGGCTCCTAGAGAAGTCAAATTCACAGGGACAGAAAATAGAACAATGATTGCCAGAGGCTGGGGGAAGTATGGGAAATTATTGTTTAAAGGGTATGGAGTTTTGGTTTGAGATAATGAAAGACATTCTGGAGACAGATGGTGGTAATGATTAGACAACAATCAATGTGAATGTACATAATGCCAGAGAACTGTACACCTAAAAGTGGTTAAAAAGATAAACATTATTGGTAGTTACAAAAAGTCATGGGGATATAAAGTACAGGATAGAGAATATATTCAATAATATTGTAATAACTATGTACGGTGCTAGGTGGGTACTTGAAATATCGAGGGGATCACTTTCTAAAGTACAGTATATTATTATTTGACCATGTGCTGTACACCTGAAACTAAAGCAAAATTATAATAAAACTGTAACTGAAAAATAAAATTAAAAAAGGTAAAAATTTTTATATTTTTCCTACGATAAAAAAGGCTATTAAAAATAACAAATTTAATCAGAAGCAAAATCAGATAAGTCCAAGAAGTCTGTTGAACCTCTACCTTCATTAGGATTAAAATGTAAAGGGCAGTTTTACTTGATAAAGCCTTCAAACGTTACAAATAGAAACTCAGAGCAAATTTCCCTCATTAGGATTTCATACATTGGACAGTACACTAGGATGAAAGTAGGTAAATAGTTGGATACTAAATTGTAGAGCACATAAAAATCTGTTTAATTTCATTATTTTCAAATGAGTAATGGGAGTTGGTTAGCCAAAAATATGGGTTTTCCAACCTTATTTTGGAAGGTAGCTGTGGGGAAGAGTCAATCTTATTTCTTTGAAATCCTAAGATTGTGATGCCACGTCATCTTTCTGGTAATTAGTTCAAAGATGATGTACTGAGATTTAGAATTGCTAGTTCTCTGAATCACTCACAAATCCAGTAAATATTTTAAGTAAATATGTGTCAGGTACTATCTATAATAATAAAAGCGTAACATGTTAATTAGACTGGACATCCTTCCAGACGACCTTCTGGACAAAGCCGGGGCTGCGAGGGAAGCCAAGGTCCCAGGTGCCTGCTGGCGGCCAGAGGGAAGCCGGTGCCGTCAGCCGGGGGAAGGAAGGCTTACCCTTGCACGAATTTCATGCATTGGGCCTCTAGTGTTAGATATTTATGGATGAGTAAAATCTCCTAAACCTCAAAATTCCTTATTAGGGTTAAACATACCGGTAAAACAAAAAGTAATACCTGCATAAAAATGAAAGCAGTCACAATTTTTAAAGTCGAAGATTCTAAAATAATTTTATCCAACTTTGCAAAAGACAAAAATAGTTTTGAGTATATAAGCCACTTCCAAACACACAATGAATAGAGAATTTCATGTTATAATTGTGTCCTTATGACTCTCAGTGATAAAGTTTTTCTAGCCTAGTACATACGTATAATAATATATATCTTGAACTGGATATATAAATATCTATTTCAGTGATTAGTGCTTAAAAACCACTTTTAAAACATTTTTTCTAAGTCACTTTTACTAGGTTAATATACTAGAGGCCGGGTCAACAAATCCATGCAGGGGTGGTGTCCCTTGGCCTGGCCGGTGATTGGGGCCGGCTGCCTGGAGGGAGGGACCGCGGGAAGTTGGCTGGCCATGCGAGGTTGGCTGTGGGAGTGCACTGACCACCAGCGGGCAGCTCCTGCATTGAGCGTCTGACCCCTGGTGGTCAGTGCACATCATAGTGACCGGTTGACCTAAGTTCGGTCACTTAGGCTTTTATATATATAGAAGATAATACTTACTGGGCTGCTCCTTCCCTGAGAAGATTATCATTATTAAGCAGTAACCGGACATCTGAAAAACAAATATGTTTTCTACATTACTATTTTTCCGTTTGAAATTTCTATGCAATAAATATGGTTATTTTGGTCACATATTAACAGCACCCCCTCAAGATGTAAGCAACATCAAAATATCACTCTGACAGCCAAAATAAGCAGAAAAACAAAAAACATCACTCTGAAGGCCAAAATAACCACAAAAACACATCATGGAACTAATTTAAAAATTGGTTAGGAAACAGAAGAGGAGATGAAATACAAATATAAGTTATTAGTTAATGAAGGCAGACTGTAATGTATCTCCAAAGAACTAAAGTGGAGATAGGCTATACCAAAAAGACGGTGTGATAAGATCTGCAAAAGACTTAGCACCATGCCTTTACTTGGACAATACTATCATAAGTTTCAAATGAATTTGCTCTATAGAAATGTGATTAAACAAGAAATTTGTGAGCAGAGTGCAGAAGTAGGCATTTCTGTCTTGAGAGTATCTTTAAACAAAATATTAATTCTGTCCTAATTTTATATTCAATTATTATGCAGACGTTAGCCTATTAATCATTAAAACATAACATCCTATATAATAAAGAGGTAATATGCAAATTGACTGTCACAAGATGGCAGCGCCCACAGTGGGGCAGGGCTGGCCGCTCCGTGCGCCTGCCGCCGGAGTCCCCTCAGCCCCGCCAGGGGCCTCGGGTCCTCCTGCACCCCCCACTGACTGACAGCTCACCCAGGCTCCTCCAACGAGATGCCCTTCCCTCTCTTCCGCTCTCCTCCGAAGCTGAAGCCTGACTGTGGTGTCCAACAAATTGGAAATTATAACTCATGTCATTGAGAGTATCCTCCATTCCTCAGCCGGGACGGGCCACTCTGTGCGCCTGCCGCTGGAGTCCCCTCTGCCCTGCCAGGGGGTGGCGGGTGCGTGGAGCGGCCGCCGGAGTCTCCTCAGCCCTGCTGGGGGACTCCGGTCGTCCTGCATCCCCCACTGGCTGAGGCTCAGGCAGCAGGGCTGGTGGAGGCGCAGGCAAGCCACTGATGGCGGCTGCCCAGCCTCCCAGGGCTGACCTGAGGTGCAGGCAAGCCTTGGATGACAGCTGCCCAGCTGTCTAGGGCTGGCCCAAGGCTCAGGTAACCAGGGCCGGTCAAGGCTTGCGCTGCCGGCAGTGGCAGCAGCAGAGGTGTGATGGGGGCATTGACTTCCCCTGATCGCCTGGGTTGCCTCCTGCCCCTGAGGGATCTGGACTGTAAGAGGGGGCAGGCCGGGCCGAGAGACACCCCCCCCCAGTGCATGAATTTTCATGCACCAGGCCTCTAGTTAAAAATAATACTTCTTATTGGAAAATCCAAGCAGTATCTATTTATACATATAAAGAGCCAGGGTCCGTAACGTCCAAAATGACCGAAGGGATGACTGAACGCCAGGCTGCACGCGCAGCAGGCTCGGGTGGGCGGGGACTGGTGAGCGGGCTGAACTGCTGACCTCTTGGAGAGAGAGAAAGGCGGGGCTGCTCAGCAGCTGCCCCAGGCTGCTGGCGAGGCCCGGAGATCAGCCCTTGCCTCTCTCTCTCTCTGGGCCTTGCCAGCAACCAAATCTCTCTCTCTCTCTCCGAGAGGTCAGCATTTCAGCCCGCTCGCCAGCAGCCTGGGGCGGCTGCTGATCAGCCCCGCCTCTCTGACCAGGCCCGGAGATAGGCCCGGAGACGCTGACTGGCATAGAAACTGACCAATCAGAACCAAATCTGGGTGAAGTGCGAGGAGCCAATGGCTGCCTAGGAGGCGAAGCTTTTGATGCTGACTGGCATAGAAACTAACCAATCAGAACCTAATCTGGGTGAACTGTGAAGGCAGAACCTAAGGTTGGGGCTGAGGAGGGGTTTTAAGGGCAACAACTGTTTGGTATAAGGTGTAAGAAAGTGGTTCAATTTCTTAATGACCGGTTTGGCAGTATAGTGCATATGGCTGGCTATCAGTCCAGATATAGGGATTATGTATTTTTGTCTGTAAAGAGCATCTCCTCCTGCTGAAAAAGGGCTCCCCCCCCCATTTAAGCAATCGTATCCTATATAATCTATACTAATAAAATGGTAATATGCTAACTAGACCGGGTCGACCAGCCATCTTTCGGACGTCCAACTTCCTTCCGGACATAGCCATGGTGGTGGGGCCAAGGCAGAGGCAGACAGGGGCGATCAGGCCAGCAGGGGAGGGCAGTTAGGGGCAAGATCAGGCCGGCAGGGGAGGGCAGTTGGGGACAAGATCAGGCCGGCAGGGGAGGGCAGTTAGGGGCGAGATCAGGCCGGCAGGGGAGGGCAGTTGGGGACAAAATCAGGCCGGCAGGGGAGGGCCGTTGGGGGCGAGATCAGGTTGGCAGGTGAGGGCAGTTGGGGGGGCGAGATCAGGCCAGCAGGGGAGGGCAGTTAGGGGTGATCAGGCCGGCAGGGGAGGGCAGTTAGGGGTGATCAGGCAGGCAGGCAGGTGAGCGTTTAGGAACCAGTGGTCCCTATGGGATTGGGCCTAAACCAGCAGTTGGACATCCCCCAAGGGGTCCCCGATTGGAGAGGGTGCAGGCTGGGCTGAGGGAAACCCCCCCGGTGCACGAATTTCATGCATCAGGCCACTAGTATATATATAAAAGGACAAGCGACCGTCCAACTATCAGACCAGTAGCTATGACGCGCAATGACCACCAGGGGGCAGAAGCTCTAACTGGTAGCTATGATGCGCACTAACCACCAGGGGGCAGACACTCAATGCAGGAGCTACTGAGCTGTGGTGACTTGGCAGTGGCGGTTCTTGGGTGACGCACCCCAGAATCAGAGAGAAGGGAGCCCGATTCTGGGGTGCGTCACCCGAGAACCTCCTTCTCGCAATCCGGGACCCTTTGGGGGGCATATGCCTACGTTTCAGGCTCGATCCCTAGTGGGGGCTGTGCGGGAGGCAGCTGATCAATGATTCTTTCTCATCACTGATGTTTCTATCTCTATCTCCCTCCCCCTTCCTCTCTGATATCAATAAAAATATATTTTTAATAAAATCTCACGGAAAGATAAGTTTTTTAAAATATTTATTTATGTTAATTCTCACCAGAGTATATTTTTTTCCATTGATTTTGAGAGAGAGTGGAAGGGAGGGGGAGAGACACAGAGAGAGAAATATCGATGTTAAGAGAGACACATTGGTTAGTTGACTCGCACACGCACCCTGATTAGGGCCAGAGATAGAACCTGCAACTAAGGTATGGTCCTTGGCCAGAATCGAACCAGGGACTTCAGTTTGCCGACACTCCAACCACTAAACCAAACTGGCTAGGGATTTTTATTGATTTTTAGAGAGAGGAAAGAGAGAGAGAGAAAAACATCCATTAATCTGTTGCCTCCTGTACGCGCCGACTGGGATGGAACCTGTAACCTAGGTATGTGCCCTGACCAGGAATCAAACCTGAAACCTTATGGTGTATGGGACAATGTTCCAACCAACTGAGCCACCCAGCCAGGGCTCTTTACCAGTTTTAAATAGGAAAATAATTTAAAAGCAGAATCTATCTGATCAACTTAGCTTTATTCTGGGGGGAGGAGGGGAAGCCCATGCTTTTATCATAAGGAGAGTCAAGTGAAATAGAGAATTAGGTTGTGGTTCTAAGCCAAGCTACACATGAAACCATAGGGTACTGGATGGATGGCTTAAAAAAATAAAAGGTACATATTTCAGAGTCTCAGCACAGATCTACCAACTTCTGGACCTCAGGATAGGAAACTGTATCTTTTTTAATGTCCCAACCATCAAATGTATTAACATATATTTAGTTTATAGAGGCTGAATATTAAAACAGAAATTAAACCTAAGGGAAGAAGAAATACTTTTCAATTTTCTTCAACTTCTAAATTCACTACTATCTACCCTAATAAAAGAGAAACATGCAAATTACTGTTACTCCGCTATGCTACCAGCCAATCAAAGTGAGTATGCAAATTAACCTGAAAACACGGCGGCAGCCCCCCCCCCCCCCGCTGCTCCATGCCTGTGGGGGTCGGAGAAGTCGGGCACCAGCGCCTGAGGCTGGCTGCAGCCCAGGAGACGAAGAAGCCGCCTGCCCCGTGATCCCAGGCCGCAGCCAGCCAGAGAAGCCACCCACCTGCGGTCCAGGCACCAGCATTTGTAGCTGGCTACAGCCTGGTAGACGGAGAAGCCGCCCACACGGCAGTCCCTGGCACCAGTACCTGCAGCTGGCTGTGGCCCGGGAGACGGAGAAGCCGCCCACCCCGCAGTCCCGGGCACCAGCACTTGAGGCTGCAGCCCAGGCGAAGCCACCTGCCCACCATCCCCTGCGGCTGCAGCCGGCCTGGGCACCTATGGCTGACCAGAGGGAGGGAAGCCCGGATTCCGGGTGCCTGTGGTCAGCTGGAGGAGGGAATCCTGGGTCCTGGATGCGGGGCCAAGGCAGAGGTGGTTAGGGGCAATCAAGCCAGCAGGGGAGCAGTTAGGGACAATCAGGCTGGCAGGCAGAAGTTAGGGGCAATCAGGCAGGCAGGCGAGCAGTTAGGAGCCAGCAGTTCTGGATTGTGAGAGGGATGTCCGACTGCCGGTTATCCCCTGAGGGGTCCCAGATCGGAGAGGGTGCAGGCCGGGCTGAGGAACACCCTCTCCACCCCCCCATGCATGAATTTCATGCACCGGCCACTAGTCCTATATAATGAAAGCCCAGTGACTGAACAGTGGAATGACCAGAATGACTGGTTGACCAGTTGCTATGACACGCACTGACCAACAGGGGGCAGACACTCAACACAGGAGCTGCCCCCTGGTGGTCAGTGCACTATCACAGAGGGGATGCAGCTCGGCTGACTGGGATGAACGGCTGCTCCTGCTGCAAACCCTGGGCTGACAGGAAGGAACCTGGGCTGCAATCATCGCCTCCCTGCCCTAGGCTCCTCCTCCTCCTCGCTCCCTGCCACCTCCTCTGGAGGACTGCAGGCCATGCAGCGCTGTTGCTGGGCTCACAGAAATGACCCTGGAAGCTGGGAGGCAGGTTTGTGGCCGCTGCAGGACTGAGGCCTACTCTGCTGCTTCTCAGTGCTATTGTCCCTGGGCCCGGCCCCGACCGGATCCGCTGGAGAGGTGAGTGCTCAAGCTCCACAGAAGATGCTGGACCAGTGAGCAGCTACTCAGAGGGTGGGTCCACAACTGCTCAGCTGACTGGGATGAGGGGTGCTCCTACAATGGCCTGATCCCCCCACAGGCCATGTCCCCCATCAGTGCGTGAATCCTGTGCACCGGGCCTCTAGTCTTACCTAAGAATAGACAAACATGTAAATTGATCATACCTCAGCTACACTACCCGCCAATCAGGAGTGATATGCAAATTAACCCAACAAAGATGGCAGTTAATTTGCATACACAGGCGCTGATGACGAGGGGGTGGGGCACGGGACGCATACGTTCTGCCCCACCCCTGGTCTCTCAGGGCCTCTGGGCAGCGTGGGAAGGCAGGGCTGGAGTGGAAAGAGGAGGCTCTGGGGCCTGAGCGGAAAGGGGCTGGGCCGGAGTGGAAAGGCAGTGCCGGCAGCCAGGAAAAAGAAAGCCCATTCTAGCACGAATCTTCGTGCATCGGGCTTCTAGTAGATTTTATAATTATCTTAAAAGGCAGAATTATTTTAATTTCCAGATTCATTTTTATGATGTAGACTTTCCATTCTTCCTCTAATTTTTGCTCAGTGGTTAAATTTTTAAATTCATAAGAATTACTATATGTGACTGTATACATTAAATCATATGTTATTATAGTTTGTAGATGATTTAAGGAATTTTAAAGACTAGTTTTAACTTTGTACAATTTTTGCCTCTCAAACTTAATTTTTTCTGAGGTGAGATTTCATTATTTGTTACACCAATGACTTTCAACTTTTTAAATCTCATAGCACATATAAAGTAGTTATCAAAATCCTGGGGCACACCAAAAAATGTTATACTTTTTGCCAATCAGACAAAAAAATAGGTATAATTTTGATTTATTCACACTGGATGGCTATTGTGTTGGCTGTTGTCATTTTTTAATTTGACAACCTAAGGGAAAAGCGGCTAGTGCCCCTGATTAAATAGATATTACATGTTTTAAAAATTCTTGCAGCACACTGGTTAAAAATTGGTCTTACACTATGAATGAAAATAACTGATTAAATTTCTTTAAAAAATTTTTTTTAAATTTATTGACTTTTAGGGAGGGAGGGAGGGAGGGAGGGAGGCAGGCACACAGAGAGAAATATCAACTCGTTCCATCTATTCATGTATTTCTTGGTTGACTCTTTCTTGTATGTGCCCTGACTGGGGATCAAACACACAACCTTAGCTTATTGGGACAACAAGCTCTGTTAAGAATAGGCAGATAGAAAGGGAGAGTCTGGGAGAGGTAGCTGGGGCTCAGAGGAAGTAAGTGCTGGAAGTGACACACTGCAAAGAGACAATGGAGGCGGCAGGCCCCTATGTGAGCAGGAAAGATTCAGAGCACTCCAGGATGTGGCCTAACTGGTAGCATAGCAATTAGATCAGTGGTTCCCAACTTTTTTTTGGCCATGCCCCACCTAAGCATCTCTAAAATCCTGATGTCCCCCCCCCCCCCCCCACCCTGTGACATATAATTCTTATTATTCAAAAAGTGAACTCCTATTCACGTGGAGGAAGCCTAAAAGGCCATTCACTTGGTCTAAACAAGCTTCCTAAAAACATGGCATCTATAAAAATAAAAGAATGAAAGGACAGTTGAAGTATTGAGGAAGAAATCACTAAGAAATTGTTAAAAAAAATAATATGAAGTGATATGAAAAAATAGCAAGTAAAGTTTTAAACATATAATAGAGAACTGAAATGTATAAATATGTCACAATATATATTTATATACTGTATATGAGGCTCCTAGAACCATAAGAAATGCAAAAAAGTCAGATAATAACTCATTCTTGAATTGCCCCCCTTAAAAATCAAATTGCTCCCCCTGTGGGGCATGTGCCCCATGTTGGGAACCACTTACCTAGATGAAGGAGCCTTATTGTTTAAAGGCACATTTTTTGAGACGTGAGAGAGTGGGTGACTTGCTGCTTGACTAGGGATATTCCCCCCTAGGAGTAATAAATCCTGTAAACCCCCAAATATCGGGGCATTCAGTTTAGTTTCGGCCAGCTGAGTGGCCCACTCAGGTTCTATCTGAGTGTATTTCTTTCCTACAAATAAATCCTCTCCTGTTTTAGCTGCCATTTGTTGTCTCTTGTTTGAATTCATTCCTACAAGCAAGATGAGAACTGGGGGCACAGAGTACTGTGTCTAGCCAGAGAGAACCCCTTGACCACCACTGACATCATCTGGCCAGGGCAACTGATTAAACTTCCTAATAAACATGTTTAAATAGTTTACTGTGGGGTAGAATGTTTTAAAAAATGAAATAAAAAAGTCCTGTGTAAATTAATTTTAATTTAACCCTTTGCACTCGCTTGCTTTTTTCTCGATTCCTTTATTCTAATGCTTACCGTGTCGAGTCACACTCGACATCCGAGTGCAAAAGGTTAAGACATGGTGAAGGCCAAATAGATGAGGTAGAAATAACACATGTAAAATGTTTGCGGTAGGTTAATCTTAAAACTGCTTAAGGAAAGTTTTATAAAAAGATCACTACAGGCCACATTCCTGGCAATTGTTTTAACCATGTGATTCTTAGTGTTAAAGAGAAGCTATCGTAACAGCTTTTACAGCAACCAGGAATTCCTGTAAATTTAATAGTTTCAATTTTTTATTTATAGATGAATAATTATAAAAAAGTGAGGTTTATAAAAGGCACACTGTAAACTAATTTATGAGATAAAAAATGGCCCGGTCAGTGTGGCTCAGTGGTTGAGCACTGACCCCTGAACCAGGAGCTTAAGGTTCAATTCCTGGTCAGGGCATATGCCTGGGTTGTGGGTTTGATTACTAGTAGGCAGCTATCAATGAGTCTCATCACTGATATTTCTATCTCCCTCTCTCTGAAATCAATAAAAACATTTTTTTTAAAAAAAGAGAAGTACAAAAATGAAATTCCCAATTCTAAAAAATAGTTAAAATAAAAATTTTCTTGCTTTTTAAAATAAATTTTCTTTTAAGGGGATTAATTTATTCAAACATAATTATCATGTGTAGCTTACTAGTAAAAACATTATATTCTAGCCATAACAAAATCCAGACTGACAAAAATATTCACTGTACTGGAAAAAAATAGCTCTCTACATATTCCCCTTAGCGTAATTATTTTGGTTATGCCATTTACTCTTTTTAAAAAGAGTGCTTAATATATCAAGTCTTAATATTATGAATTAAACACTTACCATTAAACACCTCATTAAATTCTCCAGGAGGAGCATGAATGATGAATTTTGCTGCTATACGCACCTAAAATAGAAATGAAGATATAAATGTCCCATAGCATAGGCCTCTATCAAAACAAAAACAAAAAATTCAAAATTATACTATTTTAAAATTCCATTAAAGATGGCTTAAGAAAATTCACCCAACCACCTAAAGTTTATTATTGTTTTAATCATTTACTACTATCCCATATAATAAAAGGCCAACGACCATAATGGCGTAACGACTGGAACGACCGACCGATCGACCAGTCGCTATGAGGTGCATTGACCACCTCTTGGTCCCTCCCCCGATCCCGCAGGCTCCGATTGCTGGATGGCCAACGGGGAACCATGGGGGAACCGGGGTGGCTGCAGGGCGGGATTGGGGACTGGCAAGCAGGCGGAAGGCAGACCTCTTGGTCCCTCCCCCCCCCCCCCGGCCTGCAGGCTCTGATCATGGTGAACAGGGAACCACAAGGAACCGGGGTGGGTGGCGGTGGGGCGGGACTGGCAAGTGGGCGAAAGGCAGATCTCTTGGTCCCTCCCCTCTGGCCTGCAGGCTCTGATCGCTGGATGGCCAACGGGGAATCATGGAGAACCGGGGTGGGTGGCGGTGGGGCGGGACTGGCAAGTGGGCGAAAGGCAGATCTCTTGGTCCCTCCCCCAGGCCTGCAGGCTCCAATTGCTGGATGGCCAACAGGAAATCACGGGGAACTGGGGTAGCGGCGGCAGGGCAAGAATGGGGACTGGAGAGTGGACAGAAGATGGCCCTGATCGCAGGCTAGGTGTAGGGACCTACCCGTGCATGATTTTGTGCGCTGGGCCTCTAGTTATAATCATAATGTATAGGCTGAATGTAGATAAAATATATGAAAGTCTCTATAACAACCTAACTTTACATTACAAAAAATTACAAAAGAACAAATAAAGCCTAGTTAGTAGAAAGAATAACAAAAATTAGAGCAGAAATAAATGATACAGATAAAATAGAGATCAATAAAACTAAGAGCTAGTTCTTTGAAAAGATTGACAAGACTTTTTATTTTAGTTAGACTCACCAAGAATAAAAAGAAATGACTCAGATAAACAAAATCAGAAATGAAAGAGGAACTGTTATAAATGATACCACAGAAAAACAAAGGATCATATCAGACTACTATAAACAATTAGTAGTTTATAGTAGTCTGATATGATCCTCTGATAAGACAAAAAATTGGACAATTTAGAAGAAATTGGCAATTTCTAAAACAACCTGCCAAGACGAAATCATAATGAAATGGAAAATCTGAACCTTAAATCAGTAATCAAGAACCTTCCAAAAGAAAAACATTAAGGACCAAACAGCTTCAATGGCAAATTCCACCAAATTTTCTTTTTTAGATATATTTTTATTGATTTCAGAGAGGAACAGAGAGAGAGAAACATAAATGATGAGAGAATAATTGATCAGCTGTCTCTTGCAAGCTCCCTACTGGGGATCGAGCCCGCAATCGAGGCATGTGCCTTTGACTGGAATCGAACCCAGACCCTACAGTCCATAGGCCAACGCTCTATCCACTGAGCCAAACCAGTATTCTTAAAAACAGCTCTAAAACACAGACATTTTCACATTACATGTTAGTTTTTTCGTGCAGAGCATTCACTTCACACACATTAATCTCCTTTCCCCTCACTTGGAAATCATCACTTCACTTTCTACTTGATTCCACTCACCTCAAAAACTAGTTTTAGCAGGAGAAAAAGCTAGATTCCTAGCTGCATGGTGGCAATGTACAATTAAAATCTGGTTTTTATCTACTAGTAAGCCAAAACAAATAATCTGCATACAAGTCTTAATTTTTTTTTAACTTCTACAAATCTCCATTTTTAATAGGTAAACTAATGGAAATAAAATATATAATTTCTTAACTTCCTCAAACCCTTGCCTCTGTTATATAAAATATTATGTACAATTATTCTCTGAGATAGCTGTTTATTACCCTTACTTTATGAAAGGGAAAACAGAGATCCAGAATGGGAATTTGAATAAAGAAGTCCAAGGCTTTTCACAGAGCTGCTTTCCAGCACAGCATGGGAACGGGAACAAAAGAAATCTCTGGGTAAATGCATCTAACTCCACTGCTTCTGCTTCTATTATTGCCACACAACAAAAGCTTTCAATCTATACACCTCCTATCGCACCCTCTCAAGATTAAGATCCATTTTTCTAACTATTATTGATCTATTAGAAATCTCCATCACAAAGCTTCAAAGATACTTCTCAGACAGTTCTCACCCAAACCCACTCCTGTTCTTGATAAAATTCCCTCTCCCAGTCAGTCACATGAACAATGATGTCTAGCTCTCCTGCTCAAATCCAATTATCTTTGATTCTACTCCATTCAGACTCAGTTACTTTGTTCCTAGGTTGTGACAAGAGTTGCCCTGCCAATAGTCACATCTTTCTCTAAAATTCATTTTCTAACCTGGTCACTAGATTGGTATTTTTCAATGTAAATTCTGATCATGTTTGCTTTTTTCTGCTTAAAATAATTTATCCAATGGTCCCTCACTGCATGACATGTCAGGATTTCCCATATCTGAAAGCTACAAACTGTAACTGTTAAACAACATAAACTTTTAAATAAGACTATGGATTCAGACTATGGCACCACTGCCCATCACCAGTATGACCACAAACAAACTAAATTCAGTTTTCTCATTTGCAGTAAATAAGACCTTTAGGAAAGTGCTCAACACAGATAAACACTCAGATAATAGCTATACCTTTTTGCCACTTTTCAGCTCCTACAACCTATCTACTCTTTTTCTCATCCCACATAATCACAGTACTTGGAGCCTCACCACTTCATTCCATCGCTTAAACAAGAACTCTTGTCTTTCAAGCGTCCATATTACTGTATATATATGATTTGGCCATCTTTTATCTGTGGCGAAATTATAGAGCAGCAAAATATCTTAAAGTTTGAAAATTATCAGAAGAAAAGTTCATACAGAAAGGAAAACTCTAAGATCAAATTATGCTATTAAAAACTTCTTGATGTATTATTTAGCATAGCAATCATTAGCAAATACTTTTTATAAAGGATGAATACTATTGAGACCTGTGATATAAAGGCCTAAAATTATTTGTGTGTTGACATCTGGGGAAAACTGTGTGGACCTTGAATGGCCTAACACCAAGTTCCCCTCCTTACTCTGCTCCTGCAGGTAAGGTCCCCCGGCCAGATAAATAAATCTCTTTATCACAGGGAATAGGCACACTTCCTGCTTATGCCTGAATAGCAGCCGTCAGAATTATTAAAATAAACCAATCACATCAGCTGGTGGGACCAGGGATCACTCTAGCCTCTTGATATGACAAAGCTGGCCTCCCATGGCCTCTCTCTGTCCTGGAGTGCAACTCCCATGTGGCCCTGCATTGCATGCTTTTGTCCCCCTCTCCCAGGCTAATAAGCATATGTGATTAATAAACTGCTGTTCATCTCATCTATTCAGTGTCAGGTGGTTGTGTGTTCAGCCATCCAATAACCCCATGGCAGGAATACATCCCTTACCAACAGTGAAGAGGAGACAAGTAAAACAAGAACTTACTTATAGGGGGAGCTTGAATTTAAGATATGTAACTAGGGACTAGGAAGCAATGAACTCAGTTAAGCAAGCAAATAAATATGTATGTATGTATACATATATCTATCTATATATAAAAAAGCCTAAGCAACCGTCCGACCGGTAGCTATGACGTGCACTGACCACCAGGGGGCAGACACTCAACGCAGGAGTGGAAACCACAGGCATGGAAACGTGAAACAGACTGATGAATCTCAGAGGGAAGGGGGCTGAGGGAGGGCCAGAAGAGATTAACCGAAGATCTTATATGCATACTAGAGTCCTGGTGCACAGATTTGGCATCAGCGGGGTCCCTTGGCCTGGCCTGTGGGGATCAGGCTGAAACCGCCTCTCCAACATCCCCCAAGGGGTCCCAGATTGCAAGAGGGCACAGGCCAGGCCGAGGGACCCCACTGGTGCACGAATCCGTGTACTGGGCCTCTAGTTTTGCGTGCGTGTGTGTGTGTGTGTGTGTGTGTGTGTGTGTGTGTGTGTATGTATAAGTATACATATACATAGTATAAATGTTACAAGGGCATGAGAAAGTTCTTCATAGATCTTCATTTTTACTTCACATATAAATTTATAAAAGTGTGTTTATCTAGTTTCCTATTCTCCAATGAATTGGAAGGGAGGACAGGAAAAGTTGAAATAACATTTTTATTTTTAAAAAATGTATTTTTATTGATTTCAGAGAGGAAGGGAGAGGGAGAGATAGAAATATCAATGATGAGAGGAATCATTGATTGGCTGCCTCCTGCATGCCCCCCAATGGGGATTGAGTCCACAACCCAGGCATGTGCCCTTGGCTGGAATTGAACCCGGGACCCTTCAGACCAAAGGCCAATGCTCTATCCACTGAGTCAAACCGGCTAGGGTGACAATTACATTTTAAAAAGGGAAGAATCTGAACCTATTTGACAAAGACTGTGGAAAACGAAGTTCCTTTATAAGAATGAAAAACTTACAAATCAAGTCCTGAAATTCAGAAGCTAAGCAAACCTCTTGAAAAGAGAACTCTAAAATTTTTAGTAAATGAATTTTTGTTTAAGAATAAGTATAAACACAGCTGGTGATGCTCAGTGGTTGAGTGTCGACCTATGAACCAGGAGGTTACAGTTCGATTCTTGGTCAGGGCACATGCCTGAATGGTGGTGGGCGTACAGGAGGCAGTTGATCAATGATGCTCTCTCATCAAGCTGATCAATGATGTTCTCCCATCATTGGTGTTTCTATCTCTCTCCCCGTCTCTGAAATCAATAAAAATATATTAAAAAAAAATAAGTTCAAGCTTACATCAATAACCTTTTCAGATGAAAATAATAATCAGGATTTTAAATTATGAGATAATGTAGATTAAACATTTCAAAACCTTCAGACTTATTGGCAACTCTACTGAGTGATAAAATAACTGGGAAAAATCTGTGATGTGGCCAGTCAAGTGGAAGAAAATGAATTCCATCCACAATTTTAGACAAACTTCCTCTACTCTTCTCTACTCCCTGCCCTCTAGAGAACTCCTTGCCAGTTCAAAAATTAGAAGATTAAAATTAGTTTATTAAGTAGTGAAAAATGGTCTTTGATGGAGCAAATTAGAAGACCTGGAAGTGAAATGGACTTTCTCAAAAATGACATCCGGGTAGTTTGTGATTCTTTCAACCTTCTTTAGATCAGAATTCCCACAAACATCAGAAAAAAACGTGGGCAGAATTCAGTTGTAAATTAAATTATTCAGACAAGGGGGAAACAAGGATATTCATTTTTCAATATCAGATGAAGTTGATTCCACTATTTTAAAAGAGAATCCCCCAAATCTTTTCTGTAGGAAAGAATGTCACCTTATCGATGAAGTTCATTTTGATAAATCTCATAGGGAATTGTTTCCTGCTTTCTACCAAGCACTAGCACTACTTGCTTATTGTAAATGCTAGGAAATAGCCATTTAGGATCAGAGATGTCTCAGACTGCAAACAGTGAAAAAAGTATTATGTTAATGCTGGGATGCTGCCTGCCACAAATTGTTCCTCATGTGCTGCAGGCAAGAGGGAGGATGCCTCTCATATTATACAGACCATGCCTGTACCCTGAGCCTACAGACAAAAATCAGTGCCTCCAGATGAGCAAATAATATTGACAGGTTGGGTGGCATTGACATGTCATGTTGAATCAAGGCAAACTTTTATCACATTGATGGGAAGATATTAGATACAATACCCAGAAAGATGACTGCTTGGCGCTAAATCCTGTGGAGGCTTTGTTTTTCTCAAGTTTCAATATATTTTTTCTTTCAGTGTTGCAACAGACTTAAATGGAAGAGAAGGCACATTTGGTATAAGAAGCTGTGATCAAAATCCTTAATATCATTATGGTATTCATTGATGATCCAGACAAATATCAATAAGGTATTGAATTGTTGCTCTGTCTTGGGTGATCCCCCAGAAATAATAGTTAGTACACAATATCAAGTGTTTACTATCCTATGTTACCTGGACCACAGAATTTGAAAATGTATATAAATTTAAAATCTTATGTTAAACTTACACTGCTGAGTAAGACTGAAAAACTTCCGAGGGAAGAAGATGCACATGAACTCCACATAGAGCTTTCTGCCTTGTAATCCTTGATTCTGTCACTCTTTGCATTAGTGCTACAGAATTCACCTTTCTCAGCAATGCCAAGCTTCATGGTGAAATGGCACAGGTAGAAGTGATTAGGCTATGTTGCCTCTTTAAGATGTGTCTGTTACTGGAAGAGGTAAGCATCTGGCAGTGCTACTTCAACTTTATGATTGCCAGCTACAACATGAAGGAACAACAGGGCGGGAGAATTTTCTATGGGCAGCCAATTAATTGTTGCCACCAATTTATAAAAACTGTTGGAAAAATTAATGTTATTTCAACTACCTGTGTTCATGAATTCCCCAAATTGTTTTGATGCTTTTGATAGACACTGTAAATTGGCAAGATTTTTACAAACACTAAGGTAAAATTATAGTTCCAGGAGATTTTAAAACTGTATGAAGAAAACTTAAATTCTTTAGCAGGAAGTGGAGTCCTCACCAAAGAAGCTATAAGTACAGTAACCTGACAAAAATGTAAGAATTTTTAAAAAGCCTTGAGCAACTGAAAAAAGGGGGAGATGAAAGTATAAAAAGCAGACATACATACCACAAAAAATAGCTATATGGAATCCAACAGTCCTGCAATCTATAGTAGCCTCAAAGTATACTGCACAGAAAATACACTAAAAATAATTTGTAATTCATCTTAATTCAAATTTAACCAGGAATCCTATATTTTATCTGAGAACC
Organism: Eptesicus fuscus; assembly: GCF_027574615.1. Taxonomy (NCBI): domain Eukaryota; kingdom Metazoa; phylum Chordata; class Mammalia; order Chiroptera; family Vespertilionidae; genus Eptesicus; species Eptesicus fuscus. The sequence goes on from NC_072486.1 coordinate 72,665,682, forward strand.
CAGCCAACAACCCCTCTAATTTCCATATGTTGAACATTATCCCACATAGTTATCTCCTCCTTCACTAAGGCAGAAGACGTCAGGGTAGAGATTTCCCAAATCAGGATTCAGTGGAAAGCTTTAAAAAGAAAACAAGAAAAACAACAACAGAGACCCATGTTCCATTCCAGACCTACTGAATCAATCTTCAGAGGATTAAGATCTAGAAATCCTCCCCACCCAGAGTGATTCTGATGGGTAGGCAGATATTACACTGCCTCATAAGGAACTCTATGCAAAACCTGAGGTGTTTGGACTTCTAAGGAAAGGAACCATAGGGTTCACCTGATTCTAAGAAATATGATACCAAAGGGTCACTACCTTATAGATGGTTAGTAAAGATAAAAATAGATAATAAGCATTTTTCACTTTAACAAGAATTATTTGACATCGTTTCCCTATAACTCCTAAACATTGTCTATGCCTTTTTGAGAGTTACAAGAATAGAAAAACACAATGGATTGGGCGGAGGAACCAAGATGGCGGCATAGTTAAACAACTAATCTGCTGCCTCACGCAACAATTTCAAAAATACAACTAAAAGACAAAAAGGTCTACCACCCAGAACTACGGGAAAGCTGGCTGAGTGGAAGATTTACAACTAAGAAGAGAAAGGAACACAATCGCTGAAAAGCTGAGGTACAGAGGCACGCGAATCGGGCCGGCGGCGGGCGGCTGGGTGCGCGGCTTTTCTTCAACCCGCAGGGAGACAAGCTCCCGATCACTCTGAAATCCAGTTTCTGGGGACACTCGGGGGACCCAGGCACCTACGGGGAGAAGCTGGACTCTCGGCCATCGGGTCGGAAAGTGAGAGTGACTTTTTTGCAGAGGTGCGCCCAGCAATCATTGTTTTACTGCGCTGGAACACGGGGCGCAGGGACTTGGAAACGGGAAAGGCAGAGACGGCTGACGCCAGCCATCGCCGTTGGCCACGCCCCAGCCTAGTGACGCTCTGAGACCCCACCCAGCCCTGAGACCCCGCCCCGCACATTCTACAAACCCGCCCAGGCTCCACTCAGCGGCTTTTGCATATAAATGGCCTGTTCTGGGGCAGCTCAACCAAATTAACTGCAGTTCCAGTCAGACTGCTCCAAAACCGCCCAAGCAAAGGAGGAGAAAACTAGCCCTTGCTGTAGCTCCTGCTGGGGGACACACAGTACACAAGGGTACACCAAGAGTGTCCACCTCAAGTAACTGGGAGGCTGACCCATTGAACCAATAGGACACCTTGTACACAAAACTACCCTACCAACTTAGGGAAGCAGAGAATATGAGAAGGCAAGGAAACAGATCACAAACCAAAGAAATGGAGGAGAACAAGCGACTGGACATAGAGTTCAAAACCACGGTTATAAGGTTTTTCAAGAATTTCATGGAAAAGGCCGATAAATTCAATGAGGACCAACTAGAAATTAAACATACACTGACTGAGATAAAAAATATTATACAGAGACCCAAAAGCAGACTAGAGGATTGCAAGAATCAACTCAAAGATTTGGAATACAAAGAGGCCAAGGACACTCCTCCAGAGAAGCATGAAGAGAAGAGAATTCAGAAAGTTGAAGATAGTGTAAGAAGCCTCTGGGACAACTTCAAGCGAACCAACATCAGAATTATGGGGGTACCAGAAGAAGAGAGAGAACAAGATGCTGAAAACCTATTTGAAGAAATAATGAACGAAAACTTCCCCCACCTGATGAAAGAAATAGACTTACAAGTCCAGGAAGCGCACAGAACCCCAAACAAAAGGAATCCAAAGAGGACCACACCAAGACACATCATAATTAAAATGCCAAGAGCAAAAGACAAAGAGAGAATCTTACAAGCAGCAAGAGAAAAACAGTTAGTTACCTACAAGGGAGCTCCCATACGATTATCAGCTAATTTCTCAACAGAAACCATGCAGGCCAGACGGGAGTGGCAAGAAATATTCAAAGTGATGAATAGCAGGAACCTACAACCAAGACTACTCTACCCAGCAAAGTTATCATTCAGAATTGAAGGGCAGATAAAGAGCTTCACAGATAAGAAAAAGCTAAAGGAGTTCATCACCACCAAACCAGCATTATATTAAATGCTGAAAGGTATTCTTTAAAAAGAGGAAAAAGAAGAAGAAAGATAAAAATTATGAACAACGAATACATATCTATCAACAAGTGAATCTAAAAGTCAAGTGAATTAAAAATCTGAGGAACAGAATAAACTGGTGAACTTAATAGAATCAGGCATAGAATAGGAGTGGATTGATAATTCTCAGGGGGAAAGGGGTGTCTGTGTGGGGAGTATGAGAAGAGACTGGACAAAAATCATACACCTATGGATAAGGACAGCGGGGGGGGGGGGGGAGGTAAGGGCAGAGGGGGGGTAGGAACCGGGTGGTGGGGAGATATGTGGGGAAAAAGGAGAAACAATTGTAATCTGAACAATAAAGATTCATTAAAAAAAAAAAAATCAGAGGGAAATGGCTTAAAATAAAAAAAAAAAAAGAATAGAAAAACACTTTTTAAAACTCTATCATATTTAAATAGTTTATGATCAAATGATCACTACTGCATGTCTGTGTTAATTTATTTTAATTTGAGTGGTAATCTGTTTTGGTAAGGTTTAAAGAAATTTTTTTCTTTATAATTATCATTTTTGAATGATAATTAAAAACAACTCCTCCCCCCCCCCCCCCCCCAAAAAAAAACAACACAAAAAAACAGGGCCCATATCACTTAATGTTAAACTAGGTCATCTACTGAATTCAACATCAATTTTTCTTTAAATGTTTTTATCATTTATTTAAAATATTAAGAAACCCATGAATCCAAAGGCATTATTCACTGTAAAAGTTATATAAGCTATTATTTATATTACATTTTCTTTCTTTCTCTCCTCTAAATCATTCCTCTCAGCCCACAAATACTAATTTTTTCTATCTTAAAAGAGAAGTATCCCTAAAATGAAACAGCAGGAAAAATTTAATAGTAGAAATATACCCACTTTTCCTATTTTGCTTCCCTATCAATTTTTTTTCAAGAATAATTTATACTTACTGTTTTCCTTTCTTATCCTTTAGTCACTATTTATTGAGCACAATACAGTGAGACTCAATCCTGGTGGCACATTCACATCATTTAGAAAGCTTTTTTTTTTAAAGGTGTATTTTTATTGATTTACAGAGAGGAAGGGAGAGGAAGAGAGATAGAAACATCAGTGCTGAGAGAGAATCATTGAACAGCTGCCTCCTGCACTCCCCACACTGGGGATTAAGCCCGCAACCTGGGCATGTGCCCTGACCAGAATCAAACAGTGACCTCCATGTTCATAGGTCAATGCTCAACCACTGAGCAACACTGGCTGGGCTACGCAGCTTATTTTAAAATATAAAAATAGTAGAGATTCCAGGCCTCTCCCATGAATGAAGCATGTGCATCCATATCCTATAAAATAAATCCTATATAATAAAAGCCTAGTATGCAAATTGTCCCCTCGACTGGGAATTCGACCAGGAGTCCAACTGCTCGCTATGATGTACGCTGACCACCAGGGGGCTGCATGAACCATGGTGGGCGTCAACAATGCGGCACTGGCAGCGGGCAGCAGTGGAGGCGCTGCTGGCCCCAATGGGCCCCAATAAGAGCAGGACCGTGGTGGGATGGTGGAGCAGGTGAGCGGGTGACACCAGGCCAAGGTGGGCGTGAGTGGGGTCCAATTACCCCACAGACAGCGACCAGGGGCTGACAGGCCCTGATCGCCCAATCGGGGCTGGGCCCCGGGCTGGGACAGAGAACTGGGGGTAAGTGGTGGCAACCAACCTCCTGCGGCGCCTGGGTGGGGGGCTACGACCTCTCACCTGATACCTGGGGGCAGGGGTGATGAGGATGGCAGTGCGGTGGGAATGCGGGGTGTCCGCTGAGCTCACTCTCACTCCTCCTACCCTCCCTGGGATGCCAGGGCTCACGTGCTGGGAAAGGCCCCGCACTCAAGTGCCAGGCGCCCGAGAGGAGCCTGCCCTGCACCTGCGCAGCCTCTTCCGGGTGACCTGGGCTGCAGCCGCCCGTTGAACTCTCCGTGGGTTTGAGCAGGAGTCCGCCCTGTGAGGCAGGCTGGGAGAGAGCATGCTGCCCTCCCGGCTTCCCTGTGGCACAGAGGCCCACGGCGTTGGGCTGCACTCACCGCATCTCTGCGTGGGGACTCAGGTGCCGTGACTCAGGTGGAAGGGGCGCACGGGGGCCCAGGTGCTGCCCAGGGCCCAGAGGTCAGCTGGGACCTGCCCTTCCACGCCAGATGCTCACGCTTCCATCATCAGCCAGGCCTAGGGACTGCACCCATGCACAAATTTCACGCACCTAGTTTATTTATAAACTCTCCAGTTGATTCTAATGTGCAGCTAGAGTTGAAATTCATTAATCTAATATATGCCAGGCACTCTACTGGTATTACAAAGATGAATAAATCAGAAGTCTGCCCCTAAAGAACACAGGAAATAAGAACATCAGGTAAACACATTAAAATTGGTAAATGTTTTAACAAAGGAGATACAAACTGCTGAGGCATCAAAGACAGGCAAGGATACAAAAGAAGATGAGGGAAGTCTTTGGGTCTGGTCATGAAGGATGAGTAGTTTATAATGCAGTCAAGACGGAAAGAACAGCCCGGCCAACATGGCTCAGTTAGTTAAGCTTTAATCTATGAACCGAGCTCACGGATCGATTCCTGGTCAGGGCACAAACCCAGTAGGGGGCCTGCAGGAAGCAGCTGATCAATGATTCTCTTTCATCATTGATATTTCTCTCTCTCTCTCTCTCTCCCCCTTCCTCTTTGAAATCAATAAAAATATATTAATAATAATAAAAAATAAAACTGAAAGAACATTTCTGGAAGAGGGAAAGCATATGCATTTTTTAGACCCCGGTAATCTGGCTTTTCTCTCTCTGTTCCTTGCTCCAAACTCTAGTAAAACTGCTCTCTTAAAGGCCACCATTTCTAGTATACCACTCAAATAGTTGGCCTTATCTGTATGTTTTTCCATCTGTAAAATGGGGATAATAATGAAGCTACTCTGACAATTAATTGTGATTAATTATATATAGTAAATACTGGATCTAGGGTAGTAGATATTTGTCATCCCTTTCTCCTAAAATCTTTCCCCAATATTATATTCCTTCTTAATCTCTCTGTAACACTGGCACTGCTCCTTCTGGAAATTCTCTTCAAGTTCTATGACATGAGCATCTACTCTGTGCCTGGTATTCACTTCTACGTCAAGGGTCACCTCCACCCCTTTTTTGTTTCTCTTATTCATAAATGAAAGCATAGCCGTCTTTGCTATGTCTAAACTTGTTCTTCTAAAAAGCTTATGCCATCTCGTGGCTTTGAGACAGGACAGTAAGCCTGGACAAGTGAAATAGGGAAAACTGAGACAGCTGAGCAGACAGACAGCAATTTACAGCAGATATAGTAGGTTACTACCTCCCTAGAAATAATATCTAGGCCTCAGTTGTATTTCAGCTCCAGACCCAGAAAAGCAGCAAAACCAGATAGGCAACACTAGGACCAGCTGTAATGACTGATGACCCCCTACCCTGACATTGACCAATCAATCAGCGGAGACCATGGCCCTGGAGGAGCACACCCAGAAAAGTGATGAATATTCTGCTGAAACTCTCCTGAGACCTCCCCTAAGATTCCACCTGCAAAAGAGGTAAAGGCTCAAGACAAAGGACCCAACGAGTGCTCTCTCTCGGAAGTAGCCCCTGCCATTCCCTTTCCCCTCTTCTTCAAATTCTTCCCCCACGGGTATGCATCTGCTAAACTCTAAGTGACCCCACAAGACTTGCAACCAGGGGAGCAATGGGCAGCAGCAGCTCGTCCCAGGTTAACCCCTGAATCTGATCTCAAGGCCTTTTCTCTGACTTCCCAGAGAGCTAGGGCAGCCCAGCCTAGGCTCTCCTATTGCTTCTTCTATGCTAAGCCCTTTCTTATTTTACATTTCCAGCATTAAATGTTCCCTCATAGTCACCTGGACTGGTGTTGTGAAATTTTTCCTGCATGAAGTCAAGAACCCACATACTACCAGTTGGACCTAGGCAGACCAGCTAAGGGCCAGGTCCCCTTTCCCGTAACAGCTTTAACCTATAAAGGGATTTCCAAATTGATATAGTCTCTGGGCCTGACCACTTTCCAATTTCCATTTCTACATTTCCATATCTGCTAGGCATGTTCATGTAGACATCCTGCTATCATCTCAAACACAGTATAACCCAAATCAAATTCACCATTACTCCTCCCAGCTGTGCATCCTTTCTTGTGTTCTCTAGTTGTGAGTGATAGTACCACTTTCCAGTCAACCAGATTTCAACGTTAACCATTATCTCTGATTCTTCCCTTTCCCCTGCATTTACTTACCAAGTCCTGTTCGATTCCAACTCTGAAATCTGTTAGCAATCTTTTTTTTTTTTTTTAAATCATGTGAAACTACTTTAAGCAGGGTCCTAACACTTAACCTAGCTTCCTCACTGTTCTCACTAGCCCCAATCTGTCCTAGACCTGTGTTTCTCAACTAGGGGCAATTTTGTCCCATAGGAGATATTTTTATTGTTATGATAACAGGGGTGCTACTGGCATCACATGGACCAAGGGTGCTATTAAACATCCTAAAATGCACAGGACAGCCCCAAAGAAAGAGTTATCTTGGTCCCAAATGCCAACAGTGATGAGGTAGAGGAACCCTGTGCTGTTTAACACCATAATTCATCTCTACATCTCTTACTTGCAAAGTACCTGAGACATAGCTTATATTCCCTACTTTTCTCCATTTCCCTAATTTTTCTTCCAATGTTGTGCACTTTCACACGACCTTATACCTCAATTGATATCTACCATCCTCCTAGGCAGAAGCAATTTTTCTATCTCCTGAATTCCCATGAACTTACTACATCTAATGAATCTCTGAATCTAGTCTTACATCGCGCCTACCAAACAGATGATCAATCACCAACCTTCAGTGAAACTAAAACTTAATCTATGGTGTCATTACTGCTATTCAGAAATACAATTCTCTTTTCCTTCTGTGATCCCTCTGAAATTAGGCTTTTAGATGTAACTTGCTTCAGTTAATTGAAATCTGAGCAGAAGTATAGTGAATCTAAGTGTGTGTGGGATGGGGGTGGGGAGAGTTTTAAAAACCAGTGTGCTAGTCACTACATTTCCTTCCCACTTCTCTGGGGACTGAGGGGAAAAAAGGCTAAGTTTAGATTGAAGCTCTCCAACAGTCTGACACTACGTGACTTCTGCTCCTGACCTACACTAGACATTTACAGAATGAGTGAAGAGATGTTGTACAAAGCTCCCGCCACCAACTCCCACATGCTAAGATTTTAGGTTGTTTATTGATTATATCCTTGTTTAGCCTGATTCATAATCAATGTAAGATGCATAATTTTATGTACCACTAAAAAAGGGAAAATGCTACCAATTAAGTATCATAAGCCACTGAGTGTACAATGCAGCCTTATAACTAAGACCTTAAAAAAATGGAAAATTATGAGCACCAAAATCAATGAAGTATGGTATATTTAGTAAATTAATGAATGTGGAGATAATTTTCAAAAATTATTTTTTTGCCTTAGCTGGTTTGGCTCAGTGGATAGAGTGTTGGCCTGTGAACTGAGGGGTCCCTGGTTCGATTCCGGTCAGGGGAACATGCCCAGGTTGCGGGCTCGATCCCTGGTGTGTGCGTGTGCGTGTGTGTGTGTGTGTGCAGGAGGCAGCCGATCAATGATTCTCTTTCATCATTGATGTTTCTGTCTCTGTCTCCCTCTCCCTTCCTCTCTGGAATAAAAATATATTTTAAAAAGATTATTTTCATTTGTTTTCACCAGAAACATTCTGAACTAAAAAGTGTAAGAAGTTCTGAGCCATTAGATTCACAATAAAATATGTAAATATCTGTAGTAAGTGGAAAAACGTAAAAATTGTACTTCTAATCTTCAAAATAAAATTTGTAAAATTCTCCTTTTTTGACAACTGTAGCTGGGTTCTATACATGAATGTCTTCCAACAAATTACTGCTTCAGGCAATTAGAACTGTAGGTCAGATAAGAAAACGGTAAGTTTTCCCATCATGCTTTCAAACTTAAAAATTACTTTGCACTCTCTGCTCTAGTGCTCTTATATCCTGTGTTCTCATACTAAAATGCAATGTTATATATATATATATATATATATATATATATATATATAACTACCCTTATTATTTTATGTAGAAATGGCTTCCAAATGCACTAAAAACATACTACAAATTTGTCTTAATGTGCAAAGACTGCAAAAATCCACTAATGTTACAGCAGCTATCAAGTTTCTGCTTGCTGTAGGAATTTTTACATTTTATTGGTGCAATGACAGAATTCATTCACCAACAGAATATAATTAGGAATGACTATTTTCTACATTAATAGCTTACGAATTGAATTTAGTTTTTTATTAATAAGAACACTACTCATACATTAATTATGATGGAATATAAAGGCAGCTTATATTGTTTTTACATACAAATAAAATTTGTGAGGCCAAATTATCGTTGCATACTTAGGAAAAAGCATATAAACTGCTTATAAAGAATACTTAGCATGTGTAAGTGATTTGAACCATAACAAATTATCATTACCTATAACTCAAAGTGCACCAAGAATTTCATTGACTATCTGAATCTTTAAAATCTATAGCACTATTTAGAAATAAAAAAACTCAGGTACACCAAATGTATCCTCAAAAAATTTGCCTTTATATGCTACTTATACTTTTCATGCAATTTTTTCTTTTAATTCTCTGAATTCATGATTCCTTTGTTCATTCACTCATTGAATCACTCTACTCATCACATGCAATATTAATGACAGATGCTAAAGATGACATTATTTCTGCACTTAGGAATCCCAACAGAGAAGACAAGTAAACAAATAACTATTGTTGAAAACTAATAATGTGTTATAGCTTTCAGAAGAGAGATTACACTTGCCATGTGATCTAAGCTAAATCTTGAGGGGACAGACCAGGGAGCAGTTCCAACAGTCAAAGTGGTTAAGTCATGAGCAGAGAAAAAGAACTATAATTTACCGTGTATTTAGTACATGCCAGGCACCATTTATTTTTGCAGCAACTAAATGGAGAAGGTGCTTCTGTTATATCCCCACACTTCAGAGGAAACTAGGCTGAGAGATCCATGAAGGACCCAGCAACTGTAAGTTTGGGAATAGAAAAGTGACATATTAAAACATTGCTTGGATATAGGAAATGAGAGGGATTAGTTTAGAAATTTTATAATAAATGACTAACAAGGGAAAAACTACATATAAGACATTCTTCTAATCCTACTTTTCCTCCTTTGGCTTTATTTCTTCCTCAAAAGAACAGGTACAATCAACTAGCATTCTGTACAATAAAATTTTGTTACTGAACAATAATAGTTAATAGCATAAATAACAAGTTAAATTTAATAGTCTGGTCAACTGAGAGATAATAAACCAAAAACTAATATAAATAAATCAATTTTTAAGCAAGAAATAAATTACTTGTCTAAGACATTTTGATGAGGGGCATGACAAGATTTAGAAACTGATTTTGATACAGAGCACAAAGAAAAAAAGCTAAAATAAAGCTGAAGTTAAAAACCTGGATGACTGGAATAACAGGAATAAAGAAATAAAGAAAAAAATGAAAAGGAGGAGATAGATTTCTGCCCCCTTTTGTGTACCAGGTGTACCGGATAATAATGGTGGATTTTATAATCAAAGAAAACACGATAATTTCAAGTGAAACATCAAAAGTGCTTTATTCAAAATAATGTCCATCGATAGCTACACATTTCCCCATCTTTCAGGTAATTTGTGGATACCATCCCAATAGAACTTTTCTTGTTTTGAGGCAAACCAGTCAGAAACCCAATTTTCCACTTCTTCGTACGTTTTGAAGTGCTGCCCAGAAAGTGCATGTGCCATCGATCGGAACAAGTGGTTATCTGAAGGAGCAAGGTCTGGTGAATACAGCGGGTGGGTTAATACTTCCCAGGCAAGATCTTTTAACGTGTCTTGAACTGGTTTTGAAGTGTGTGATGGTGCGTCATCATGAAGCAAAATTATTTTGCCGTGTCTTCTGGCACAATCTGGTCATTTCACGATCAAATCGTGGTTCAAATTGATTATTTGTTGTCAGTAGCAATCAGTATTAACGGTTTCACCTGGTTTTAGAAGCTCATAATACACCACACCTTCCTGATCCCACCAAACGCAGAACATTGTCTTCTTTCCGAAGCAATTTGGCCTTGCAATCAATGTTGATGGTTGACCTGGATCAACCCATGATTTTGTGCGTTTGGGATTCTCAAAATAAATCCACTTTTCATCGCCAGTCACAATTCTATGCAAAAAAGACTTTCTTTCGTGCTGTTGAAGCAATATTTTACTGATGACTTTTCAGTTTTCCATTTGTCTTTCGTTCAGTTGAAGCGGCACCCATTTTCCTTCCTTTAAAATCTTCCCCATTGCTTGTAAACGATTGGTAATTGTTTGCTGAGCAACGTTTAATCTTTCTGCAAGTTGTTTTTGAATTTGACACGCATCTTCATCCAATAATGCTTGTAACTGTTGGTCTTCCAACTTTTTCGGTTGACCTGGACGCCTTTGTCTTTCACATCGAAATCATCACTTTTAAAGCGTTTAAGCCAGAATTCACAAGTATCTTGAGATGGAGCATGTTCACTATAAGCTTCCCAAAGTATTCAGCAGCACTTTTCTTCAAAATAAAGTAATGAATTCAAACTTCCCGCAAATGCTCCTTTTTTGGCACGAAATTTGACATTTTTAAGTATAAAAATATCTATGATGTTAACGCCTTCAGCAAATTTGACATATGAAGTTTTGAAGCTTGTTGTCAATACAACAAAATAGCATACATATCAAATCGCATATATATCAACATATGTGTAACTCCATCTATTGAAAAAAATTCGCATTATTAACCAGTACACCTGGTAGAGGGAAAGGAGAGGGGAGTTTATGAATTTACTTTCAGACAGGTTCCATTTAAACACATCTCATTAACTGTCTCCTGTGAACAGGACTAGCAGATAAAAATGTGTGACTAGTGCTCAGGAGAGCAGTATAGGGCCGAGTTATGTACTTGAGACACAGCAACAAAAAATATAAAAGTTGAAGCTGTGGTAGTGGATCCATCACTAATCATTACAGGAAGGTGGGAAGGTTTAAGAAAAAAAAAAAAATCCCTTTTAACCAATAACTGTCTTTCTTCTGGAGCTTGGAGTGATTTCCTGGATTTTCTAACCTGGAGAGAAATTTAGGAATGGTTCTTCTCACTTGAGCCACAATTTTGTATAATTTCAAATTCACAAAAATGCTTAACTGTACAATACACTTTACCTAGGAATGACAAACATAACTGTTTCTGACTTAAGAAACAAAGGTCTATGCAAAAAAGTCTGTGGGACACACTAATGCAAATGAACAACTTTAAAGAACATTACTGTGCTTCTTCAGATAACTTATACAGTTATTTGATTTCATAGAGGTTTCCTCAAAACACAATTTTACATGATTTTAACAAACTAAGATTTAATTCCAGATTTCTAAAATGCTTCCTACCATAGAGCACGTGTGAAACTATACCAGTAATATAAAACTTTTAAATGTGTTAAATAAACTTTGTCCTAAAATGATTAAGACACAAAATTTATAATCCAACACTATTTAATGTTTAGTATTTATAATTTTTGTTAAAAACTATTGTTTGTCCTTTTTCATAATAACCTGTCAACAAATTAAAAACAAAGAGGTAAACCCAGAAGAGAGTCCCTATCATCAAATGTTTAAGGGAGCATAATGTCACAAGAGCATCAACTTTCGATTCAGACAAATTCAGGATTAAATAACACCTTCACCACTTCCTTCTTAAATGTCCTTGGGTGAATTACTTAAAGCCTTTGAAACCTTATTTTACTTATCTGTGAAATGGTAATAATAAAATACCTCAACCTTACAACAAATTAATGAATGTATTGTCTAACTGAGCCAGGCATATACCAACTATCCTATCTAATAAAGAGGGAATATGCTAATTGACCATCACTCCATCACAAAGATGGCTGCAGCCACAGCTGAGGCCAAGTTCCCTTAAGGAGCCTTAACCAGCAATCAGCAGGGACCTGAGGCTACGCCCTCCCCCGCCCCCGTGGGGCTTGACAGGGGACCTCAGGCCGCACCTCCTGCCTTGGCACCAGGCCAGGGAACCTCAGGCCACGCCCCCCACCTGGCAGGGCTTGACAGGGGACCTCAGGCATGCCCCCTGCCCCATCTGAGGGACCTCAGGCCACGCCCCCCATCCTGGCACCAGGCCAGGGGATTTGAGGCTACGCCCCCTGCCCGGCAGGGCTTGACAAGGGTGGGACTGGCCGGGTCTGGATCTAGCCCAATGGGGGGCGGGGTGGCCGGGTCTGGGTCTCACGTGATTTTGAGGTGCATGTGGGTGAGCGGGGACTTGACTCTGGGTCCCCCTTTTAATGTGTACGAATTTCGTGCACCGGGCCACTAAGTCCTATATAATTAGAGGGTAATATGCAAATAGACCAAACAGCAGAATGACCGGACGCTATGCGCGCACTGACCACCAGGGGGCAGACGCTCAACGCAGGAGCTGCCCCAGCCCGCAGGCCCCAATTGCCCGATCAGGGCCTACCGGCCAACCTCTCAGTCCCTTCCCTCCGGCTGACTGGATCCAATGGCGAAAGGGGAACTGGGGGTGGGTGTTGGTGGGGGCAGGGCTGGCTGCCAGCAGCCAGGGAAGATGGCCCTGATCACAGGCCAGGCCTGGGGACCATACCCGTGCATGCATTTCTTGCGCTCGGCCTCCAGTGGTACTACATAAGTCTTAACAACTTCCTTTCCTTAGATCTGTAATCAATAATGGGAATTCCAAGAGTTTAAAAGTATTAAAAGCATATTTTGAAAATTACAAAAAAAAGGTAGCAGAATAGTAACATGATTTAAATATTAGTTTAAAAATGTCACCTTTAAATTCTATTTATGATTCCATACTAAACGTCCTACTCCCAAAAGATTAAAAGAACATTTAGATAACTAAAATGACAAGAGTGTAAGAATTTCACTTAACTAGTTATGTGAATTTAATTCAAAAGTCTGGTCAGTATTTGCCTTAAATTACTAAATTCAGCAGTGAAATCTACATGTAAAATACGTACAAAATAGTCTTACAAAACTAGAAACAAAAACATGAGGAACAAGCTGGAATTACAACTGAAATATGGAAAGACTTCCTGAATAATCAACAGAAAACTCACAGGAAAGAACCCTGATACCCAAGGACCGAAGGTAGAGACCACATAGAGACTGATCATCTTTCTTGAATAATTGGTGTTTATTGCATGTAACATTATTATATTTAAAATAGTTTTTCTTGAGATATTAATGTTTATTACATGTAACATTATATTTTAGTTTTTCTTGAAATATTAAGGTTTATTGCATGAAACATTATATTTAAAATCGTTTTTCTTGAAATAAAACTGAAAAACATGCATATAAAAAACACACAAAAAAAACCCAGAAACACCAAAGTCCTTCAAATTAGAATTTTCATTCATTTATTTTTTTTAATGATTGTTCTTACTTTTTTTAAATATATTTTTTTATTGTTGATAGTATTACAGATTATCTCCCATTTCCCCTCCTTCCCTGGGCCCTACCCAACCCTCCAGTCATTCATTTACTCTTAAAACACTGTGTTGAACAAGCTTAGAGAATAAGATACTCCCCACCTCCTTTATGGATGTGCCCTGAGAGTGCCTGATAATAAGGAATCTTGTCATGGAACTTTGAAAAAGCTTGGCTATTTTCGGCTTTGCCAACACATGTCAGGTCTGTATTAACTCCCACACTGAGTACTCTCCTCAGCTAGATTTCCTGCCACTTTAATTACTGATCACCACTGACGAAACGTGGACTAGAAACATGATAATCTCTTTAACAAACTTTTACTTAATTTTAAATGTGTGTGCGTAGGAGCACACATTTTCAGTTACCAGCTTACAGTTACTTACCACTATTAACATGTGAAAACTGCACAGCAACTCTGTGTATAAAGGGACCTACCTATCTGCCTACCAGGTCTCTGGGTTATGGAGAATCTTGTTGTCCCCATTTTGTTGTTTATCACTTTCACCAAAAAGCCCCGAGGAAAAAGATTCCCAAAACTGAAGATGAGGCTGATGTGCACACTGACGTGAGGAAGGAGATGGAACATTACACTTTGATACAAGAACACAGGATATAAAAATAGTTGGAGATGAGAGTTTCAACTGAAAGTATCCTTAGGCTTATGTTAGGACTTCTGAAAACACCACGACGAGTTTGTGTTTCCTAATTCCTACACAGCTGTACTGCTTTGGAACGCAAAAAAATAAATAAAGACCGCTACATTAAGAGTGGACACTGAAAACGGAAACCATCGTGTCCATGTCAGTGTCTTCTGAGCCTGGGCCACACCAAGGTCCTTTCAGGAAATAACTCAAAATCAGCAGTTCCCCCAGACGACGCTGGGGAGCGGGCAGCCCAAGGAAACGGCGCGTGAGAACTAGTTCGATAATCAGTTTTCTTGTTTCAAAAGCCTGAGAACTTGAGTCGCTCATCTGGTTCCAATGCTGTCACAGCATTGAAGGTACAGTAAAAGGGAGTTGCACAACCTCCCCTCTTCGGAAAAATTCCCGGCAGGACGACGGGGCGCCAGCAAATCAGCCCCCGGGGGGCGGGGGGACTGCTGCCTACCTGGGCAGGAAGCAACGACGGGGTAGGATCCTATTTCTCGGGAGCAATTCCCGCTGAACACGGGAGGCGCAAAGCCTACAGCTAAAGACGAAAAAAGACCAAAAAAAAAAAAAAAAAAGAAGAAGAAGAAGAAGAAGACGGGGGAGGGGGAAGAGAGAGAGGAGAGAGAAGAGAGGCTTCCACGGGAAAGGAAGCCTCCGCTTCTGGAAGGCGGGATTGGAAGAGCCCAGGGAAGATGTGCTTCCTAAACGATTTCCCCTTAACCCTCCCCCGGCCACAGTCGGGCCAGGCCGTGGGCCGGGCACTGCCCTTGGGCCGCCCGCAGGCCGGCACCCACACCCATGGCAGGCCCCCCGCACCCCCGCCGCCCACGACGCGGCCCCCGCCGGGGGAGAGGGTCCCCGCGCCGCCGCCGCCGCCGCGCGCTCCCGCCCCCGTTTTCAGAGCACACGCCCTATAAGGAGCGGGGCGAGCAGGCCGGCAGAGCCCTGCCCCCGAGGCCGCGGGTGACTGACAGGGGCAGGCACTTGGGAGGAGAGAAGGGGAGGGAGGGCAGCGAGGGCGCACAGCAATGCCTCCCCCGGCGGCCGGACTCCGGGCGGACAGGCCGGGCTCGGCTGGCTCCGGGTCCGACGGGCTCCGCCGCCCGCACAGCTCTTACCTTCTCCTCATCAGACAACTGCTCCTCCAGATCCGCCATTTTCCTCCTGGCTACTAACCGAGGCGGCAGAGGAGGCGGCGGCGGCGGCGACGGCCACCTGACTTCCCCTCTCTGTGCGGTCCTCCGCGCCGCGCGCCCCCGCCAAGGGAGGGGCCCGCCGCCTAGGCCGCTGCGCACGCGCCCCGGAAGCCCCGCCTCCCTCCCCCGAGGCCCGTCGGCCGAGCGCCGCTGTGCGCGTGCGCGGGGGCCTCGCGGGGCCCGGGCCGGAGCCGGGGAGGAGGTGCCAACGCGCTCCTGCTGCGGGCTGGTGGGCATCCTGAGGATGGGATGCTTTCCCACCGTGGACCGTATGGACACAGTCCGCGACAAGTACATTCTGAGCCCTTGATTATGTTCTCATTGGTCCTGAACTCTGCCAGTCTGAAAAAGTGTACGAATAGAAGCTTTTTAAACATTGTTTTTTTTAAACACCAGGAAAATATTCAGCTTTCATTACAATGCACGCACGACCCAGTCCGTAGAAGATTGCTCTAGATATATATTCATTTACTCATTGAAGAAATAATTATCTTTAGTTTCTTTTTCCCCCATCACCATTCATCCTGCCTGTCATTAAAGAAATATTTATTGGGCCTTTTTTGTGTGCCAGATAATGTGTTCGTCTCTGGGGATATACAACGTTAAGCAAAAACCAGAGAAACCTGTTTCCGAACATACATTGAACAGTTGGGAAAGGCACTGTACTATTGCAGGGGAATACAAAGTTATGTTAGACATGGACCCTATTCTTCTAAATAGGGTTGCCAGATTAAATACAAGAGCCTTGTAAAATTTGAATTTCACACAATGAATATATATTTTAAGCATAATTATATCCCATGAAGCATTTGAGATATATTTACACTAAAAAATCACCCATTGTTTTCCAATTGTATTGGGCATCTACTATTTTTATTTGCTAAATCTGGCAACCCTATATCTGAAGCTTCAAGTTTAGCAAGAGAGCTATTATGATGCAGTCAAAACTGTATATACTTGTATGACTTGGCTAGGATTCTTGCTGATTGAGTAGGTCTAGAATGGGGCTGGAGAATCTGCATTTATAGCAAACTACCAGGTGATGCCAATGCTATTATTGGTCTGAACATCACATATTGAGTAGCAAGTTGTACACTAAAAATAATGCAATGTTATGTGTCAATGAAAATGCATAGATACATATTTTAAAAGACTTTGTTTAGTAGAAAATTGACTTTTCTACTAAACTTTTGAGCAGTGATATGCCATCATCAGAAATATGTCTACAGTCCTAGCCTGTTTGGCTCAGTGGATAGAGCATTGGCCCATGGAATGAAGAGCCCTGGGTTCCATCCTGGTCAGAGCATGTACCTTGGTTGCAGGCTCTGGTCAGGGCGTGGGCAGGAGGTAACCAATTGATGTGTCTCTTTCACATCGTAGTTTCTCTCTCTGCATCTCTCCCCATCCCTTCCACTCTCTCTAAAAATCAATGGAAAAATATCCTCGGGTGAGGATTAACAAAAAAAGAAAAAAGAAATAAAAAGAAATATGTCTACAAAATGAATCTGACAGCTGCATGTAAATGACACATGTGAGGGTTTAAATAACTTCCCATGCACCATTATTAAGTAATGTGCTACATGTTCATAGAGTGTGAATCATTGTTGCTTGCAAATGGAAAGTGAACAGAAAACATGCTATTGAAGAGCTCATAGTCCATTAGAGGAGAGAGCAGGAAGGGAAAACTTGCTGGTACATGCAGGAAAAAGCAGGGGTCCTATTTTTTTTTCCACATTAAAAACAGCATCTATTTTATTTTCAAGAGACAATAAACACCAAGCTTCCAGTGTGACTAGGCCCTCATGAAGTCTCCTCACGCAGGACTGGGTGTTGGAAGGAAGCTGTTTCTGGGGAGGTGTCAAAAGCCTCGAAGGTAGATAGTTTTGAATCTGACATCCTTAAAACCAAGAAATAGTATATTTTCCTTTCCAAACAAGGGAAAGAATTTGACCTTAGCCTTCAACCCATTAAGCAGCTATTGTGAAGAATCCATGCTGACTCTGCACAATTCTCACACACAGTTCACTTCAAGGGAGAGGAGAGCCTTAACTACAAAGCGGAGTGCTCGGCATTAGCTGAAGTATTCAAGAATGAAAAGTAGAACCCTACAACTTACCTTAAAAGAGGGAGAAAGCTCCAGGCAGAAGTCCTCAAGAACAATGGCTAAGTTTCACTGCTGTTTACCCTTTGGTCCTTCATCTTCTAAGCACTTAGTATATTTTCTTTCCTAGATACTAGACATTTACTTTGATCGAAAATGCAACCCTTGTGTGGATAAAAAAAATGGATTATCTTTTAGCAGACATTCTCCTCCCCTCTCCCCCCATGTTCCTTTTAATAGAAAAAAAATGACAGACGTCTCTTCAGTAGCCTCCTTAGCCAAGGTTGCCCCACCTATGGTCTTTAAAACAGACTGCAACTTGATGAGATCCTTTCTTGAACTACAGCTTATTCTCTTAAAGAACTCCTGCTGATGTTGTCAGTCTCCAAAAGGTGAGGATGATGAAGGCAGATGGGAGGGTTCTTCAGCAAACTGAGGGCTTCTTGCTGCCAGGATGGCTCCTGTTAGGCTCTGCTCCTGTTAAGGCTTCACTCCACCCTTTTACAGTTTACAAGTCATTGTTTCATTGTTCTCATTGCAACCTCATGAAGGACTGATCTGCATTACTATACACATTTTACAGGAGACAAAACTAAGACTAAATATTTGTCCAAGGTTGCTTAGCGCCAAAATGACTGAATTGGAAATGGAACCCAGGCATCTAACTCTATATCCTATGTTCTTTCCACTTTGAGATCTTCTCTCTAAATTCTAGGCCCTCTCCACCAACTAAAACCACCATTTCTATTCACCATAACATGCTGCATCAACAGTACTTCCTTTCTTCTTGTTTTCTTCTGCTTTTTGGTTTTTGTTTCCTCAGCAGCACATACCAATAATCTGTATACAGTGGGTTCTCAGTAAATGTTGTTGCTTGACTAACCAGCTGCACTCTTCCTCTAGAAACCTCACCCAAATCTACTAATGTTTTGCAATAATTTGAGTCAGAATTTGCTTGTAACCTTGTTGATACTTTACATGTGGTTTCCCATAGTGATACAACAAGCAATTATATACAATTCTGATAATCCTTTCAAAATTTCCCCAATACCATTCTCTTGATATTGTTAGATAGGACCAAGGTCTCATGGTCTGGGCAATTCTAAATGTTGTTCCTAAATGTTATTCTTCCTAAATGTGAAAATGTAGCATGGTATTT
This sequence comes from Eptesicus fuscus, assembly GCF_027574615.1. Taxonomy (NCBI): domain Eukaryota; kingdom Metazoa; phylum Chordata; class Mammalia; order Chiroptera; family Vespertilionidae; genus Eptesicus; species Eptesicus fuscus. The sequence goes on from NC_072486.1 coordinate 72,684,557, forward strand.
TGCAGATGCAGCTGGAAACAGGATGAGCCTGACAGGAACCTGACAGGATAAATTTAGCCAACTGCAAAGAAGAAATCAACAAAATAATGTATATAAGCAATGGTTAAGCCTCCCTTCAGGAGGAGCTTTGGATATGAATCTCCAGTCTCCTTTACTTATGGCAACTTAAATAAAATTACCTTGCAACAACCACATCTAGTTCGTGAATAGAGCACCCCAAGTAGTGAACACGTTGAGTTTGGTAACTCTATAGTTACATAGAATAATAGAATTCATGTAACTTAGGAATTCTGGGAAGATTATAAGGTGTCACACAAAATAGGTAGAAATATATAATGATCATTATATGAATGGAAGTAGAAATTTGGGACTGATAGTCTTTTTTTAAAAAAAACTTTTATTGTTGAGAGTATTACAGCTATCCTCCTTTTCCCCTCATTATCCTCTCCATCCAGTTCCTGCCCCTTCCCAGGCCTTCAACACCCTATTGTGTGTGTCCATAGGTAATGCATATCTACACTAATAAAAGAGAAATATGCAAATTGACTGTACCTTTGTGATGCCCACCAGCCAATCAGGAGTGAGTATGCAAATTAACCCAACAAAGATGGCGGGTTAATTTGCATACACAGGTGCCCAGTGGCTGGAGGTGGGACACTTTGCATCCCCCAGCCACTCTGGGCCTCTGGGCAGCGTGGGAAGGCTGAAAGGCGGCTCCGGGTGGAGTGAAGGCTGTGCCAGCAGCCAGGATAAGGAAGGCCCATTCTGCACGAATCTTCGTGCATCGGGTGTTTAGTATGCATATAAGTTATTTGGTTAATCTCTTCCCAGTCCTCCTTCCCCCTTCCCTCTGATATTCATCAGTCTGTTCCATGTTTCATGCATGCCTCTGGTTCTATTTTATCAGTTTATTTTGTTCATTAGATTCCTTATTCATTTATTTTTATTTTTAGATTCAATTGTTTGAGGGTTTTTTTGGTGTTTTTTAAATATATCTTTATTGATTTCAGAGAGGAAGGGAGAGGGAGAGATAGAAACATCAATGATGAGAGAGAATCATTGATCATCTGCCTCCTGCACATCCCCTACTGGGGATTGAGCCCACAACCTGGGCATATGTCCTTGACCAGAATTGAACCCAGGACCCTTCAGTCTGCACACTGACACTCTATCTACTGCCAAACCAGCTAGGGCTAGATTCAATTGTTGATAGATATGCATTTATTGTCATTTTATTGTTCTTTTTTTTTAAAAAAAAAAACACCTTTTATTGTTGAGAGTATTACAGGTGTCCCCTAATTTCCCCCTGTTGTTCCCCTCCACCTGGTTTCCACCCCATCTCAGGCCTTCACCACCCTGTTGTCTGTGTCCATAGGTAATGCATATATGCATATAAGATCTTTGGTTAATCTCTTTCTACCCCCATCTCCCCTTCCCTCTGAGATTCACCAGTCTGTTTTACTATGTTTCCATGCCTCTGGTTCTATTTTATTATCAGTTTATTTTGTTCATTAGAATCCTTGTTCATTTATTTTGATTTTTTAGAATGAATTGTTGATAGATATGTATTTATTGCCATTTTATTGTTCATATATTTCTTCTTCTTCTCCTCCTCCTCCTTCTTCCTCTTAAAGAATACCCTTCAACATTTCATTTAATAATAGTTTGGTGGTAATGAACTTCTTTAGCTTTTCCTTGTTTGTGAAGTTTTTTTTTTTTTTTTTTTTTTTTTAGTAGTTTAAACAACACACATTAACCATTTATTATTTTACTCTTTTTGTTGATCTGGAGTCTGAGCCTGGTTTAGCTGGCTCCTTTGCTCAGGGTCTCACAAGACTTACATCAACCCTTCAACCTGTTGGCTGAAGGTATAATCATGTTATCTTGGAGTCCTCCTACAAACTCACTAGTTGTTAGCAGAATTCAGTTGTTTGCAGCTGTGAGGACTGAGGCCCATTGGCTACCACATGAGCCTCTCCACACCACAGCGATTTGCTTCAAGGCAAACAGGAGAGAGTCTTGCTGCTTCTTATTTCTTACCTCAAGACCCTCTTTGAGAGGGCTCACCTGATTAGTTCAGTCCCACCTATATAATACCTCTTTTGATTAATTCAAAATCAACTGATTAAGGATCCTATTCACACCTGTGAAATCATTTTATTTATTTGTTTGTTTATTTATTTATTTATTTTTAATCCTCACCCAAGGATATGTTTATTGATTTTAGAGAGAGAAAAGAGGCGGATAGAGAGGAACATCAATGTGAGAGAGACATATCAATTGGTTGCTGGGGACTCACCCTGAAATGCAGGTACCTGCCCTTGATGTGGAATCAAACCTGCAACCCTACGACCTTTGGTGCTCAGGACAATGCTCTAACCACTGAGCACACCATCCAGGGCTGAAATCATGTTTTTTAATTGTTTAAAGTATTACATATGTCTCCTTTTCCCCAATTGACCCCACCCCCCAGCCACTCCAACCCCTGAGGGCAAGCCCCCACTGCCCCAGTGCCTGTGTCCATTGCTTAAGCTAATATGCATGCATACAAGTCCCTTGGTTGATCTCTAAACCCCCCTCTCCCCTGCCCCTTGTCTCTGGATCTATTTTTATTCATCAGTTTATGTTGATTATTATATCCCACATATGAATGAGATCATGTGATATTTATCTTTCTCCAACTGGCTTATTTCACTTAGCATAATGCTCTCCAGTTCCATCCATGCTGTTGAAAATGGTACAAGTTCCTTTTTTTATAGCAGCGTAGTATTCCATTGTGTAGATGTACCACAGTTTTTTAATCCACTCATCTGCTGATGGGCACTTAGGCTGTTTCCAAATCTTAGGTATTGTAAATTGTGCTGCTATGAACATAGGGGTGCATATATCCTTTCTGATTGGTGTTAAGCTCTTTTTTAAATTAAAAATATTTTTGTTGATTTCAGAGAGGAAGTGAGAGTGAGAGAGAGATAGAAACATGAATGATGAGAGAGAATCATTGACTGGCTGCCTCCTGCACACCCCACACTGAGAATCGAACCCCCAACTCAGGTATGTGCCCTGACTGGGAATCGAACCATGACCTCCTGGTTCTTGGTCAATGCTCAAACACTGAGCCATGCTGGCTAGACAAAGTTCTTTATCTGACCTTCAATTTTAAACAATAGCCTTACTGGGTAGAATAATCTTGGTTGCAGGTCCTTGCTATTTATCACTTCAAATATTTCTTGCCACTCCCTTCTGGCCTGCAAAGTTTCTGTTGAGAAATCAGCAGACAGTCGTATGGGTGCTCCCTTGTTGGTAACTAACTGATTTTCTCTTGCTGCTTTTAAGATTCTCTCTTTGTCTTTAACCCTTGGCATTTTAATAATGATGTGTCTTGGTGTGGGCCTCTTTGGGTTCCTATTGCTTGGGACTATTTGCACTTCCTGGACTTGTAAGTCTATTTATTTCATCGGGTCGGGAAAGTTTTCTATCATTATTTCTTCAAATAGGTTTTCAATATCTTGCTCTATCTTTTTCAGCACCCCATAATCCGAATGTTGGTGCTCTTGAAGTTGTCTCAGAGGCTCCTCAAACTATTTTCATATTTTTGGACTTTTTTCTTTTTGCTCTTCTGTTTGGGTGTTTTTTGCTTCCTCAATATTCCAAATCATTGATTTGATTCTTAGAATCCTCTACTGTTGAATCCCTGTAAATTATTCTTTATTTCAGTCAGTATATGCTTAATTTCTGACTGGTCCTTTTTCATGTCTTTGAAATTCTCACTGAGATCCTTGACAGCCTCATTAAGTCCCTTAAAATTCTCATTGAGTCCCTTGAAGCTCTCTTGAGTCCTGTGAAGCTTTCATAAAGATCCTTAAGCAACATTATAGCCATTATTTTGAACTCTGCATCCAGTAGATTGCTTGTTTCCATTAAATTTATTTATTTTTCTGGATATTTCTTCTGTTTTTTCATTTGTAACATGTTTCTTTGTCTCTGCATTTTGGCTGCTTCCCTGTGTTTGTTTCTATGTACTATTAAGTATGTCTGCTATGTCTCCTGGACTTGCCAGAGTTGCTTTGTATAGTGGTCTCCTGAAGGACCCAGCGGCTCAGCCTCCCCAGTCACCTGAGCTTGGCACTCCAGGTGCACCCCTGTGTGAGCTATGTGCACTGTCCTGCTGTAGTTGAGCCTTGATTTGTTTGTGTCATAGGCCAGTCAGCTGTGAGGATCAGCTGCAACTACAGCTGAGAGCTGCTGTGCAGAAGCTGACTCTATGGAGCAGGACTTGCTTCATTGGGACTCTGGTGCTCAACGAGTCCACACCTTGAGTCTGTCACTCATGAGTTGTAGGGTTGTAATCTGGCATGGTCGAAGTTGACCACCAGGTGCACTGGTTCTGGGGCCTCCCAGGAGGTACAATGTCAGCCTCTGCCTGTGCCCTACCCAGGGCCACCCAGCATGAGCTACAAAGCAATATGCAATGGCTGCTACTTGTGTTGAGCTTAGAGGTGCCCAGGAGAGGCCAAGCTGTGAACCAGAGTGGGCTGCCACTAGTGCCAGGCCTGGCTCCACTTACTGAGAGTTATGGGGCATGCTGATTCCAGCTGCTGCTTATTTGGGAGATTTTAGCAAAGTCCAAAGCATGAGGCAAGAGAGGCTGGGTGTATGGAAAAGCAACTGGAAATGGCTTGGATGAGCCTGCAAGTAGGGTGGGGTGGGATCTCAGGGAATCACCAGTGGGGGGAGGGGGGGTGCAAAAAGTGTGAGCCAGGCTGATGGAGATTCAATATGATGCAGTCTGTCAGCTCTGTGGCTGAGAGTGCTCAGCAAATGAACACTGACCACTGCCAGCACTTCTGTCTGGAAGAAAGCTTCTCCTCTAGCTCTTGCCCAGATAAGTTAGTTCCTCCTTGAATGTCCCAGGTTCCTGTCAAGCTGCTATCCTGGTGCTGAGCTCAGAGGAAGTGAGTCCGAGTAAGTCCATGTGTAAGCCCTTTAAGAGGAACTGCCTAGGACTCCTGCAGCCTCTGTGCCATTCAGCCACAATCTCCACTGGTTTTTACAGCCCAAAGTTATGGGGACTTTTCCCAGCACTGGGACCTGGTGTGGGGAAGGGACTCTTTACTCCTCAGGGAAACTTCCACAGCCAAAATATCCCTCTTGATTTTAAACCACCACAAGTGGCCAGTTCCATGATTCCACCTTACATCTCTGCCCCTGCTACCAGTCTCATTGTGGTTCTTCTTTAATTCCCTAGTTGTAGGACTTCCTTTCAACTAGATTTCAGTTGGTTCAGAATGATGGTAGTTCTGCATGTTAGGTGTAAATTTTGATGTGGTTGTGGGAGGCAGAGAGTACCTCTCTACACTGCCATCTTGGCCAGAGGCTGCTGCTTATTTCTTCAATAAAATATATTATTTTATCAACAACAATTTACATGTAAATGGATGTACAAGGAAATTAAGAACCTTGGTACCCAAGTACATATTTCACTGTGTAAGGACAGGATAATATTGCCAATGATAACAAAGGCTTCTGGGAAATAATCTAGTGTCAGCATTTGTGTGAATTTACAAGTGCTCTGTCAGGGGAAGTCAGGTAGCAAGGCAATGATTGAGTTCTGGAAACACTGGGCCACCACAGTAGGTACCAAAATGTGGGCTAGGTTTGAGACACACGATGGGAATGAGTTAAAGAGGGGAGGGGTGCTTCTTTGTGTGTTCTCACCCTAGGTTCTCAATGGCCAACCACCCACGCTCAGGATTAGGTTGAAGCAGTGTACTTTTGTGAGATGGACGTCCTCAGATGGTCCAAGAAGATGGTCCTTGCCCATAGGCATAGAGGAAAGATCAGGAATTTCATCCATACATGGTCCAAACAAGTGACGTATAGACACAGATCTGAGCCAGTCTCACCTCCGTGCTCAGCCCTTAGAGTATGAAGACAATATAAATGTAGGAGGCAGTTTATATCTTCATGGTCCTCAACATATTTCCATCTCTCTCTCCCTTCTTCTCTGAAATCAATAAAAATATATTTAAAAATAAAATAAAATAATTGTTGGTAGATGTGTATTTATTTCCTTTTTTGTTGTTGTTAATCCTCACCAGAGGATATTTTTTCCATCGATTTTTAGAGAGAGTGAAGGTTGCCAGAGGTGGGAGTGGAAGGTGGGCAAAATGGATCAATGGGGTCGAAAGGTACAAACTTCTAGTTATAAAATAAGTAAGTCCTGGGGATGTAATGTACCACATGATGACTGTAGTTAATAATATGTGTTTGTATATTTGAAAGTTGTTAAGAGAGTAAATTTTAAAAATTCTCATCACAGAAAAAATAATTTTTTAACTATGTGTGGGTGATGGATATGAACACTGATTGTGGTGACTATTTTGTAATATATACAAACTAGAGGCCCTGTGCGTGATTGAAATAGCGCAAGGGGGAGCCCCACCTCCCACCGTGTGAGGAGGAACCCCGCGGAGGGCCGGGACCTGCACCTGACTCACAGCGTCCCCCGGCCCCCCTGCCTGTGTCTGCTCTGGGGCCATCTGAGCCGCTGTAATGGCTTGGGCAGGCCTCCTTGGCTCTGTCTCCATCTCTGCTCCGGGCCTCACCTGAGCGTGCAACCTCCTCCTGTCTGGTCGTGACCCATTACGGAGTCCCAGCCTAATTGGCATATTACCTCTTTATATATATAGATATTGAATCATTATGTTGTACACCTGAAACTAATATATTGTTATCTGCCAATTATATCTTAATTAAAAACATAAAATAAAATAAAGTAGAAATTTTTGTATCTAAAAAAGAAAATAGATAAGCCAGAGTGGATGTGGTTGGAAGAAGGTAAGTGCTACTCAACTGGTACTCCTCCAAGTCCCTGAGAATTTTGCTGCCTAAAGATCCCACCGGTTAACTAGTATCTGTCTCCAATTGAAGCTTACAAGAAAGAGAATCTAATTGGCAGTACTTATCATCTCTGCTGGGTAAAGATTTCATTCCCTATGACCTCTACTCTCAGGTGCCTTTCTCTGGCCAGATAGCTGATAAAATATTACTTCTGGGTGTGTCTGTGAAGTTTCTGTGGAAGAGATTAACATTTGAATCAGTAGGCTGAGTAAAGAAGATCTTCCTTGCCAATGTAGGTGAGCCTCATCCAATCCGTCCTATGGGCCAGAATAAAAGAAGAGGTAGGGGAAGGGTGAATTGAGCCGATACATCGATCTTCTTCTGTCCTTGGGGACATTCATTGGTGCTCCTGATTGTTGGGCATTCAGACTTGCCCCTTGTCCTTCTCAGGACTTGGAACTGAATCACACCACTGGCTTTCCTGGTTCTCTAGCTTGCAGAAGGCAAATCATGGTATTTCTCCACCTTTATAACCACATAAGCCTATTTCTGTTTCTCTCACTATATACATGTGTGTGTGTGTGTGTGTGTGTGTACAAATATACATACATTTATATATATAAATAAGTAAATAAGTTTAAAAAATATATATGGTACCTTCTATTAGTGCTGTTTCACTGGAGAATCCCGACTCATACAGTAAAATTTCCCTTTTATTGATAAGTGAAAACTGATTTTTATTTTGGATAATAATTATATAAGCCCTTTGTTTTGTTTTGTTTTGTTTTGAAGTCACAGCCATGGCCTATTCTTTAAAGTGTAAATCTAGTAATTCTTTTGTTTTCTGGTACGATTTTGTTAATTAATAGAATGATGAGCCTGCTGATTAAATGTAGTGCTCACGTGAGGTAAAGATAGCCCAAGAAATGTATACAATTGCAAGGCATATTTTAATCAAGTTTAATCTTCTATGGCCCCTAGCCATCCTTTTGTAGAGCTACAATGAACTCTGGGGCTTCACCTTTGCTTCTCTTGAAGAGGTGGTAATGAGTGCAAAAGAAAGAAAAGTACTTGAAAACTTACATAATTTAAGACAGGCAAACCCTGGAGTGTTCCAATCTTTTACCTAAGCAAAATTTATTTTTGCTTAAGCTAAATTTATTTTTGCTAATTTTAGTGAAAAAATAAGAAAGACTGTATTAAACATTGTGAAACTCATACTGATGCCAGACTAAACTTTGTAAATCAAGGCAACGGCTCCACTGAGATGAAGCATGTTGCAACTTGGGTGTGCAATGGGGACTGATCTGGGGACTAGCTCAGAAGAAGTTACTGTAACTTAAAATTGTATGCAAATCAAGCAGGCAACTTCTGAGGTCTGAGATGGGAACGAAAGATTGTGTTTCTACCCTTATAAGTCACAGAGGTTGCATTTCATGAAAATCATACTACATTTTACTGTGCTTATCGTCACATATAAAATCCTATTGTGAGGTAACCAGAACGTTGAGAAAGCTGAGATTCTGTATAATTAGGACTTCTATAGACCTGGCTGGTGTGGCTCAGTTGGTTGAGTGTTGTCCCATACACCAAAATGTTGCCGGTTTGATTCCTGGTCAGGGCACATGCCTGGGTCTTGGGCTCAATCCCCACTAGGGGGGTGCAGGAGGCAGTCAATTGATGTTGCACTCTCACATTGATGTTTCTATCTCTCTCTCCCTCTCCCTTCCTCTCTCTCTAAAATCAATAAAAAACATGATTCTGACACCAATTCCAATGTGTGGGTGATTTTCCCCACACCACCAAGCAATTCTTCAATCCTAGCTGAGTGTCCCACACTTCAACCCAGAGATAGCATCAGATTCCACAGGTAAAGGGCTTAGTCCCACAAGACTATCCCCCTCCCCCACTTCAGATGCCAATCACAAATCCAGTTTGTTACCAGTCTTCTGACCGACTGGCTATAAATCACAGGTTCCCTCAACTCCCTCCTCAGGTTCGATGAATTGGCTAGAGCAATTCATGGAACTCAGGAAACCAGTTTATTCACTGGATTACTGGTTTAATGCAAAGCATAAAAGGATATGAATCAACAGCCAGAGGAAGAGGGGCATAGGGTAAAGTCTCAAACCAAGAAATTTCTGTCCCCATGGAGTTTGAGGCCCAGCACAGAGGCCCATGGTTGTGTTCTGGTTAACCAACCTGGAAGCTCTCTGAACCCTGTACTTTTGGATTTTTATGGAGGCTTCGATACTTAGTCATGATTGATTAAATCCTCGGCCATTGGTGACTGCCCCAAGAAGTAACTACTGTAATAAGCTTGGCCAGATGGAAAGAGTCCAGGGGACATTCCACTCCACAGCCAATTGGACAGTGAAAACCAGGATTCCTCTAATAATCTCTCTTCCCCTTCCTGCTGCATATCACATTAGTAAGAGGATGCCGAGGCTTTCCATGGCCCCTTTATGTAGTTAGCCAACAGAACTTCTCCCCCTGCAACTGGCTGAGGATGTTATATTCATACATATTCTTATGTTCAAGGTGTCAAAGCATGATGTGACCCTCACTCAATATTTGAAATAAGACAACAAAATCGAATTGATTGCTAACCATAGTAAAAAGGCCCAGTTTTTCTGAGCGCACTGCCAATAAAACTGCTGATGGGGTTGTATAGGGGGTGTATGGAGTTCAGGGACTGGAGGATTTGCGAAAGTTTAAGGGGTGAAGACATCTTCTGCAGGAGCCTGGTTACTCAGATAAAGCTGCTATTTGGTGGTCACTGTGGCATATTTATTGGGATGAGTCTGTGATTGGCTGACTTTTGAGTAAGAGGCTGACAGAGACTGGTTGGTTTGTAAGTGCCTTGCACCGAGGTGAGTTGCAGTATATATAAGACAATCAGGCTTTTCCTAGGGGTGTGGAAATTGGTTTTTATTTTTTCAACAGCTTCACTAGTTTTAAGGTGGAAATTGTCCTTTTGTCACAGTCAGGCTTCTTGTGTGCGTTTCTCAACTGGTTAGAAGCTGGAGAGAGGAAGGCTGTGAGTGGTGCCCCTGAAAGCTTCCCAGATCGGGGAGGAATAGGGCTGAAAGTATTCCAGCTGGAGGTAACTGGAGAGTTCCTTAAATGTAGAGTTACTGTTCAACCACCTCTTGGAGAAGAAAACTTAGATGAGACATCACCTGAGAGCTAGCACCTGCTTCCGTTTTACCTAGGACACAGTAGGAAAGTAGACGTTTTGGTCTTACATCCCTATTAAGATGGTTGAAAGGAAGCTGCTTTTTGGTGTCTCCTCGTCTACATTGATTCTGGTTCCAATATGCACGAGGGCTCCCTTTGCTGCTCAGGTCACCTCCTCAAAGCTCTGGACACAGGCTCTGAGGGGGTGTGGTGCTGTTGCCCAGGCCCAGCTCAGGAGATGGTGGTGCTTGCTGGTTATTGTGGATTCTACTGTGTTCTTCAGTCTCTGGAGCGCCAATGTGCAGTATGGTCAGGAGTTCAGACTTGCAACACAGGCAGAAGTTAAAGAGCCTTTTCCAGCCCAACCAGTGTGGCTCAGTGGTTGAGCATCGACCCATGAACCAGGAGGTCAGGGTTTGATTCCTGGTCAGGGCACATGCTCAGGTTTCGGGCTCGATCCCCTGATGGGGGCATACAGGAGGCAGCCAATCAATGATTCCCTCTCATCATTGATGTTTCTGTCTCTCTCTTCCTCTCTGAAATCAATTATATATATACTAGAGGCCTGATGCATGAATTTGTGCACCAGTGGGGTCCCTCAGCCTGGCCTGTGGGGATCGGGCTGAAACTGGTAATCCAACATCCCCTGAGGGGTCCCGGAGTGTGAGAGGGCACTCTGCAAAGTTGCTGTCGCTCAGCAGCTCCTGCATTGAGTGTTTGCCCCCTGGTGGTCAGTGCATGTCATAGCTACTGACCGGTTGGCCAGTCACTTAGGCATATATCCTACATAATAAAAAGGTAATATGTAAATTACCATCACTCCACTACGCCCATGATTGGGCCAGCGGGAGGTGCAGGGGGAGGGACTCAGGGTGGCCGGGTTGGTGATTGGGCCAGCAGGACGCTGAGCTCGCGTCGCCAGTGGAGGCACGAGCTCAGTGTCTGCCCCATGGCTGTGCTGCGGCATAGAAGGGGCCTCTGGGGCAGCGAGCCGGGTGTTTGGAGGCCCCGGTTGGCTGACGAGGCAGAGTGGGCGGGCGGCGCCGCTCCCGGGGGAGGAGTCTGGTGGCAGTTGGGCCGCAGGAGCGTGCAGAGGTGTCCGCAGAGGACGCGGGTTTCCATGCAGCCCGGGCCGGCCAAGGGAGGGCTCATGAGGGAGCTGGAAGGCAGAGGAGGCGTGGTGGCCCTAGCCTTCCTGGGCGGGAGGCGAAGGCAAGACCCTGGCCTGGGCTCTGGCCACGGAGAACCACGCCGCCGCCCCGCCTCGCCCTAGGGGCCCAGGGACTTCGGAGCTGCCGGCCACACCAGTCCCGACCAGTGGGCAGACAGCCTACACGTGCATGATTCAATCATGCACTGGGCCTCTAATATATATATATTTTTTCCCCATTACCACTTAAAAATAATTTTTTTAAGAGACTTTTCCAGAGTCCAATGGGGAAAGCACCATAAAGGCAAAACCTTCCTGACAGGTTCTCTTAAATTCCATCCCCGCTTCCTTCCTGACTCTTCTCTTAGCATTCCATCTCTTTACCTGTGCTGCTACCATCTTTTTTTAGGAAATCCCCAGGTACCCTCAGGCATTGATCTTGCCCCAATGTCAGTCAGCCTTTTCTCTCTACAGCCCTCAGTTCACCTCATCTAAATCCTTTGGTCTCATCCAGCCCTTCACAAACTTTAATATGCTTAATTACTCAAAATCTTATGAGAAAGCAGATTCTGATTCATTAGGTCTTGGGTGGGGCTTGAAAGTTAGCATTTCTAACAAGCCCAGACGATGCTCATACTGTTGATCTGCCACCCCAGTTTGAATAGGAAAGTTCTAACGTGCTAGGCAAGGGATTCATCAGGACAAAAAGGGAATGCTAATGACTTGATTAACACAAAGTGGAATCTGATGACATGATTAACGCTTAAAGTGGATCAGAGCTGGGCTGGGGCTCTGCACATCAAGCACCCTTTGTGGCCTTTCACTACTGTGAGCTGTAAACTTCAGGGCTGCGTTGTGGCATTAAGGGGCTATAGGCATGGTGCCTTTATGGATTCTTTCCTCCATAAAAAATATAAGTAATTATGTTTTACAACTATTTTGGTACAAAGATGAATATAATCCAAACTGAATTCATTATTATTATTTAAAAATATTTTTTTCTTCTGATTTTAAAAGAAACAAAAATTAAAACACTTCCATGGGGCATAACTGTATCATGGGCCCTATGTACTGTATCTATTATCCTATATAATAATAGCCTAATATGCTAAGTGTCCGGTCATCCGGTCGACAGTCCAACCAATCAAAGTGTAATATGCTAATGATATGCTAAGGCTGCTCAACTGCTTGCTATAACATGCCCTGAACACCTGGGGGCAGACAGTCAATCAGTATGTTAGCTTGCTGCTGCGTTTTGGCCAATTGGGACTGAGCTAGATGGTCCAGACATGCCCTGGAGCCCTCCGGCAGTCCCTCCCCAGGTGGCCAACCTCCTATGTCCCTCCCTGGCCCTGATCGTACATGGGTGGGGTCCCTCAGCCTGGCCTGCACCCTCTTGCAATCCAGGACCCCTCGGGGGATGTCAGAGAGCCGGTTTCAGCCTGATCCCGCAGGCCAGGCGGAGGGACCCCACTGGTGCATGAATTCGTGCACCGGGCCTCTAGTGTCTAATAAATATGTTAACTTTAGTGGGTCTGATACCAAACCAAAGTCTGTGTGCCTGACGCTTTGTACTCAAAACATCAGAGTTTGGAGTAAGGAAAGGTTTATTGATCGAGAAGTTGACAACTGAGAAGACAGGAGATGTAATGGTACCTCAAATCTATCTTACTTGCTGGACTAGGTTAAGGGTTTTTAAGTGGTAAAGGGGAACATGGAGCTCCGTTGCCTAGCTCTCTGTAGACATGGTGGCGGTTTCAGTGCCCGGTTTTTGAGAAAAGGCCTCATGTGGATAATCGCAGGGGTCCCACGTCGAGAGTTTTGGTCTCAATTCAGAGAACAGAAAAAGCCAGTTGTAGCTGAGACAGCAGAGGAGGTGAAGAGAGAACCTATCCTGGTGTGTCCACCCTTACAAAGCCGAACATACATACCTCCTGAAGATCTCCAGAGTCGTGTGGAATCTAGCGTCAAAGACATTTTTGGCTCATCTGCTCCTAGCAATTGGCAGGACATCTCCCTGGAAGATGATCATCTGAAGTTCAGTTTCTTGTCACGTTTAGCTGATGACTTGGGCCATGCCATGCCTAACTCCAGGTTCCATGAGCTGTGCAGGGTCAGAGATGTTCTTGAGTTCTATAATGTGCCTGTTCAAGATAGAGCTAAATTTGGTGAACTTGTGGCCAGTAATCTGCCTCCCAATATGAAAATCACTTGGGGCTACTGAGCAATTCAGAAGAGGAATTGAAATTATTGTAATCATTCCCTCCCTCCACCTCCCCCCCGCCCCCCAACAAGGAGGCTACCTATCAGACCTTTTGATACTTTGGAATACTATCAGAACTGTTCTCTAAAACCACTTTTTCTGTGGGAGAACGCATTATTTTTTTTTTCTCATAACATCATGAATTGACAATGAGATTTTCTTTTTTTCACATTTGCTGAAACTTTAAAAAATAGAATCAGGTCATTAATAATTTACGAAAATTTTCTTCTCCAGACACTCTAATTAACTTGGGTTTAAAATATAAGGCTATGGTGTGTTCAGAAGTGGCTGTACTCTTCATAGGCAAGAAAATGTTTTAATTCTGTCAGTACTCTTAAATCTAAGATAGCATTATATGCAGTATATATATAGTTGAGGAAACAGATTAGATACGTATAAAAGAAGCATAAAAGTCTGCGGGGGATATTTTAGAAAGATGTTTCCCTGTTTGGTTTACTGCACTACTAGAAATAGTAGAGAATGATTCTGTTCATCCTGAAGTAATCTCTATTGAAATTAAAGTAGATTTCTTGAATTGTGTTGTGTTTTTAATTTTTTTAAAGGTGAAATTTGTTTTTCTGCCTTGCCATTTCCTTAGTGTAAGTATTATAAATGAAAGAAAATATGTGCCAATTATTAAGTGCTGTGACTTTTATTGTAACAAATATACCAGATTCTATAAAAAGAAAAAAAAGGGGAACATCTATGCAGAAGTGCTGTTGGGGCAGGCTTTAATTGAAGGACTTCCGAACTTGGCCATTTATGGTAACGGGGCATCAACGCCGGATCTTTCTGGAAAATGGATGCTTGGCTTCTGTAAAGGTCCCAGTGCTCAAGTTCTGGTTATGATCTGTTCCTTCAGGTCCACTGGGGGGTGAGACTTTGGTTCCAGGTACAGCTGGAGGCCAAAGTTCTCTCCTCTGCCCAGGCTCCTGCTGCAGGACCTGTGGTCCTGGGCTGCTGTCCCTGGGAAACAATTGGCACCCTATCAAACAGCGCAGGACTGTTTTGAGCTGGCTCTGCAGTTATAGGACTTTTAGACCAACTACACACATCTGCCATGAGAAAGAGCTTCTCCGAGATGGAGCTTTCTAAATTCCTAAGAAAGATAAAAAAGGTACTTTAAACAATTTATATATATATTTTTTATTTATTTCAGAGAGAGGAAGGGAGAGGGAGAGAGAGTTAAAAGCATCAATGATGAGAGAGAATCATCGATTGGCTGCCTCCCGCCAGGGATCAGGCCTGGCCAGCCCTTTCGTGCCTCCGTACTTCCTGTCAGTCTCTATGTGCTCTCCACTTTCTGTCCTTGGCTCTCAGGGTTCTCTCCGGCTTGTCTTCAGTTGCATATTCAGGATGATTTTTCTATTTTAGTTGTAATTCTAGTTTGGTTCTGGTAGAATGTTAGTGTAGATTCCACTTAATCCACTGCCATCTTGGAATTCAGATAAAAATATTTAACAGACTGAAATTTGCAAAGCATCTCTCTTTCTGTGGCACTACATTGATACCAGCACAGGAATTAATTCAATTTGTTCATTCCCCTCTCTGCTGCTTTCCAAATTGTGTGCTCATTTGGATTTGTCATGAATTAAAGATAAGGGTATAACATTAAAAAATATTTTTTATTGATTTTAGAGAGGAAGGGAGGAGAGAGAGAGAGAGAGAGAGAGAGAGAGAGAAACATCAATTAAGAGAAAGAATCATTGATTGGCTGCTTCCTGCATATCCCCTACTGGGGATTGAGCCCACAACCCGGGCATGTGCCCATGACCTCCGGGTTCAACCACTGATCAACACTGGCTGGGCTAGGGTATAATATTTTAATAGCAGTTCTGTTAATTACAAAAAGAGGAGTTTTGAGACTCTTACTGCAGGAGGAACTTAATTACATTTATAGTCAAGGGCCTGTAGTTCTGCTCCATTTTCATCTCCAGGTGTTTTGTTCTTACAGTTACAATAATATAAAACGGATGCAGTGTGGCCTCTGTGGTTGAAGGGAGGTTGGCAACCTGCCTGCTCAGCTTCTCCTCCATCCTTCCCTGGAGGCTCAGGACACCTCAGGAATATGAGGGACTCAGTTGGAGCCCCCAATTGAACCCACAGTCCCCACCACACTTTACATATGAGAAACCAGAAGTCCAGAGAGTGTGATTGTGTCTTCTTTAAAAAAAAATAATAAATTTTCACCCTGGCCAGTGTGGCTCAGTGGTAGAGGGTTGGCCCATACACCAAAGGGTCTTGGGTTCGATTCTCGGTCAAGGGCACATATATCTGGGTTGCAGGTTCGTTCCCTGGCCCTGGTCAGGGCGAGTGCAGGAGGCAACCAATTGATGTGTCTCTCTCATTGATGTTTCTCTCTCTCTCCCTGCTCCTTCCCTCCCACTCTTTCTAGAAATCAATGGAAAAAATATCCTTGGGTGAGGATAACAAAAATAAAAATAAGTATAAATAAATTTACATGTGTTTCCAGATATTACAACTAGCCTGCTTATTCTAGAATTAAAATAGAATTAGCCAGCCTATTAGCGCCAATACTTGCCTTTCTTTCAGACAGAATGGTTGGTCGATTTGTTATTCTGAATGCTTTTGATCCCAGAACCACACCCTGATTTCCTGGAAAAATAGAAAGGCCGGAATGGAATTGTCAAGGCAAACAATGTCCTGCTACCCAGGAAGAGATAATAATAGCACGTAGATACTTAGAATAAGCAGGGTCAGGCTTGGTTCTATACACTTTTCCTGGCAGGGATAGGAGGTGGGTGACATCTTATATGTACTTAAGGCACAGAGAGTGTCAGTACCTTGTCTATGTACTAGTTACTCCGTTGTGGAGTCAGGCATGAGCCCAGGCAGTCTGCCTCAGGGGTCTGATTCTGAATCCCTCAGCTATGGGAATAGCCTTGAAAGCTCCCATCCCAGTAGTGACATTTTCTGCTTTTGAAAAAAATTCTTTTCTCTTTCTTTTTCACTTAGCTTCTGCTGCCTCTTCAAGGAACTGAGTAACTTTTCAACATCCTTCCTGGTCTACTGATACTGTTCACCTTACTCTTTCCAAATACACCTGCAGACAAAAGTTTCAGATCTTGATCCTAATTATTCCTCACTTTTGTGCTCATGGGAAACTATTGTGATAATAGATCAATTTTGGGAGCTCAGGGTGGAGTTCCTGGGGGCTGCTGTGGAGTCAGAGGGAGAGCCATGGTAAGGCTATCTCTAGTCCTCAGAGCCCTTGCTGTCTATCACCCCACGCTCTCATGCCTGGATGCTATGTCTGCATCTCAGTACTAAGCCCTCCCAACCTGGCCAAATCCAGCTGAAACCCTGCCTAGATCCACTGGTATCTACACTGAGTGGCCAGATTATTATGATCTCTGAATGCATAATAATCTGGCCACTCAGTGTATATCCTATATAATAAAAGGCTAATATGCAAATTGTCCCCTTGACCAGGAGTTCGACCAGCAGACAGGCTGGCCAACCACCCATGTTCCCTCCCCCTGGCCAGGCTGGTCAGATTCCACCTATGCACGAATTCATGCACCGGGCCTCTAGTATATACATGTATATATACTAGAGGCCCGGTGCATGAAATTCGTGCACGGGGGTGTGTGTCCCTCAGCCCAGCCTGCACCCTCTCCAATCTGGGACCCCTCGAGGGATGTCCGACTGCCTGTTTAGGCCCGATCCCACCACCAGGATCGGGCCTAAACGGGCAGTCGGACATCCCTCTCACAATCCAGGACTGCTGGCTCCGAACTGTTCACCTGCCTGCCTTCCTGATTGCCCCTAACCGCTTCTGCCTGCCAGCCTGATCACCCCCTAACCACTACCCTGCCATCCTGATTGATGCCTAACAGCTCCCCTACCAGCCTGTTTGCCCCTAACTGCCCTCCCCTGCAGGCCTGGTCCCCCCCCAACTGCTCTCCTCGCAGGCCTGGGTCCCCCCCAACGGCCCTTCTCTGCAGGCCCGGTCACCCCCAACTTCCTTCCTCTGCCAGCCTGGTCACCCCTAACTGGCCTGGTCACCCCTAACTGCCCTCCCCTGCAGGCTTGATCGCCCCCAACTACCCTCCCTTGCAGGCTTGGTCCCTTCCAACTGCCCTCCCCTGCTGGCCTGATCGCCCACAACTGCCCTCCCCTGCTGGCCATCTTGTGGTGGCCATCTTGTGTCCACATGGGGGCAGCCATATTGTGTGTTGGAGTGATGGTCAATTTGCATATTACTCTTTTATTAGATAGAATAGAGGCCTGGTGCACGAGGTGGGGGCCAGCTGGTTTGCCCTGAAGGGTGTCTCGGATCAGAGTGGGGGTTCCCTTGGGGCATGGGGAGGCCTGGGCGAGGGGCCTGTGGTGGTTTGCAGGCCGGTCACACCCCCTGGTGACCCAAGAGGAGGCCCTGGTATCTGGGATTTATTTATCTTCTATAATTGAAACTTTGTAGCCTGGAGTGGAGGCCTTGGCTGGCCAGGGTGTGTGGAAAGCTTGGCTTCCTCCATCGCCGGGGGCAACCCTAGCCTCCTGCTCTCTCCAGCTCTGTGGCCACCGTCATCTTTGTTGGGTTAATTTGCATACTCACTCCTGATTGGCTGGTGGGTGTGTCTTATGGGCATAGCGGAGGTATGGTCAATTTGCATGTTTCTCTTTTATTAGTGTAGATTATTATTTTTTAATCCTCACCCGAGTATACTTTTCCATTGATTTTTTAGAGATAGTGGAAGGTGGCAGGGGGGGAGAGACTGAGAGAGAGAGAGAAAGAGAGAGAGAGAAACATCGCTGTGTGAGAGAGATTGGGGGGGGAGAGAGAGAGGGAGAGAGAGAGAGAGAGAGCGAGAGAGAGAGAGAAATGTGAGAGAGACACATCGATTGGTTGCCTCCCACAGGCTCCCTGACCAGGGCTGGGGATTGAGCCTGCAACCAAGGTACCTGCCCTTGAACCGGGACCTTTCAGTCCATAGGCCAACGCTCTATCCACTGAGCAAAACTGGCTAGGGCTAGGCTTGCAATTTATATAGTTTTGCTAATTAACACTATCCCCTGCTGATTGGTGGGGGAAGCGAATGGTCAAAGGCAGTTTAGATGCATGTCCAGTAAAGTCTAAGTGATGTGGGATGGTGCTTGCCCATCAATCACACCTGGGAGGGAGTCAGTGGCCAGAATGGGTGTGGCCACTGCAAGTACAAGAAACCTGAATATTTAAACTTCTAAACAAAGAAGCATCTCTCTTGGCTCCAGGCAGCAGGCTCTTGGGACTCCTGTTGCAGGGGCTGTGCTCCCCTATGCCTACATGGTTCACAGCCATGTGGGACCCCCACAATAGGCTAACAAAATTGAATTAGCTTCGATGCTGAACTACATCTGGCCTGTAACATGGAACGGAAGCTCTGGACACGGGCCTTCTTTTTGGCTCTCCTGGAACCTCTGCTGCACCTTTTCCAGGACCGGCTTAAGGGATATGAGACTGTGGAACCCAAGGAATGTAACTTCACACAAATAAAGCCTTTTCCCAATCTCATTCTCCTGTGGGGGGCTTCTGAACATTCTTCTTTCAGTGGTACCCCAAGAACCTCGCTTCCATGAGCGACAGGAATTCACTTCTCTGGTAACAATGCCATTATACAACCTTTTGGTACTCTGGCCTTTCCTTCCACATTATCCTTTTCTAGGTTTGTCCCAAACTTAAAATATATATAGCTTTAGTTAAGCTCCCTCCCTCAGCTATTTTTTTCCCTTTAAAGTAGCATTCCATTGTGTGAATGGTTTAATATTCAGTTACTGATTCTATTGCTGACAGACATTTGTAGTGTCTCCAGTTTTTTTTTTCTATTATGAACAATTTTCCTAGGAATATTCTTGAACCTGAGAATAGACGTCTTGGGTCATAGGGTATGTATATCCTTAGACTTCTTAGAGAATGCTAACAAGTGAAGCAAATTGATTGTACAAGTTTTACTCCTATCAGGAGTGTTTGTGAATTCCCATTGTTCAACATTCCTCATTCTTGCTAACACCTGGTATAGTCCATGTTTTGTTTTTCCCCCAACCCCAATGGTGGTATGAATATTTCATTGTTTTAATTTATTTCCCTACTTACTAATAAGGATGACCATCTATATATATAAATGGTTAATATGCAAAGTGTCCCCTCGGGAGTTTGATCACTCACTATGATGTGCGCTGACCATCAGGGGGCGGTGCAGAACATGGCAGGTGACCAGCAGCAGTGGTGGGGTGCTGAGGGAGTGAGGGTAGGAGGAGGCAGGGAGGCGGGGAGGCAGAGAACCTGATCAGCCCTGATCGCTGGCCAGGCCTAAGGACCCTACCTGTGCATGAATTTCGTGCACCCGGCCTCTAGTATTTTCATAAATTTACAGGACATTTATGTTTTATTTTCTGTGAAACACCAGTATTTTTGTCCTCCCAACTTCATTCTTTAAAATCAGACAGACATATTAATAATGTCTTCCATTTATCTCCTCCAGCTGTATGATACTCTGTTCATCAGCATTCCTAGTTCAACACCTAGTTCAACAAGTGGCCCTCATTTGACAAATGTGCCAAAAATCAAGTTTCCTAGAGATAAGTCAATGTGCCAAATAGCTCCCCTCTTCCTTCTGTATGTTCTACGGGCCCAACCATGACAGAAAAGCAATATTGGCATTTCATAATAGGAAGCAATCTAAAAATCCTGAACAACTTTTCAAAATAAATCCTGATTGTCACAATAAGGTTGAAACAATCAAATAGTTATTCAGATTTTCGGTTGTTGCAGGGGAAATTTAAGAAGAGCAGCAAATACCTGAAACAGAAGAGTTCTGGTGGGAAAGCAGGACTTGTGAATGGACAAGTGCCAGTGAGTGGCTATTTCCAAACAGGTGGGACTGGGAAGCATGGCTTTTGTGCAGATGTTGGGGCAACAGGAGTTGACAGTTGAACTTACACTTGGTAGAAGGTAACTCAATTGGGATAGTAGCTGGAGACCCTGAGGCAAGGTGCTGAAGGTGGAACTCTGAACTGAAACAATAGATTAGCTGTCTTCTGCATTAAGCCTTCCTTTTCTGATTAAAGTGAGTGTGTTTTATTAATCATAACGGCATCTACATACTCTTAAAAAACAGTAACATAAATAACATATAAACATAAATTTATTGTATATATCATGTATGCAACCTATAATCAATATTTGGTTTGCACATATCATTGCCTCTCAAACTTATATGCAGAAGTATCCTGAATGGCAAAAAAAAAGTGTAACCAGAAATTTCAATTATATTTTTACTCCATCCCCATCCCAACTAGTCTTCCAGTAAAATTGTGATGTGGCTTCATTAGCCTATCTGTACATTGCTACTGATCCTAAGGGTTATATACACCCTGGGTAAAAAGTAAGCATATAAGGATTAGGGGAAACTTTACCATTACTTAGGGCTGTTTGAGGGGTTTACAGACTAGAAATTAGGACCGCTGTGGGGTAATCAGGTTAGAGTATAAAATAAAATTACACTGTTACTTTTCCAAGCTCATGGTAATTTTCCAACTAATATTTCTATGTGATGTAATGGCCAACCCAAATCAGGAGGGGAGATATTTAGGCTGATAGATTTTTTTTTTTAAAGAATAAAGTTTTGATTTTGGAATAGTTTGAAATTTATAGAAAAATACTGAAGATAGTAATGACAATTCCCATGTACCCCATATCAACTTTCCCATGTTAACATCTTATATTATTATTAGAGGCCTGGTGCATGAAATTTTTGCATGGGGGTGTCCCTCAGCCCAGCCTGCACCCTCTTGCAATCCTGGACCCCTTGAGGATGTCTGACGGCTGGTTTAGGCCCGATCCTGCAGGCAGGACATCTTTCTCACAATCCAGGACTGCTGGCTCCTAACCCCTTGCCTGCCTGCCTGCCTGATCGCCCTGCCTAATCACCCCTAACTGCTCACCTGCCTGTCTGATCACCCCTAACTGCCTCTGCCTGCCTGCCTGATCGCCCCTATCTGCTTGCCTGCCTGCCTGATCATCCCTAACTGCCTCTGCCTGCCTGCCTGATCACCCCTAACTGCCTCTGCCTGCCTGCCTGATCTCCTGTAACTGCTTGCCTGCCTGCCTGATTGCCCTTAACCACTCGCCTGCCTGCCTGATCACCCCTAACCACCTCTGCATTGGCCCCTGCCACCGAAGCTTCGTCCAGAAGGTTGTTTGGCTGTCCAGTCTAATTAGCATATTACACTTTTATTATTATAGATGCTACATTTGTGACAATTAATAAAGCAATATTATTATTATTATTAATTAAAGTCTATACTTTATTTAGATTTTCTGAATTTTTATCTAATGTTCTTTTTCTGTCCCAAGATCTCACCTTTGAATTCTGACTTACTTAACACTCATCCTCTTACAATTCAAACCATTCAACAAACAGCACAGACTAAGCAGATGAATTATTTCCAGGTGGTAGAGTCCCAGGATGATCCTCAGAATCACTGTGATGAAGGCCAGAAAGGTGACTAAAGGGTTAATTACTAAAAGAGTAGAACCTTTGGGGAAGTGATGGACAATTTCATAACAGTGATGTTTCCTTTGAAGTTTTGGCTCTGTATTTGGCATCAAAAGGGAAAACATTACTAATTTAGGAAGAGAAACTGTCCTCGATAAAGAATATGAAGAACAAACAACACTTTTTGGAGACTTTCTACATGTGTAAAAATCTGTATGATCTCTGTCCTATGCACTGTTGTATACTATGTCTTTCAAACACCTCTAAAACTGTGGCCTTTGAAATCACACTGCCTGGATTCAAATATTTGACTCCATCTCTTATTTTGGCCAAATCCCTTAATTTCTATGAGCCTCAGTTTAACTCATTTGCAAATTGGATAGTAATATTAGGCTGAAATATGAAATTGTCATTTTGATAGGTTATAAACAGTCACGTATCAGCAATTTTCTACCTTAAACTTGGCAATTTCTACTTCAGCAAGTTCTTGAGAGGATTACCTGAGGTCATGATAATCAGATTCTTGGAACATTCCTGGAGCTTAAGAAGCATATAATATATACTGGCCATAATTAATATATACCATTTCCTTGTTCTTTGCAAGTTTTTAATATTTAATATGTAACACAACAATTTAGGGAAACTGTTGTTATCATAATTGGACAAATGGATGGTGGGCCCACTTCTTTTTAAAAAATATTGTTATGTTTTTCTCACACACACATATATTTATTGATTTTAGAGAGAGGAAAGGGGAAAGAGAGAGAGAGAGAAGAAAGAGAGAGAGAGAGAAATATCGATGTGAGGGAGAAACATTGATCGTTTGCCTCCCACCCACTCCCCAACCATGGGTTGAACTGGCAACCTGGGTATGTGCCCGGACTGGGAATCGAACCTGCCACCTTTTCCTGTACCAGATGATGCTCCAATCAATTGAGCCACAGTGGCCAGGGCAGTGGGTCTACTCTTTGCTCATCAAATTTACTATGAGTTTAACTAGTCCTGCCTGAAGTCAAGGTAACAGATCCCACCAGGGCCTGGAAGAAAGGCAGAGTGGCACAGTGGTTCATGGCATGATTTGAAAAGGCTGCAACAAAAGGTTTCACTTACCAAAAATATTTCCCTGCACATCCTGACTATCTGGCCATCCTCAAGATTTATTCTTTTAGGGTTAGCATTGCATCTACAAGAGTGTACTTCATTCAAATATCTTAATTACATGAGCATATACACATAAAAAGAGATTTGGGGAGAAACTAATGAAAAACAGAGGAGGCAAGGTGAAGATAAGAAGTACAAAGGACCAAAGTCAAACTTGTCACTTGTTAAGATTGCATCAAGCCAGCTCTTGGCAGGGATAGTCTCAAGAACTGTTCCATCTTACAATACTTTGAATTCATTGTATAAATAAATTTCTTGGAAAAGAAAGGAAGAAAAGAAGAAAGAACAAACAAAAATCAAAGCAAAAAATTTACTCTGAAATGAAATGTTGTAAGGGTTACAGAGTGTATTTGATTTCATCCTCTTTACTTTATACAACAAATAATATTTTAACATTATCTTAATAATTATTAAGTCATTTTGAAAAAGAAGCTATATATTAGTAAACTATATATTTTTCCTATTCAAACAGAAAGGAAAACCTGTCCTACTGACCAGAATGAGGGCTGGTTCAAGTACACTTTATTTTTTTATTTTTAAAATATATTTTTATTAATTTCAGAGAGGAAGAGAGATGGAGAGAGAGATAGAAACATCAATTATGAGAGAGAATCATTGGCTGCCTCCTGCACACCCCACAGTGGGGACTGAGCCCGCAACCTGGGCATGTGTCCTGACCAGGAATCAAACCGAGACCTCCTGGTTCTTAGGTTGACACTCAACCACTGAGCCACGCTGGTTAGGCCAAGCACACTTTAAATGACGAATGTACAAAAATCACCATCAGAATTTGCTATGTTCTCGATAACCAATGAACCAACCAACCAACCAAACAAACAAGAAACAAACATTAACAAATATTTCCTCTTCCAAGAAGATGTAGGGCCCATACATAGACCCTGTAGTTTTATGTTATGTGTGTGTGCGATAGAAAACCTGTTTATGTGCCATTTTGGACCCTACATGCCTTTTTTTTTTTTAACTTCCTGAAAACCTGACAGACTAACACAGCCAACAGAATAATGAGAATTAATTTATGCATGGGAGAAATCATCCAAGGTGCTTTTCAAAGGGATTTTCTAAAGATTATAAAAAGATTTTTTTTTTTTACTTTCCATTTTCTCTAGCACTAATATTATTATTACTTTAAACTCAGTATTTCCATTTTCACTCGTTGCCCACCTTTCTCCTCATTGGTATGCACTGGTTCACTCATGACATTTTTGGTAAAATTAAGTATCTAAATTATTTCTTAGAAATCAAATGAAGTGAAACAAAGAAGAACCGGCTCATCTCATTAGGCAGAGAGCAAACTGGCGCTGTCTGGAGGAAGAGCACATCCTCACAGGGCCCTCTGCGGTCACTCCGTTGACTTCCTGTCTCAACTTACTGCTGCGTTAGTAGTTCCCCTGCTTAATCAGGAGTTTATCAACTACTGTGCAACCTGTAACTTTTCTCCCTGTACATGTAAGTTGTTTGTCTGTTGTTTTTGTAACATGGCAACTTACCTGGGCCCCAGCTACCAGCTGCACGTGCATGAAGTTAGTTAACAGGCTCCTGGAGTCCTCCGTGTCCCCCAGCAGATAAAACTTCCCCAGACTCCATGGAATCCTGAGCTCCACCACTTAGCATAGCTGCGCGACCTTGGGCAAGTTACTGAATGTCCTTGTACCTCAGTTTTCCTTATCCATGAATTTATCAGGATGATAAAGCACCTACCTTATGGGGATTTTAATGAGAAAACATCTGTCCAGCACTCAATAAATGTTAATGATGACAAGGATGATTATGGTAATGACCACGAATAAAATATTCACAGGATCACTCAAACAGATTTTCAGCTCTATTTCTTAAATTTGTCTGGGTTCCGGAAGTGTCAGTGGAAAGAAGTTGGTTCATGACCATATTTGGTGTTCAGTCATATAGAGAAATGTTTGATGTACTCATGGGAGGAAGGGTTTAGGGAAGGCAGATTTAAGGGAGAGCAACAGGACCTCTGAAATATAAATCCTCATAAGGGAGTAAAGAATCTGTTATACTTTGGTCACTTAGGTCAAAGTCCAAGGTAGAAGATAGAAGAAGGTTCCAAAATACAATGTGTGGCTGCATGGAAACCCACCCTGACTCAGTGTCAACGAGCCAGGCTGCTGTATATGAAAGAATTGTGCCTTTAGGGGTCCAACAAACTCTGTTGCAGGAACAGTTCTAAAGAGCTAATCAGGAAAAGGGAAGGAAGCACTAATCAGTCATTGCCTTCTGGGAGCTCACAATCAAGAACAGACACACAAGCGTGGGACATACAGATAGGATAAAAGAAACAGGAATCCAAAAACATTTACGTGATGTGAAAATCAAAGGTAAAGAAAGGTACTTTAGCAATGGAGCCCAGAAGATTAATGTCATAAGTATACTGAGTGGATATTGGTTATGCTGAAGCTCTCATTTGGAAGTGGTAGGGCTTAGAACACATTTATTTTAGAACTTGAAACAATTTTATTTTAGGGTTTGACCTATTTTATTTTCATTTTTTTGTATATAAAAGATTAAAAAATTCAAATTTAATAATTTCTGGAAAAGCAAATATAAAATGACTTGGGCTTATAAAACCAGAATTTACAATTACTTGTGAATGGTCAACGACAAATCTTAAAATCATTTTGATTACAAATCCAAAGCAATTCTAATGGTTACAGAACCACTTTTATTCCCCCAGTGAGACTACGGTTGTTAAATTGTAAGCATCCCTACTGCGACTCACCCTCCTTCATCTCCTCCTAAGACAGTGTTTTCATACCAAGTCACACCACATAGACCAGGCACATCTTTCCTTTCACAAAACTTAGCAAGATATCTCCTTGTGGCTTAGATCAACAACCTTTTTATAAATAACCCCTCTTCCCCCAGTGCCTAAATCCATCCGAGTCTTCATCCTCCACAGATTGTCTCGCTTGGTCCCAGTTCCAGGAGAACAGACCCTCCTCTAAGAGGATCAGTGAGGCCACACCAGTCACATTAGCTCCTGCCCACACCAATGCCGGCTGGGATCCTACTTGTCTAGCACCTTTGTGCCCAAGAAAGTTATTGTGTTCTCCTCCCTCTCTTGCTCATTTCTTGCCACTATTCTCCTGCCTTTTCGTGACATCTATGGCAACAAGATATCTGGTCATTCCTAGTTCTTCCTGTCTTGCACAACCTTTCGTTGATAACCAAGTGGCTGTAACTACTATTGCAATGCTGAGAATCTCTTGGTCTTTCCCCCTCTCGATCTGTATCTACCTCAATGAAACAGAGTCTCTTCTGGGAGCCGGGAGTCTTACACCAGGGACTCCTCTCTCCACACGCTCTGCCTCCTAACAGACCTACTTAATAAGAATCTGTTACTTCAAGATGTCCACTGCTATGCAAGATCTAGCCCAGTGGTTCCCAACCTTTTTGGGCCATGCCCCACCTAAGCATGTCTAAAATCCTGATGTCCCCCCCCCCCCGCCACCCTGTGACATATAATTCTTATTATTCAAAAAGTGAACTCCTATTCACATGGAGGAAGCCTAAAAGGCCATTAACTTGGTCTAAACAAGCTTCCAAAGATCATGGCATCCATGAAAGAGAAAAATAAAAGAATGAGAGGACAGTCGAAGTACTGAGGAAGAAATCACTAAGAAATTGTTAAAAAAATAATAATATGAAGTGATATGAAAAATAGCGAATAAGGTTTCAAAACATAATAGAGAACGTAAATGCATAAATATGTCACAATATATATTTATATACTGAATATGAGGCCCCTAGAACCATAAAAAATGCAAAAAAAAATCACTGTTAATAACTCATTCTCAAATTGCCCCCTTAAAAATCAAATTGCCCCCTGTGGGGCATGTGCCCCACATTGGGAACCACTGATATAGTCAGAACATTAGAGCCTCTGTCAATTGCAAGCCTGAGGGAAAATGCCAGCCCCATCAATTCTCACCAATATTTTGGGTTGAATTAAATTAATATGGTCCACACTCTTTTCTTTACTACGCTTCTTAACACACATATAATGTCCACTTTAGTAGTTTGAGCACAAAGCTCTTGAAGCTGTCTTTCCCTTTCTTCCAATATGCCTAGACACCATCCCATGGGGCTAAGGAAGCACCTGCAGGCCTTCTGAGTGCCTCTTAGAACTAAGTATCTAACCAGTTAAAGTGTTACCCACACTAGTTGTATTTTATGGCCTCCATATAGTATGTATTGCAGCACCACTCAATTTTCAATCAGTAAAGTTTATTAGAGATCTATGTTCTCTTGAATCTGATCTTAAGTGCTAACCTCTCATTAGCATTAAAAATGCTCCACGTTTAGTATGTTAAATGCTCAATGTAGAAGTGCTATTGAGAGAAAACATGGGAGAGTTCTATAAGAAAGGAGCCATGCTTCGCTTTCCAGCACAGCCAATGGGCTGAAGGCCCGTTTCCATTCTCCTTCCCAGTCTTTCAGCATAAATCCACTACTTAGTGGCAGCCCAACCTGATTTAGCAGGTACTCATCATTAGGACCAGAACACCTATGACATGTAAACAAGGTGAGATGGCAAAAAACACAGATCCATAGACCCTTTCTGATGGAGAACTAAGGACAAGTCTGAAACAAAGAGTTCACGCGTACCAGCACGCGCGGGCGCGCACACACACACACA
Organism: Eptesicus fuscus; assembly: GCF_027574615.1. Lineage (NCBI taxonomy): Eukaryota > Metazoa > Chordata > Mammalia > Chiroptera > Vespertilionidae > Eptesicus > Eptesicus fuscus. The sequence goes on from NC_072486.1 coordinate 72,712,327, forward strand.
CACACACACACACACACACACACACACAGGACCAAAGTCAAATGTCTCAACAAGGGTTTACTTTGACGGATTCTAATCTGCACAGGTACACTATGCTCAAGTTTTACTAGAAAGGAGTCACGTGGATTTTTTTTACCTTTCTTAGCACAGCACAAGCCAATGGACAACCAAACATCAGACCCATTGTTGACTAGAAGGGAGCAGCATCAGACATAAAATTCAGGTTCTGGTTTTATGTGCCTTTAATGCTTTTCCCCCTTTCCTCTGTGTTCACTAAATAGGGTTAACATTTAAAAAAATATATATATATATTTTATTGATTTCAGAGAGGAAGGGAGAGGGAGAGAGAGATAGAAACATCAATGATGAGCAAGAATCATTGATTGGCTGCCTCCTGAAGGCCCCCTACTGGGGATCAAGCCCACAACCTGAGCATGTGCCCTTGACTGGAATCAAACCTGGGACCCTTCAGTCTGCAGGCTGACACTCTATCCACTGAGCCAAACCAGCTAAGGCAGGATTAACATTTTTTTGGGTAAAGCTCCTTTTTGTAGTTTTTTGCTTTCCCTTTGTATTTATTATGTTTTTAGTTTCTTCTCTGAGGAGAAATTATCTGAATCTATATCTTCCAATTCGCCTTGGTGCCTTTTGAGGCCACTATGGCATGAACAGCCCTGCTGCTGTCTATGCCTGGGGGTCAGTGGGGTCCTCTCTCATTCCAGCACTGGGGGTCTCACAGGCCGTTTCACAGGGACAAGTTATAGCCAGTGTCTGAACGTTCTGGGGAAGAGCAGGCCCCTGCTTCCAGCTCCCCAAAGTTCTGCCCATCGTTGTGGAGAGAGGTGGGGGAGTAAGCAGCCATTGTTGTGGTTGGCACAGATGAGTTAGAGGCTCCTCTCTTCACTGTGCTCAGACTGAGTCCTGGGGCAGTTGTCAGACTCACTATTGAGAGTGGAGCCAGATGCCTTGCGGACAGGGGGAGAGGGCGGCTCCTCAGCCCGGCTGCTCAGGGCCTTTCCATTGAGCTTGTTGGTTTCTGAAGAATGCTCCTCAGAGCCGCCATGGTTAGTGTCCTGAGAGGTGTCCTCCGGTGCCTCTGCCCATGAGTGGCCCTGTGCTCATGGCCTGGGGCAATGCTGGGAGTTTTAGCAGAAGTCCCTTCATTTATTTGTTTATTTATTTATAATCCTCACCAGGGATATTCTTCCATTGAGGTTTTTTTTTTTTTTTAGAGAGAGAGTGGAAGAGAGAGACAAAGTGAGAGAGAAGAGAAACATTGATTGGTTGCTTTCTGCACACGCCTCAACCAGGGCCAGCGATCAAACCCACAACCTAGGCATATGCCCTACCTGGGAATTGAACCTGGGATCTTTTGGTGTACAGAACGATGTTCTTACCGACCGAGTCACACAGGCTGGGGTGATAGGGTTTAGCCTTTTGACATTTTCAGGGAATTAAAGTAAAAAGAAAAAAAAAAGAGGTTTCTATTTATAGTGTGCTTCTACAGTTAAAATGGACTCTGCAGCGCAATGGTTCTTGCAGTTCTTAGTGTTCACAATATTTTAGGCCCCATCAAAAGAACATCAAGCACCTCCCTTCCCTTTGGCATCTGCTCTGTTGCTCTGTATTTCCAAGGACAATTAAAAGATTGATTTGAACATTTGGTTCGGGAATTCAAAAATAACCTAGAGTTCTATAATAATCATATGGCTGACTTAAAAAAAACAACAAGCAATTTAAAGATGCATTTAAAGTAAAGGATTTTGTTAACTAGACATTTTCAAAGTGGCAAGTGGAAGGGAGAGGCATTGTGGTGACAAACAGTTTTCAAAATTGTGATTTCCAAGTTTCTGACATTTCACCTAAATTATTAGGCAGGTTTTCTGTGTGCATCAAATAGAACATTTAATTTCTGTTCTTTCATCACCCATTTCTGGTAAATATGAAAAAGTAATAGTGTATAACATCTTTCATTGATGCTTTTAATTAATTTATTTTTTTCAGAACTTAGACTCAATTTATTGGATCAAGATATTCAATTGGCAAGTATCTCTATAATGAATCAAGACTGAAAAGTGTAAACCAATCTCAAAATAGTCTAATCATTTTGTCATAAGAATTACAAATATTGGTTCTCAAAAGTGAAAGTAGACTATATTAACTTTTTTAGGCCTTAGTAAGTGTAGACAAGTTGTTTCCCCCTAAACAAATATACAATATACTATATGAAATTACAAAAGTGTTTTAAATTCCTTTTAACTTCAGAAGATTTAGAGGGAAGTCTTGATTCCCATGAAGTCCAGCATAGATATAAATCTTTCCTGCTTTGTATTTTAATATCATTTAAATTTAGTAGTATACCATAGGATTTTTCCCAAAGAAGATTCAAGTGTTTGAAATAAGGCCTGAAAGATGATTTGCATGAAATTATTATAATAAAAGGGCATCTGGTGATATTGAAACCAAAATGTGGGGTTTGAGTCAGAGTTCATTGTCTCTCAAAACTGAAGACAATGATGATTAGTGGACCGAAGTTCATGGAGAGAAGCCAGTCCTGGAAATGGTGCAGCTGGGGTTGCAGGAGCAGGAGTAGTGTCCAGAGTTCCCTTTCCATGTTACAGTCGGGAGTAGTTCAGCATCCGAGCTCATTAAAGTCTGTTAGTCCGTGTGTGGAGTGTTGGCAGCAGGCGGCGGAGCACGAATCTGGCGGGCATCGGCTGTGGTGGGATGGTGGAGCAGGTGAATGGGGGCACCAGACCAAGGCGGAGCACCTGTCATTGTCATTGGGGAGAGCCTCTGGTGGTTACTGAAAATTCTTTGCTCCTGTGCGCTGCGGTCCCGCCTGGTGCTTGCACCAGCTGCTGGCGCAGGCCCCAATCGCTCAGTGCTGTCAGTGGGTGCTAGCAGGGCCAGTGCTATCAGTGCGTGGGAGCGGCGGTGGTGGGAGTGGGGCTGCCAGCAGACAGGGGACTGGGGCCATGGCGGGAGGTACTGGGCTGAGACCCGCCCCTGTGCCCACCACAGCCTAGCGGCCCACAGTTTCTTTCAAGGTGCATGAATTCATGCACTGGGCCCCTAGTATGCTATCATGTTGATAAGGACTGAAACCAGTGTTGGGCCTGCATGCATGACTCTGGGTCTACTTTGTATTCCACGTGCTATACTTATATTTCTTATCAAAAGGATATCAATGCCGGGCCAGTGTGGCTCAGTGGTTGAGCATCAACCTATGGGCCAGGAGGTCACGGTTCAATTCCTGGTCAGAGCACATGCCTCGGTTGTGGGCTTGATCCCCAGTGGGGGGCATGTAGGAGGCAGCCGATCAATGATTCTCTCTCATCATTGATGTTTCTATCTCTTCCTCTCCCTTCCTTTCTGAAATCAATAAAACATACAAAAAATTTTAAAAGGCAACATTAAAAAGAAAAGAGACATTATACACAGTTTCAAAGTACAGCAATGTTGTAAAGTGGTTAGGCAATTTGCCCAAGTACAAACCTTTCTGTTGAAAAGAGACTTCTACTTCAGAATTTACCTAGGATTCATCTTACTCATCTTTGAAAACCAGGGAAGAAACTGAAAACTGTAATGATTTATAACTTCCTGAGACTTTTACATATAATGATGTTATCTACTCCTCAGAATGACCTAGGGCAATAGGTGGAATTGGTTTATTATCCTCATGTTGGAGATAAGTTATCTGAGTCTTAGGAAGGAAAGGGCCCAAGGTTACCCACTTATAGAACATCGATTAAAAGCATGGGTTCTTTTTTGATTCCTGGTTCAACTAATTATTAGCTATGTAATCGTGGGCAAGTTCCATAACTCTCTTTGCCCCAGCTTCCTCATTTGTAAAATGGGATAATAATAATACCTCACCAAGTTATTTTGAGGATTATATTTTGTTAATCTGAGCACAGCATTTTGTGTAATCTTTGGCACGTAGCTCTCAATAAATGCTGGCGATTAAAAAGTAACCTAGCCAGGCCTTGGACCTAATTTTCCTGGATCCAACTCCATTGGCTGTCCTCGCATTCAAATTAGTCCTATTCTTAGCAAAGCAAGTACAAACAAACGTCTTTTGAAATGTTCTTTTTAGGAGCAATTGAGGCCAAAGATGTCTTCTTTAGTTTTATTTGCTTCAGAACTTGAGTGCAGAGCAAAGATAAGTCCTTAATGTTACTACATCTTATGAAATCACTGCATAGAATGTATTTTGGCAGTGAGTATGCTGAATTTCATAATACCAACATAAAGAGTTGTTCTTGCTTATTTTGCAATTTTCTCCAGAATTTCAGACCTGGAGCAAGTGTGGCTCTATCTTTCTGTTATGACACATGCTCAGACTTACTGTGCATCAAAGGAGGAATCTTCTCATTCAAGTTCAGATATTTAACACGACCTTAGAGGCTGCTGAGTCAATCATTTACTCCTTTTTCTGTCTCTTTGGAACTCTATCCTAGAAGACTAAAAGGCTGGTATATTAGATAATATGTATAAGGCTGTCTTTTTTTTTTTTTTTTGCATTCGCATTGTTTGTAGTGCTAAACAAAACAAAACAAAACAAAACAGAATTACCTGGAAACAACCCAAATGTTCATGAAGAAGGAAACAATTAAGAGACTTTTGAAACCCATCCTACAGAATAAACTGGAGAGATGCCTGGGATATAGCACTAGGTCAAAATAAATCCCGTTGCAGACTATGTACACAGCACGATCCTATTTTTATTTTAAAACCATAAAATTGACATATTGGTATATCTTTCTATAAGCATGTGAGGCATGAAGTTATGGAGGTGAGAGACTATTGGAATGGGGTACTGGAGGGAATAGTTAGAATTTGCAAGAATGCTAGCTTTTAAAAAATTACATATTGACATTAGATGCATACATTATTTATGCAATGAAAAGTCTAATAACAGCAGGCAAAAATGGTTTTCTTTAGTAGTGGCCAACTTACATATTGACTCTACTGAAGCCTATTGACTTTTATTTTTAAAAAAATTAAATTTATTGGGGTGACATTGTATGCAATTCTACAACACATCATCTGTATATTGTATTGTGTGTTTACCACCCCAAGTCAAGTCTCCTTCCATCACCATTTTCCCCCCTTTACCCTCTTCTACTCCCCCCTTTAAAGCCCATTGATCTTGAGGGAATATATTAATAAGATGCCTTGAGGTACTCAGCAGTGAAACTGTCTATCTTCTTTAGGAATCAAACTTCTGACCCCGGTCTCAATAGCACAAAGCTCCCACGGAACCAGTACCTCTGTTTACACACAAGCGTAGCAAACATAGACTCAGCTTGCACATTGTACAAATATACTCTACAGGGTCATATACTTCCTGAATCAACTATACTTTAATTAGTTAGCCTTTTTATTCATAAAAACTACGATACTTGAATTTCAGTGTAATGTGAAGCTAGAAAACCTCAACTTCAGATACAATGAATGTAATTGCTCCCTCCCCCCACACTGATTTACTGGTGTTCTTTAAAATGTGTGTTTGATGTCATTTAAGCCATATTTGCTATTGTCACAACCACCAACAGGTTTCAGAATAGTAAACCCTTTGAAATATGACTCTACTCCGAAGAAAGGAATCCGCAGCACTTTTGGTATAAAGATTATACCTTTGGCCTTCCTGTGGCAAGATTTACAACTGTGACCTTACGCTCTACTTCTTTGGGAGTGGAGTCATTTTAAGTTACCAGTGATGATTGCTTTGAGTTACTAGGTCAGTGTGAATTGCCTAATATAATGTCAGGTTCGTGCTTCCCAAGGGCTGGGCAGTATTAGGGAAACGGAGTGAATTTTAATGTCTGTGGAAGGCAGTGCTCTGATATATGAACCTCCCCAGTAACAATGAATTTCCACGGCAGGAGATTTTAACACCAGCTCCTAACCTATGCCATACCATCCATCATTTAATGCACGAAATATTATGAGTTCATTTTTAATGAGGTGAAGTAGTCTGAAACTACCTTAGGGCCAACTTTTCTTTAGAATGGTAAAAATGGTGAATTAATTATATGGGGGATGACTCAACGTTGCAAACAACGCCCTTCCATTCTGTGAATCATCACCATCTAGAAGTTGAGCCGAAGGCTTCCTCCTGCTGCAGTTCCAATTGAATATTTTATTTGAAATTCAGATTTGTACCTGGATGATTAGCAACAAAGGCAGTTTAAGAGTTAGTCCAATGTTCCCTAGTTATGTGTGTGTTTTTCCCGGTTGCTGTTTTTAACCGGAGCAAGTGGCATACAGCTTGTGAAATCGGACCTTTCTCTGACCCACTGTATGTAAATATGTTACCAACACTAGATGGCACTCTAGGGTTGCTTTTCTAGTATGTTCCTCCAATTCCAAGGTCCTTCAACATTAATTCCCTCCTTTAAGAAAAAGAGCAAACATGCTATTTAAACAAAGGTCCCTGTAGCTGCTCTGTAGTTCTGTTTTTATATTTATAGTCATGCAATCAATATGTTGGAAGAGTAATTAATTTTTAACCTCAATCCATGGGGAGATCAAATGTTAGTGGAGTTAATGGATGGAATAGGCTTCATTATTCTAAAGTAACACTAATGATAAGACAGGAAAGAAAGTGAAGGGTTGTAAACAATTGTGCCAACACACACGCTCATAAAGCAGCAGTGCCATGTGATCATAGGACGCTGACCTATTGCCACTCCCCTTCAGTACAGCTGTAGTTTCTGCTTTGGTCAACCAGAATAAATTGAAATACAGTTGACCTTTGAACAACGCAGGGGTTAGGGGCACCGACCACCCCCACCAGTAGAAAGTCTGCATATAACTTTTGATTCCCCCAAAACTTAACCTGCTGTTGACTGGCAGCATTTCCAATAACACAAGCAGTCAATTAACACATATTTTTTATGTTATAAGTGTTACATACTGATTTTTATAATAAAGTAAGCTAGAGAAAAGAAAATATTACTAAGAAAATCACAAGGAAGAAAAATACACTATGCAATGTTTTTATTTGAATGTATCTCTTTATATGCTGAACTTCCACATTTCTTATGATAGGATTTTTGTTCTTGTTTTTCTTTTCTAATACAAGTGTAAATCACGTGAGAATTTGTAAATCTTTGTATCTCCTACATTGTCTAACCAAGTGCCTTATGTGACACAGATGATCCACAAACCTTGAATTTGCTGACATAAAGCAGGATAAAACTTGATGGAAGGACCCACAATGGACGGCTGTATTAGAGATAGCCAATTTTTAAAAATTAAATCTTTATTGTTGAAAGAATTACACTTGTCCCCTTTTCCCCTCATTGACCCCTTCTAGCACGCCCCCTCCCCCTCCCCAGACCGTCACCACCCTATTGTCTTTGTCCATGGGTTATGCATATATATACAAGTTCTTTGGTTGATCTCTTCCCACCTACCCACCCACCCTCCCCTGTCTTCCCTCTGAGATTCTACAGTCTGTTCTATGTTTCTATGTCTCTGGATCTTTTTTTTAAAAAAATATTTTTATTGATTTCTGAGAGTAAGGGAGAGGGAGAGAAAGATAGAAACATCAATGATGAGAGAGAATCATTGATCTACTGCCTCCTGCATGCCCCACACTGGGGACTGAGGCTGCAACCTGGGCATGTGCTCTGACCGAGAATTGAACCGTGACCTCCTGGTTCATAAGTTGACATCAACCACTGAGCCACGCCAACCTGGCTCTGGATCTATTTTGTTCATCAGTTTATTTTTGTTTTTCATTAGATTCTACATATGAGTGAAATCATGTGATACTTGTCTTTCTCTATCTGGATTATTTCGCTTAGCATAATACTTTCCAGGTCCCTCCATGCTGTCTCAAAGGGTAGAGATCCTTCTTTTTTACTGCTGCATACTATTCCATTGTGTAAATGTACCACAGCTTTTTATTCATTCATCTACTGATGGGCAGTTGGGCTGTCTCCAGATCTTAGCTATTGTAAATTGTGCTGCTAAGAACATAGGGGCGTATACATTCTTTCTGATTGTTGTTTCAGATTTCTTAGGATATATTCCTAAAAGTGGGATCACTGGGTCAATGGCAGTTCCATATTTAATTTTTTGAGGAAACTCCATACTGTTTTCCATAATGGCTGCCCCAGTCTGCATCCCACAGCAGTGTACTAGGGTTCCCTTTTCTCCACATCCTCGCCAGCACTTGTCATTTGTTGGTTTGTTGATGGTAGTCATTCTGACAGGTATGAGGTGATACTTCATTGTTGTTTTAATTTGCATCTCTCTGATGATCAGTGATTTTGAGCATTTCTTCATATGTCACTTGTCCACTTTGGAGAAGTGTCTATTTAGGTCCTTTGCCCATTTTTTAATTGGATTGTTTGTCTTCCTTTTGTTAAGTTGTATGAGTTCCTTGTATATTTTGGATATTAACCCTTTATCAGATGTATCATTGCCAAATATGTTCTCCCATGCAGTGGGCCCCCTTTTCATTTTGTTGATGGTTTCTTTTGCTGTGCAGAAGCCTTTTATTTTGATGTAGTCCCATTTGTTTTTCTCCTTAGTTCCCTTGGCCCTAAGAGATGTATCTGTAAACATATTGCTATGAGAGATGTCTGAGATTTTGTTGCCTATGATTTCTTCTAGGATTTTTATGGTTTCATGACTTACATTTAAGTCTTTTATTCATTTTGAGTTTATTCTTGTGTATGGTGTAAGTTGGTGGTCTAGTTTCATTTTCTTTGCAAAAAACATTTCCCCAACATCATTTATTGAAGAGACTGTCTTGACTCCATTGTATATTCTTGCCTCCTTTGTCAAGTATTAATTGAGTGTAATGGCTTGGGTCAATTTCTGGGGTCTCTGTTCTGTTGCATTGATCTATATGCCCATTCTTGTGCCAGTACCAGGCTGTTTGAGTACAGTGGCTTTGTAGTATAATTTGATATCTGTAGTATAATTGTGATCCCTCCAACTTTGTTCTTCTTTCTCAAGATTGCTGCACCTGTTCTAGGTCTTTTTGGTTCCATATAAATTTTTGGAGTATTTGTTCTAGATCTGTGAAATATGCTGTTGGTATTTTAATAGGGATTGCATTGAATCTGCACATTGCTTTGAGTAGTATGAATATTTGAATGATGTTAATTCTACCAGAACACATATATTCTTCCACTTGTTTATATCTTCCTCTGTCTCTTTTTCCAACATCCTATAGTTTTCTGAATACAAGTCTTTTACCTCCTTGGTTAAGTTTATTCCTAATTATATTTTTTTGTTCTTCTTGTTGCAATGGTAAATGGGATTGTTTGTTTAATTTCTCTTTCTGAGAATTAATTATTGGTGTATTAAAATGCCATAGATTCTGGGTATTAATTTTGTATCCTGCTACATTGCCAAATTCATTTATTAAATCTATTAGTTTTTTTTGGTGGAGTCTTTAGGGTTTTCTGTGTACAATACCACGTCATCTGCAAATAATGAGTTTTACTTCCTCCTTTTCAATTTGGATGCCTTTTATATCTTCTTCTTGTCTGATTGCTATGGCTAGGACTTCCAGTACTATGTTGAATAAGAATAGTGGAAGGCGGACATCCCTGTCTTGTTCCTGTTGTTAGGGGAAATGGTTTTAGTTTTTGCCCATTGAGTATGATGTTCTCTGTAAGTTTGTCATATATGGCCTTTATTATGTTGAGATATGATCCCTCTCTTCCCACTTTGCTGAGAGTTTTTATAAAAAAATGGGTGTTGGATTTTGTTGAATGCTTTTTCTGTGTCTCTAGATATGACCATGTGATTTTTTTCTTTCAATTTTTTAATGTGATGTATCATGTTTATTGATTTGCAAATATTGTACCAGCCTTGCACCCCTGGAATGAATCCCACTTGGTCGTGATGTATGATCTTTTTAATATATTGTTGGATCTGATTTGCTAACGTTTTGTTGAGGATTTTAGCATCTATGTTCATCAGGGATTTGGAATTAGGATAATGCTGGCCTCATAAAAAGAGCTTGGAAGTGTTCCTTCCTCTTGGATTTGTTGGAATAGTTTGAGGAGTATAGGTGTTAGTTCTTCTTTGAATGTTTGATAAAACTCCCCTCTATCACCATTGGGACCAAGACTTTTGTGGGCTGGGAATTTTTTGATTACTGCTTCTATTTCATCAGTTATTATTGGCCTATTCAAGTTTTCTGATTCTTCCTGATTCAGTTTTGGGGATTGTATTTTACTAGGAATTTGTCCATTTCATCTATATTGTCTACCTTGTTAGCATATAATTGTTCATAGTATTTTCTTACAATTCTTTGTATTTATGTGGTGTCAGTTGTTACTTCTCTGCTTTTGTTTCTGAATTTATTTATTTTGGTTCTCTTTTTTTTTTCTTTTAAAAATATATTTTATTGATTTCAGAGAGGAAGGAAGAGGGAGAGAGAGAGATAGAAACATCAACGACGAGAGAAAATCATTGATCGGGCTGCCTCCTGCACGCCCCACATCGGGGATTGAGCCCACAACCGAGGCATGTGCCCTGACGAGGAATCAAACCGTCACCTCCTGGTCCATAGGTTGATGCTCAACCATTGAGTCACACCAACTGGGCTCTCTTTGTTTCTTAATGTGTCTGGCTAATGGTTCATCAACTTGTTTATCTTTTCTAAGAACCAGCTCATGGTGTCATTGATTTTTTTTTTTAGTCTCTCTGTCATTTATTTCTGTTCTGATCTTTATTATTTCCTTCCTTCTACTTAGTTTGGGCTTTTATTATTCTCTTTCTAATTCTTTAAGTTGTAGGGTTAAATAGTTTATTATTAATTTTTCTTTCTTTCTTTCTTTCTTTCTTTCTTTCTTTTTTCTTTCTTTCTTTTTTTTTGAGGTAGGCCTGAAGTGCTATGAACTTCCTTCTCAGAATTGCTTTTGTTGTGTCCATAGAGTTTGGGTTGTTGTGTTTTTATTTTTATTTGTTCTGTGAAGTTTTTGATTTTTTTCTTGATCTCATTGGTAACCCATTCATTGTTTAATAATATGCTATTTAGTCTCCAGGTGTTTGAATGTTTTTGAGTGTTTTTACTATAGTTGATTTCTTTTTTAAAAAAATTTAAATTCTTTATTGTTTTAAGTATTACATAAGTCTCCTTTTCCCCCCATTGACCTCTCTCCGGCTACCCATCCTATAGTTGATTTCTAATTTCATTCCATTGTGATCTGAGAAGATGCTTGATATGATTTCAACCTTCTTGAATTTGTAGAGACTTAGCTTGAGTCCTTACATGTGTTATAATCTTTGAAAATGTCCCATGTGCACTTGAGAAGAATGTATATTCTGCAGCTTTGGGATGAAATGTTCTATAAATGTCAATTAAATCCATCTGATCAAGTGTGTCATTTACAGTCACTGTTTCCTTGTTAATTTTTTATATAGTTTATTGATTTTTTTACAGAGAGGAAGGGAGAGGGATAGAGAGTTAGAAACATCGACGAGAGAGAAACATCAATCAGCTGCCTCCTGCACACTCCCCACTGGGGATGTGCCCGCAACCGAGGTACATGCCCTTGACTGGAATTGAACCTGGGACTCTTGAGTCCACAGGCTGATGCTTTATCCACTGAGCCAAACCCGTCAGGGCCCTTGTTAAATTTTTGTCTGGAAGATCTATCTAGTGAAGTCAGCGGGGCGTTAAAGTCCTCTCTTATGACTGTATTGCTGTTGATGTTGATCTCTCCCTTCCATTTCTCCAGAAATATATATATTTTAGGTGCTCCTATATTGGATGCATATATGCTTCTGAGGGTTATATTCTCAAGCTTGGATATAATTTTTGTGTTAATTTAGTAACATCAGTTTTAGAATAATTAGAATGAAGCAGAATTCTTTAGGAGAGAGGAGACCTGTTACTTGAGATTACTAGTTGAGATGTATTATGACTTGTTAGTGTATGATCTTTGCTTGCTTATTACATTCAGGTGAGCTAAAAGGTGTGGTAGCCCTAGTCGGTTTGGTTCAGTGGATAGAGCGTTGGTCTGTGGACTGAAGGGTCCCAGGTTCGATTCTGGTCAAGGGCATGTGTGGGGGTTGCAGGCTTGATCCCCAGTAGGGGGCGTGCAGGAGGCAGCTGATCAATGATTCTCTGCCATCTTTGATGTTTCTATAACTCTCTCCCTCTCCCTTCCTCTCTGAAATCAATAAAAGTGTATTCAAAAAAGAATTTATTAAAAAAATAAAAGGTGTGGTAATTTTTTATTCCTTAGTATATACAGTGGTTCACTTCTCTCTTTTAGAACAAGAGATTAATCATATTTGGATGGAGGGCATGGGTGAGCAGAGAGAGAGTTTAAAAAGATGGAAGAAATTAGCCAACTATTGTTGAGCATCTTTAGTCAGTTGGAAGCAAACCATACATACTTTTATTTAATCTTTCTAGATGATAACTTTGCATTTTATAATGCACATCTCACCTTCCTAACCTCTAAACAATGTAGTGTCCTGAGATTTTATCCTTGTCCCTCTCTAGCTTCTATCCCTAGATGATCTCATTGAGTTTCATGGCTTTTACCACCAAATGCTGCTGGTTTTGCTCCTCTAAGCTTCAGATTTACATATTCAATGGCTACTTGGCATTTCCACTTTCTGGTTAAAAGGCATCTCAGATTGGCATGTCCTAAGTAGAGCTCTTGATCTGACCAATCCATTCAGTTGCTTAAGCCAAAACCTAGGAGTCATCTTTGATTATTTGCTTATCCTCCTTACCCACAAACAAGTCATCAGCATATTCCATTCATTTTATTTTCAAAATGCATCTCAAATCTGTCCACTTTTCTCTACCTCCACTGCCTCTATCCTGCCTCAAGTCCACACCGATCTCATGCCTAGAATTATTCAATAGCCTCCCTGCTTCTTCTCTTGCATTGCTACAATCTATTTTCTCTCAGCAGCCAGACTGATCTATTAAAAATACATCATGTCCTCTCTTGCTTAACACCCTTCAGTTGCTTCTCACTGTGGTTAGAATAGAAAGCTAATTGCTTGTTGCTTACATTTCCAACTTTGCCTCATTCCATCCTTCCCCAGCTCAACATGTTGCTCATTCCTGGGCCTCCAACAGGCAAAGCCCTTTCCTGCCACCAGCAGTAGCCTTGTACTTGTGCTTTCCCTGCCTTGATTGTTCCACGCTTCACACTGCCGGCTTATTCCCATCTTCAGGTCTTGGCTCAGATTTTGCTTTTTCAGAGAGGCCTTTCCTGATCACCATTTAAATCTTTTTCTGATCTTGTTTATCCCTTTCATAGCACTTTTAACAACTTGAAATGAACTTTCATGTGTTTATTGCTTCTGAGTGTCTGTGATACATCCATCATATATCTATCTCTATCTCTATCTATCTATCTATCTATCTATTATCTATCTATCTATCTATCTATCTATCTATCTATCTATCTATCTATCTTCTGTCTATCATCGTCTATCTTTCTCTCCACTTTGGAATAAGTGCCCTGTGGGGCAACAGTCTTGCCTAGTATATTCATTCCCTGCTATATCTTCCTTCCTGAGAACAGTGCCTGTCATGTAGAATACTCTCAATAACATTTTAAAATTGAATAAATGGATAACCATATTTATCCACAGTCAAATGGTGAGTAGATGGCAGAGCTGGATGCAAATCTGGCCCTTTCTTGCTGCACACCCTTATTTTTTTCATTACAAGAGCTTCCAATCAATCAACCAGGACTCGATTTTTCTCTGCTATTAAGCAAGGATTATTTTAGCTAACTATGTTGAAGAATTGCAGTAATGATTGGTTCATTTGTCTTCCCTCTAAATTACTTTACCTAGGCTCCACAGGTGCTTCAGTTAATCATACATTTTAATATTTAAATTATTTAAATGATTGCTTCAACTCTTTACTTTTCTTTGCTATCACGTATTACTCCTTTTATGTATGAAGAACCATTTCCTTTTTAAAATAATGTTGTCCCTTATGAACTAGTTAATTTTCTTTTGGCTGTGTAGATATGACCTAACCGTCACTGCAATAGTACTGTTGTTTCAAAGGGTAGAGACCTTTTTTCTTATAAAAAATTGAATGTGAAAAAAACACACACACCCCTACTCATACAATGTGAGAATGCCTGTTTTTCTTGGTCATATTTCATTTCCTTAGCAGGAGTATTTTCTTCTGCTTTCCATTGTCAGCAGACAAAAAAGATACAATTAAATCAAGGAAACCTGGCAGGGCCGATTTTGGAAAATAAAGTGAATTCAGTTTCTGATTTGAACAAAGAGTAATTTATTATGTTGGAAAAACACTGCCCTGATGAGATTCCAACTCAATAGGTCTCATGTGAGCTCAGGACACCACTTCAGATCTGCATTTGTGTTTATCTTTGAGAAGGGGCAGCAATTTCACCCCCAAACTTTGAACTCCAAAGAGGACGTGGAGTTGTTTAAGGGTCAGGTGGCAATGAGCACCCAGAACCCCTGTGTGGAGGCCCGGGGTCAGATTTGAGGCCTTCTGTCCTGAGCTCATTGATTCTAAATACAGATTTCTGTAAACAACTCCAGCAATTATGTTGGAGCAAATGGAGTGCTGGGGTTAGTTAGAGGAAATTTTATGAATCAGATGAGTCCTAAGGAAACTTTAGAAATAAAAAGTATATTTTGATGAATCCAATAGGCATAATAATACCTTATATTTGTATAAACCCTTAATATATCATTTAATATTTACAACCAGCACTGTGAGAATAATTAACTTCATTCTTTATAGATAAGAAAAGTACAGCATAAAAAGATTAAGTGATATTGAGAATCACACAGGAAATAAAGTCATAGAGGACTAGGACTCTTTTCTTAATATCAGACTGAAGCATGAAGAAAACTAGAGCCTACTTTTCATGACTTTTACTTTCACATATTTCTGGATTGTGGCAACTTTTTCGGTGATAATTTTATTTTAGAGTCTTCCACATTGAATCTTTATGTGGAACAAGGCAGGCTATAAATAATCTATAATAATAAAAGCGTAATATGCTAATTAGACCGGACATCCTTCCGGATGAAGCCGCAGTGGCAGGGGCTGAAGCAGAGGCAGTTAGGGGCAATCAGGCAGGCAGGCAAGTGGTTAGGGGCGATCAGGCAGGCAGGAAGGCCAGTGGTTAGGAGCCAGCGGTCCTGGATTGCGAGAGGGATGTCTGCGGGGTCCTGGATTGTGAGAGGGTGCAGGCTGGGCTAAGGGACCCCCCGCCCCCTGCACAAATTTTGTGCACCAGGCCTCTAGTAGTAATAATAAACTAAAAATAAAAATCTCCAGAAGTAATTACTGCCCCTTGTTGAGATGTTTGCACACATTATTTCATTAAATCCTTGTACAATCTTATGAGACAGCCACCCTTTGTATTATCATTTTACAGATGTGGAAACTGAGGCATAGGTGGGGTAAGCAACCAGTCCAAAATCACACTCCTGGAAAGTGGTGGAAGTGATTCAAACTTGGAGTGCCTGATTCCAAAGTGTGTCTACCTAAGCTCTATGCTGTAGTACTTCTGTCCAGAATGAGAGGAAGGGGTGGTCTGCCGGATCACTGGGCACCAAACGAGGACTGGGTTAAGTATGTGATGTCAGGTGAGTCCGGTTTCTACATGCAGCTCCTTATGTAACAAACAGAATTAGGTTGCCAGTGCTCCTGCCAAAAGGACAGTTGGAGTGAAGGAAAGTGATTTGCTACAGTAAACAACCCATCTCTGGTGCATGATTGCCACACACAGCTTACAGTCCGTCAGTTAAAAGCCACCAGCAGCTGAAATTCTGAAACCATCCCTCACAGAACGCTGCTTATCAGAAGTGGGTGATTTATTTCTATTACCTAAGTTTGAAACCCTTTATAACTGTTAAGCAGTCTGGTTTGGAATATTGCAAAGAGAGCTAGAATTTTATAAAAGTGTCACTTGAAACAAATCATTCTCTCTTTAGTTACTTCTTTATATATGTTTATTTATCAATTGATTTCAGAGAGGAAGGGATAGAGAGATAGAAACATCAATGATGAGAGAGAATCATTGATTGGCTGCCCCTGCACGCCTCCTACTGGGGATTGAGCTGGCCACCCAAGCTTGTGTCCTTGACCGGAATCGAATCCAGGACCCTTCAGTCCACAGGCCGATGCTCTATCCACTGAGCAAAACCAGGTAGGGCTAAACATGCAACATTTTACTGAAAATTTTTTAGTATATTGATTCTTGCTTTAATAAATGGAAATAAGTAAATCTGTTCTTTAATTTTTTTATTAAGAGAAAATCATATCAATCTCTCTATTTAAACAAAAGTTATAAGAATTGAGAAAAAAATTTAAAGTTTAAAGGGACACCACATTATAAACCAACTTGGAAGGTGGTGGTGGTAGTCCAAAAAGGTTGGTCTAGCTTTGTTTATACAGGTAGGTGTGTGTGTGTGTGTGAGAGAGAGAGAAAGAGAGAGAGAGAGAGAGAGAGAGAGAGAGAGAGAGAGAGAGAATATGTGTGCGTATAAAACCTTGTATATACAAGAAGAACTTATTTTTGGTGGAAGTTTAAAGTCACAGTGGGTAGAAAAATGGTAGCTTGATTGGAGAGATTATGCTGAGTAATAGTTTGGAAAATATAATGGATGCTTTTGAAGGATGTCTTAAAGTGTCTGGCTTAGTTTAGATCTGATGCAAGGTGGAAGTGTCTGGAAGAGTATACAAGAAAGTGTTAACATTGGTTATCTTAGGAAGTGAAGATGGAGACTGTGGGCCAGAGGATATTTCCTGTTCACTTTAAATCCTTTTGTCTAATTAATTAGTTTTCCCATCAGGATATATTTTACAATAAAAATAAAACAAAATAAGACATAACATAAAAAAACTGATACAGGGAACATCTAGAAATGGTCATAAGTTTTCAAGCAGGAAAATGGCATGATTGGGTAAATTACATAATTTTGCAGCTAATTTTAGATTATAAGGAAAAGTGAATCTAGAGAGAGCAGAATAAGGAGGTAAGTTGTTAGTATAAAGATGTTGTGGAATGGCTTCTAAGTGAAGTATAATTTGGAGACAATATTCTAAAGCCCATTTTCTTCACATCAGAGTATTTAAAATAAAATGATTTAAAGTGATCATAATTTAAATTTGATATGTCTGCATTTGAAGGAGTTATATTATTTATTAATAGCTTAAATCTGTCAATAGAACAAACCACAAGTAAACATTGTCAGAGTAAAAGTGGGAGATAGACGTATGAAAGAAAAAAATGAAGAATATATTTTTTCTGAATTACAAATGAATAAAAAAATGAATAAGAGCAGCACATGACACATTTTTGCATTAGCCTTTTTCTCCCCTGTAACTCAGCCAGGTTTGATGGCAGCCCTGAATTTTTTGCTGTGATTTTAAGCATTCGTTTACTAAACTAACAGCATTTCATTAAGCAAGACTAATTCTGAGAGCCCATTAGCTTCCAGACAGTCATTAATTCCTGTGACATGTCTTGGGATGAGATCATTATTATTATCACTACTAGAGGCCCAGTGCACAAATTTTGTGCACTGGGGAGTGTGGGGGGGTGGTCCCTCAGCCTGGCCTGTGCCCTCTCGCAGTCTGGGACCCCTCGCTCCTTACCGTCCACCTGCTCTCTGCTCCTTAGTGCTGCTGCAGAGGCAGGAGAGGCTCCTGCCACCACTGCTGTGCTCACCAGCAGTGAGCTCAGCTTCTGGCTGAGCTGCGCTCCCCCTGGTGGTCAGTGCGCATCATAGCGACCCGTTGTTCTGCTGGTCGTTGTGTGGTTCAGTCGATTTGCATATTAGGGTTTTATTATATAGGATTATTTTTATCAATTAAGCTCATTTTTTCATAAAAAATATCTATGTAGTTTTAACACTGGATATTTTCTTTCTGAAACATGTTCTTTTAGTATCTTCGAGTTAGCAATTTCTTGCTTTGCCCATATGTTTCCACAATCCTTTTGGCTACCACCGAAGGTAATTTAAATTCCCTAGGTTTAATTCCTATTGTTAACAAAAAATTAGAAACATCTTTGGAAAAGTATCCTAATAAGATATTTTGGTTTTCTCTCTAATTTTTCTTTATTGGGACTTCTGAAATAATCTCTGAAGGTCATGTGACTGGCTTCAGAAGTGTGGGGCAGGCTTTGTCATTTCTTGTTTGTGAGGACTGTTGCCACTGATGAATATGGTTGTTTAGTCACAGTGCTACAGAAGGAAAGGCCCAGCTTGACTGGAATGAAAAGAGCAGATGCCACCAGAACACAGTGGCAAACGTCAAAGTGAAGGTTTCGCTGACAGGGAGCGGTCTGTCCATTACCACTTCCCAGCACTTTTAGAATCAGAGACAGAAAGAAAACTCAAAAACAACCGTGAAAATTATAAACAAACAAGACAAGTAAATAAAATATGGTGCTTAAAAATCCCAGGCTGCCCAATAAAAATAGGAACTGGTATTACAGATCCCATGGACCATAAGGGGGAGCACAAATGGTTTGGGAAGTCCGTGAAAAACAGTTCTGACATGTTAGGATGCCAAAGATTTTTTAAAGTTGATCTCTTTTGGCCTGGTAAGATTTTATGCATTTTTGTCGTTCCAGCCCAGAGGTCTAAGGATTAGTGGATGTTTCTGCCAGCTTGGAACGCATGTGGTGAAAAGAATGCATGCATGTGACAGTGAAAAAGTGAATGCATAAGGGCTTCTTTTCAAGAAAAGGATAAAATTTTCATTGTACTCTGGGTCAAGGGGCTTCAAAATAATGCTAAATTTGTAGTTTCCTTAAATTAAACGTTTCTGTTTTGCACCCTAAATATGGTTATTTTCATCTCAGCTTTGCTTTTTAAATGCTACATGGTTTTCAGAATGCCTAACCAGGTAGGGTTTAACTGCCCAGAAGAATAGGACCTGACCCCTATTCTAAATTGGACTATATGGGGATCTAACTGTTCATTAAACAAACAAACAAACGAACAAAAAGGATTAGGAGCAATTTGGATGTTTGGATGCTAATTTTATATGGGACTAATTAATTCATGTTAGTTTTTTTTGTAGCCTACACATTTTATTGATAAGAAGGAAAACATTCATCTGAACAGCTCAGAAGCATGCAATGGAGAAAAGGGAGAAGACGCAAGTTCCTTCTGTTTCCCGTATTTGTTAAATGTTTGTCTTGAAGCTAACATGGTCCTATTAATGATGGGGTTTTCATTGCCATCGACATGCTTTTGCAATTTTCCTAGATATCTGCTCCGGGGTCACATGGTAAGTCAATAGTGGTTATAAACCTCTCAGCATTGTGATCAATACCTTTGGCTGACGTAATCTAGATCCCTGGTGTAATTTACAACAAAGGACAGTTTGGGCAAGCCTCTGTTTTATTACCTCCAATTCACCTACTGAAATATTTCACTGGTTTATGACCGAAGCTATTTCCAATTTTTGATAGATAGGGAATTAAAATAGTCCTGAAGAAAAATGTTAAGTATGAAAAGGAAAAACATTTCATGGCATTGAGAGCAATAAGCATTTCTTCTTTTGGGGAATAATGTCAGCACACCTATCTTCTGAAATTGCCTCAAGCACCACAAGAGTGAATCGTGGGCATGTCCAGTCATCCAGATGGATTACAATACTAATGAAGTATCCCTTATCTTCCAAACACACACCATATAACCGGAACAACTGTACTTAGTCTACTTTTTCCTGAACCTGAAGAATTATTAACCATCCATTTGAGCAAAACAAGGAACAGTAATAATCGCTGGACATGAATAGCGAGGATCCTTGTCTCCTATCATTTTGCCTTCATGCAATTTTCCATTAATTCAGACAGATCTTTCCCCCAAGTCTGTTGTATATTTTAGGTTTGAAGGCTAAACAAGAAAAAAATAAACTAGTCATTGGAAAGGCGATTAAAGACATAGCAGGGAATTTGAAAAGAGAAAACGGGATGGCAGTATTCTTCAGGTCTCCAGCACTGAGAAGGGGCACAGTCTTGCCATTGTTGAGTCACCATTCTCCTCCTGCACTGCATGTCAATACTCAAGGATGAGGTGGGTTCACAGCTCTGTCTGTTGTAGAAAGCAGGTATGAGGTGAGGGATGGGGTAAGAATTTGGATTTAAACATCTATAAGGTCCCTTTCAGACTTAATTTCCCTTTCAATCAATCACCGGCTGGCTACCTTTACATGGGCTTTTATTGTCTAAGACTGAAGATAATAGTAATATCCCAACTATTGAGCAACTATGGAGTGCCTTTACACACTATTTCTTAGCCCTCAAATGGCTTTTTGAAGGAAGTAGGTTTAACCTACTTAACATATAAAGAGACTTAGGTTGAGAGAGGTTCAATATTTTGCCCAAGGTAAATCAGAGCTTGATCTATTTGTCTAAGAGGCTTCACTTTGGGAGGAGGATTAAAAACAAAACAAAAAATAAACAAACAAACAAACCTCAAACCAAGCCTGTAGATACCTAGATCAGATTGGCGGTAGCCAGTGACAGGGCATTGGGAGGGTGTGTGTGGAAGAAAAGGTGAAAGGGTCAAAGGTACAAACTTCCAGTTATAAACTGTGATGCCTCTTAAAGGTAGTTTACAGATCAAAGAAGTGTATAATTCTAATACTCACTAGTTGCATACTTTTGTCTCTTCATTACATTCCTTGGGATGGGAGGGAATGTTTATTCTTAAATCCCATTGCCCAGCACAGTGCCTAACATATGTAGATGCTCAATAAACATTAGTTGAATTAAATGAAATACTAATCAATCTCTTTTATATAGTACTAAGTTAGTTCCTGAACTAAATCAGGTAGATTAGTAACAAGAGATGTCAGCATTCAAACATTTGATGTGCTTGGCAAGCTTTATATCGCTTCCCCATATTTTTTTAAGAAAGCCATCTGTTGTGTAGGTCAGAGAGCAAAAATATAATTGAGGCCTACATTGTGAGGTAAAAAAATCCTGTGGTAATTAATCATTTAGAGCATCAAATAAACTTTGCAGTTATCGTTTTACCCCTCTCTCCCTAGAAAGGTGCCTCTCCCCCCATGTCAGTGTTCACCAATCATGGGAGCTACACAGGTAATAACTGTATGTGGTGGGTTAAAGTGATTGATTGAGGATAAGGAAATCCTGTTTCAGTTCCGCAATTATTTGAGAATCTATTAAGTGCCAGATACTAGGGGTATAAATAAAGATGATAAAAATTCTTATCCTCCAGGGCCATGGAGTCAGATTGACCTTCATATGAAAATGCACCTCTTTCTGGGAGGGAGGTGGCTGTGTATAAGGACTGACTTCTCTCTCAGTAAAGAATTAGCCCCCACTGTATTTTATAGGCACCAGTTTGAACTTGGGCCTTACAAAAATATTTTTTTATCAGGTTGCTCCACGATTCTTAGAGGAGTGAAATATCACCTTTACCATTACAAGAATACTCGCGGTGATAACCTGGGGTAGTTTTCTAGTAACTGGGGGCTCCTGAACGGTGGGATCCTGAGTGCATAAGAAGGCCTCTCTCCTCCAACTCCCAACTAGGTATCTCTGGGCCAACTATGGGGTTGCAGCTCCACGGTCACATCTTGTGGTCCAAAAATGCACGCTGCTGGAGAAGAGCATCATGCTAAAGTAGGAGCAACGTGCTCTAGCAGTCCAAAATTTGTCAGAGAAACGTAGGTAATTTGGCAACTCAGGGCAAAGCTCCCTTAAAAAAGACAGAGACTTCCTGAGATTCAGAAATGCAAATTCTTTTCAGCTGCCCATGCATTAACTTGATTAAGGCTCTCACTTGGAGGCGCTTGATGCAGCCAGGTGAAATCAATTGTAGGCTTCCTGCCATTATGTAAATGTAGGTAATCAAGCATGAATAGCAATAAGCAAATCTCAGTTTACAAGATGATAGATACACCGCTTTATTTTCAATTGTATGAGTTACCAGAACAATAACTATTAACATACAAAGTACCATCAGCTCAACTGCAGGTATAGGCAGTGACAAGTATCTAATTCTTAGAATCACTCCCACAATCTGTCCAGACACATTAACCGAAGGACACGTTTGTAAATAGCAAACACAATTTTCACATTACAGCTTTCTCAAGCATATAAGGTGTGTAGACTTGGTGACGGGTTGTTTTTATAAGTTCTGTGTGTTCTTGATGCATTCATTTTCTTGACATTGGTAGAGATATTTCTTTCCACAAAGTAGATTTACAATATTCTGTGAACTAGTATTACTCTTGACACTTTTAAAATAGTAATATTTGAATTGAAATATCTCTGCAGTACAGTTCCTTGTGTCTTCTGGTAAGTTCCATCGTCAAAGAGCTTTTGGTTGTAATCATTCTCTTGCAACAACAGCTCAACTCTACTATTGGGTTCAGTGTAACACCCTCTTCATAGCTTGCTGTGTGATGTAATGAGGGTGGGGTGTACTGGCAATCAGCACATTTCGTTATCATTGCTTACAGCCATTTAAAACCATGCCGTTATTAATCCAAGTCTGACATGCCTTTTCTGAAATGTTCACAGTGCAGTATTTTTGTGGCCTAACGAAAGTTGTCTCATATCATTAAAAATAAACATTTTTATAAAAATAGAATATTTAAAATGTTTATACAGAGAAGACCAGTTAGAGTATCCTGTGCCATATGCAGTATACAGTAGTAAGCACAAAATCTCACAAAACGAAACACAAAAATCCTACCAGAGTAACCGCTATCCAGGTGAAATAGCCAGAACTTACAACTGCCCCCTTTTTTTCCCCTAAAATACTTTTTGCTTAACACAGAACATGTCATAATGCAAAAACTGGACTCCTCAAAGTTTTATTGTCTCTATGTGTTTGTGGGATAGAAGTTGCCACTTGAAAACGAGGCTAATATTTCCAGTCCATTGGTTATCTTTTGCCCTAGATATGAGGCAGATTGGAACCAATAAACCTTTTAGACAGATGTATTTTGCTTTAAAAACATGCTAAGTTATCACAAAGTACTTTCTTTATTTCCAGTTGGCATTAAAAAAAATGACAGGCAAAACATCTAAATGTCTACATTCATTCCATCAGAACAGTATCATTTTCAAACAGTTGATTTTTTTTAAGCAGCTGATTTTTAAATAACAAATATTTCATTATTATTAAACTATTTTATGAAAACCTTCTTAATGCCATCATCTATGTACATACAATACATAATGGTCCCTATAAAACACATTTTGTGTCCTGCATTGCCTATGGACATTTCTTCAACAAAAGGAATGTGTATGCAAAAATGTAGAAGGGAATGTTTGCCCAACATCAGTAATAACATATGTTAGTGACTATATAACACATGAACTCTCTTTGAAACTCTGAATGAGTGGCCTGGTCCCCAGTTATCTGGGCATCACCACTTCTGAATTTTCATTGATCCAGAAGGCCTCAAAACTGATTGCCTCAATTCCCCATATGAAATCAGGTCGGATCCTGATTTTTAAAATTTCAACCTAGAATTCAGGCTTTGAAAGCTGCAGGGTTGCCATTGGTCATTGGCCTATGGGACCAAGCTTCTGGCTCTGATGCTTTGTCAGATGGCAAATTCCTCAGAATCCAGTCATTTAAAAGAACAATATAAGGTCTTATAGTATCACAATTTTGGCAAAAGCAAAAATATCTGGTGGCCTTTCAATGACCAGGCAGTGAAAAAAATATTGGTCATGGTGTGGACTGTTGCTTGAACAGTTCAATGATGTGTAACAGAAGGGGGTTGATGGTGTATTCATCCATCATGTGTCTCCCTCGCCATCCACTTTATCTTGAGATGACAACAGAGAAGGGTATGGAGAAACACTTTTGATATTCACATAAGTAGCATTCACATGGACATAGTGCTCCCCAATGAAAGTAGAGAATATCGCCGATATCCTGGAGACCAGTTCCGAAAAGGTTGGGCGCATTTCAGCTTTGGGATGCCAGCATTTTAGCATCACTTCATACCTGTTTCAGAAAGGAAGAAGTGCTGTGAGAGACACGCCGAAGACAAGCATTTCTGCAAAAGTAAAGAGTATAAGAGCGATCGAAGATGCTTCTGAAATTCTTACTCACAAGGGATCGGGGCAGTATTCGGGTTGTAAGAGCCTTCTGCCTTGCAACAGGTAAACCGTTATATCAAAGGTGTTGACGTCAGGATAGGGAGGTGCCCCTCTTGTCATGAGTTCCCAGAGGAGCACGCCAAAGGACCACTAGGCAGACAACGGGAGAGAGAATCCAGGTGAGAAGTGTGACCACACAAATACGAAAGGCAATCGGTAGGCCTTGATAACGAAACTTGGTTTAGTGTACTCAATATACGTGCTGTTTGGGGCAAACATTTCCTTAAAGGCAATTAGTAAGCTATACATTTTAGGACTTGTTTAAACCAGAATTGGATAAAGTTTAGTTACAAGTAAATATGAAGTTTTCAAAAAGAATATCTGAAGTCCACATGGTGATTAAGATTTCATCTGTAGTTAGTAAAGTAGGCTTTCTAAGTTCTCTCTTGTAAAGGCAAAGCCTTGAAGGTTTCTATCCTTCTCTTTCCAATGGCTTCAGTACACTTTTAGATTATTAGTAAAAGAAGAAAAGTAAGCCTTCCAAAAGTTAAATTTGTGGGATTTTCAAGTGAATGTAAACAGTCAAGAATGTAACCATACCTAAAAGTTAATGTTAAAAGAGAAGATCTAAGTAAAAATCCATATTAAGAATCACAAGTAATAAAGCTGCTAGGCAACAAGGCTATTGAAAACTAATCTCAGTAAGATATTTGCAACTTGAAATGTTCAAAGAGTAGATTAATAAAAACAGCTCTATCAATACTTTATAGGAAGATCGCAGGGACATGGGGAGGGTAAGAGATTTGCTAAAATTCTCCAACAAGTCTTAATTCATGTTGGGATGAATATCTAAAAGTTCTTGGCTCTTGGTTGGTCTACTGAACTTGACTAAATATGCAATTTCTTGATTTAAAGCACTATACTTGGAAGAATACATCAGGTCATACATTTACCTCCTCCTGGACATGTGCCAAGGTGAGAGTGACACAATGAGAATAAGTCAGCATGTGCAGGTCACCTCTGGCAGGAGACCCAGGAAATCAGTCGCTGCTTAGCAACACTTCCTGGACACTCCCAGACCAAGAGGCACACGCGGAGAGAATGAGGCTCTGAGAAAAAAGAAGCTTGGAGAAGGAGAATACAGACAGGACAGGTGGACTAGGAGAACAGAACATTGAGAAGCAAGTGTAGCTCATAATATTCAGCAAGAAAGAGAACAAAGCATGTCTTTGAACACTGTGGCCAAAAGAAAGAAACCCGGTAGATACTTTAATTGCTGATACAAATCTCCATTAATGGCTCTTTCCTTTTGCCCAAGAATAAGAACCTTAAAGGCCACTGACAGCCTTCATCCAAACAGAGAAAACAAACTCCTTCCCAGGTGGGAACTAGATAACTTTGCTGTCTTCTGCAGCCTTTCAACATCAAAGTTTTCAAAGCCTGCAAATCTTAGGAGTTCTTTCTGACAACTTAATTGTGTTAACCTTCAAGTTCCAAAGTTTGCATTAAAATTTAAATCAATTTAACAAGTATCTACTGACTCCTGAGGTGCACAAGTAGGTTACTCCCCAAGTTACTGGATAAGCCCCCAGGCTTTAAACAGGGTTAAGAATATTATGCAATTAACTATCATGTAGAATAATAAAATGTAACAATGGAACAATAGAAAAGAGGTACAAATGTTGTGAAAAGTTAGATAATAGTGGGGTGCTGAGAGAGGCTTCAGGAAGAAAGTGATAGTAAAGTGGGTGTTGAAAGCAAGGGAGATTTGTTTTATAGGTACATGTAACGGGAGGGCAGAGAGAGTGTTCCCTGTAGGAGTGGGTCAAGGGGTGAGAGCTCAAATGTGTTTTTACTGAACTATAAATGTAATAGTCACTGCTTGGTGTGTGGACTAGGTGAAGGGAGGAGGGACAGATAAGGCTGAAAGGGGACCATACTGTGGGGTTTTTGAATGGGGAAAGTGAAATTATGGGATATGACTGGAGTTGAGCTCCAGGAGATTGCATCTGTAAACACTATGCTTTAGACCAGTGGTTCTCAACCTTCCTAATGCCGCGACCCTTTAATACAGTTCATGTTGTGGTGACCCCCACGCATAAAATTATTTTTGTTGCTACTTCCTAACTGTAATTTTGCTACTGTTATGAATCGTAATGTAAATATCTGTGTTTTCCGATGGTCTTAGGCTCTACAGCAGTGGTTCTCAACCTGTGGGTCGCGACCGCTAGCAGGGTCACCTAAGACCATCGGAAAACACAGATATTTACATTACGATTCATTAACAGTAGCAAAATTACAGTTATGAAGTAGCAACGAAAATAATTTTATGGTTGGGGGTCACCACAACATGAGGAACTGTATTAAAGGGTTGTGGCATTAGGAAGGTTGAGAAGCACTGCTTTAGACAAATAGGAGAAGCCAATTCATAAGGCAGAGACCAGTTTTCTAACAAGAAGAGGTGAGGGATACTACTGCATACTGCAACACGGAAGCCTATGAGACTGAACTTCTAAATTAGGGTGGTGGGAGATGGTGTGTGTCATATAATGAGCTGGGCATGGGCATCATGCCCTTTAAAAAATGATTATCTTGCCGAAACCGGTTTGGCTCAGTGGATGGAGCGTCGGCCTGCAGACTCAAGGGTCCCAGGTTCGATTCCGGCCAAGGGCATGTACCTTGGTTGCGGGCACATCCCCAGTAGGGGGTGTGCAGGAGGCAGCTGATCAATGTTTCTTTCTCATCGATGTTTCTAACTCTCTATCCCTCTCCCTTCCTCTCTGTTAAAAATCAATAAAATATACTTTAAAAAATTATTATCTTAACCTTGTAATAACCCTTTTATAAACCTGTAATGTAATTGATTTTATAGATGATTTTTTTTAAAAAGAAAGTTTTTATTATTGATTTTTAGAGACAGAGGAAGGGAGAGGGAGAGAGAGAAACATTGATGTGAAAGTGAAACATTGATTGGCTGTCTCCTGCATGTCCCCTACTGGGGATGAAGCCCGCAACCCAAGCACGTGCCCTGACTGAAATCAACCCCCCGAGGCCTCTTGATGCATGGGATGACGCTCAACCAACTGAGCCACACCGGCCAGGGCTAAAGGTGCTTTAAGGATGAGGAAACCGAAGCTCTGAGAGGCTGATTACTTGTGTATGATAAAGTGTCCCTAACCAATAGCCTAGGCTATAGGGTTGTCTGAAGGCAAATTCATAAAAAGGAGTACAGAGTTGGGTAAATTTCTGAGCAATAATTTGGATTCAGAGGAGAGTTGGAGGACTCATAGGACATGAGAGGAGAGAGAATAGCAGTTGCCAGGCAAAGCCCTCCCCCTTGAAAGCTTTGGACTGACAGGATGATGAGGGGAGGGGCAGTGAAGAAGGAGCATGATGTTGACCAAGAGAGAAGATGGGGGGACGGGAGACAGAGAGAGAGAGGGAGAGGGAGGTGTAAATGAGTATGCACCAGGAGTGATGGGAACAAGTCAGTTTTATTTTTAAGACAGGAAAGCTCTATCATTCACGCTTACTGTGCGAACAGTCAAGCCACTCTGACTATCTGAGCACCAGAAGTGAGCTCATCTGAAGAATCTCTGCCCAACTTCATCAAAACAGTAAAGATCAAAGCAGTTATTAAATGTGAGGAATTGTTATAAGTTGCAAAAAATTATAGAAAAGGTCACTGCTGAGGTAAGTAAGGTACGGGGACAGCCAAATTTGTGCGTTGAAGAATAGGTCAATTGAGATACAACTCAATTTGTGAAAAACTACAACTGATTAAAAAATGGGTAAATTGATAACTTTTTAGTAAAATTTAAACTTCTACTCTTTGAAATATAGTAAAATAATGAAAAGGAAAGCTACATGCTAGAAAAAAAAAATCTCAATAATCCTATATAATAAAAGGCTAATATGCAAATAGACCAAACAGCAGAACAACTGAACAACCAGTCACTATGATGTGTGCTGGCCACCAGAGGGTGTGTGGGGGACATGACGGGCGTCAGCCGTGGCGGGATGGTGGAGCAGGTGAGCGGGGGCACCAGACCAAGGCAGGCGCCGGTTGCTGTTATCAGGGTGAGCCTCTGGTGGTTACTGAAAATTCTTTGCTCCTATGCTGTGGTCCCACCCGGTGCTTGCACCTGCTGCCGGCAGTCGGCCCTGCTTGCACTCACTGCTGGTACCCAGTGCTGGTCCTGATCACTCAGCGCCATCAGCAGGTGTGAGCTGCGGCTGCTGGCCCTGATTGCCCCTAAGGGCTTCTCCACCTCTCCCTGCTCCTGAGGGGCAATCAGGGCAGCAGCCGCTGCTTGCACCAGCCCCAATTGCTCTGCGTCATCAGTGGGTGCAAGCAGGGCCAGCAGACAGAGGACCAGGGCCACAGTGGGAGGGGCTGGGCAGGCGCATGGAGGATGGGCCAAGCCATGCCCCTGTGCCTACCACAGCCTTGTGGCCCACAGTTCCTTTCAAGATGCATGAATTCATGCACTGGGCCCTTAGTTCAATAATAAAAAATAACCCAATTAACCCTTTGCACTCGCTTGCTTTTTTCTCGATTCCTTTATTCTAATGCTAACCGTGTCGAGTCACACTCGACATCCGAGTGCAAAAGGTTAAAAAAATAACAGAAAATAAATGGTAAAACTTAAAAAAATGGGCAAAAGTTTTGAGTAGGCACTTCACTAATGGAGGTATAAGAATGTCAAACAAGAACATGAAAAGATGCTCAATATCATTAGCCATTAGGCAAATGCAGATGAAAAAGAAAATGAGACACCACTATAATCTATTCGAATAGCTAAAACCCCCAAAACTGACAATGGCAAGTGCTGGGAAGAATGCTGAGCTGAAACTTATATATTACTGGTAAGAATATAAAATGATACAGCCTGTGTGGAAAAACAGGTGGCAGCTTCTCATAAAGTTAAATATAACACTTATCTTACAACCCAGTAATCCTACTTCTAGATATTTACCCAAAAGAAATAAAAATTATGTTCACACAAAAACCTTTAAGCAAATGTTAAGGCAGTTATAATTACATGTAAGTAACTGCCTAAAACTGGAACAAACCCAAATGTCCTTCAGATGGTAAATGTATAA
This sequence comes from Eptesicus fuscus, assembly GCF_027574615.1. Taxonomy (NCBI): domain Eukaryota; kingdom Metazoa; phylum Chordata; class Mammalia; order Chiroptera; family Vespertilionidae; genus Eptesicus; species Eptesicus fuscus. Next base: position 72,741,504 of record NC_072486.1, read on the forward strand.
ACAAAATGTGGTACATTTGTACAATGCAATACCACTCAGAAATAAAAAGGAGTGAATCACTCTATGAAAAACAGTATGAAGGGCCCTTAAAACATTAAAGATAGAAGTACCATACGGTCAAGTAATCTCATTTCTGGGTATATAACCAAAAGAATTGAAAAAGGACCTTGAAGAGACACTTGTACACCCATGTTCAAAGCAACATTATTCCAATAGCCAAGAAATGGAAGAAATCTAAGTGTCCATTGACAGATGGACAAAGCAAATGTGGTACATTCATACAACGGAGTATTATTTACCCTTTAAAAGAAGGAAATCCTGTCACGTGCTACAACCCGGATGAACCTTGAGGGCATTACACTAAGTGAAATAAGCCAGTCACAACAAGCTAAATAATGCATGATTCTACTTACATGAGGTACCTAACGTAGTCAAACTCTTAGAAACAGAAAGTGGAATGGTGGTTGCCAAGAGGGTGAGGGGAGGGGAAAATGGGAAGTTGTTCAGAGGATATAGAATTTCAGTTTTACAAGATGAAGAGATCGGTTGCACAACAATGTGCATGTAATTAACATTATTGTACTGCTTAAAGATGATCGATTTTTTGTTGTGGTTTTTTTTTTTTTTTTTACAATAAAAAAAGAAGTGAACTACTGATACACTGATACTACCGACACAACATGAATGACCTTTAAGCGCATCATGCGAAGCGAAAGGAGACAGACTCAAAGACTACTGGATGACATCCTAGGGAAGGTAAAACTATAGACACAGGAAACAGGCCAGTGGTTTCCAGGTAGTAGGGGCTGATCATAAAGGAGCACCTGTTCTACATCCTGGTTATGGTGCTGCTGGTAGCCACATAACTGCATGGTCCAGACTCCCCAGCTTGCTTTCCAAGGACCTCTATGATCTAGTATGAAGATATTTTTCTCAATTTATTCTCATAACTTCACTTTGTGTCCTCCTGGTTCACAGGTCGATGCTCAACCACTGAGTCACGCCAGCTGGGCTAAAATCATCAGTATTAAGTAATACTTTTATTCCACCTGGGTTTATCAGTCAAATAAGTTCATGTTATCTATGTTGCAAAATTTGTCAGCAAAAAAACCCAACTTGGTATAATAAAATTTTCATAAGTAATCTAAACTTAATTGTTAGGAGCAAGCAAATTAAATAAGTGTAATAAGAAGTTTCTTTTATGTTAACTCTTTTTAAAAATATATTTTATTGATTTTTTTACAGAGAGGAAGGGAGAGGGATAGAGAGTTAGAAACATCAATGAGGGAGAAACATCAATCAGCTGCCTACTGCACACCTCCTATTGGGGATGTGCCCACAACCAAGGTACATGCCCTTGACCGGAATCAAACCTGGGACCTTTCAGTTCAAAGGCCGACACTCTATCCACTGAGCCAAACTGGTTAGGGCTAGGTTAACTCTTTAGCAATAATTATACAGGGTGGGAGCAAAAGTAGGCCTACAGTTGTGAGTACATGAAATACAGAGTTTATTCTTGTATTATTATTTATTAATTATTGTATTATTTTTCATACAAACAACTCTAAACCACTTTTTGCCACAACTTGTATTGTATGTGTACTTAAATAGTTTTTTCAATCTCTTTGTAACTTGAAGCTTTAGAGTCTTACGAAGTTAAATGATAAAAATTATTGAATATCTAGAAATTTCCAAATAACATAAAATACTGAAACAGTAATTGCTATATAAGTCTAAGTATACCTACTATTGACCTCTTATTAAAGAGAAACTAAATGATACATTTAGATCTGTTAATAAAAACATTTTGTGCTTTGTCAGTAAAAGAACATATGTTTCTAAAGGTTATGAAATAGATTAATAAACTTGCCAATCAAAAAAAATTCTAATTACTTACATTTTACCTTAAAATTAAGGTTCTAAAGGTTATGAATTTTAATTAATATGGAAGAAAATGATGTGAGTTTTTAGGAAGAAAGGCATTAGGCATGGAAATACATTTTGGGGGAACTAGTAGAAAGTGGTTTGTCCTAAAAAAAAGGTTGGTTGTTTCAAATTGAGTAAGAAGAGACAAACTAAGAGGGACTGGAAAGTTGTAGAAGTTTGTGGAAAAGGAACCCTCAGAAAGAAAATTTTAAGTATGATTAAAATAGATTTAATAGAGTAAGTTAATTTAAGTAGCTACAATAAGCTAATTCAGAATTAGAGTTTGGTTCTTTTTTTAAAAATTTCTTTATTAAGGTGTTATATGAGTTTGTTTGTTTTTCACGCTATCAAAAATGACAAAGTTTTTCTATATTGTTCTGCTCCAGATAAGATATTATGAAATGTTTTCTACCTACAAAGCAGGGAAAAAGCAAACATTATGACTATTCATGGTAATCCGGAAGCTAAAAAATATTTTCAATTGAATGTAAAATGGTTTCATTCTTCTAATCCTGAACTCTGCCCCCTTTCAGCAGGAAGCAGTCAGAAAGGTCTTCCCCCCTTCTTCCTCAAGATTGAGAAATGATTAAAAAAAGGGGCGGAGGGGAGAGGGAGGAATTGAAACTGAGGGTCCTTATAACTTTGATTAAATTTAGCTTTAAATCCTAGCTCTAGAAATCATATTTCTTTCTCTTTCTATACCCTTCAAAGACTAGCCTTTCGCTGGATAATCAGCAACCCCTGAGGCAGCAGAAAACAATAGCCTGGCCCTGACTAATGATCACAAAGTTTGGACTTCTGGCAGGCTAAAGATAACACCTTCACCTATATTATGTTTCCATTCCTAGGCTCTAAGGTGGAACCACCCCCTGGCTACTTTCCCAAGAAACCAGACAGAGGGACACAGAAGCAGACTTCAGAACTGTCCTTAAGACCTGAAGAAATGATTTTTTACCATTACCTTACCTCCAACCAATCAGCTTCCAGCATGACCCCAAGCCCTCTAACTCACAGTATCTTGAAATTTGCCCTATATAATCTGTAACCTACATGCCATCAGCTAGTTTTGGCTTTTGAGCATTTGCTTCCTGTTCTCCTGGATGGTACCATCTATCTCTCTATATAAAAGCCCAAGTGACTGTTACGGCCAAACGACTGGAACAACCAGTCGACCAGTTGCTATGATGTGCACTGACCACTAGGGGGCAGACACCCAATGCAGGAGCTGCTCCTGGTGATCAGTGCACTCCCATAGCCAACCTCCCCTGGCCAGCCAACCTCCCCTGTTCCCTCTCCCGTAGCCACAAACATCCCACAGTCCCTCCCCTCGTCCAGCAGGCCCCATCCGGCAGGCCTCGGCTGACCTGGCCCTGATCAGGACTGGGCGAGACAGCCCTGATAGGCCCTGATCGCTGGCCAGGCCCAGGGACCCCACCCATGCATGAATTTCGTGCACCAGGCCTCTAGTCCATAATAAAATAGCCAAGTATTTCTACACTGCAGTTCTCAGGGTCTAGTGCTTGGCTCTGCTAGCACAAGGTGGGTGAAATCTTTCTCTTCTGTAACCATTTCAAGCACTGTCCTTTCCTCCAGGTGGAAGGGCGTGTGGCTCTCCAGGTGAGTGTCAGTATTCAGGTGCATGCCTTTCGAAGCTGGCTCTGTGAGAGGAGGATGACCTTTGCAAATAAAGGAGAGCGTGTCTAGGTGCAGGAATGATGACTGCATTGCTAGACCTGCCTCAGTCATAGCTTCCAGATCTCTCAAGCTGGAATTCTTGCTGCCATGAAGTTGTGAGCTATGAGTGGCTGGGCTAATCCTAGTCTACTTTGTGTGAGTTTTGATGGACATGCCTTGTCTTCCCTGCTGAGCTAACGCTTCTGGAGGACAGGGTTCACACTTGGTTCCGCTCTGGGCTTCCTAAGGATCTAGCATCTGCCAGCCAAATATTTTTGAATAAATGAATTTATAAAACATAGTATCGATACTGTTGCAATGACCCTGGTTAGTAATTACGTGGAAAGGAACAAAGGGAAGGTCCAATAGACACATGCCCAGTAAAGTCTGGGTGACATAGGGAAGGTACTTGTTTGTCAGTCACACCTGGGAATAGGGCACTAGCCAGGGTAGGTGTGACCATGGCAAGCGGGGGGGGGGGGGCAGATTTGATATACTTAAGGTCCTAAACAAAGGAGTTCTCTCTCTTGCCCCTTGGTGTGTTGCACCTGACTCCTGGCTTGCAGAGGTCTCACGCTCCTGCCTTTGCCCACATGGTCCATGGCCTAGGACACCACACACAACGGACTAATGGAATGCACCCAGCCTGATGTTAAACCGGACCCAGCTTCACCAATGGAATGGAAACTCTGGACACGGGCTTTGCTTCTAGCTCTGCTGAATGCCCAGCTGCACCTTTTCCAGGACTGATTAAGGGAAACGGGATGGTGGAAACCGAGGGATATAATTCCACACAAACAAAAAGCACTCATTCTCCCACGTGAGTCTCAGAAAATTCTTTTTCTCAAGATATGATAAGGACCCGACCCTGAGCACCCAGTGGGGAAGGTGATCCCCCATTTCCACCGGTGGATGCCCCATTTCCACTTGTAACACTCCGAGTGCCTTAGATAATTGAGTACTTTTGCTTATGAAAAAAACTGAAATTAGTGATGTTAAAAGCTTTTCTTTACAAAAAAGTTAAGTAGCCATAAAACTACTGAAAAAATTTGGGCACGAAAGTAAAAGAGGAGAAGGTCTAGAGTGACCAATAATACGTTACCACATCTGACTTGGTGGTGAACTTCTGGGTCTGCAGACTTTCTAAAGCCATCCACTTCACTGGCAGTTTGGCACCTGTTTTGTTGTGGACACTGTAGTATTCTTTATCATACATGTCTCTGGCAAGACCAAAATCAGCAACCTTGACAGTGAATTTTTCATCTAGCCTACAGAAAGGACAAATATTATCACTGGTGGCTGAAATAGAATCATTTACTGTGATGCTGAATATCTACAGAACAAGTGGCTTCTGTGCTGGAAATCCACAAACCCTTAACTTCTGCTGGGAGGCTTCTTCTGGCCTCAACTGACCAACACTGTATTACAATGGAATTCTTGAGTAAAAATGCTTGACATTTACATTACAAGTTCAACAAGCTAAGGAAACAGATCCTGTGATGTTATATAAGAAAATTCGTTTTGCTTTCGTAGATCTGAAGTAGTAAAATTGGGCCCCCCTCCCGATATCTTTGTTTGCTAAATCAAGTATGCCAACTGAGTAACCAAAGTAATCGCCAATAATCACTTGCCAACTTATTACCGATTAGTTTTATAGGGGAGACATGACCAGGCACTGTTATCTTACTTTTTCATTCTCAAATGGGCTAGAATAGTACATAAAACTTATATATCCCACCACTGAGGTAACAGAGAAACAGGACACATAGTAAAGCATCTAAGAAAAACAGCGAGTTTCAACAAAATCAATTTCCGCTCTCTGAGGCTGTGTATCCCTTTGTTTAAGTGGGCTTTTATGTTGTCACAGTGACCAAAACCAAGGTCGGAAATGAATAGCACAGCTCTCTCGTTCACATACACTGTGAGTCATGAATCAGCGCTCTGCAAGGGAAAGCACTGGATCGATTACAAACTGTTGACTGCTGTATTATACAGCCAGGCAGCCAGACACAAATGAAGTTCTTTGAATTCATTCCCAAATACCATTTTTGGTAGGGCTCCTGCAGGCTGGCTTCAAACCCACTCTTGGGAAGTGACAATATGTTGGTATTTGTGTCATCAGCTCTCTCCTTTGCGCTGTAAAAGGCTGAAGATCAAATTCTACCTCCCAACACTAATGCAGTGTGAAACCACAACACTGAGGCCCACTTTGGGGAAGGAAAAGGGGGAAAGCACAGAGCAGCTGTTAAGACCCCCTCTGGAGAATCCCTTTTTAATTCTCCATCTGATGGAGACTGAAAGCCCCTCCTACATCCCCAGTGCTTACATGTGGATTTAAAACGATAACGGAAATAAAGGACTTTTGCACGAAAAACCGGGGAAACAGAGTCCTCCTTTTCACTGAATTTGGACGGTGGGCACAGAGATTCTTATACTTACATACAATTCCTTGCAGCCAAATCTCTGTGGACAAACTTTTTGCTTGCGAGGTATTTCATGCCTTTGGCTACTTGAAGACCAAAGCCAATAAGGTCTTTCACAGTTGGGTTCTGCAATCAAAGAGAATTGGAAACTCATAAACTAAGCATCTACTGTTCTAGCGAGGATCTCAGAATTCTGAAATGTTTATAAGAACGCCCTGTTGATTGATAATAGCAACCCTTTATTAAGAGCCTACTGTTTGCAAAGCACCAGGCTAGATGGTTTATAAATTTGGGCTAATCCTCATATACTTCTGGAAGGCAGGGGTTCCATTTTACAGATGCAGAACTGGAGGTGTTTTAAAGGTGGGTTTTATAATTATTCAGGTGTGGTGAAGCCCACAGATGGGAGACAATTGCCACTGAAAAGATAGTTTGTTCTAAGTCCCAGGAGGGGGGGGGGGCATGCCCTGCCATGCAAGCCCACACAGGGTAGCACCAGGCTTGGCCAGGAGACAGGTGAGGCTGCATTGCGGTTTCTGTGGGAAGAAAGGGCCAGCAGGGTAAGCAGGCTTGGACTTGGGTAGCTGGGATAATTTCAGCAGGGGGGCTCAGGCGCTGTCCCTAGTTGTCTGGTACCTGGCCCTTAAATGAGCAGGGCAGGGCGACAGTGACCCCGAGTGTGAGAGGCCTGTAAAGCAGGTTGGGGGTTGGGCTCTGGATTGGCTCACCTCTGAGAAGGTGAGTTGTTCACCATCTCTGGGAATTTGCTAGTCCCGGGAGGGGCAGTTTCTGCAGGTCAGTGAGGCCCCAGAAGTTAGAGCCTCAGAAATACATGGTTAGCCCTAGCTGGTTTGGCTCAGTGGATAGAGCGTCGGCCTGCGGGCCGAAGGGTCCCGGGTTCAATTCTGGTCAAGGGCACATGCCTGGGTTGTGGGCTCAATCCCCAGTAGGGGTCGTGCAGGAAGCAGCCAATCAATGATTCTCTCTTACTGATGTCTCCATCCCTCTCTCCTCTCTCCCTTCCTCTCTGAAATTAAAAAAAAAAAAAAAAAAAAAAGGAAATGCATGGTTAATACAGGAAGTTCAGAGAGAAGTAAATTATCCCAAACACTCAGATGGCAAGTGGTGGAATCAGGATTGTAAACTAAACCTTTTAGGCTCCAAAGCCCACACTGTAGCCAAGTCGCTCCCGTCAGAACCCCTCCCACACGTGCTGAAGCACAGCTCACAACTCCAGGGGCCTGGACCCACACAGAGAACAGGACCCTCATTCTCTAGGAACTCCCTCCACAACGCTGTGTGGACAGTGGGAATGTCTTTCGTAACTACAGGAACTTTATCTGAAATCACACAGAGGCCGCTGTGGCTGGAGCCTGGTCATCAGGAACAGGGTATGTGTCTTCTTTAGCAGCTGCTGCGGCGTTTGTGAACCAAAGAGGCAGAGTGGGGACCTTCCAGGAGGACCACAGCATGGAGAGAGGCCAGCTCCTTGCGTTTCTCTTTCAGACACACCTACGCCAGTGGCTGTCATTAGTACGGACTCCTTTAGGTTGTAAAAGGCCAGAGTGCAGGATAGTAAGTCTCTAGCATGCTTTAACCCTGGGAGCGAAATACCCGAGAGAAGGTAGCCTATCCAACCAGATGAACTTATCAGGAGGATGACAAGAATTAAAGTGCAAAAGTGGGATCGGTCAGGGCAGCTTTGTGCTTTGTAAGGTCAAGTCACCCTATCTGCAAACATTCATTGCCAGGGAGTATCTGATTCTGTTTGCTGAACACAAAATATTACTTTATCATCCATTCTAGGCCTTATTTCCTCTGAGAAACAGACCCCATGTTTATGAAGTTGTTTTTTTTTGTTTTTTTTTTTTTGAGTAAAACTACTCCATTAACTCCCAAAGGACCCTGGGCACAGGGGCTGAGGAGCCGGATGCCATCTATGTTTTCAGTTCTGGAAACTCCTTCCTCTTCCTCGCTGGTTCTGATCTGGCCATTACTTGCTCATCCTTTAGGTTCTACCATTAATGTCACATAACACACCTGGCCGGTGTGTTAGAGTGTTGGCCTGCACACCAAAGGGTTGCGGGTTTGATTCCTTGTCAAGTTCACGTATGTACCTGGGTTCATTCACTGCCTTCAGTTGGGGCATGTGTGGGAGGCAAGTAGTCGATGTGTTTCTCTTCCACAGATCCCTCCCTCCCTCCCTCCCTCCCTCCCTCCCTCCCTTCCTCCCTTCCTTCCTCCCTCCCTCCCTCCCTCCCTCCTCTCCTTCTCTCTGAAAAGCAATGGAAAAAATACCTTTAGGTGAGAATTAACAACAAAAAAATGTCACTAAGAAATTCTCATTTGTAGAAGCCTAACAACCTTTTTTGTAACCCTGAGCTCATTCGTTCAACAAATATCCACTGAGAGTCTATGGGCCAAAGACCATTTTAGGTGTTAGAGCTACAGCAGAGAACATATACACAAAAAATCCCTACCCTCGTGACTTCGCACTTTAATGGGATGTGAGTACACACACATACACAAACACACACACACACACGTATATGTATACATATATATGTAGTTAGCTACTATTTACTTATTTTTTCTTATATGCATATATGCATAACCCATGGACACAGACGATAGGGTGGTAAAGATCTGGGGTGGGGGGGTGGGGGCAGGCTAGAAGGGGTCAATGGGGTTAGCTACTATTTATTAATTTATTGTCTAGCCTAGCACTATACAGCAGAAATATAATGCAAGTCAAACATATAATTTAAAAATTTCTAAAAGTCACATTAACACCTCGTGCACCTAGGCCCGGGTGAGCCCAAGTGGCCCTGGGTCTGGGAGAGGCCAAGCGTCCCTGGGTCTGGGTGAGACCTTGTGTCCCTGGATCCGGGTGAGGCCTCGTACACCTAGGCCCGGGTGAGCCCAAGTGGCCCTGGGTCTGGGAGAGGCCAAGCGTCCCTGGGTCCTGGTGCGACCATGTGTCCCTGGATCCGGATGAGGCCTCGTGCACCTAGGCCCGGGTGAGGCCACGTGCCCCTGGGTCTGGGAGAGGCCAAGCGTCCCTGGGTACGGGTGAAGCCAGATCCTGGGTCCGGGTGAGGCCGTGCGCCCCTGGATCCATCCGGGTGAGGCTGGGTCCCAGGCCCGGGTGAGACCACGCGCCCCTTGGGTAGGGGTGAGGCCACGTGCCCCTTAGTCTGGGTGACGCCGTGCCCCTGGGTTCGGCCGAGACCAAACCAGAGGGAGTCGGACCTCCATTACCACCATTTGTCCACCATCCAGAGCTGAGGGGTCAGTGCTGACATGTACACATAAGGAACTACTGGACATTGAAATTGGGTCTCAAAAGAACTGTTGGTCCAGGGGGAAGCTCGCTACAGATTGATTCATTTGCCTGTCAGCATAACTATTATTGCTCGTCTCACATTCAGTTCTTATTAGTATATATCTAGTGACATATGATCTCGCTCATCTAGGGGAAATGATGAACAACATAGACTGAGGAACAAGAACAGAACCAGAAGCAAGGAGGCATCGATCGGACTATCGGGCCTCAGAGGGAGGATAGGGGAGGGTAGGGGGAGGGTGTGGGGAGGGGGAGGGTGGGGGGAGGGGGAGAGTTCAACCAAAGGACCTGTATGCATGCATATAAGCCTATCCAACGGTTAAGTTCAACAGGGGATTGGGGCATGCGTGGGGAGAGGGGTGGGATGGGAATGGGGGGATGAGGACAAATATGTGACACCTTAATCAATAAAGAAATTAAAAAAAAAAAAAATAAAATAAAATAAAATTCAAAAAAAAAAAAAAAGTCACATTAACAAAAATAAAAAGAAACAGGTGAAATTAATTTTCACAATATATTTTTCAATCCAACATATCCAAAATATCATTGCAACATGTAATTAACATAAATAATTATTAATATTTTACTTTTTTATGCTAAATATTCAAAACCTGGGATGTATTCTACACCTACAGCACAGCTCAATCAGGACTGGCCATATTTCACATGTGGCTCATGGTCACAGTACGGGGCCTCTCAGGCCTAGTGCATAAGAAGATGGTAAGCGTAATGAGGAAAAATAAAGCCGCGGAGAGGAGACAGATTGGAGGCAGGAGGGTGGGTTGGGTCAGCTGCAATTTTAGAAAGACCAGGAGAGCCTCATTTTGAAGATGGTATCAGGGCGAAAGGCTGAAGTTGAGACGTGTGGATATTTTGGGGAAGAATGGTTCAGGGAGAGGAAACAGCAAGTGCAAAGGTCCTGAGGTAGGAGGGTGACTGGCAATTTTGAAGGGTAGCAAGGGACTGACTCATTTGTAATTAATTCTTCAATGCTTTTCCTTCTAGAGCTAACACTCCATGTGGCTTGTGGCTAATTACGCCTCTATGTCTCCTGTGTTGTGCCGTTTCTGGCTCATAGGAGGCCCTCAAAGATGACTAAATGTACCTATCAGGGCGATGGTGGAGCAAGGCTGTTTGCAGGGGCGTTAAGAATCACTGCCCCTGGGGAAACCCTTCTAGGTGTCACTATCTTCCCACCAGGACAGAGAATTTTCAGGTACAAGTGAACTAAACCAGCTTTCGTGCATTGGAATGGTGCTAACATTTTACAGGCACTTCTTTGGCTAGAGCGCTTCGACAAAGATTCAACACAGGCACATTTTGGAAGACTGGCTGGCTTACCGCTGGTTTACAGGTTAGTAAGCTGGGACATATACTTACATGGGTCTCATTCCTAATGAAGTTCCGAAGATCTCCGTGTTTCATGTACGGGAGCACCACCAGCGGAGACCCCTCACTTCGAAGGCAGATTCCCAAGAGTGAGAGCACATTGGGATGGCTGAAGTCTTTCATGATGATCCCCTCAGTCAGAAACTGGGAAACTTCTCCTATGTCGGTGATCCCTGAGAAATCCAGTGGTGGAGACATCGATTTCATTACAGAACAATGAGTACTTTGTCATGTTCAGATAGGGAGAGCGATGGCTTATAAAACCATAGGGTTAAAAATAAATAAATATAACCACAGTTTTCCATCTTGTCCTGCTGCCTCATCCCCACAGTGTTTTTTTTTTTTTTTTTTACAATCCATCTGTGTGAATGATGTCGCCCTGCACTGTGCTTTCAAGTCATCACCTTGAAAGTTAGAGTCTAGCTAGCAGTCAGTCTGTCTGGTGCAGAAAAGGAGAGGAAAGTTGGCCAGTCCATTCTGTAGTGACTGTTTAGGACAGGGGTTGGCAACTTTTATGTAGAGCCAGATAGTAAATCTTGTTTGGCTTTGTGGGTCATATGGTTTCAAATGCTCAGCTCTGCCATCACAGTGCAGAAGCAGCCACAAGAAAAAAGTGTCTAAGTCTCAATAAACTTTATTTTTGGAAATCAGGCGGCTGTCCATAGTTTTCCAAGCCCTGGACTGGGTGGATTTGAAGACCAATGGTGATTATCTAAGTAGACTTTTTTTTTTGGTTTCTAATAGTTTCTAACCACTTCCAGATAGAGATCCCGAGGGCTTGACACGAGTCAGCATAAAGGAAGAATTAACAAGCTTTAATTTAAAATCTGACTAATATCAGTCTCAGTGATGATATTTTTTTTTTACAAACACAATGCATTCTGGAACCAGGAAGTCCAAGAGATCAGTGCGCACCAGGAGAGAGAAAGATTCCTGGGTGATAGCATTGTTCTTTGTCAATGGGCAGTAGTGCTCTCCTGTGAGGCAAATTTATTGAAAATCATACATAATCCATCCAATGTGTAGTTAGGTTTTATATAAACTGTCCCTTTAATGACCTTGTGATCAGACTTCCAACAAAATCAACCATGTAGAACACTACTTGGCATGAAGATTTACATGTCCAAAAGGCTGAAATAGTTCTGACAATAATGTATCTTGCAGAAAAACCTTTAACTTGTGCATTTAAGCTTATTATTCCAATATAAATTTGTGATATAGCTGGTTAACATTTTTCAGGATGCAGCAAATTGTAAACACAAATTTGGAAATTTAGAATAGGCAAGCACATGGACTTGACATGTGAGATCTGTCAGTAAAGGTGGAGACAGGGAAATGCTAATATGAGGAGTACACTGGGTTGTACAAGACAGTAATTTATGCCATAATTATGGTCATTGGTGAAGTCTTAGTTTATGCTTGAAAGCAGTGCCTGTTTTCCAAACAGAGTTGCATTCCATTTAAAAAAGAGTTTCTCAGTAACGACTAAAATTTTAAAAAACATTCTAGCATTAAGAGGAGGGTGTTTCACTTGTTTAAGAAATTTGTTTACGTGAAATATCTCATTCCCCAAAAATGCTGATAAGTGAGATATTACCACATTTACAACTTTTCAATTTTCTGCCAGCATATTTTTTTTGCCGGTTTGTCTTATTTCATTTTTTAAAAAAATCTTTTTAGTAGAGGTTGTGGTTGAACAAATAATTATAGTAATGCCTCTGGGTAAAATGAGTCATTATTATTGTATGTGCCAACATGCTTCCAATAGTTTCCATGAATGTCACTTACAAAATAAATATTATAAGTCAAACATAGTTAAGTGATACTCAGCTCATCCAAGACTCATTTCTCCTACACTCTAACTTATGAGAGCCCTCAGATAATTTCTGAGGAGATATCTCAATAGGAATTTAGTCCAAATTTTCAGCAATAGATCCATAATTCCAGAAGTAGCTGATTTTTCCACAAGGGAAAGTGACAATCAACATTTAATTATGAACTATTAATTTGCAAATCATAAAAGTGTACACCACTGTTAAATAAAAAGTAACAGCTCAGCCCATGCAGCTCAGTGGTTGAGCACTGACTATAAACCAGGAGGTCACAGTTCAATTCCTGGTGAGGGCACATGCCCGGGTTGCAGTAAGGGGCGTGCAGGAGGCAGTTGATCAGATTCTCTCTCATCATTGATGTTTCTATCTCTCTCTCCCTCTCTGAAATCAATAAAAATATATTAAAAAATAAAATGTAACTTACTATTCAAGGATTTCACAGCACAATGAATTTTCTTGTCATTGTTGTCCAACAAAGTCCCATGATATACACACCCAAAATGACCTACATGAAAGAGGGTATTTGGTCAGTGCTGCATTACTTTTAACTATGTAACAATTACTTACTAGGCACTTCGTGATCTTCATTTCCTTTTTTTGTACATGACCAAAGAGTACATTATTTTGTCTACTTCTGATGAACAATATTGCTGTGTGTGTGTGTGTGTGTAGTAGGCTTTGAGTTGTTTGTATGGAAAATAATACAATAATTAATACAAGAAAAACTTTTTTGTATGTAAAAAATTTTAAAATTATTTTTAAGGATCAAATATCATCTTTTAAATATGAAAATAAAGTTTTGCCTACATGAAGAAATAAAAGAAGCTCCCTATATTCCAATAAAATGAAATGAAATAAAAAATGTTATCGTTAGAAATAAGATCAGCATTATAGAGTAAGGATTTCCCCCATTAGTCACCAGTTAATGTGTAACCCAGGTTGGCTGAAATGGAAAGGAAATTACTCAAATGAAGCAAATTCACTCTGAGTCATTTCATCCAGTTCTCTCTGGTTTCAGTCATATCACCTTCCCAACAGTAGCCTTTCATCCAGTGGCAGTAATTTTCCCCGGAGGTGCCAAATGGCTGATAGCTGGGTAAGTCATCCATTAATTAATTTCTGAGGCCGGCCAAGACTCCCTGAATGCCTCCTATGTGAGTGTCAGGCATTAGTCTACCCTCTTATGATGCAAAGATGAAAAAAAAAAAAATAAAGCCTATGAACTCAAGGGCCCACATTCTACCGGGAAGCACATATCAATAATAGTTAATATTTATAGAATCATTAATGATTATTACTACATAAAAGCAATGATTGCCAGTTAGCACCTTTCATGATAAAAATAAAGAAATCTAATTTTATAACGCATAGAATGAGAACATAATTACTGAGGCTACACACTCACACTGGTGCAATTACTGGAATTTATAGGCTGGTGACAGCACTAAATTACTCTGACGTGAAACATGTTTATTAACAGTGAAGCTACTATTAGGAAAGGGGAGCAGGAAAAAATCTGGAGTGAGTGGTAGAGGAATGTGTGGGTGCTATCACAGGAGAATGGGAAGCCCCGTGCTCCTGGGAGGCAAATGGTCCTGTCAGCTTGTTCTGCACCCGGCTGGCAGGTGCCTGTGCTACCTCCTGCGGCACAGACTGAAGAAAAGGGACAGAGGCCCTTCAGTTCCAAAGGTAAAAGCTTTTTAGGAAAAAGGGCAGAGTGCAGTTCATTTCCTGGCTTCTGCTTGGTTCCTCTCCCTGGTAAATATTTCCTTTAAGATGCTGTGCTAGCTATTATTGCTGCTTTGTCTGGCTTATTACAAATATTCCTTTTTTGTATAAAGAAATTGGAGTGCATTGTAGATGTGATATATAATGTTTCAGGTCAGGAGAATGCTATAAATTCCCCATCTTCTCATGCTGTCTGGCAGTGTAACTCTTACAAACAAGGACTTCATATAGTCCCTGTTCTCAGAGTAAAGGAAGACTGGAGGGAGATGAGTGAAAATCCTGGAACTGAAAAAATGATGTTTCAGAAGGAAATAAACGGCATCTTTTAAGAAATGATAGTTTAATTAGGAAAAAGGTGAGGAAGGGATATGATTTATTTTCTAGTATGTTTGGGAGATTATTAAAAGGCCTCCAGAAACAGGGGCAAGTCCCCACGGGTACTATTTGCAGACCTGTTTTTCTGCAGAACAGAAATCAAGTGCACTTGTTATCACCGCTCTGTCAGTTGCTTTCTCCATTGTCTAAATTCCTAATCTGCAAAGGCAGAAGATAAAATGCTTACTGGAAAACCGTGTTCAACAAAAAGCTGAGTGGAAATACTTACCCCTTCCTATGACCTCATTGAAATGCACAATCAGGTTGCTGGGCCCGATCACTACGTGCTGGACGGCCTGGACCAGCTCTGGATTTAGAGCACTGAGGTCAATGTGGACGGCATCTTGCAGTAATGGACTGGATATATCAGAGTCCCCCCCAGTTAGGATGGGGGACAGGTCCATCAGAGGATATTGCACTTGTCTGCATGATCCGTTCTGAGATGAGTTAGGATAGTGATCTGCCAGATAAAGCAGAATTATTAGAAAACAATAGCAGAACCTCACTGTGGGGATGATAACAGGGGCAGAAAATTGAATAAATAATGAATCCCGAATTTTAAAATTAAAGAAATGATGCTTTTATCATTGAATGAGGCTAGGAAGAGACTTCACAAAGGAACTAGTTTAATAAAAATGGTAAGCTTGGGAAAGATACTGGCATACATATAAAGTTTTTAATAAATTTCCTTTACATAGATTAAGCATTAACTTTGACATCTTGTTTATTCTCATTTCCTTATACACTTCCCTTTTTATATATAATAAAAAGCCCTGTTTGAGGTTTACTTTTAATATACGATATTCTTAAACATGGGAAGCTGCACAAGTAGTCTGCCTTTTGAGTGACGAGTGTTTATTGATGGAATTAATTAATATTTCTCAAAACCTGCATGGACTCCTGGCCAAGGAAAAATATGTAGAGTGAAATATTTTACACATATATATTTAGAAGTATATAATGGCTACATTTTCAGAACTGCAGCTTTTTACATTTGTAGTAAATTCTCTGTTGTATGATGCTGGCAGCTATCACTGTTTAGAGAAGGCTGATCAGAATTAGAATTGGGTTAGTGTGCCATCCTCATTGCTTGGTTGAGGGCACTTGGAAAGGAATCAGCATTCCATTAATTTGATCTTTACAACCAAAGCCCTAATTTTAAGAGACTTGGGCAAGGTACTCTATTGCAAGGTGAAGCCTTTTCATTTCAGGGGTAAGGAATGGGGGGGTGGAGGTTGAGAATAAATTTCTTAATGCCAAACAGGGCAGAGAGACCAACAGTATGATTCCCTTTTCCATTGGGAATCCATACATGTCAGGGAGAGGGCATTGCATCTACAGCAACATATCTGAAGATAAACTAAGCAGGGTATTGAACTGTATTAGTTAGTATACTATATAATAAAAGGCTACTATGCAAATCGACCAAATGGTCACTATGATGTGCATTGACCACCAGGGGGCAGACGCTCAATGCAGGAGATTGCATTGCATTGACGCTCAATGCATTGACCACACGGGGAGCAACGCTCTGCCAGAAGCTGGGCTCATGGCTGGCAAACGCAGCAGCGGTGGCAGGAGCCTCTCCCGCCTCCATAGCAGCACTAAGGATGTCCGACTGACGGCTTAGGCCTGCTCTCCTGGGGAGCTGGCCTAAACTACCAGTCAGACATCCCCTGAGGGCTCCCGGACTGCAAGAGGGCATGGGCCGGACTGAGGGACCCCCGAGTGCACGAATCTCGTGCATCGGGCCTCTAGTATAACACAAGGAAAGGGGGAAGGTATAGTGAGGGGGGTCTCCACTGGTACCAAAAGATAAATATCACTTGTTTGCAAATGAGCAGGAGCATCAGAACTTGAGAGTGGGGCATAAAAAGAAAGTTGATGGTACCCTGACTACTCCCAAGCCCACTTAAGCCTTTTTCCATATCTTCCACATTGAACAGTTTGGTTAATGACAAAGCAATTTGACTGGAGCCGGACATTGCAACAGCGGTTCTAGGAAAGCTTTGGAGCCACCTTTAGTTACAGTAGTCAGGGTCTGGAAATGAGACAGATAGTGATTACCTAAAGGACAAACGCAGAGCACCCGGGGAGTACCGGAAATGTTGGATGGGTGACAGGAGAAGAGGGCCTTGCTAGCTGCCTGCTCCCTTGATCCCAGAGTCAAGTTCCCCAAAACCCTCTCCAAGGGAGAAAATGCAATGGAGCATCTCCAAACTCTCAGTTCCTTCACCTTCACTTCCCCAATCTTTGCACCTAGAGATCAGGGTTCTAAATGTAAGGGGCACTGAGATTGAGTGAAACCCTTGGTGAAGCTCAGGAAAAAAGTCCCCTGGCATGGAAATTCTATTGACCCTCGGGTGAAGTTCAAACATAGGCACAAACCATTTAAGCCATTAATGCGTGATTCTGGTGCAATGCCACCAAGAACACTAGGTCTGCATGAAAGACTGGTGAAGAGACTGTCCCCTCTTCAGCAGCAGAGATATAGAGGAAAGTTTTATAGTTGCCTCTTCATTAGGTGCTGGCTGTGTATTTTCTTTTTCTCTCTGGACGATCTTCTGCCTTTTTTAGTTTTCCATGTTTCCAGGGAGCAGGCTCAATGTAAGAAAGAAGATGAAAGATGGAACTCAAGCTTCTTAGCAATGTTGATAGAGGTTTGGTGAGTAATGAAGTTGGAAGAAGATTAAGTAAGCTTTTTATTTTTTAAATTACTTGTGAATTTTAATGATCTTAGATTAGAGCTATTAAAGGTGAGTATCTACATATATAAAAGGCTAAGTGACTGACCATCCATCCATCTGACCATCTGGCTGGTACATATGATGCGTACTGACAATTTAAAAATAAACGCTGACTTGCACATGCGTAAGACATATTAAAATATTTTGTATTTTAATTTTATAATACTATCTATATATATAAAAGGCTAAGTGACCAACCGTCCATCCATCTGCCCTTCCGACCAACTGGCCGGTACATATGATGCACATTGGCAATTTAAAAATAAATGTTGACTAGAGCATGCACAATACATATTAAAATATTTTGTATTTTAATTTTATAATACTATATTATATATACTATTTTGACATGTCATTTTTTGCAGTAACGTAATTACCGCACAAATCTTTCTTCTAATTAATTTCCTTTCAATGCGCACGAATCCGTGCACTGGGCCACTAGTAAGACAATAAAAAGTCTAAATTTCAAAACTATAAACTGGATTTGATTTGTCCATATTGTTAAAGCCATGGATTTATAAAAAAAAGATTTATAAATTTACTTTTAGAGAGAAAGGAAGGTAGAGGAGGGAGAGAGAGAGAGAGAGAGAGAAACATTGATGTGAGAGTGTAACATGGAATGGCTGCCTCCTGCACATGCTCTGACCGGGAATTGAACCAGCGAACCACCAGGTACATGGGATGATGCCCAACCAACTGAGCCACGCTGGCCAGGGCAGGGCATGGATTTTTATTTTTTATTTATTTATTTATTTTTAATATATTTTATTGATTTTTTACAGAGAGGAAGGGAGAGGGATAGAGAGTTAAAAACATCAATGAGAGAGAAACATCGATCAGCTGCCTCTTGCACACTCCCTACTGGGGATGTGCCCGCAACCAAAGTACATGCCCTTGACCGGAATCGAACCTGGGACCCTTGAGTCCGCAGGCCGACGCTCTATCCACTGAGCCAAACCGGTTTCGGCAGGGCATGGATTTTTTTAAAGGCAAATGGAATCAGGTGGACAAAGGCAATATTTATGTGTATCTCTACAGAATTAATATAAACTTCAAAATATATGAGAGAGTAAGGTTTAAAATTAAAATGTTAACTGCCTTATTGCTCTTGTACTTGTTTGGAGGAACAACCTCTAACTTTTCCTGTATCCACAACTGTCTGTGACTCATTTTATTTGTCCAATGGTAAATATTCAACCAGGGAAATCCTTGTATTTGACTCATGTCCTGTAACTTCTAAAGATAATGGAGCAGACACAATACAGACATTTTGCTTTTTTACCAGGAGATTTTAAATAAAACATTGTGAAATGTGCTGGTTAACCAATATTAAGCTTATTGTTTTGCAAAGCAGATGATGCTAACCCCTCCTGTTTAAATCACATACATGAAGGTTTTTATTGAATAAGACTAAAAAATATATTGAGGTCCTGGAGTGCTGTGGATAAAAGGCTGTGTACTAACAATTCAAAGGAGTACTAAAGTTATAATTTAAATGTCTGAGGATCAACATTTTGAGGTAAAAAAATATAGCAGTGTCAAATTATATTTAAATAAGTATAAAAATAAATAAATATAAATTTTGTATTTTATCCTTTTCTGGGTTGTTAAAGAGCATTTCACAATTTCTTAACATTGTACTGAGATGATAAACACCTTACCTTTACTCAAATGATTTTAAAATTAATCTTTTTACCGATTAAAAAGTACAAATTGGAAGTTATGAAAACAGTCATGGGGATGCAAAATATAGTCATAGGGAATATAGTCAGTGATATTGTAATAACTATATGGTGTCAGGTAAGTATTAGATTTATTGGGAGGATCCCTTCATAAGGTATATAATTATCTGACCACTATGCTGTACACCTAAAACTGATATAATATTGAATGTGAATTGTACTTGAAATATAAAAATTAACCTTTTTGTGAGAAGAGAGCTTAAAGACTGAAAATCTAACATAATGTATACATGAGTACATTTAAAAACAAGAGCCCAGTAATTCTATGTCAAATTAAATACTTTCTTGGCCAAAAAATGAAATAAATATTTCTTTTATCTATACTAATAAAAGGGTAATATGCTAATTAGACCAGACATCTTCCGGACAAAGTCATGGTGGCCGAAGCAGAGACAGTTAGGGGCGATCAGGCCGGCAGGGGAGGGCTGTTAGGGGGCGATCACACCGGCAGGCAGGCAGGCAGGCGAGTGGTTAGGAGCCAGTGGTCCCAGGTTGTGAGAGGGGTGTCCGACTGCTGGTTTAGGCCCATTGGGATCTGGTCTAAACCAGCAGTTGGACATCCCCTGAGGGGTCCCAGATTGGAGAGGGTGCAGGCCGGGCTGAGGGACACCCCCTTTCCCCAGTGCACGAATTTTGTGCACTGGACCTCTAGTATTTTTATAAAAATATAAAGGAAAACCCCAAAATAAACAACAATGCCACAAACCCACTGAGGTGTATGTTTACATATTTCTCAGAACAATAAACTGGAACATACCTTCTGGAAAAGTAGCTCGGTAGTCTACAGATTCATTTGAAACCATTTCTGTAGTTGGGCTCACACTTCGGGCACTTATAAGCCTATCCAAATGAGGAGTGTGTACTCTTGCATCATAGCGAACTAATTCACTGCCCTCGTCTTAAAACAGAGAGAGAGAAAGAGCTCGTTAAAGACTTGGCTACCAGGGGTCACAGCAGACCTTGGCTGACGGATAAGAATTCATAGGCTTTATGGATTGCATATACAACAGCACACACATGAACTTACAATTTTAAATTGTAATAATTGCATTCTTAAAGTAATTCCTTAAAATAAACAATTAAAAAAATGTACCTTTAATGTGCTTCCTCCTTTTCAGCCACAGGAAAAGCCCAAGTAATAATAAGAGTATTGTTGATATTGTGACGCCACCAACAATCAATCCTGTGAAATCCTGATCTGGTTGAACGATCACTTTTCCAAGGAGAGTTGAAGAAACTGCTTGCTTCCACTAAAAATGATAAAGGAGAGCCAAATTTAGCTGGCTATTTGAGATAGCTATAAAAGATACCACACAGGTTGGAGCAGTCTCTGTGGGCCCCAGATACCACCTGGTTATTACTGTTCCATAAGTGGCATGATTGCCTTAGGAGTAATAAGACATTCCTCCATTCTGCTTCAGTGTTTTAATAGGTAGGGGCTAATAATCTCTGAATTATTTATATGATATTTAGCTGTTTGCTTGTAACTAGGTATTAGGGATAAAAAAATAAATACAATCTTTGATCTCAAGTAACTGAGATATAAAAGGGAGATAAACACATAGACAGGTGATTATAACACAATGTGATATATCCCACATATGTATAAATAAATAGTAAGAAACAGAGACAACAGGATATTAATTCTGTCCTACAGGGTGGGGAAGAGGGCAAAGGACACTTACCATAAGAAGTAAATAATCATTATTATGGGACAATAAAGCCTTAAAATGTTTTAATATCAGTTTGGATACATAGAGGAAATCTTTGAGGTCCCTTCCATCTCTAACATTGTATAATTTTTAGGATTTATGGTCCTTCTAAATTCTAAACTCTGATCTCATAATTCAGCCTTAATTTTCTTTTTTTTTTTAAAGTGGATTTATTTTTTTTAATGTATTTTATTGATTTTTTACAGGGAGGAAGGGAGAAGGATAGAGAGTTAGAAACATCGATGGGAGAGAAACATCGATCAGCTGCCTCCTGCACACCCCCTACCAGAGATGTGCCCGCAACCAAGGTACATACCCTTGACCGGAATCGAACCTGGGACCCTTTAGTCCGCAGGCCGATGCTCTATCCACTGAGCCAAACCGGTTTCGGCTCAGCCTTAATTTTCTATATTTTTTTGTAGTTTTCCATTTCATAACTTTTTAGAAGATTTCAGGAACCCTTTACAAAGCACTCATTCTTGGATAAACAAAATGTGGTATATCTATACAATGGAATATTCAGCCTGGTATATCCATACAATGGAATATTCAGCCTTAAAAAGTAATGCAGTTCTGGCATATGCTATAACATGGATGAACTTTGAAAACATGCTAATAAAATAAGCAGAGCCCTAGCCGGTTTGGGTCAGTGGATAGAGCATTGGCCTGCAGACTGAAGGGTCCTGGGTTCTGGTCAAGGGTATATGCCTGTGTTGCGGCCTTGATCCCCAGTAGGGGGTATGCAGGAGGCAGCCAATCAATGGTTCTCTCTCATCACTGATGTTTCTATCTCTCTCGCTTCTACCTTCCTCTCTGAAATCAATAAAAATATATTTAAAGTAAGCCAGACACAAAAGGACAAGTAGTGTATGATTTCACGTATATGAAATATCTAGAAGAGGCAAATTTTTAAAGACAGAAAGTAGGTTAGAGGTTACCATGGGCTGGGGAAGAGGAGGGGATGTGACGTACTGCTTACTGGTTCCAGTGTTCTGTTTGGGGTGATAAAAGACGTCTTAGCATTAGCTAGGGGTGTGGTTACATGGACAATAGTGTGAATGTAATTAATGCCACTAAATTGTGCACTAAAAATGATTAAATGGCAAAAATTGTTATATATATTTTACTACAAGTTTAAAATATTAATAATGTAATTACCCCAAACCAGTTTAAATGTGTGAACTCTATGGTATGTGAGTTAATCTCAATAAAGCTCTTCAAGAAGAAAAAAAAGAATGCAAAAAAATATTTCACTCTGATTCCAGGTTATTAATTTAGCTGTCTACATGAAGAAGTTACTGTAAAAATAGTTTAATTTCTATTTTATTTTGTCCAGTGCATACATACTTATTCTTTTGCTTATGAGGCCCATGCATTTGTTATCACTGTGGAAGGCAACAGTATGTTGGATCTGGCCTCCTAGGGTGGTCAGAGGTAGGTGCAGGGGCAACCT
The DNA here is from genome assembly GCF_027574615.1 of Eptesicus fuscus. Classification (NCBI taxonomy): domain Eukaryota; kingdom Metazoa; phylum Chordata; class Mammalia; order Chiroptera; family Vespertilionidae; genus Eptesicus; species Eptesicus fuscus. The sequence goes on from NC_072486.1 coordinate 72,763,851, forward strand.
TGGATATGTCCTTATTCATCTCTAGACGAGATTTTGGCAAGAGTATGGCATGACACAGAGGGAGTGTGACTGGGAAGGACTTTTGAGATCTACCCCCTCAATCTTGGGAAGGAGACAGTGCAACAAAAACTTCACTATTTCTAAAATAACAACCAAGAATCAAGGCTGAGCTGATGAGCCAAAGCTAGCACACAAATGAGTTTAATGATTTATTTTAAGCTTGCGAGTGACATAATTACACCAGCATCTTTATTTACATCATGAGAGGAATGCAGGAATCCCACCTCTATATTTAGCTCGCTGTTCAATTTCAGCAGGTCATTGGGGACTGTGCATAAAACAGCTTCAGAATGTGAGTGGATATTCTCACAGCTCTTATTACCAACTTTTAACACTTCACCTCTAACTGCTTCAGGGTCAATGTCATTTCCCTGGAAGAAAGAAAAGAGGCTGTTAACACTTCACAGTTTTGCAGGAAATACTAACAATTGTGAAGGAACATAAATATACTACAAACACAGGCCACGCTGTTTGCCAAGGCACATGAAACTCAGTTTATGATACTCCTCTCATGGGAATTTTGGGCGGCTGAAAGAAAGCATGATCTTTTTAGGGCACTAATTGTTTAGGAATCACAGCATGTAGCTTTCCATCGAATTGGATTTTAGAGAAAAGGAAAGAGAATTTTGGTTCACATCCTTACATCTAATGACCTCTTAGCCATAATCACCCCATTCATGCTCTCAGGGGTATTGATGGCTGGCAAAAAGCAAGCAAGACAGAGTCTTAGCTATTGTGCTGCCTAATGCAGGGAAACTCAACTTGGGCTTCACTTTTAGAATCACAATGAGCATTTTATAAAATACTAGTGCATCGAGGGACTCTGATTTAACTCATCTGTTAATATATTCCTGTCGTCCTTGAGTTAGGCAGTTTCTTTTCATCCTTCTCACACAGTTAAATCCTATACAGAAGTGAATTTATTGTTAAAGGAATTCCTGTAAGATGCCATGTGACCCTCATTATGATTTGAGAGCCTGGCTACATTATTTTGAACAATTAATTATATACACTGAGTGGCCAGATTATTATGATCTCTGAATGCATAATAATCTGGCCACTCAGTGTATATCATCATATATAATAAAAGGCTAATATGCAAATTGTCCCCTGGACCAGGAGTTCGACCAGCAGGCAGGCTGGTCAACTGCCCATGTCCCCTCCCCCTGGTCAGGCTGGCCAGAACCCACCCAAGCACAAATTCATGCACCGGGCCTCTAATATATCCTATCTAATAAAAGAGTAATATGCAAATTGACCATCACTCCAACACACAATATGGCTGCCCCCATGTGGTCAAATATGGCTGCCCCATGTGGACACAAGATGGCCACCACAAGATGGCCAGCAGGGGAGGGCAGTTGGGGGCAACCGGGCCTGCAGGGAAGGGCAGTTGGACGACCCAGGCCTGTAGGGGAGAGCAGTTGAGGGGGACCAGGCCTGCAGGGGAGGGCAGTTAGGGGTGACCAGACCTGCAGGGGAGGGCAGTTAGGGACAATCAGGCTGGCAGGGGAGCAGTTAGGCATCAATAAGGCTGGCAGGGGAGTGGTTAGGGGGTGATCAGGCTGTCAGGCAGAAGCAGTTAGGGGCAATCAGGCAGGCAGGCAGGCAGGCAGGCAGGCAGGCAAGCAGTTGGGAGCCAGCAGTCCTGGATTGTGAGAGGGATGTCCGACTGCCCGTTTAGGCCCGATCCTGAGGGGTCCCAGATTGGAGAGAGTGCAGGCTGGGCTGAGGGACACCCCCCCTCTATGCATGAATTTCGTGCACCGGGCCTCTAGTGCACAAAATACACACACACACACACACACTGAGTGGCCAGATTATTATGATCGCTGAATGCATAATAATCTGGCCACTCAGTGTATATCATCATATATAATAAAAGGCTAATATGCAAATTGTCCCCTCAACCAGGAGTTTGACCAGCAGGCAGGCCAGCCAACTGCCCATGTCTCCTCCCCCTGGCCAGGCTGGCCGGACCCCACCCATGCACGAATTCAATGCACTGGGCCTCTAATATATATATATGAGTGGCCAGATTATTATGCATTCAGAGGTCATAATAATCTGGCCACTCAGTGTATTTATGTGAGGATTTAAAAAATTATTCAATTTGACATATTTAGCTAACTGAAGTTGCCATCAGACATTTATAAGATATTAACGTTTTTTGAAGAAACCAACCCTGAGCATGGGAAAGAAGTGAAAACAGAGGGGCGATCTCTCACCTTAACAATTAATGAGTACAGTTATTTACTAAAAAGCCATTACTTGGAAGACAGGTATATCAAAGCACATTACTACTTTTCTTAGGGACAAAGAACAGCCAGCAGAGCTGCAGCAAACGCTGCTCTGCTTTTCATGACCTTTAATCCCTAGCAAACTGCTACACCGTCTCATATGGATCTTCACAGACTGGTAGGTCAGATATTACTTTGGGAAAAGAGGTCATAAGAAAATACTTCTTTCTAACATGAATCTGGAGTATAAGAAAAAAGAGAGACAAGCAGACTCTATCTTCATACTGTTTCTAGGGGCACTACGTGTACTCCATTGAACCAGGCCAGCCACACGGGGCAGTTCAACATAGAAGCACATAAATCTAATGAGTCACTTTGGGGCTTCAAATGACAACTTGTTGGTTAGGCTGAGGAGGGCTAAGGCACTCACATATTGGAGGGGACTCAGGGAATGATGAAGAAAAAGATGAAAGAGCTGGAGGACTTGATTTATGAGAGAATGACTAAAATGTGTCTTGCTTGCTTAGAGAGTACCAGCCGCTGGGGGAAGGGAGGAACACACTGCATTTACATTTCCCATCCTCCCGTTAGGCTCAGGACCTCTTTGGATGTTGCAAAAGCAGGGGTCCTCAAACTTTTTAAACAGGGGGCCAGTTCACTGTCCCTCAGACAGTTGGAGGGCCAGACTATAGTTTTAAAAAAACAAACTATGAACAAATTCCTATGCACACTGCACATATCTTATTTTAAAGTAAAAAAACAAAATGGCAAAAACACCCGCATGTGGCCCGCGGGCCGTAGTTTGAGGACGCCTGGCATAAAGGCTTCTCTAAAACAAAAAGAGATCACACAGCCACACAACGGAACCCCTTTTCATCTGTGCCTGCCACGGAACACAGGATAAGCAGTGACTTACATAAGAAATCACTATTAGCTTTGTATGTTCAGTAATTACCTTAAAAGTCTACAACCCAAGATATCACCAGAGTGAAACTGGCAGCCCACTACCCTATAGCAGAGGGGCCTGTGTCAAAAAAAAAAAAAAAGGAATAGTTGTAGGCTACTTTTTATCGTTTAAAACAAACATAGCTTTATGGAGCCGTGGGAAAAAGGTATATTTTTAGAAGTTTTATCAGTTACTTTTTCATTATTTAATGCTAGAGGCCCGATGCACAAAAATCCGTGCAAGAGTAGGCCTTCCTTCCCCCAACTGCCAGCATCAGCTTCCCTCCAGCACCCGGGACCCAGGCTGCTGCCCTCCTCCGGCCGCCCGCAGGCACCCGGGACCTGGGCTGGCTTCCCTCCAGCCCCAGCTTCATCAGGAAGGACATCCGGAATGACGCCCAGAAGACGTCCGGTCTAATTAGCATATTACCCTTTTATTATTATAGGTTAGTGTTATTAAATAGAAGAACACACTTACAAAACTGGTTCAGTTTTTCAGTCACTGAAATGGCAGTATATGAGTTTTAAATAAAGCAATATACTGTAGAAGAAACTTTCTGGTCTTTAATCCCCTACACACACATAGCAATTTAGAAGTATAATGATCTCATTTTATCTTGTAAAGACATCTTCCTGAGGTAGCTGTTATTGTCATTCCTGCTTTACACTTTGAGAAATAAGGTTCAAGAAAGGACTTAGTCATGAAGCAAATAAAATTCCATTCGATACAGTATCTCCTTACCATCTACTGTGTGTCAGACACATTCTTTTTACTGAGAATATAAAGATAAGAGTGTCTTCATCTCACTGTAATGTTAAAATGAATGCCTTTCTAAAGTGAAAACTACTCCCAATATATAATATCAGGATGATCCTCATTCCCTTTCTCTCCAACTCTGGTCAGCTGTGACACGTTTCCATCTAGGATTCAGGCCCGGGACCCATGTCTAAACTGTTTGCAGAATAGAGCGAATGGGAGTGGAATTGGTTAGGATTTGAAAAATAGCATTTTAACAGAAGGGGTCTTACAAGTTCTCATACATCGTGGTGGCCACAAGACTGAGTCTGGGAAAGTAAGCTAAGGCAGGGAGGGGCAGGGTACTAGCGGGACTCATCCAGGCAACAGTCCAGGGAGATGGGCAGAAGAAACTAGTGAGTTGGTGGTGGTGGCTGGGGGGGGGGGGGGGGTGAGATTTATACTTTATCCAGAGGATGAGTCCCTCAGCTTAGGAATCAGGCCAAAAAACCCTCATAGAAAACTTCAAAACTGAGTCTGCAGAATGTGAACAGCATATGGGGAGAAAGTTCCTAGGTCATTTGAAATAAGCTTGGTGAACCAAAATTAAACTGGTTTCTTCACAGATGCTATCTCCATGCCACATCTATAACAATAAAAGCGTAATATGCTAATTAGACCAGACAGCCCAATGACCTTCTGGACAACATTCCGGACATCCTCCTGGACGAAGCCATGGTGGCAGGGGCTGAGGCAGAAGCAGTTAGGAGAGATCAGGCAGGCAGGCGAGCAGTTAGGGGCAATAAGGCAGGCAGGCAAAGTGGTTAGGGGTGATGAGGCAGGCAGGTGAGCGGTTAGGAGCCAGCGGTCCCGGATTGTGAGAGGGTGCAGACCAGGCTGAGGGACCCCCTCCCCCCGTGCACGTATTTCGTGCACTGGGCCTCTAGTCCTATATAACAAAAGCCTAATATGCTAAGTGTCTGGTTGGCCGTTCAACCAATCAAAGAGTAATATGCTAATGATATGCTAAGGCAGCTCAACCACTTGCTATGATGTGCACTGACCACCAGGGGGCAGACGCTCTGACCTGTAGGTTAGCTTGCTGTTGAGGTCCGGCTGATTGGGACTGAGCGAGACAGGCCAGACATGCCTTGGAGCCCTCCTGTGGTCCCTTCCCGGCTGGCCAACCTCCCGCGTCCCTCCCCGGCCCCATACAGGAGCTGCTCCCTGGTGGTCAGTGCACTCCCACAGGGGGAGTGCCACTTAGCCAGAAGCCAGGCTCACGGCTGGCGAATGCAGTGGTGGTGGTGGGAGCCTCTCCTGCCTCAGCTGCAGGTGGGCGGTAAGGAGCAAGGGGTCCCAGACTTTAAAAGCCCTGGACTGTGACAGGGATGTCTGACTGCTGGCTTAGGCCCAATTTCTGGGCGGGGGGGGGGGGAATCAGGCCTAAGCCGGCAGGTGGATATCCCCCAAGGGGTCCCGGACTGCGAGAGGGCGCAGGCTGGGCTGTGGGGACCCCCATCCCAGTGCACGATTTTCATGCACTGGGCCTCTAAAGAATGCATATTAACATGTACGGTACAGGGAAATAGTAGTTTCTGAGTACCTTAAGTAAGAATAGATCTTGCTATGGGGACAAATGACCTCTAAGAAAAGAACTCTTCACCACCATCCTGTCTGGAGCTAGAACTGGCCTCACAGTGGTTGTGGTTGGGATTGGGCCTATAGTTGCAGGTAAAATCATCAGAAGAGGGAAGAAGACAATCGTTGGCTGGCTCTGGGCAGCTGATAGACTGTGTTAGCTCAGAAATATGCCCCCTTATAGAGGCTTCTGATGCCTAAACACTGACACAGGCTTCTTCCTGACTCCCCCGTCTGTTCTTGTGCTCACAACATCAGAGGCCAAGGTCCTGCTCCCTGCCTTAGCTGGTGTTCCTGCCTCCCTTTTCCTATTCCAGCTGACTTCAGACTGGGCTTCTGAAGCATCCCATAACCGTATATACAATATGCTCCAAACAAGACAAACCCCCAGGGCAGAGTCAGGCAGTCCTTATTCCAGCATTAAATACTGTACTTCTCTAGTCCCACAAAATGTGCTCATACACAAAGCAACACAACATTTGATTTTCAGGTATTTTGTAAAGAGTTTAGAGCTATTTCACTTAGAGAACTGTATAGATTTCTGCATACCGTATGACAGAAAAGTCGGTTATAAAAGGTATTTTGGTATACATGAAATAAAAGTTAATTGAAAAGCATTGTTACTTGGTGGAAAGAAAACCAATTTTGGAATCAAGAAACTTGAGTATGAGCCCTAGTGGACTCAAGACAAGTCACTGCATCATTAAAACCTCCGTTTACTTATCTGAAAATGGGGAAAATCATCACTGACTTCCCAAAACGTACAGGTCCACATGGATCTCAGGTGAAATAATGTATGCCAAAGTACTGTATATTAATTAAAGTGACACACAAAGTGAGCTGCTTCTGACATAAACATTGTGCTCTGGCGTGGACTCCCAAAGAGATGTCTACTTGTGATGACCACTGTCCAGCACTGGTGCTGGCTGGCTGAGGCCTTGCTCACAAACCTCCCATGTTGATGGGGTTTCTCCTTTGTTCTAAGGGGCGACTGACCCTTGGTCTCTGTTACATTCTCTGGATCCACACTTGGCCGACCCCCTTCACCAGGGTGTAGTCACTGGGCCAACAGCTGACTGAGGCGATTCTTATAACTAGGGCTGGAAACCATCACAGTCTCTTTCTTGGCAGCCAAGGAATGCTCATATGCATGGCTGCTGGAGGAGCAGGAACTCTTCCTGACAATAAAAAGGAGTAAATCCCGCTCTGTACAATGATGCTCCCCGTGATGCTTCCACTGATGGAATACATATTCCACACTTACGTTTTGAATGGTAATTGAATAAGCACTTTAAGTAAAATTGTGCTTATTTATCCTTTCTTTTGATACAAACAGTCCACTACTTGTCCAGAGGAGGCCTTTTTTTTTTTTTTTTCCTAATGCTTTGCTATCCTTTGTTTCTGTCCTAAGAGAGGCCGAGGTTTTAATGTGATCAACTTTAGAGACTGACAAAGGGTTAAGTTGCTGTCACACAAACATTCTCTTATACTTTAGATTTCCTCTTGTACGTAAGGAAATTGAAGTATGGGAAAAGACTCAATCATGATACCAAAACAGTCTCCCTAAACTGGCCCCTTCCCCGCAGGTTGCCACTTTGTGACATGACAGGTGCTCTATGCTTGCTAGAGAAAAGAGGCATTCTGTACATAAGCAAAGGAAGAAAGCGTTTTGTGCCTGTTTCCAGAGACTCTGTGGGCCATGTTGGGAACAGCTTTAAAAGGCTGAGGAGGATGTCAAATCATATTTTTCTTGGTCCAACAATTTTGTAAGACATTGAAAAATGGGTATTTAATTTACAGAAAAAGAAGTTTTCTCCATATAAGACTGTGCTTGGACGAATAGATAAAGAAGCATTTATCTTTAATCCTTCCATCATAGACACAGGAATGGAAAAATAGAGTTTATCTGGGCATAAAAATATTTGCAAATAAACCTTTGTTTTCATCAAGAAAAACCAAATGGAATCTTTCAAACGACAAACACTGTAATTGTTGAAAAGCAAAAGGCCACACTAGATAAGTTTAGTTGAGAAAAAAAGAAAGATAAAAGCTTTTTCTCCCTTTATAAAACTAATTAATGAAGCAGATGAAAGAGCTTCATTGTGGTAAACATGTCGCTCACTGAAGCAGGCCTCCATTTAATTTCATTCTGGGCTTGCTTAATTATTGTGCAAAACACAATTGCGAGGTTAGTAAACTTATATGAGTATGAACATGTGCATGGGTTTAGCTGGAGAGAAAATCTTGTCAAAAAAGAAGAAAAATTTCAGTTGAAACGTATGATGATTTAAGAGAACTTATATTATACCTAAACAAGAACTATCCTATTCTATGACTTTGTGTTTGTTCATATTTGCATCCAGGCTATCTTTTAGGGAACACATTATGATTGTCTAAAAACAACATGTTGAGCCTGGCCACTGTGGCTCAGCTGGTTGAGCATGACCCCATGCACGAGGTCACCAGTTCGATTCCTGGTCCTGACCAGGTTGGGAGCTCAATTCCCCTCTCCCTTCCTCTCTCTGAAATCAATAAAAACATATTAAAATATATATACAGACAGTCCTTGGGTTATATCAGACTTGACGTACATTGTTTTGTGGTTACATCGCCATTTCCCATTTATTTATAAAAAAAAAAAGTTCGGTCATTTCGACATATGTACATACATATGTGCTTTATGTTTTTTATTATTTATTTACCACAAGTAAAGGTCAGGAATTGTTTTCTTTCTTTAAAATTTTTTTTTTCTGTTTCACTTCATTACTGCTGTGTATGTGCTCCATGTGAGTGACATGTAGGTGGGTTATGACTTACGGCAAAAATCGCGTTACGTTGCGCCTTAGGAATAGATCTCTGATATAACCAGAGGACCTACTGTATATTAAAAAGCATATTAAAAACAACATGTTGAAGGATAGTTTCTTGTTTCTAGTGAAAGGCTATATATATAATTAAAATCTTGATCATTTTGCCTGTTTTATTACTATTTGAAGTAAAAATGATTGAAGCGACATAACAGTGCTGTATTCTAGTCACTATTTCATCACTTGTCAAATCACTCAACCTCTTTGGGCTTTACTATTCTTTGTTTGCCACAGCCTGGAGTAGAAAAGATAATCTGTTATTCTCCAATTACCTTATAGTTAGAGGCTAATATATTCCTAAGGTAGAGGAAACCCAGCTCCATTTATAGTTCACATTAGAGATGACTATTCCTAGACACAAAATTGCAAGCATTTAAGGAAGTACAGAACTACAATTGATGCATTTACTCTCATGGCGCTTAACTTTTATCTTATAACTAGAGGGCCGGTGCACGAAATTCATGCACAGGCGGGGGGGGGGGGGAGGGGGTCCCTCAGTCCGGCCTGCACCCTCTCTAATCTGGGACCCTTTGGGGGATGTCTGACTGCCGGATTAGGCCTGATCCCGAAGTCGGGCCTAAACCAGCAGTCGGACATCCCTCTCACAATCCAGGACCGCTGGCTCCTAACCGCTTACCTGCCTGTTGGCCTGATCCCCCTAACTGCTCTCCTATGCCAGCCTGATCCCCCTAACTGCTCTCCCCTGCCAGCCTGATTGCCCCTAACCACCTCTGACTCGGCCCCGCCACCTTGGCTTTGCCCGGAAGGCCATCCGGTCTAATTAGCATATTACCCTTTTATTAGTATAGATGAGCTCATTTCGGCACCCAGGAAAATACATACAGGACACTGACAGGATAATGCATCACAGGAAGCCTATTTAATGGATTTGTGTCCCACATTTGCTACTTTTTTAAAAAAATATATTTTATTGATTTTTTTACAGAGAGGAAGAGAGAGGGATAGAGTTAGAAACATCAATGAGAGAGAAACATCGATCAGCTGCCTCTTGCACACCCCCTACTGGGGATGTGCCCGCAACCAAGGTACATGCCCTTGACCGGAATCGAACCTGGGACCCTTGAGTCCGCAGGCCATCGCTCTATCCTCTGAGCCAAACCGGTTTCGGCCACATTTGCTACTTTTTAATATAACACAAAAAAGAGTTGTTAAATTATTTATTAGATAGCAGTTCATGATTATACTTACCTTTTAGTCCTAAGCCAAAAAATGTATTTTTCAGAGCTTAGATAATGATCAACCAGTACAACAATTCTATTCACATAGCTATGAAGTCAATTAAGTGCTAGTTGATGATTTAAGAGGATATTTTAAGCATTTCTTACCTTAATTTCCAGTACATTTTCATTGCCTACTGAGATCATCACTGGCTTTTCAAAACGCTTAAAGGTAGGATTATGTACATAAATGAGATCGAAGTATTTGGAATGCATCCCATCTAACATGAAAAAGGCTTTAGTTTTCAGGGGGAGTTGCAGATTCAGCTGTTGTAGTGAAGGAGTTGTACAGCATATTATCTCTGAATTAGAGCGATGTTGACATGCCTATAGTAAGACACAATTACCTATTATAAGCAGGATATGGCTTGACAACATCAATAGCAACTTTCACATTTCACTGTTTCAGGCAATCAATTGAAAGGTATAATATTTGGACTCACCTGGGAACCTCCAAACCCAGCACAAGTAATAGCCATCTGCAGACAGCTTTGTAGTTCATGCTGGGTGGCCCCTGGCAGAATAGAGGTGCAGCTGACCTTGGGGCCCCAGAGCCAATGCACCTAATGGACAGCTTCAGTCCAGGTTGAAGCCTCACCACACAACTGCCTCCACAAGTGACACACTCAAGGGGTGGACTCAACTGGCACCAGAGCCCCACTGAAGTAAGTCCTGCTCTGTGGGGTAGGCCCCTGAACAGTTCATCCTCCACCATGGTTGGAGGTCAGTGGCTGAAGCCTGGGGGCAAATCCCTCCCCATTGACATGCCAACAGCAATCAAGGCTCAACTAAAAGAGGAGGGTGCTAACATGGGGGTGGGGGGTGCACCTTGAGTGCTTAGCTTGAGTGATTGGGGAAGATGTGCCACTGGACCCTACAGAACACCTACTACATTAGGCCACTCTACCAAGCCTGGGAGATGTAGCAGCTCTACCTAATACATAGAAACAAATATAGGAGGTTGCCAAAATAAGGAGACAAAGAAACATGCCCCAAATGAAAGAATGGAACTAAAAGTCAGGAAGAAAAAAACACAAAACAAAATGGAGACGGCAATCTACAAGATGCAGAGTTCAAAACACTGGTTATAAGGATGCTCAATGAACTTAGTGAGAACCTTGACAGTATAAAAAAGGACTAGTCAGAAATGAAGGATACACTAACTGAAATGAAGAGTAATTTACATGGAATTAACAGTAGAGTAGATGAAGCCAAGAATCAAATCAGATATCTGGAAAATAAGGAAGCAAAACAAACGAAACACCCCCAATCAGAACAGCAAAAAGAAAAATAAATAAATAAATGAGGATAGTGTAAGGACTCTTTGGGACAATTTTGAGAGTACCAATATTCACACCATGGGGGTGCCAAAAGAAGAGAGAGCAAAATATTGAAAACCCATTTGAAAAAATAATTATAGTAAACTTCCCTGTCTGGCTAGGGAAATAGATATACAAGCCCAGGAAGTGTAGAGAATCCAAAACATAAGGAATCCAAAGAGGCCCACACCAAGAGACATCATAATTAAAATGCCAAAGGTTAAAGATAAAGAGAGTATCTTAAAAGCAGCAAGAGAAAAGAAGTTAGTACCCTACAAGGGAGCTCCCATAAGACTGTCAGCTGTTTTCTCAACAGAAACTTTGCAATCCAGAAGGAATTGGCAAGAAATACTCAAAGTGATGAAAAGTAAGGACCTACCAAGATTACTCTACCCAGCAATGCTATCATTTAGACTCAATGGACAGATATAGAACTTCCCAGAAAAGAAAAAGGTAAATGAGTTTATCACTACCAAACCAGTATTATATAAAATATTAAAGGGTCTTCTTTAAAAAAAGAAAAAAAAAAAGAACAACACATACATATCTATTAATAATTGAAACTAAAAACAAAATAAATGAACACACACAACAGAAACAGACTCATAGATACAGAGACCATTTTGATGGTTGCCAGAAGGGAGAGGGGGTTAGGGGATGGGTGAAAAAGGTGAAGGGATAAAGAAGTACAAATCGATTGTTACAGAATAGTAATGGGGATGTAAGGTACAGCATAGGGAAGACAGTCAATAATATTCTAATAAGTATGTATGATGTCAGATGGGTGTGAGATTTATCGGATGATCGCTTAGTAATTTATGCAATGTCTAATCACTGGGGTAGTACACCTGGAACTAATATAATAATGTATGTCAACTCTAACTGAAAAATAAAACAATAATTAAAAAAAGAAATATGTAATTTTTGAAAAAGCACACACACCAGCATTTAACTTTGTAATGTTGAAGAACACATTTCTGGAAACAAAATAGAAGCGAAGTTACAAGTGATCCTAAAAATCAAGTGAATTAAAAATCTGAGGAACAGAATAAACTGGTGAACATAATAGAATCAGAGGCATAGAATGGGAGTGGATTGATAATTCTCAGGGGGAAAGGGGTGTCTGTGTGGGGGGTATGGGAAGAGACTGGACAAAAATCATACACCTATGGATAAGGACAGCAGGGGGGAGGTAAAGGCAGAGAAGGGGGGTGGGAACCGGGTGGTGGGGAGATATAGGGGGGAAAAAAGGAGAAACAATTGTAATAATCTGAACAATAAAGATTTATTTAAAAAAAATAAAAACATAAAAAAAATAGAAGCAAAGTTATCTAAACAATGCAGTCTTAAAAGAAACACAGAACTTTACTTGCTCAGAATCAACTATGTTGCTCTATCTGAAACTGGCTCACCCTCCATCACTTTATTTTTCTGAAGAAGAAAAGGACAGTCTCCTGGAAGGACCATTTTCTTGTTTATGAAACAGCCACGACAGAGTGGGAGTTGAACTTTGTGCCATTATCTCACAGCTCTAAATCAAGTTGTGAGAATCAGGGCAAAATCCTTACTTGGAAACTCAGTTTCCTCATTTAGGAAGTAAGATTAAAATGTCGTTAACAATGTGTGATACTACATGGTAAAGTGCTTTGTCAACTGCTAAGCATCATACAGTTCATATTATAATTAGCTATATAGTTAGGTCATTGTACCAGTGTGTTTTAAGATATCAATTACTGAGTGCCAGGTTCTGTGCAAAATACTTTCAAGGTAGGTCTCATATAATTCTCACAATAACCTTATGAGGTAGGTGCTCTGATCACACTCATTTTATGGATGAAGAAGCAGCTTTTTAAGCTTACATCATTGGACCAGGTCACACAGCTTTGCGTGGCAGAGTGAGGAACATAAATCGTAGGCCACTGGCTCCAAATTCACTGTCTTAACTTCCATGCGACATGTACTGCTTCTTGCTCACTCTACAGTCTTTTCTGGTAAATCTTTTCCTATGCTCTCTATTTTACAAAGGCTTTGCTATTATTTTTCCATGCCCTTTCATCTCTCATCTCTAATCTTCCCCTTTGGAATTCTGATTTATGGAGAATTGGAAAATGTGGTTTCCTCTTGATTGTGCTTAGACTAAATCAGTAACACGAAGTGACACATTTAAGATTAAATGGTTGCAGCCCTGGCCAAGTGGCTCAGTTGGTTAGAGCGCCATCCAGATATGCCAGGGTTTGAGGTTCAGTCCCCAGTTAGGGCAAATACAGGAAGCAAATGGTGAATACATAAATAAGTGAAACAACAAATCAATGTTTCACTCTTTCTCTCTCTCTTTAAAATCAATCAATAAATATTAAAAAAAGGTTAAATGGTTGAGATTTTTTCCTCCAAGGAAAAGACAAACAAGCAACAACATCCCTTAGATTTATTTTTCTGTGATAAGTAGAGTTGGAGATAAACCACTTACTTATGCCCAAAATAGAAAACGGACTCAGGATATACATAAAAAGCACAAACAAGCTTGGCCAGTATTGCTCAGTGGTTGAGTGTTGACCCATGAACCAGGTCACTATTCAATTCCTGGTCAGGGCACATGCCCTGGAGGCAGCCTATAGATGATTCTCTCATCATTGATGTTTCTCTCTCTCTCTCCTCTCCCTTCTTTTCTCTGAAATCAATTAAAACATTTTTAAAAAAGCACAAACAAAATTGGATGATATTTTCTTTTAAAAATAATTTTAAAAATCATTCTACATTTAAAGTGTATGCTGTAAGTAAATACAGAAAACAGATAACTATATTATAAATAAAATAATTTAATTTTTATCTTAAATTCATATTATAATGCTGAAAGCAATTTATTCCTATCATCCTGAAAATAGGAACGAACAATTTCACTGCTACCACAATAATTCTCTATATAACAACAAGAAATTTGAAAACTATACAATAAACTGTTGGTTTTTGAGACATAATGTACACAAACAAATTAATATACATTTTGTTGAGTAGGTGATTAGTATTTTTATTTTTAAACATTTGAGTTTATTGGACTCAATGTTATTGTGGCTGGATCAATATGTCTAAACTAGGGGCCCGATGCACAAAATCCGTGCAAGGGGCTTGGACCTCGCAGCCCCGGCTTCGTCTGGAAGATCGTCAGGGCGGTCGTTCCACTGTTCGGTTGATTTGCATATTACACTTTTATTATTATAGATCAGACCTGACCAAATGTTTTAATTGTTAAATAATAAATGAATTCAATTAATCATGGTCAGCTTCAAATTCTATAAGCAGAGGGAACATGGAAGGAATACATCTCTTTATGAAGTAGTTTTCACAAACAATAGTCAAACAGACTCACTGAATTTTTCATTCTTGTCCAATTCTAATGCATAGTTCTATTGTACTAGGAATCTGTTTGTGGATAAAACAACAGAAGTTCACATTTCCAGATATGTAAACAGAATTTTTATCTTCTACCACTGCTGGGACATGTCACTCTTATGTTTTAAAATATATTTTATTGATTTTTCACAGAGAGGAAGGGAGAGGGATAGAGAGTCAGAAACATCGATGAGAGAGAAACATCGATCAGCTGCCTCCTGCACACCCCCCACTGGGGATGTCCCCGCAACCAAGGTACATGCCCCCGACCGGAATCGAACCTGGGACCCTTGAGTCCGCAGGCTGACGCTCTATCCCCTGAGCCAAACCGGTCAGGGCAGACATGTCACTCTTATGTCACACACATAGGAGGTTTTTAATAAATATTTGGTTACAAATGAATGAAGAAAGCTAAGAGGGGCTCTACCTGTTGTTAAAATGCTGGTGAGAGAGAAGGAAGGAAATTTAGCTATATTTTAATAACAGGCATAGTATAAATTAGATAAACTAATAATTTCTCAGATTTCTACTTTAAAAAGTCACATGCCAACGCCAAAGAAGGTTAGTGTTATTCTTATCTGGGTAATAATGTTATATTTGGCTGTGAAGAATTGGTGTCCCTTAAATTAATAGCAGCGGTATTCTTTGTGGCCGTGTGAGGACTGGTTTCAAAGCTCTCTACTTCATACGGTGACTCCCTGGAGTATAATCTCTCAGGAATATGATAAGAATCTAATAATACTCTCTAGAGGTGATGCAATGTGGCTGATTGAAAAGGTCAAGAAAAATTTCATTTGAGGTGACCTTATTGTTTGGTGATCTGGCTTGACATTTTTAGCCCCAAATTGGTTTTTGTAATTAAAGAACATTGTGGCCTTAGTTTTCAAGAAATATCGGATGGGTAATCTAAAAGAAAGTGCTATAATTCAATCTATCACCTGACCAATCAAGACCCTGCTTGAGAGGGGGCACTGAGAATTTTCATGCTAAGTGAATGCATAAGCCCAACTAGATTATGATATTTTATATGAGAGAAAAACAACGAAAATGTGAAACCTCTGTAAGTAACTCCAACTTCCTTTAGGTCTAAACTAAAATTACCATTGTAATGTGACCTATATAAATTGTTAGAACAAAATGGGTCCATCACTTTTAAGGATGCATTCAGTTAAACTTTTGATTGGCTTTACAAATAAAAGAAGGAAAGGTGGAGAAATAAGAAAGAACATACATACCCTAGGACATATGCATTCTAATGCTCTTTCTCATTACTTGGTAACATTCTAACAAAGGGACAAGAAGAATGGCAAGAAGTGAATCTAAGAAAACATGTGTGCCTGCTGCTTAGAAAGAAATGGATGATACTACAAGACTGAAGACTTTACCCATGGGTTTTATTAGAGCAAAAGGGTTGATGTTCTATGGTGCATTAAAAAAAGGGGGGGGGGGGAGGAACGTGCAATGAACTGAATATTTGTGTCTCCGAATTCATATGTTGGAACCCTAATCCCCAATGTGACAGTATTCGAAGGGCCTTTGGGAGGTAATTAAGTCATGAGGGTGAAGGTCTCATTAGTGCCCCTGTAAGAAAAGACTAGAAAGCTTCCTTTCTCTTTCTCTCTACCTCCCATGTGAGGTTACAATGAGAAGGTGGCCTTCTGCAAATGAGGAAGAGTCTCCTCACCAGACACGCACATGTGCTAGCACCTTGATCTTAAACTTCCCGGCCCCCAGAACTGTGAAATAAATGTTTGCTGTGTCGGCCATCCAGTCTATGGTATTTTTTTGTAGCACCCATAGCACCCTGAACTCACTAAGACAGGAAATAATGGGGTTTGTATTTGTACCGACTGTCTTTAAAGACACTGCCTCCAGTGAGTAATCATCCCTTGTAACTAGACATTGTGTGTGTGTGTGTGTGTGTGTGTGTGTGTGTTTACAATGCTAGCCTAAGACTATATGATTTTAGTTGTTGGGTGAAAAATGCTATTTGGCCCACACTGCAAGGAAGGTAACTAGCAAACATTAAGTCAAACTGAAATGTCCTATGAACCATGAAAGCCAGTGGTAGAGGCCAGACGCAGAACTTGAAGCACAGCCATCGCTCAAAGGACTTACCACTGTGAAGTTCTGTCCTGCTTCACGCACACTGATTACCATCCTCAGGACGCTGACTGAATTCAGGTTTTTCCCAACACCGGTTATGGTGCTCCCGCCACTGGCAAAAGGAAATAGACAAACAGCAACAGTGAGAGGTTTTCCCTACCGAGTATTTAAAGAGAGTTCAGTTAAATCACATGTAGTGATTGTAAGTTGCTCCCAAAGCCTAAGTCCAATGGAAGTTCAGTGGTAAGGGTTCTTTGGAAACAACTTGTTTACCCTGAAAATACTTTTAAAATTCACATTTCATAAAATGAAGAAAATGCATTTGTCTTTTTATTTACCAAACATGCAAAATAATTTTTTCTCTCTGAAAATAAACAACAAAAAACAAAGAAGCGTGAACTTAACTATTGTTACTACACTGACAGAATTAATGGAAACAAGGCAGACTGAAGTGGGTCGAATGAGATGTTGATTCAAAGGGACTCTAGGGAAAAGCTGTATGCAAAGCAGGCAGGAGAAAATACACTGAAGAATGGGGGAAATAGTGATGATTCCACTTTTGAGCACTAAGATTAGTATAGAATTGACATGTACATAACATAAGTACATAAAAAGTAAATATTACTGAAATCTATTAAAAAATGTAACAGAATAGGATAAAATGTTTCTTGGCATGAACTAGTATTAATAAAGTCAAACTGTATTCAGGACAAGAATGTAGTTTTCACTCCTGAATTGGAAAGGCAGCCTTCAAAAGAAATGCAAAGATAAAACCACAATTCCTCTTGACTACTCAATAGCCAAATCATTCTGATGTTCCTTCCTTTCTTTTTTTAAAAAATATGTTTTTATTGAATTCAGAGAGAGGGAAGGAGAGAGAGAAACATCAGTGATGAGAGAGACTCATCGATCGGCTGTCTCCTGCATGTCCCCTACTGGGAATCAAGCCTGCAACCAGGAACTGAACTGTGACCTCCTGGTTCATGGGTCGACACTCAACCACTGAGCAACACCGGCTAGGCTTATGTTCCTTAGTTTTATGCCCATCAGAAATTTTTCTTACCTAATAAAAGATTTGGTTGGATGAATTTTATAGACAATAGGGTCTTCCTGGTAACTGAAGCTGTCAATCTCTCTGTTGGCCAAGTCAATTTTCAATTTAACAGGAAACTCAGTTGGAGAGTTCTGGGCTGGGGTATAACATTCGAGAATGCTATCTGACACGCTGTATAAAACACACACACACACATACAATGAAGAAAACAAACTTTAGCTATTAAAGATACATATATCTGAAAATTACATCCATAAATCAAAAGGATATCACTCAATGACTCCTAAATAGGAATTTCCTGATGTGGTCTAGATAAAAGATCTTTCTAATGTAGGCTGTTCATATTTGACTAGATTCTAAATTTAGTCTTGTTTGAGCAAGCCTAAACTTCAAAATTTTAGGATTTTAACTAACTATTAAGGTATCCTTTTTGGTATTTGATTAAACTGTATTATTTCAACCCTAAGAAGCAAAAATATAACTTCTCTCCAAACCCAGTCTCCCCCATGTTTCCCACCTCCCCCCAAAGTGAGTCTAATTGTAAATCTTGATGGAAATATTTATTGTATTTAATTGTCAATTATTAGAATCTCACAACTCATAGCAAAGCTAGGATACTAAGATAAAACAGGAGAGAAGATGAATGGAAAACTTAAAAGTGGAATTAAACAATAAGGGAAGGGTAGAAGACTGAGCAAAAGGGAGTAGATAGAGTTGGGAAGGAAGGAGTTTTATCAGCAGGAGAGTGAATGATAAATATCTTGGATTTTTCCCATAAAAAAGCATAATTTTTTCCTGAATTGTTAGATGTAGATATTAATCCTACATGACCGATGCAACAAAAAACAGATTTACAACACCTTTTTAAAGTACAGGTTTTTCCACCAATTGAAACGTGTCTAGAATTCCCACTGTTAAGGTATTTTCCAGTTAAAGTGAGTAAAGTGCCACCATTCTTAGGACCATAACTTGGGGAAATACTTGTTATTATAGGATCCTGATGAGAGATAAGAGGAAAAAAGCAATGTAACTTGTTAGTTTTATAACTCTAAGAAGATTAAGTAACAATTAAATATCCTACTTCATGAGAAAAGTAATAAACTTACCACGTAAGAAAATGTACTGTATTGCACTGTCCCTCGACCATTTGAAATAATTATGGACATATTGAAATGTTCATTCATTGCAGGACCAACTGTACATTTTAACCTGGGAAAAAATAACCCCGAAGAGTTTAATATGTTACATGTCCGAAGGAAGCATTTTCAGGTTTGGCTGTTTTATATGAAGGGACATAAATGTGTGAGCCGACAACTCTGATTAGCAAGCAGAGTAGTCAGCTCACACATTTGTTAAACCTCATCAATGCAGAATTCACAAATCCTGTATAATAAAGGAGAAACATGTAAATTGACCGTACCTCCGCTATGCTCACCAGCCAATCAGGAGTGAGTATGCAATTAACCCAACAAAGATGGCGGGTTAATTTGCATACACAGGCGCCAGACGGAAAGCAGAGTGGGAGAGCCGGTGGAGAATGGAGCGGCTTGGGGAACTTGGCTCCCCAAGCCACCAGACGGAGAGCAGAGAGGGAGAGCTGGCGGCAGGAGGACTTGGCAGAGCAGGAGGCTGTGGGATGGAGACAGAGCAGGAAGGGAAAACCAAGAGCGTGGGGAGCACCAGGAATTCTGGGAATAGTAGTTCTGGTGGCAGCCCAAGCGGAAGCTCAGAGCGTGGGGAGCACCAGGAATGCTGGGAATTGTAGTTCTGGTGGCAGACAGATCTCCTAGACACTAGAGCAAAGTGAGCCTGGAGCAAGTTACTGTTGCGGTGGAGGATGGAGGGAAAGCAAAGGTGAGAGACATAAGTAAAATCAGAATGTCTAGGAAAAATTAAAGGGAAGATATCCTAAAACTTCCAGGAAATCTCCACCAATGAAGCAAAGAAAAAAAAAAAAGCCTCTATTATTCTGTTAGCAACAAACCAAACTGGGTTGGGGTCTCAGACAATTCACTCATGATTGTAAAGACAGACAGAAACTCCCGAATTAGAGAGGGCTTCCCTGAGGGCTCCCAGATTGGAGAGGGTGCAGGTCGGGCTGAGGGACCCCCCCGCCCCCGTGCATGAATCTTCATGCACCGGGTCCCTAGTTTGTTCATAAAAATCTAAGTCTCAGTCTATAAAATTGTAGGCAACATGTTTGGCATACTTAACAAATAGTATTTCAATAGCTTAACAATGGCTAATGATAAATAAGCCAAATCTCTTCATTGAAGAGTGCCAACAGGTACAGTTCTATGATTACATGTGTTTATTTAAATCACTTAAAAAAATAAAATTGTGATAGGTTTTCCATAGGATTATTTTTGAATAATCTTATAGTCCTGAAAGATTATAATTTGTTTTATTAAATAAGTTTTAAAGGATCAACCAAGATGGCGGCAAAGGTAAACAACTAAACTACCGCCTCGTACAACAATTTCAAAACTACAACTAAAAGACAAAACGTCTACCACCCAGAACCACGGGAAAGCTGGGTGAGTGGAAGTTTTACAACTAAGAAGGAAAGAGAAAGGAGCACAAACACTGAAAAGCTGAGGTACGGAGGCACGCGAATCAGGCTGGTGGCGGGCGACTGGGCGCGCCGCTTTTTTTCAACCTGAAGGGAGACAAGCTCCCGATCACTCTGAAATCCAGTTTCTGGGGACACGCGGGGGATCCAGACGCCTATGGGGAGAAGCTGGACTGTAGGCCATCGGGTCGGAAAGTGAGAGTGACTTTTTTGCAGAGGTGTGCCCAGAAATCATTGTTTACTGCGCTGGAGCGCGGGACACGGGGACTTGGAAATGAGGAAAGGCAGAGACAGCTGATGGCAGCCATTGCCGTTTGCCATGCCCTAGCCTAGTAATGCTCTGAGACCCCGCCCCACCCTTCCCTGAGACCCCGCCCTGCACATTCTACAAACCTGCCTAGGCTCCACACAGCGGCTTTTGCAAATAAATGGCCTGTTCTGTGGAAGCTTAACCAAATAAACTGCAGCTCCAGTCAGACTGCTCCAAAACCACCAAACCCCAAGCAAAGAGGAGAAAACTGTAGTTCTTGCTGTAGCTCCTGCTGGGTGGCCTCAGACAGTAGCTGACCTGCACCCCGTTGGAGATCCAGAAACTAGTGTATCTAGTGGTTGGTGTGAGATGACACCAGATTTCAACTACTCTCATAAGGGACATATTCAAGAGGCAGACTCAGTGAGCACCAAAGCCCTACTGGAACAAGTCCTGCCCCATAAACGTGTCTCCAGCACAGCAATTCCTCCATTATAGACACAGCGGGTTCTCACAGCCAATTGGCCTGGAGGTCAATTCTTCCCAGTGACACCAACAACAATCAAGACTTAACTACAACAAGGCTGTACACACAGGCCACAAAGGGGTGCACCAAGAGTGTCCACCTCAGGTAACTGGAAGGCTGACCCATTGAACCAATAGGACAACTAGTACACAAAGCTACCCTACCAACTCAGGGAAGCAGCAAAAATGAGGAGACAAGGAAACAGATCACAAACGAAAGAAATGGAGGAGAACAAACGACTGGACATAGAGTTAAAAACCACAGTTATAAGTTTTTTCAAGAATTTCCTGGAAAAGGCCGATAAATTTAATGAGACCCTCGAGGATATGAAAAAGGACCAACTAGAAATTAAACGTACACTGACTGTTTAATTTCATACACTGACTGAAATAAAAAATATTATACAGAGACCCAACAGCAGACTAGAGGAACTCAAGAATCAAGTCAAAGATTTGGAATACAAAGAGGCAAAGGACACTCCTCCAGAGAAGCAAGAAGAGAAGAGAATCCAGAAAGTTGAAGATAGTGTAAGAAGTCTCTGGGACAACTTCAAAAGTACCAACATCAGAATTATGGGGGTACCAGAAGAAGAGAGAAAGCAAGATACTGAAAACCTATTTGAAGAAATAATGACCGAAAACTTCCCCCATCTGGTGAAAGAAATAGACTTACAAGTCCAGGAAGCGCACAGAACCCCAAACAAAAGGAATCCAAAGAGGACTACATCAAGACACATCATAATTAAAATGCCAAGGGCAAAAGACAAAGAGAGAATCTTACAAGCAGCAAGAGAAAAACAGTTAGTTACCTACAACGGAGCACCCATACGATTACCAGCTGATTTCTCAACAGAAACCATGCAGGCCAGATGGGAGTGGCAAGAAATATTCAAAGTGATGAATAGCAAGAACCTACAACCAAGACTACTCTACCCAATAAAGTTATCATTCAGAATTGAAGGGCAGATAAAGAGCTTCACAGATAAGGAAAAGCTAAAGGAGTTAATCACCACCAAACCAGTATTATATGAAATGCTGAAAGGTATTCTTTAAAAAGAGGAAAAAGAAGAAAAAAGTAAAGATAAAAATTATGAACAACAAATACATATCTATCAACAAGTGAATCTAAAAGTCAAGTGAATTAAAAATCTGAAGAACAGAATAAACTGGTGAACATAATAGAATCAGGGACATAGAATGGGAGTGGATTGATAATTCTCAGGGGGAAAGGGGTGTCTGTGTGGGGGGTATGGGAAGAGACTGGACAAAAATCATACACCTATGGATGAGGACAGCGGAGGGGAGGTAAGGGCAGAGGGGAGGGTGGGAACTGGGTGGAGGGGAGATATGGGGAGAACAAAGGAGAAACAATTGTAATAATCTGAACAATAAAGATTTATTAAATTAACAAGATAAAAAGAAAAGAAAAAAGAAAAAAATAAGTTTTAAAGAAGAGAATGAATTATTTCACTTTTAATTTATAATGCAATGAATATGAATTTACAAGGTAAATTTCCAGAATTAATTTGTTAGGTCATTAAGCTAAATGACTATGACATTAATGGATATTTCAGTCTCAGTAAAATGAATAGATTTCGACCTTTATGTAACCCTGAAAGTACTTCTATTTGGTATGAAATAACCACCTGATGGACGAGTTTCAACCATAAAACTCTACATTTTTTATTGTTACTGTACAATAACTAAAAATTTCTGAATTCTTGTACATTATGGGATTCAGATCTCGTAGAAGGTACGTGTAGAAGAGAGCAGAACAAGCACAGGTCCTTGATAGGAATGCTGAGCTTGAAGGCTTGAGTCTCCTCTTACCGTTTGAATGATCTTTCTCAGTTTCAGGAATCACCTTTGTGAAATAGGAATGATATTGCTATCTCCCGGGATTCGGAAATGGCTAAATGAGATACACTCCTTACATTACAATGCCAATAAATGTCAGCTGAATGTAAATTTAAACTCATCAAGAGTCTCAAAAATGTGATTCAGCTATCCCATTACTGATGTTATATAGTAAATTTAGAAGAGAGGGCACATATTGAGCTATTTACTGATTTTTATAGAAAGAGCCATTGGATACTATATTTGAAAACTTTAAAGATGGAGTGACTCCAGCCAACCAGTACTTTCAAATCTACCCAGACAATTTCTGAAGAGCTGTTACAAAACCGGCTGAAAACTCCCAAACGCTGGATTCTTCTTTTTTTCACCTAGATACTGTCAACTTTCTCCTTCCTTAATTCTGGTAGTAAATAAGATAACAACAACAACAAACACATCCAAAAGGGATGTGACAGACCAAGACTCTTAAGAGATACATTTTTAGGGACATTTTTTTACAGGCATTCATTCAAAAACAAACCTGTTTTCCAACCACACCCCAGCAAAGTATTTTAAGATCCTTACATATTTGTTGTACTCTCACTTAGGGCCAAGGTACAGCTCTCATTTCCAAGAAGAATCCTGGTTTTTTTCACATCAAATTTACTGTTCTTCCTGAATCCGAAGTCCCAGCCACAGATGGTCAGCATTGTCCCTCCTTCCAGAGGGGCACTAGTTGGGAACACCTACAAGGACAATATAGAACTTAAAACCCCCAATACATTATCTTTCATATGGGTAGAAAACAAAATACGTTTGCTCAGATAGTCTAAAATTCTTGCGTTTTCCTACTACCTAAAAATTTAATTTTAATTAAAGAAATAATGGTCAGCCTGGCTGGCATGGCTCAGTGGTTGAGTGTCGACCTATGAACCTGGAGGTCATAGTTCGATTCCCTGTAGGGGCACATGCCGGGTTGTGGGCTGGGTCCCCTTTGGGGGATGTGAAGGAGGTGGCTGATCGGTGATTCTCTCTCATCATTCATGTTTCTGTCTCTCTCTCCCTCTCCCTTCCTCTCTGAAATCAATAAAAATATATTTAACAAAATAATGGTCACAAACGTCAGAGTATCTGAACATTATAACGATCTGACATGCTGCTCTGGTTGGTGTGGCTCAGTTGGTTGGAGCTTCATCCCATGCACCAAAAAGGTGGCGGTTTTGATTCCCAGTCAGGGCACATACCTAGGGCAGCCGATCCAAGTTTATCCTTTCTCCCCTCCCCTCCCCTCCCCTCCCCTCCCCTCCCCTCCCTTCCTCTCCCCTCCCTTTATCTCTCTCACTCCTTCTCTTTCTCCCTCTCCCCTCCTCCTCCTCCTCCTCCTCCTCCTCCTCCACCTCCTCCTCCTCCTCCTCCTCCTCTCCTCCTCCTCCTCCTTCCTTCTCCTTCTTTCTCTCTCTCTCTCTCTCTCTCTCTCTCTCTCTCTCTCTCTCTCTCTCCTCTCTCTCTTAAATGTATGGAAACATGCCCTCAGGTGAGGAATAAAGAAACCCCCCAAAAACAAACAAACAAAAAACACACACATTGTTTTCAGGCAATCCAGAGACAGGACAGAGAGCAGACTCAGCGTGGGTGGGAATGAAGGGCTTCTGGGGCTACTCTGAAATGAATTCGCCTTCTAGGAGACCTCGAGGCTAAAGACGACATGCTTTGGACCCAGACTCCAGACTTTTATGCTTAGAACTCTGATTATTACTCCTTCAGGGGCCTCCATGAAACTGCTCAAAACACCTTCATGAGCCCTAGAAGCCAAGTTCCAACATATGCCTTGGTCTGTGTGCTACACTCTGGTTGCTACGATATTCCCCACCCAGAGAAGAAAGGCACACAGTAAAAATATCTCTTTTGATATTTAGTGTTTTCAGTTGCATTCAGCAGCTTTCATAATATCAAACACATGGATGGTATTCAATACATATCTGCCATTTATTTATAAATCATCTACTACGTGCCAGGTAGCAATGCATGAATAAGTGAATCTATTTGTTTTACTTGTTAACTCACATTTATTATTGGTTTGCAACTTTTCTATTTATGCCAGTTGGTTAGTTGATACACTCAGCCTTTAAAAAAATGATGTAATATTTAACACATTCAATATATTATTTGTATTAGAAAGAGATGAGAACAGAACTGGAGAGAGCCCCAAATGTGATCTGCATTGTAGTAATGTTTCTAATGACCTCTCTTGGCATTATTTTACATCTCATTGCTAGGACTGTTCCTGCCCCATTGTTCAATGTTAAATAAATAAAAGGTCCATTTTATTCTTGCAGGTGTGTGAAAAGTAAAGTTAAAATTTATTAATAAATACATTTATCACATGACCCAGCAATCCCTTTTCTGGGTACCTACCCGAAAAACTCTAAAATATTTATTTCCAAAGATTTTGCACCCCTATGTTCACTGCAGTGGCCAAGACATGGAGACAATCCAAGTGTTCTTTGATCAAGGACTGGGTAAAGAAGATGTGGTACATATATGAGTGAACACTACTCAGCCATAAGAAAAGATGAAATTCTGCCATTTGTGACAACATGGATATACCTTAAGAATATTTTGCTAAGTGAAATAAGTCAGTCAAAGCTAAGAACCATATGATTTTACTCATATGTGGGATATAAAACTGAAACTCATAGACACAGACAACAGTATGGTGGTTACCAGAGAGAAGGGGTGGGGAGGTTATTAAAGGGGGAAGTGGGCCAAATATATGGTGAGGAAAAATGATTTGACTTTGGATGGTGGGCAAACAATGCAATATACAGATCATGTATCACAGAAATGTATACTTGAAACCTATGTGATCTTATTAAGCAATGTCACCCCAATAAATGACTAAGAGAGATTTTTTTGATTCATGTAACACACACACACACACACACACACACACACTCACCCCAAAAAAACTTTGGCGACTGTAATATAAGATAGCATTAGGCTCTTAGGAAGTCTATAAGATAATGGTTCTTAGACTAAAACGATGAAAACAAAACACATTTCCAAGTTAAAAATAAGCTTCTCCTCAGCAGGTTTGTGACAATCGAGAAAGGAAATGCTCTTTTGGGGGGTCATATTGTAAATTGTGCTGTAAAGTACAATAGTGGGAAAACAGCACCACTACGGAGACAACTCAGAGCTGTGTTTGTTTAAGGCCAGTCAGTGAAAATCTGAAAGCGATTCTTCACCATTTACAAGGGCTTTTAGCAAAACTCAAATTTGCAAAGGTTCCTATCCTTCCCACATAATAACTGCAAACCAAATTCTTAACTCACCTTGTTTCCTAACCCCCTTTAGAGTTAGTTTTAGCTTAATGCTTTCATGATAGCTATTTTACCCATTAAGTCCATTACACAGTTGTGCCTTTCTTGAAAACTTACTTGTCCAAGTCTAGCCAAATGAGAACTGCTAGAAAAAAACTATCTGTTTATTATTATGTTAGAAATCCAGCAGGAGAGACTAAGACACCTAACCCTCCGGGACTTCCTTCAGCCTGAGGCGGTCACACAGCAGCTGCTCCCTCTTAATGAGGCTTCCCCATAAAAAACAGCTGCCAAGGCTGGGTCCCCCCCGCTGGGTCCCCCCTTTCTATGTAAAAACTGAAGTCTGTCACTCTCCATACATCATGACTTTCTATATAAGGCAAAGGGGTTGGGTGATGATTTGAGAAAAACCACCGAGAGGTGTTCAAATGGTGCAATGGAATTGGATATTATAAAAACTTGGCTAGACAGTTAGGTTTTGAAAGAACAGCTCTACTTAGCTTTTCTCTCCAGGCTGAAATACTAGAGGGGGCATCCGAGGCTTTTCCCTAAAGGAAGGAAGCAGTATTGGGCTACCCACCCCTGGACAGAACCAACAATGGGTTGGCAAACTCTGAGTTCTCCTGAAGGGCACAGAATCTCTGTGGGAAGGAAATGAGTGTCCAGCATAAAGCCACATGGGCCGGGTCTCCCACCTGTCTGAACAGGGGAAAAACAGCTACAAAAGGAGCTAGCCTCCTTTCACAGGTGAAAATGATTCAAATTATCATGTTTTCAAAACCCACCAAGATAATACACGAGAAAGCTAGAAACAATAATAAAAAACCCTTGGAAAATTAAAATTTGCCATGTACCAGTAATGTAAGATATGAACAATAAGGGAAACCAGGTGAGGGGTATATAGGAAAACAACAACAACAAACTTTGGAAAGTTATACTTCGTCTCTTTAAAAGGAAAAAAGTCACAAGTATATTGGTGGCAGTGTATTGAGTGCATGACCCCTGCCCCCGTAAGATATTGCTGTTGCTTCTTATCTGAGTCTTATGATCAATTAATAAACTGTTTTGTTGTCTCAGTGGGATTGAATTCAATCCTACAAGCTCTGACAATTTTATCCTGATAAATTCAGAATATATTGGAAAGTGCTCTTCCTTTTCTAAAGCACTTCACATTGCTCTTTAAGTACAAGATCAGACAATAGGTTAGAAACAAAATAATGGGCTTTCAAGTCTGAAATCTGTCACACGTGGAACTGCCAAGAATTTCAGCCACTGAACATCATGTACCTTGAAAAGCAAGTTAATTTACATTTATTGGAAAGTGAAATCCTATACATTAGCTGGGTTTTGTGCCTCTAGAATTTAAGACAGATAAGAAAAAGATGAATAATCTGTCTTATTTTTGTTGCAGTAAGAATGTTGAATGTCACGCTCTGGGGCAGCATGAAATCTTCCTAACAGCTATGAACCGAAAGGGATTTATGGGCTCAGCTGCCCTCCTTCCCTTCTAACCATACAGCTGAAGCCGCACTGACTCATGCATGAGGCGGAATTGCCAACCAGAGTGTTGGAAAAGGAAAGGTGAGAGGAGGTAGCCTCACACATTAGGAGAGATTTTTCTGGTTTCAGAAAATTCTAAAATGTTTACTCTGTTTTTAACCATTTTCATATGGCTTTCATGATGAATAAAAGGAAGCACATTGGGCAAAATTAAGTGTTCTACATGTACAGGTTCTCAACCTGCTCTTTATTTAAAACAGCAGTGTGGCTATTTTTGAAATAAAATCATTACGATTTAACTGTAATGTTTAACTGTGCGCGCGCGCGCACACACACACACACACACACACACACACACACACACCACTGCTCATATCTCTTTCACGGAATAGTTGAGCTTAGTTTTCTAGTGTCTCAAATTGCCAAGGCTGTGTGTTTAAAAAAAGTATAAAATTACATGTAGTTTTAAAAGTATATTAAAGAACAACAAAAAAGCATACATAAACACTACAGTATAGATGTTTTTTTCACTATCTTCTAGTTTATTCTCTGGCTGGTCAAGCTAAGTCTTAATAATTATGTCACATCCAACAGGAAGTGATTTGGTTTAAAACTTAGTCACCCCACACAAACCGTGTCCCAAACCATAACTAAATGAAAACAGCTACGCACTTGGGGGCAGTTCCTGTTCTGACTTGTACGCTTTGTTTACTTGGGCTTGAACCAGGCAACCAAGACCTTTAACTTGAATCTTTCACAAGGACCGCTTACTAAAGTCCAACTGTTCTTCATGCAGCAGAGAAAGTACACACCGGGTCCTCACCGGGGAAGTGTTTTCAGGCAAAACGTGTTTGGATCAAGACATCTTTTAAAAGTGCCAGGGAGATTTTCAAAGTACCAAATATATACTTAAGAAACTAAGGCAGCAGAGAGAGATGGCGGCTACAATGCCATGGCTGAGGTCCACCGCTAGAAGCTAAATTCTCTAGCAGGACGCACTTTGATCTCATTTGAGACTCTATCTCCCCAGTGGCTAAAATCGTGCCTGCTGTGTAGTATGTAATATGCATTCAAATATTTTTGGAGTAAATTAAAGAACGAAATGGCTCACAGTGTAGATTTTACTATGGTCAGCAGCTGCACATTTATGGCTCTTCCAGGACCTTGGAGAGAAGGTGCACAGCCACCCCTGGGAGTTTACCATCTTCTTGCCCTGGGAAGTAACCTCTCATCTCACCTGTGATGAGACAAGGCCACCATCTCCAGAGTCAGACAGGAAGAAACCTGTCCTGTCTGCCCCAGAATGGCTGTGATCTCTAGCTTGCACGGCTCGGTGCAGGGTTGCGGGTTATGCCCTGAGCAGACCTCTGTGTGCGGTAGAGGCTCACGTCTAGGCACCTGGCAGATAAAGTAGGTGGTGAGGACTCAGAGTGGGGGAGTCAGGAGGGAACAGGCCCCAGTGTGAGGAAATGGGGAGCTAATTTACATGGCACTAAGGGAGAGCAACTGCCCAAGGAGAAAACCTACGCAGTGAGTGTGAAGCAGGCGCTCAGGCACAGGACTCTGGGGATGTGCCCAAATGCCACCCTCAAGAAAAAACACGGGGCAGATGGTGCTTCGGCTGGTGTCTCGTAGCTCAGCGAGCAAACTGAGTTTTAGAATTCTTTTTCATTAGTGGGATCTGTGCTTACCAAAAAGCATATTGATAGCTGCCAGCGATTCCTACCTCATAGACTGTAGGATGACAGAGCTCTTGAGTCCATGTTCCGTTGGCGCATTCCTCCAATCGCACACATTTGTCATGGCACCAGCCACACTGCACAAAGGGAGGGGCAGAGAGGCACTGGCTGCAGGACTGGAAATGCTCACAGCCCAAGCCATTCAGTGGGATCTTGGTGATCTGTAAAGAAAAGTGATAGAAAGAGCTTCCAGAAAGTTTGTTTGTTTGTTCAATGAAAACTAAATATACCAAAAATACACAGGTAAATATAATTTTACAGAGCCTACTGGAGATAACACCTATGTGTGCAAATCACGTAATAATGATTACGTGATTAGAGTAAAAGGAATCAAATTCCTTTCTTCCCTCTCCTGCAGGCATGTATGTGACAGAAGTTACCATTATGTCCAGTGAACACCAACACGGCCATGCGATGCTAGCGGTTCTACTTAGTAGAGACATTTTGCTCTGTGTGAAACAACTTTAAAGTAACAAGAGTATAATTAAGCATCTGGAAAGCACACTTGAGCCCCCAGGAAATTCTAAGTATGTGTACATATCATTCTGGCATCAAGATGCACCTCCTTCTCTCAGAGAAAATGGGTTATTGTTTGGCATCAAATTCCAATATGCATTGTAGGATCAATCTGCCTGTACTAGAGTTCTTACCTTAGGATTGTAATACTAATTTGGTCTGTTTGTTTTTCTCATTGAGAAATACAGGAGAAGAGGAAAAGTATATATTATGAAGAGGATCTCCCTTAGCTGCTGTCTTCCCGAAAATAAAAATTTAACTTGATTTCAGAAGATCCCTGAAATTCTCGAGAGGTGAATCCAAGACAAAGAGAGAAGTTAGAAAGACCCTCCTGGCACTGGCAGTAAATACCCACTCAGGAAGGACGGCATCCTGGCACGCCCTTGTGGAACAGGGCTTACCTTCTTCCCCGTGACAACCAATGTGTAGCCATTTTGGTTTAATGGGTGATCCACAATCATTTCTGGAGACACGGGGTGGGAATCCAGGCGAAAATTCACATGAGGTGTTGACGATCCAGATCTAGAAACTACAACCTGAGAAACAAAACAGAAAACACCTTTATTCCAAGAAGCTCAGTTTAAATAAAAGTGGAAAATGTGGATGATAACGGTAATAATAGATTTGGAGAGCTTGTGGGTATTTAAAGGGCCAATGGTTTATTTCATTGTAAATCAATATGACATCTAATTTTCTGCCTTGAAGACAATTCATCTGAACCCCCAAGACACGTTTCCTATGACCTTTTAATGGTGTCTAGGGAAGGAGATCTCCTAATCAGCCAGCACATGCAGACAGATCTTCATGACTGCACTGGGAACTGGAGGAGCCCAAACTCTCCCCTGAACAGAAGACCTCACTTACGCTATGGGGTTTCTGGATTATCTTATTTTACTAGAGGCCCAGTGCATGAAAATTCATGCACTGGAGCGGGGGAGGGGGGTCCCTCAGCCTGGCCTGCCCCGTTTCACAGTCCGGGAGCCCTGAGGGGCAGGAGGCTACCTGGCGATCAGGGGAAGGCGATGCCCCCATCACACCTCTGCTGCTGTCACTGCCGGCAGCACAAGCCTCGGCCAACCCTGGTTACCTGAGCCTCGGGCGTCCCTGGGCGGCTGGGCAGCCACCATCCAAGACTTGCCTGTGCCTTGGGCACTGGCTGGGCAGCCACCATCCGAGGCTTGCCTGTGCCTTGGGTTGGCCCTGGGCAGCTGGGAGGCTGAGGGGACTGAGGAATTCCAGAGGCAGGCATGTGGAGCAGCTGGGCCCGCCTGGGGGCGGGCCCGGCCTTGCCCCACACGTGCCGCCTCAGAGGGGCTGAGGGGACTGGGCACCTCCATCTGTGGCTGTGGGTGCTGCCATCTTTGAGGGCATGGCAGTCAATTAGCATATTCCCTCCTTATTGGCTGCGGGCACCGCCATCTTTGCAACGATGTGAGGGTCAATTAGCATATTCCCCCTTTATTAGATAGGATTATTTTTTTAAATCTCTATTGTTAAGAATTTACAGATGCCTCCCTTTTTTCCTCCCATTGCCTCCGTCCACCCAGTTCCTGCCCTGTCCCAGGCCTTCACCACCCTATTGTCTGTGTTCAGAGGTAATGCATATATGCATATAAGATCTTTGGTTAATCTCCTCGCACCCCGCCACTCCCCTCTTCCCTCTGAGATTCGTCAGTCTATTCCATGTTTCCATGCCTCTGATTCTATTTTATTCACCATTAGATTTCTTGTTCATTTATTTTGATTTTTAGATTCAATTGTTGATAGATATGTATTTATTGCCATTTTATTGATCATATTTTTTATTTACTTCGCCTCCTCCTCCTCCTTCTTCCTCTTCTTAAAGAATACCCTTAAATATTTCATGTAATACTGGTTTTGTGGTGATAAACTCCTTTAGTTTTTTTTTTTTTTTTTTTTTTTGGTTTGTGAAGCTCTTTATTTGACCTTCAATTCTAAATGATAGCTTTGCTGGGTAGAGTAATCTTGGTTGGAGGTCCTTGCTATTCATCACTTTGAATATTTCTTAAACTCCCTTCTGGCCTGCATAGTTTCTGTTGAGAAATCAGCTGAGAATCGTATGAGCACACCCTTGTAGGTAACTAACTGCTTTTCTCTTGCTGCTTTTAAGATTCTCTCTTTGTCTTTAACCCTTGGCATTTTAATTATGTGTCTTGGTGTGGGCCTCTTTAGGTTCCTCTTGCTTGGGACTCTTTGTGCTTTCCTGGACTTGTAAGTCTATTTCTTTCACCAGGTAGGGGAAGTTTTCTGTCATTATTTCTTCAAATAGGTTTTCAATATTTTACTCTCTCTCTTCTCCTTCTGGCACCCCATAATGCAAATGTTGGCATGCTTGAAGTTGTCCCAGAGGCTCCTTACACTATATTCATATTTTTGGATTCTTTTTCCTTTCTGCTCTTCTGATTGGGTGTTTTTTTTCTTCCTCATATTCCAAATCGTTGATTTGATTCTCAGAATCCTCTAATCTACTCTTGAGTCCCTGTGAATTATTCTTTATTTCAGTTAGTGTATGCTTAATTTCTGACTGGTCCTTTTTCATGTCTTTGATATCCTCATTAAGATCCTTGAAAGTCTCACTAAGTCCTTCGAAGCTATCATTAAGACCCTTGAGTAACCTTATAACCATTGTCTTGAACTCTCTATCCTATCATTTGCTTGCTTCCATTTCTTTCATTTGTACCATGTTTCTTTTTCTCTGCATTTTAGCTGCTTCCCTGTATTTGTGTCTATGTATTAGGTAGAGCTGTTGTGTCTCTTGGAATTGGTAGAGTGACCTTGTATAGTATGTGTCCTGTAGGACCCAGCCTCCCCAGTGACCTGAGCTGGGCACTCTAGGTGCACCCCTGTGTGGGCTGTGTGCACAGTCTTGTTGTAGTTAAGCCTTTATTGCTGTTGCCATCACTGGGAGGAATTGACCTTTAGGCTAATTGGCAGTGAGGACCAGCTGAGTCTAAAATGGAAGACCTGCTATGCAGGAGACACCTCTATGGAGCAGGACTTGCTTCAGTGGGGCTTTGGTGCTGAGTCTGCCCCTTGAGTGTGTCGCTTGAGGATGTATAGCATTGTAATCTGGTATGTGCACCAGGTACACTGGCTCTGGGGCCTCCTGGGAGGTGCAAAGTTAGCCACTACCTGCAGCCACCTGGCAGGAGCTATAGAAAGATCTGCAGATGACTGCTACTTGTATT
This sequence comes from Eptesicus fuscus, assembly GCF_027574615.1. Classification (NCBI taxonomy): domain Eukaryota; kingdom Metazoa; phylum Chordata; class Mammalia; order Chiroptera; family Vespertilionidae; genus Eptesicus; species Eptesicus fuscus. Next base: position 72,796,914 of record NC_072486.1, read on the forward strand.
GGGCTAGGAAGTGCCCAGGCGAGGCCCAGCTGTGAAGCAAGGCAGGTGAGTCTTGGGCATTTTATTGATAGTTTTGGGGTACACTGACACCAGCTGCTGCTTGTTTGAGAGATTTTAGAAAAGTCTGAAGCCTGAACCAGGACAGGCCATTCATATGGAAAACCAGCTGCAAACAGCTCAGGTGGGGCTGCAAAATGGATGGGGCAGAGCCTCAGAGAATCTCCAGGGCAGAGCAAACAGCATGGGCTATGCTGGTGGAGACTCAGATATGGCTACCAGTCATCTCTGCCACAGGAGAAGTCCCAGTACAGGAACAATGACCCCTGCAAGCACCCTCATCTGGGAGAAAGCTGCCCCCAAGTTCCTGCCTCAGATGCCAGATAATCCAGTTTCTTCCCTTATATCCCTGGGTCCCCCAAAGCCTCCCAGCTATAGCTCAGAGGGATCGAGGCTGAGTAAGTTTGTGGCCCTTTAAGAGGAATACCTGGGTCTCCAGCAGACTCCGTGTTACTCAGCCACAACCTCTGCTGGTTTTTACAGCCCCAAGTTATGGGGATGTCTCTTCCCAGCTCTGGAACCCTTACTCCTCACAGGGCAGTTGGTATCTGAGGCTGAGAAATCCCTCCTGATTAAAAATATGGCACACATGGGTGTCAGACCAGCCTGTTCTGTGCCCCCACCCCTCCTGCCAGTTTCAATGTGCTTTCTTCTTTACTTCTCTAGTTGTAGGACTTCCATTCAGCCAGCTTTCAGATGGTTCTGAATGATGGCTGTTCTGTATTTTAGTTGTAATTTTAATGTGGTTGTGGGAGGTGGTGAGTACTGGCGTTTACCTACACTGTCATCTTGGTTCTTCCTCCTGGATTACTTTTTAGTCTATCCTTCTGATCCTCCTGACCAGGCAGCTTCCCTTGACATAATGGGAAGCATACTGGATGGGGATTCTGGAGACTTGGATCTAGTTCCAGCTTTGTTACTTTTAAGCCATATTAATAGAACTTTTGAGGTCAAAATAGGCCCTTAGCTACTTTGAAATGATGTGCTGTCGTTTTTATAAATAACTAGAGGCCCAGTGCACAGATTTGTGCACCGGTGGGGTCCCTTGGCTTGCCCTGCGGGGATCGGGCTAAAACTCGATATCCCCTGAGGGGTCCCATATTGTGAGAGGGTGCTAGGCTGAAGGACCCCACCGGTGCACAATCGGGGCTGGGGAGGAACTGTGGGAGGGCTCCATGGCATGTCTGGCTGGTCTTGCTCAGTCCCGTTCAGCTGGACCCCAAGAGCAAGCTAACCTACTGGTCGAAGCATCTGCCCCCTGGTGGTCAGTGTGCATCATAGTGACTGGTCAAATGGTCGAACAAACGGTTGGACACTTAGCATATTAGGCTTTTATTATATAGGACTAGCAGCCCGGTGCAAAAATTCGGGCACATTGAAAGGAAATTAATTAGAAGAAATATTTTAATATTGCTATTCACTCTTTATCTATAATAAAAGTGTCAACCAAATTTATAATTAATAATGACAGATCAAAACACACGCGTGAGATTGGCGCCAGCGAGAGCTTTATATGTATCGTGCATGTGTGTGTCAACTTAGCCTTTTATATATATAAACATGCTTAATTAGACCTGCTTTCTGATTTAGCTAAACTTTTTCCAGCCCAGTGAAGCACCCCAACTTCCCTTTCAGGTAATTGTCAGCAACACAGCAGTAAATATCAACATGAAGCAGATTATTATTGTAGATCACGCAGGGAGAACAAAGGGTAAAATATTTAACTGCAGCAGTGTTTGACGCAGTGAGAAAACCTATAGTCATTTTTAAGGTCCACCATTTCTTACTTCTTTTTAGTCGGGTCAAGTTTCTAAGCTTTCTAAATCTCCATTTTCTGTAATGAAAAGAAAATAGGATTCTTCTGAGTCTCCTATCTACCTACTCCAGGACTTCTGTGAGGATCAAATGAGATGAGGCATGGGAAAACGCTTCACAGACATTTGGTTAAAGTGTAAAATGTTTAAAGCAAGTTGTGTTCCTGGGCTGAAGAAACTGCAAGGAGGCTAGTCACTAGGGAGAGGAAGCTGGGCGTTGCTACATGACGTCATTACACGGCACCCACAGCCACAGTATCTGGGCTGGGCTGGGCTGTGGGCAGCATTTTGTGCCATGGGTTCTTGGCAGTGTTGGCTGCAATTTGGTGGGCTGTTGCTCCGGGGTGGTGGCGGGGCCTGTGTCCCACTTGGGGGAAGCCGAGTGTTGCTTTGTGGGCGCCAGGTCACAGTGCCGTTTGTCTGTGCAGATTGCGGCAGCTCCTGTGTTGAGTGTCTGCCCCCCTGGTGGCATAGCGACTGGTTGAATGGTCAGATACTTAGCATATTAGGCTTTTATTATATAGGTTTGTTCCACCATATGTTATTACTTGGATTATAAATAAAGTTCTGCTTCTCAGCCTGGTTTTATAATAAGGCCTGATGGTTTTAACAATGCCTTGCAAATGAAGTTATCAAAACTGATGTCATTCCTGCTTTCAGGTATTTCTAACTTGGAATGCTTATCAGCTATATAATGTTCTTCTGCCCTGTTGCTATAACCCAGTAATAATGAAGTCCTGGGGTAAAATCAGGATGACTATCTGAGATGAACACTCAGACTTTAGGAGAGTTTAGAGGTGCTCAGAGAGACTTTCATTCTTATATGAGGGTGCAGGAGGCTGAGCATAGCTCTGAGCTTAAAAATGACGGTGAGGGCAAAAGGAGACATATGTAATACTTTAAACAAACGAACAAAAGAAATAAAAAACTGACTGTGACATTTCCCAGCATCTCAAACACCCTTTTAGGTTACATTGAAAATGTGAACAAGTATGGGCATTTTTGAGACTAGCATTAGTTAAATGACTACTCCTTCTACCTCTGTTTTCTCATCTTTAATACTGGAATGAAAATTGCAGGAGTAAACAACTGCTTAGTTCCTAACAAACACATACAACATATAAATGTTCTGGGGAACTAGTAGTAAATTATTTTCTTAAACACAATGAAGGAGTCAAGTAGCCTGAAAAAATTTGGTAAGATTCCCAAAGTACCCAATTTGCTCCTAGAGACTGTAGATAGTGAAGCTAACCAAGCTCTCACAGAGCCATAAAAGTTAAACATCATGACATTCCCCCCTAATATAAGTTCCACCCCAAACATTCAACACTTTCAAAACATCTCCATTAAGCAGGGTAGTGATATTTGCACAGAAGTTAAATGATGGATCAAAGGTCGTTTCATCAGGATAGGAAAGGATGGAAACTATTTTTTTATTAATAAATTTAGAGCCAAATAGGTATTTGTGACATTTGCAGTTAAAGTAAAAAGTAGTTTAATTACCAATCCTACCTCCCTCTGAGAGCTGGTTACAAGCAGACTATCTGGACACTAGACTTCGAAAGCTTTTATCCCAAATTATACAGATTTCAGTTATCCCATTTTCCAATCTTAACTCACCACCTCTTATTTTTCCTACCCCTTACCCTCTTTTTTCATAATTTCCTGATTGTTGCCAATTACTTCAAACTGAAAAGAATAAAAACAAACAAAACACTCTCTCATAACAAGTCAAAAACAAAAAAACAAAACAAAACATCAGTTTCTCTTATTACCCTGACTCTGTTCTCTGCCTCATTCTGTGCTTCTCACTTCACTGAAAATTATTCATCCCCATGAGCATTCCTATGAATATTTGCATTGTGTCCGACTCTCCTGTATCTTCCATTTTATTCAGACCTGCTCAGTAATGACCACCTCCTTGTACCCGTTTTTCTAATATCTTATTGGCTCTTTTAAATATCATTTCCCGTGTTTATAATAAGCAACCTTTTCTTAATTACTAGGCCATCATCTTTGACTTTATCAAATATCCGAAGCCCATCCACATATTCATTTCTCAGAAAGGATTAACCTTTCTCTCTCTTTTCCTAAAGAAGCTCTTTGCACCTCTGGAACTTGAGTAGATTGATTCAGTTAAGACTTCTCTCCAGAGAGCACCATATATGTGGTATTTTCCTAACAGGTAACAGCCAGGCATTGTGCTGAGTGCCTTAAATGTGTATATATATATCCATTTAAGTAAATATATATATATATTTACTCCTCACAATAATCCTACAGGGTAGATACAATTACTTTCCATAAAGAAAAATACAACAACAATGAAAGAAAATACAACAGGTATTTTTAGCTGGAAAGCATGAGTCAGGTTTACAAGGAGCTCTAGCTAATGCTTAAATCCCTGTGCTTGACCTCTCCTTAAACACTTAACCAATACACTCCTGGAGCACCAGAGTAAACACCAATAAAAAGCTTCAACTCTGAGCTCCTAAAAGCCACTCATGAGTCAAAGCATTAAAACAAATTTCACAATATATTTGCCTTGCTAAATACTCCTTGTTTCAGTAACTTTGGCTGCACCAGTAAGTGTGCCTAAGGAGAAAGAGTCCACATCTATCCACTGAGCCAGACCGGTTAGGGCTAAGAGTCCACATCTAAAAAGATGGCACAGGGGAAACTTGACCAGCACAGCTGGCGAGCTCTGCTTTTGGTCATCAGCTAGGATGAGTGTGGCTTCATACAGAAAATGGGATGAACCCGAGAAGACAGGAAGAGTGGGTGGAAAGGTGAGATGACTGTTCGGAATTTTGAGCAGAGGTCATATCACAGATGCAAATACCTTTTTAGTTGATCATTAGCCCCTTCTCTGCAGGGATAGCTAAAGCACAAAGAATGCTTTTCTATAATTCCACACTTTCACTCATCGCCCAAATTCTAAATAACTGAGTAACCACTTTAACTCTCAAAATACCCCCGAAGCAATGTGTGCAAAATTAGGAGTCCCCTTTGGTTGTTAGAGAGATGTTTCTAGGGACAAAACAAAATGTAACATCTAAATTTAATCCTTATGAGAAATCACTGGCAATCTTAGGACAATTAATATGAAATAGAAGGCTGGAAGTTATCTTTTGAGTTTCTACTGTGTTGACAACTAATCTTTAGTGTTTAGTTCTCAGAACCTTTTTCTTTAATGCTCTTGAAAATATAAGACTAATACATTTGGAGTAGGGAGGAATCTGAATTTACTTAACTGTTGTGGCTGTGACCTCAAATTATCTGGGACAGGACATGGGGAAGGAACATATGTAAAAGTCAAAATATCCTTTGTGGCAAGGTCCCAAAATTCATAAGCCTGAGCAAAGTAATTTGTTGGGGGAAAAACAAGTTCTTTAAAGGGTAGGTAATGAGCTTCTTTTGGACCCATACTGCCAATCTCCATTAGGATATGATGAACCAAGAGACCCATTACTGACAAATTAATTAACTAATTAATTAAGAAACGATTTTTTAAAAAAGACTGTTAATCCAAAAGAAAATAAAAGACCACTGTATGGTAAATGGGAATGTGGGCCCCCTTCCCATGCTCCAACTCCCCCTCCTACCCTGTGGTCCGCATAGTGAAGGCCCTCAGTAAGGGGACTGTGAGACCTTGGTAGCCTGGCCAGCGTCTCAGTAAAACAAAGCACAACATCTCTCAAGATCTAAAAGCACGAACTCTAATTCTAAACACCAGACTTGATGAACAAGTTCACACTCATCCTTCCTGTTTGTTTCTGCAATTTTTGCACCTCAATCCTATATCTTCTTATTTTGACTTTCTAGATAATAGTGTCTTCTCTCTCTCTCAATCTCTCTGTTAATCCTTACCCAAGGGTATTTTTCCACTGATTTTTAGAGAGGGTCGAATGGAGAGGGAGAAACAGAGAAATATTGATGTGAAAGAGATGTTTCAATGGGTTGCCTCCCGCACATGCCCCAACCAGGGCTAGGGATTGAGCCTGCAACCCAGGTACATGCCCTTGACCGGAATCGAACCCCAGGCCCTTCAGTCCGAGGACTAACACTCTATCCACTGAGCTAAACCAGCTAGGGCTCAATCTACTCTCTTAAGATACTCAAAGGCAACCATCCTTTGATCATTTGTTTTCTTTTTTTGAGACTTCTGTTTTCCTTTCATTGTTTTTGGAGAAATATTCAACACCCAGACATGGATTTACTATAATTTTGTAAAAGTGTGAGTTCTGTTTTCTGTCTTGTTTTAGTAATTTGTGAGCATTACTTAGGCTGGGTAGATTCTAGGCTTTTTGGAGTTGTATTTCAGGCTGTTGTTTAAATGCAACTACACATAATAACTCTTCAATCTCTTTCCAGAGCAGTGCTTATTAGCTCAGAGTAGAGCCCCTCATTGGATATAGTCTTATTGGTTAATGAGGAAAATCACCAAAATAATCACTCACATGCACCTGATTTTTTTTACGCTTATTAAATTTATTGGGGTGACATTGCTTAATAGGGTCCTATAGGTTTCAAGTGTATATCAGTATGATAATGATCTGTATATTGCATTGTGAGCCCACCACTCAGTCAAATCATCTTCTGTCACCAATATTTGGCCCTCTTTACTCTATATCCTCCCCACACCCTCTTTCCTCTGCTAACCACCATATAGTTGTATGTCTGTGTCTCTGAGTTTCAGTTTTATATCCTGAATACGAATGAAATCATACAGTTCTTAGCTTTTTTTGAAGGTCTTATTTTGCTTAGCATAATATTCTCAAGTTCCATTCATGTTGTTGCAAATGGCAGTATTTCATCCTTTCTTATGGCTGAGTAGTATTCCATCCTATCTAATAAAAGAGTAATGTGCAAATTGACCATCACTCCAACACACAAGATGGCTGCCACCATGTAGTCAAAGATGGCTGCCTCCATGTGGACACAAGATGGCCACCACAAGATGGCCAGCAGGGAAGGACAGTTGGGAGGGATCAGGCCTGCAGGGGAGGGCAGTTGTGGGCAATCAGGCCAGCAGTGGAGGGCAGTTGGGAGGGACCAGGCCTGCAAGGGAGGGCAGCTGGGGGCAATCAAGCCTGCAGGGGAGGGCAGTTAGGGGTGACCAGGCTGGCAGAGGAGGGAAGTTGGTGGCAACAGGGCCTGTAGAGAAGGGCAGTTGGGGGACCAGGCCTGCAGGGGAGGGCAGTTAGGGGTGACCAGGCCTGCAGGGGAGGGCAATTAGGGGTAACCAGGCCTGCAGGGGAGGGCAGTTAGGAGCAATCAGGCTGGCAAGGGAGCAGTTAGGCATCAATCAGGCTGGCAGGGGAGTGGTTAGGGGGTGATCAGGCTGGCAGGCAGAAGCGGTTAGGGGCAATCAGGAAGGCAGGCAGGCAGGCAAGCAGTTGGGAGCCAGCAGTCCTGGATTGTGAGAGAGATGTCCGGCTTCCCTACCAGGATCGGGCCTAAACGGGCAGTGGGACATCCCTCGAGGGGTCCCAGATTGGAGAGGGTGTAGCCTGGGCTGAGGGACACTCCCCCCTCCCGTGCACGAATTTCGTGCACCATGCTCTAGCAGTATATATGTACCCTATCTTCTTTATCCAGTCTCTATTGAAGAACACTTTGGTTTCCTCCATGTATTAGCCACTGTGAATAATGCTGCAATGAACATAGGGGTGCATATATCTTTGCAAATAAATGTTTTAGAATTTTTCAGGTAGACACCCAGAAGAGGGATGGCTGGGTCATGGGGTAATTTCATTTTTAGTTTTTTGAGGAAACAGCATATTATTTTCCATAGTGACTGCACCGGTATACATTCCCAACAGCAGTGAATGAGGGTTCCTTTCCTCCACAACCTCTCCAACACTTGTTATTACCTGTCTTGTTGATAATGGCCACTCTAACAGGAGTGAGGAGGTATCTCACTGTAGTTTTGATTTGCATTTCCCTAAAAGCTAGTGAACGTGAATATCTTTTCATATATCTGATGGCCATTTGTACGTCTTCTTGGGAGAGGTGACAGGTCCTCTACCCATTTTTTAAATGGGTTGTGTATTTGGTAATGAATTGTATGAGTCTTTATGTATTTTGGATGTTAACCCCTGTCTGAGCTGTTGTTTGCAAATAACATTTCCCATTTGGTTGGTGGCCTTTTTGTTTTGTTGTTGTTTTCTTTTGCTGTACAGAAGCATTTTAGTTTGATATAGTCCCATTCGTTTATTTTTGCCTTTACTTCACTTGCCTTTGGGGTCACATTCATAAAATGCTCTCTAAAACCAAGGCTCATAACTGTAGTACCCGTGTTTAATCTGGATTTTCAAGGCCTGGCTTCTCATGCTTCCTGCTTCTGGCCTGTTGCAGTGGACTATTTGTGTCCCTCCAAAGTTCATATGTTGAAACCCTAACCCACATATGATGGTTTTAGGAGGTGAGGCCTTTGGGAGGCGACCAGGGCATGGATAAGATTAGTGACCTTATAAAGGGACCTCAGAGAGTTCTCTTGCCCTCAGCAAAAAGTTGGCTATCTAAGAACCAGGAAATAGGCCTTCACCAGATACCAAATCTGTCGGTACTTTGCTTGTGGGCTTTCCAGACCCAAGAACTGTGAAAAATAAATTTTTGCTGTTAAAGCCACCCAGTCTATGGTAATTTATTACAGCAACCTGAACTGACCAAGACACCTGCTTTAGGTTTACTATTTTATTCAGTATAAGAGAGAAATTGGTATTTTTTTAGAAAAAATTAACTATGAAGAATAGATTAATTTAATAGAAAAAGTGAAACGAGGAGTAGAAACTGCTGATTGGTACTGACAGCCCAAAATTAGAAGTGTAAGACAAAGAACCAGGTGGCAAAAGCTGAACTGAGTGGAGCTTTATTCTATTCTTTCCTTCACTCTTTTTGGAACATGGGCTCAAGTGTTCCTATATTAACTTGATACTACAAAGGAAAGTAATACATAAAAAGCAAAACAATTTTCCTTACTATTAAAATACTGATGTGTGTGCATTTCAACTTTTTGAAGTGAGTCAAAGTGAGTCGAAATGAGTCAAAACCAGACTAAGCCCTTTGTAAAAAAACAACAAAAAATCTAAAAACAAAATAAGCTAGTAAATTTGTAACAATGTTAAAATAGTTTCAAATCAATATTCCAAATACAGAGATTGTAGAATTATCCAATCAATACACAGAGTATATTTGTTTCTCAATTTAAGAAGTGATAAAAGTTCAAAAACCTACTGATATATATATTTCATGTCTTAAAATGTCTCTCTATTCTTCTAATAAAGCACCCAAACAAGAAATCCCAATTATTCCATGCCACCCAAAACACACAAACTTTAGTGTTTTCCCTTGGTTTCAAATATTTATGATGTTTTAAAAAGGTAAATATACTTTAAGAGTATATATTAATTCATTTTAGGATATTACACATGAACTGGGCTTAATTTTTAGTTATGGACATATTCTGAAATTATTATTTATTATAGGCTCTTTCTTTCACAAAAGAAATTTTAGAACTCATGAGTATATTTTATTTTAAAGAAATATATTAAACCTAACAGTCATTAGGGATATAAAAAAATCAATAATGTACACATTAAAAAAAGACATGATATTTTTATCTGAGCATTTTATAAAGGAGATGCAAAAGTCAGCAATCCTTTGAGAAATGTCATTTAAGCTCAAGCTTTATTTGGCCGTGTCTCTTGCCGGATGCTTTTTTACAGCATTGATGAATTGATGATCAGTGTCTACATACTTTAAAATAGCCATAATCCCAAACATAATATATACCACAGGCTTCCAACACTAAGCACTTGTCATGATGGTGGCACAGGAACTGAAGGAATTTGAAACAGGAGGTCAATAACTGGATTGATTCTCCTTACTGGAAATGAGTAATTATTCTCAAGTTCACTGATTACTAATGCAATCATTTAAGTAACGGTCATAAGTAATGATCACAGGCTAAGGGTGTCCTTTTAGGTGATCCCTACCTTTCAGTTTTCTGCTAAAGACCCAACTAGTCCAGTTAAGAGGCACAAGAGAAAAGGGATAGTGAGTGGTAACAGCACTAAAAAACTGGGGAGAGGAAGAAGGGGATTGGAGAAGAACAAGGAGAAAGCGTAAGGACCTAATGACAGCCGTGAGAGTGCCCAGGCACGGCCACTGTGTGCAGAAAAGGTAGCTGCCCTATTGGTGGAGCTGAGCTTGAAACAAGTCATGAAAGGGGCTCCCCACCCCCAACCCATTCCCCAGCCACTCACTCTCCCTGGCCTGACAGTCATGCACAAATATTTTAATAGCAATGCCTTGCATCTAGAGATTAAAGGCCTTATACAAGGGCTGTAAAAAACAAATCAAGCAAGCATTGTTTTTGGATGTAGATTAGACGAGGAGCTCAGAAGGGGAGACATGGGCAATCCCTGTGATTAGTCCTGTGATCTTCACGAGTATCCCTCCTCCCTCTCCCACGTAGCCCTGCACACTGCGCTAATGTTCCCGAGCCTTTTCTTGCCTAAGTCCCTTCCCCCTCCAAATTCTGTGGGTAGGCACAGCTCATTGTTTATTTATACTATCCTGAATATTGCTTATCATATTATTTTACTTCAGAGCATCCCAAGAGAGGGATCACACAAATAAAAACCTGTTTTTTGAAATCTATACTGGCATGGCTCGACAGATAGACTCAAATATATGTACACATCAGTATATTTAGACATAGTTGCACCTGTAAGAGATAAGGTACACATGCTTAAATGTTAGAAACACGTAAAAAATGTCTTCTCTGCCGTCCATATAATATTGTTAGTTAAACAATATGATTCGTTCTAATTAAATAACCACTGTGAAATACCTGATTCACTTTGCACCCGACAGCTGTGGCTGTGGCTTGTGTTCCCAGCCGGGGCTGAACATAAGCACAATAGGAAAGGCAGAAACAGCTGCACACTCTTGGAAGAAAACATTTGTAAAGCAACTTTGCCTTTAGGCTTCAGGGTAGGAAGGAAGTAAAATCATGTTTCTGTTCCTTTTTATGGATGGCAGCTGTTTTTTTGGGGGAAAAAAAAATTATGTCCATTCTATTTTGTAACAGAGACTCCATAGTATTACTAAAACCCGAGTTGTAGAAAGTTAGGCCTGGCCACAGATTTAGCACATTAGCGCAGTCAAAACATTTACAGAACTTCGTCAGCAGCTAGATTAAGCTGGAAGGTCCCCTTGTCTCTGCGGCACTACTGACTCCCTCCCCTACTAGTATTTGCTGTAAACAAACTGGATTTCAATGATATTGACTGTTTGATCCTCCGAGTGTTTTAGGTTTTATTTAAATAAAAATTTAATGGAGTGAGATTCTCTTAGGCGAGTGTTAGAGAAACAGATCCTCTGTGGATGTCAACAGTCCTTTGTCTTACGTCTTTCTAGTCTTGGTCTCTAGTCTAGTCTTTGTATCTCCCCTACCAAAATGTTAGCTCCTTAAAGGCAGGTTCTGTGTCACTGCCTTCTCTGCTTTGCTTATTTGCCTAGTAAAGTGAAGTTAGTAAGCTCCTGATACATATTCGATGAATTAAGAGCCACCTATTTTGTGCTGTTTTTTAAAATCAGTGATATTAGTACTTTATATAAATTAGTTTCTACTTGTTTGCTTATTTTTATTTCTAATGTGTTGGATGTATAGCTAATGGGCTTCTTTTATGAAAATGCTGGGAGGTAAGAATAAAATATTTGCCACAGCATTTCTGTTTTAATGAGCCTGACGATGCATGACATATCACTTGGGTGGTGGAATCTGTCACACAGCAGAATTTCCCCAGTTGTTAAAGCAACCTATCTAAAAATGGGATTTTATTAGAGCTTTAGAATCTGGAAATAGTCTAGGAGCCTTTTGAGGTAAAAAAGTGTCAGACCTAAAAGTGTCTGTGGAAAGTTTGTTAATATGAAACTGGACTGGTGAAGTCATAGACAATCTAGAAAAAAAAGAAAAGCTGAAATAAAGATAAAGGGAAATAAATGAACATAGTGAACACATTAGGAATTCAATAGATGTTAGCTTCTTTCAACCTCCTTCAAATCTTTTGGAATTCTATAGAATAAAATCAATGTTAACTAAAAAAAAATACAAGCGCAACATAATGTACATTTTACAAGGAAAACAGGTAAGACAATATTTCAAATACCTTAGAGTGCTTGTTTGTGTGGGACAGGACTGGGCACCTGGCGTTAAGGACAGAATTAAGTGGTCTATGGTGGGTAAATAAAACACTAAGCTGGGAGAGAGGGAGGAGGGGATGGAATAGTGTACTTATCTGCGAAGCCATGGGAGGAGGGGATTCTAAGTGTGGGACTCTTTAGATAACAGGATCTCTATGATTTGCTTTGAGCTAGGAAGGCTGTATTTGTAAGTTTTATAACTTTGAAAAATTCCATCATGTCCACTAGTACAAGAAAAGCACAAATTAAAATATGGCAATGACCAATATCCAGACTGCGATAAAGACAGTGGTAATTTTTAAAAACGTTTTGTGAAAGAATATAGACAGAGGATGTGCAGAGGGGCAAGCCATAGGAAAACATCATCATCAAAAATTGGTTTACTAGACACATCATTGTCTGAGTAGGATCTTAATTATATCAGATAATTATGAAAAAAGCATCTTTCTCTAAGAGAAATAGTCAACATTTCCATAGATGCCATTGTTATTCTGCATTAATTAGGAATCTAATAAGGAACTCATGTTGAAAGCACTATGCGGTAACCATTAAAGCAGTAAAACAGCACACACAAGAGCATTTTAATTTCTGCAAGGCACTACGACTCTTGTATCTAGGAAACACAACTTCTGAAATGTGAACTTTTATTGTATGGAAATACTGTTGCTATCCATTAAAGCATTTCTTAAAAAACACACACACACAGATTTTTCTCCCTTCAGTATTTAAACCTCTTTGTGTCTGACCCCCATCATTTTGCAGAAATCAGGAGAGTTGAAGTTACAATGGGATTTTGATGACAACTCCCCTCCTAACTGCTGCCAATATTTCTCAATGATGTGAATGTTTCTTCTCAAGGAGACACACGGTGCACACAATAGTGCTCCTTTGATCCTTAGCTTCCCTTCAAAGAGGAAAACATCGCCTGGAAGCACTGTAATTGTTTCGTTTTATTTTCCAATCATGTGATAGAAATCATGAATGGAAAAGAAAAAAAACAACCACCACCAAACCATTCTGGGCAAAGAAATGAAAAGCAACCGCATTTAAACCGGAAGCTTCGAGAATTTAACAAAAATAGGCCATACACTTCATAAAAAGTGCACCAGCCTTCATTGTTTTGCTGTCAGTCGGTGTCTCTAGTTTCCACTATGATATTCATTTTAGAATATTTGCGAATACCTTATTGCAAAAACCAAATTAACTGTGTAATACCAGATAAAGCCGACGCAGCCCCTCGCAGAAAGCATTTACCTGCATGAAGCGGCCTCCTGAGGTCCCCAGGTTGGCGATGGTGAGCTCCCCTTTAATGAAGGTGGATATAGATGTTAAGAGGACTTGGTTGAATTGGCCCATGAATAAGTCGACGCGCTGCAAAGCTGTAGTAAACTCTGTTCGATATTCATCACTGTGCACTTCACAGCCTGATGAATTTCTCAACAGTGTCTGGAATAAAATATGATCAGAGAATTAATGTGAGTCCAGACGCGAGTGAACTATTAAGAAACTTTTCAGTATATCTTCTCAGAGCCTGGAGGGGAATGGCGAGAACGGTGCAAAGAGGCCCAGATAGGCAGAAATATTTCCAGTGACCTAAATGGCTCCAGGACCATGAGGCCTGTCGTATATGCACATACTCTGAACTGGGGGAAAACTTTACTATCACAGTTTGTACCATGGCTCATAATGTGCATAAAGATGAAACCTAGCTGGTATATTTAAAGAAGAATAAAACTGTAAATGTCTCAGTCCTTGACATAAAGGTAATGCTTCTAGAAGGCAAGTCTAATGAGATGAATTTCGACTGGCATAGTAATAAATGTTGGAGTCATACTTGGACATTGTATTTTATTCATTTTTTTCCTTTTAATTCTCACTGGAGGATATTTTTGATTTTAGAAAGAGGAAGGCGGGGTGGGGGAGGAAGGGAGGGAGGAAGAGAGAGGAGAGAGGGAGAAAGGGGAGAGGGGGAGAGAGAGAGAGAGAGAGAGAGAGAGAGGGAAAGGAAGAGAGAGAGCGAGGAAGAGAGAGAGAGAAACATTAATCGGTGGCCTCCTGTATGCACCCCATCTGGGGATTGAACCTGCAGCCTTTTTGGTGTACAGGACGATACCCAGCCAACGTATAATGTATAATGTATAAAGTATAATGTCCCCGAGCCACCCAGCTATGGCGGGACATTATACTTTAAAATGTGTGCCTTTGTGCATCTGTGTGCAGCGAGGTGGTGCAAAGTGATGGCTGATAGATAATTCATGGGGAGGCAGCACAGCACAGACCCCAGTGCCTGCATCAAACCCTGGTCCCTAACGCCTGTTTACTTTATGTAGTCCCTACAATCTCTCTGTGTTTGTGAAATTCATGTCATCTCTGCTTCAGTTCCCCCACCTGTAAAATTGAGAGGATTATAGAAATGTGCCTCCCTTAGAGAACTGTTATAAATATTAAATGAGCTAGTTTATAAAAGTCCTTTACAGTAGAACCCAGCAGGCAGAAAACACCACGTACATATTTGTCATCCTTATAGTGAAAGGCTCAAAACATGCAAATGCTGTACATCAAATGCCTCAGTAACCAGCTTACTAAAAGGCAATTACCACTCCATTAGGTATCTGTCCTTTAGGTTCAACTTCAAACGGAAGGATTTAAAGAAATACTGTCCAGTAATATGTGACAAGTAAGAGCTCCCTTCTCTTCAACACTTCAGTCCCCAGGTTTTCCTCCTCCTTTTTAGGCTGCAACATTTATGTCTCCTTTGCAGGAAAATCCATGCCTGGCTATCAATGTTAGGGTTTCTCTGGGCTCCATCCCAGGGCTGCTTTCCACGCACTCCTCATACTCGCCCCAGGCGATCTCAGTCTCTCCCGTGACAGCTATTGCTATTTAGTTGACACCTTGTACCTCCAGACTACCCCTCTGCTCTGAGCTGACTGTGCGTAAATCGCACTGTGAAACTGCACTCAGATAGCTCAGAGACCTAAGCTAAACATGGCTAGTGTAGAAAACAGTCTTCCTCATGCCTAATCTTACGATACCATGCACCCAGTGAATGGCTCCACCATTCCTCCAGCTGCACAAGTCAGAAACCGAAGGGTCATCCCTGATTCTCCCCCATGTACAGTTCATTACCAATTCCAGTCAACTGTACTTTCTAACTATCTCCTGGATCCATCCGATTTTCTCTATCTCCACCACCTCAACCTTCCTCCAAGCCCTCTCTCCATCCCCCCACCCTCTCCTGGACTTCCTAACTGGACCTGCCACACCAGTCTTATCCAATCTCTTTCCAGATCCAGTCTCTACATTGCAGGCAGATTTTCTTTTTAAAACATAAGTCTTATCATATAACTCTGTTTAAAACACTTAAAAAATGTCTCCTTATTGCTCTTAGGTAAAGGACACAATTTTTGTGACCTCTTGGGCCCTGCCTCATCTGAATCCTACCCAACTTCTCCACACTTACCCTGCAATGTGCTACCCTTTGCTCTCTGTGCTCCAGTAAGCTGGCCTTCTTCCAGTTTTTCACATAGGCCACGTGTCCTCCCATTACAGGGCCTTTGCGCATGCTGTTCCCTCTGCCGGAAGTCCTCCCTCCACCTCCATGCACTCTGTTAACGGCTATGCCTCCTTCAGATCCCAGCTGGTCATCATTTACTCAGCAGGCCTTCCCTGATCCCAATATCTAGGTCAAATTCTCCTATTTTGGTTATATGATTGATGTGAGACTTCTCTAGGTGGCTCTCTGGGATTAGGGACCTGTTTGTTCACCACTGTAATTGCTTATAATAGATGAAATATCTCATACAGTACATCTTCAGTGAATATTAACTGAATGAAGAAGTAACTGAGTCAATTATGGGTAGATGGGAATGAGTGTGGAGATATGAATCAGTATTATTAAAGCTTTTTTTTTTAGGAATATAGGCAGTTAAAAGTTTATAAGGGATAAATAGAGTGTCTGACTCCTAACTATCCTGACAAGATAGTTTCGAATTGGTAAATTTGGGACAGATAACCAGGGAGCAGGAGGATGTATTAAGGAAAATGAAGGTTAACTTGAAAGAAAAAGAGGGAAAAAAGTTCATTCTTTCACACTTTGTATATAGCTATATAAATCCTGAAAAATTATTTGAATATTAGTAATTCTCTATTATTAATCCAATATACTTATAATAATAAAAAATTGTCATTATATCTCAAACCAACTTAGTCTAAGTTCAAGAACAAATTGAAATAAAAAATTTCATTATCCTTTTATAAAATCACTTTACTCCTTCAGGTTAAATTTCTGTTACATGGAATGTGAAATTCTTAGATCTACTATCTTTTACTGTTTAAAAATCACCTACAATACTATTTTATGTAAGCAACAACTATGTCTTCATTTTAAATAGTGACAAATTAGCCAACAGCCTCTCTGAGAGGCTAAACCTACTGACTCATAATTAATGAAATGTTTTGGCTCTGACATGCATTTTAATACATTAGTGAATGCTATTTAATTAGAAGCTTTTCTTCACTAAAGTACTATAGATTCCTCTGAGGAGTAGCAGACAACTGAGATGTACCAGCAATTCAATAGTAACCGATTAACTGGTAATTAAGTTTCCATTGGTGATCAATCATCCATTTTGCAGAGATAGCTAGAATTGAGGGAACCTTGCTTAAAGGAGCAAATACCAGTTTTAAACTAAAGGCCATTTCAAGTTTCCCATTATAGAGGTGACTCTCTTCAGAGTCAGCTTCTGTGCTTCTTTTGTTCCTTCTCTTGCTTGATCTTAATTTTTTCTTTAATTAGGTGGCATCCTGGAAACCTTAAACGCTCAAAGTCCAGTGCTGGTGGAATGATCATGAATTCATTGGGATATAAAACAGTTTTCTGTGAATGGAGTAGAGTCTTTGACTGTAAACTAGTAACAGCCTTCTATCAACAAGAGGCCAGAAATTGTCTTATTCATCTTTTATCCCTACTGTGTTTTGTGCCCAGCACACAGTCTGTATTGATGACAGCTTGCTGAAAAAATTAATGTATCTGCAAAGTGACCAGACATAGCCCATGTGCCTCTCCAGCTTGCTTTGCGGTCTGCCTTTCTGAACAGGGAAGCAGGAGAACGGAGGTGAGCTGGCTCTCAGAGTGTCTGAAAACCTGCAGGCACTTGCTAATCATTTTGAAATGAAGGAAGAGTAATATGACCAGAACTTCGGCCTCTTGTTTCCTCATGTGGAAGGCATGAAAGTAGAACTCTGAGTCAGAGCCGAGGTAACGTTTATTTTGTACGCTTCCAGGCTTCTCCTTCAGGAAGTAGGAACGTCTCTAAATGGTACCTCCTCAGGGACCGACAAGATTAAGTTATGTCTCTATTTCCCCCCAAAACACATTCCTAAGTATAGAAACACTGCAAAATGCTGGAATAGGATTTACAGAACTCTTTGATTCTGAAAAACTGTGCAGTTTGGAACCAAAAAATCTGCCATCATGTCAGGTTCAGGTGACATTCGAATTCATAAGCCAGAAGAACCTAACTGTTTCTGTTCTTAATTTTCTCCCTAACTGAGATCTGTAGGAGAGGGATAGGGGTATGAACTTCCAGAAAAATGTACCATTCCAGGGTTCACATTGTAGGAGAGGGAACTATTCCTTGACTCTTCCTGCTGAGAATCAAGATAAACTCAACGACTGGGGTCAGGGTGGCAGGAACTGGCCTAGAGCCGCATGCTGTCTTTGAACCTGAATAGAACTTGAACTCCCAGAGAGCCTTGGTTTCGGCTCTCAGCACCGCAAAGACAAGGCGCTGTGCAAACAGCACTAAATCTCGTCTGATTCACTGTGCCCCTTAGAGATAATGACTGAGCGTGTTTGCTGCTTCTCTGTACAGGGAAGCTGGAGCGGCTTCTTCTTTCCACTTTATGCACAGTGAGCTCTTAGCTGTGCTCCTGGCGTGGGGCTGGGTCCAGCTGGAAAAGCAAGGACAGACCGGCTGCCAAGGGTCTCCTTGCCACTCACACTTCCCTCAAGGCCAGGAGGTCTTGAGCTTTGGGAGAAAACTGAGAAAGGCTGGCAGAAAGCAGTTCTCGGGTACAACAGCTGCTTTGGGGCACCACGGAGAAGGTTTCGCCGAAGCACCGGTTGGGGAGCCGGACTAACGCTCTCCTATTCGTAACAAAGGGAGGAAGAAGGAAGGAAGGAAGGGAGGGAGGAAGTCTATCTTTTTCCTGCACCTACGCTGTGCCAGGCACTGAGGTTGGGCATTTTCATTTACAGCCAGGCTCCCAGTGGCCTGTGAGCTTTTATCACTCAGTTTTCAGGAGGAGGCTCAGGCCAAACCAAGGGCATGGCCACAGCGCCCAGTTCACAGTGGGCCTGGCGTTAGGATTCAGTTCTCTCGGGTTTCCAAGCTCATGCGTTTCTTTTGCTACAAGTCCTGTTGCGGGCAAAGTTCTGAGAACTGCATAAGTACCAAAGTGGAAAGGGCCTTAGGCACCATCTTACTCCAGCCCCTAATTTTATGTATGAGGAACAAGAGCTAGAATCCTTGAACAAAAGTTTATCATTTAAGATGTAACAAACCTACAAACTCTTGAAAATAGGAAATGCAGATTCGCCCACTTCTGATTCCTTTGCCGAGAGAAAGACTGGAATTAGTCGTTTTGGGCTGTTGTAGTCATTTTTGCTTTCAAATTTACCTCTCTTATTAACCTAGTATTTTGTTCATAATCAAGTTTCCATCCGGGTAACTTGGATATTTCATTCACCACCAACTCCTCTTTCTCTAGCATTTCCCACATCCAACCAGTTGTGAAATCCCACTAGACTCTGCCTGCAGCATCTCTCCTGCGCTCTGCAGCCACACCTCCACCCCTGCCCCAGGCCAGGTGTTTTCTCTCTGGCCTTTTGGTCTCCTATTTCATCTGCCTTGAAGCAGTTATGCATTGTCACTCACTTTTCTCCAAACCTAGTTGCTTCCCAAAGGCCTGCAGGAAAAGTCTAAATTTCTTATAGGACATCCAAACTAACCTGGATTTACATGTTTAGGTTTTTTAATTTTCCAGTGAAGGTGAAGGGTCAGAAGACCAAATGATCTCAGAGGACACAGGACCCTTCCCATTCTTGGATTCTTGCATTTGCCCTGGCAACTGATGTCCCACTGCCTGCTAGGTCGTGGGCACCCCCCCCCTTGCTTATGTAAACTGGAAGCTTGGCTCTCCTCAATGTCTCTCTTTACAAGGTCTTTAGAGTAACAGGAGTAATGTGCTTTAATGGGTGGGAAGGAGGTACTGTGACAAAGAATGAGGTGGATAGTATAAGGATACAGGAAGATAATAATTTAGCCCTGACATAAATGTCAAGAGGGAAAAAGAAGAAAGAAAAAAAATTCACCCAATACAATATATTGTTTAGGCAGAGACAAGGGTAGTACAACTAAAGGCAAGGGAAAGATGTACAAAAAGAAATCACAATTGTTGTTTATCCACTTTTCTGAGAGGGAGAGGCTATGACTGGGGTGGGATACACAGAGGGCTTCAAAGGCCTTGGTAATATTCTCTTTTTAAGCCAGTGGCAGAGAAGTCAGTATTTGTTTTATTTTTCATATACACAACACACACATACATATACTAGTATATAGCACATGACTTCTATATGAGTATATTATAATAAAAATAAATTTTAAAAGAAAACAATGAATAAATAGGAAGTGAGAAAGTGGAGAGAGCCTATTAAAAACTCTCCAATTTCTTTTTTGTTTTGTTAATCCTCACCTGAGGATATTTTTCCATAGATCTTTTAGAGAGAGTGGAAGAGAAAGAGAAAGATGGAGAGAAACATAGATTGGTTGCCTCCTGCACGTGCCCTGACCAGGGCCAGAGCCAGAGCAGAGCCTGCAACCAAGGTACATGCCCTTGACTGGAATGGAACCAGGGACCCTTTGGTCTGCAGGCTGACGCTCTATCCACTGAGCCAAACCGGCTAGGGCAAAAACTCTCTGCAATTTCTTGGTGTCCTAAGCAGGTTTTAAACATTCATGGCTTATCACAGTTCATAGGAGCTCACAATAATACAGTAAAACCTCGATATAACAGACTAATTCAGGTGAGGGGGTGTCTGTTAAAGCCGACAGTCCATTATATAATAAAGTCAGTTTTCCAAATGAGTATGTTAAAAATTGACAAATTAGTTAGTTTATCTGTTTTTACTTAAATAGACATGTTTGTGTCATTAAAAGTATGTATGAAAAGTTTAATTTCACAGGAACGTTTTCTATATGTATTACAGTAATTTTAAATTTATATTGAATGCATGTGTTCACCAGTCATCTCAAGTAAACAAATGCACATGGCTGGGGCATGGCTTAGCACATGTGACAACAGAAACAATTACCACATGAGGCAGTGTGATCACGTACTAATCATTCTCTGAACATTGTTTATGAACGGTGACTCTTAAACATTTATATATGTTCACTATAGTTGTAGATATACAATATTTATGTTGGCAAAATTACTACAGTGTTTTTTCCCAACATATGGCCTATTTGCTAACATTTGTTATAAATAACTGAATTGATAATAAAAATAACCTGTTAATTTAATTATAAGCAAATCTTGATTAAAAGCATTTTAATATGAACAGGGCATATTTTTTTGCACATATGACATAAGGACTGGAATTTTTTTCTCTTAAATCCAAACTCCATTAAATTGAGTTTCGCAAAATCAAGAGTTTACTGTGGAGCTAAATAACAACTGCATAGTGGATTGTGATTTTCAAAGTGTATTATTAATCTGGACCTCTGAAGGCTGAGTTGGGTTTGTTATGAACATCCTATTTTTACCGATGAAGAAAATGAAGTTCAAGGAGTTATGAGTAAATGTCACAGCTTAAATCCTAGTTGTTGATTTCAAATCCTATATTCCTTTATTGCATCATGCTACTTACTTATAGGCTCCTACAGTGTTTCTGAGACAAACCCACACTCTAGGGCTGATCTAAGGACCCGACAGAAAGGAATGATCAGGACAGGACTAGTTGTACCCCAGCTAGGATTTGATGCGTCACATGATTTCAGGCAAATCATTTTTTTCCTCTGGGTCTGAGTTTTATTTTATAAAAAGGAAACAGAAGTGCTATATACCTCAATGTATTTGATCCAAAATGTCTCCCCTAATTAACACTATGATGCATGCAGTGAATATGCAATTACATTTAAATTCAGTATAATTAAGAATGTGGTATGTTTAAAATAGTGATTCTTTTAATTGATCTATAGGACAGATTTAGCTCATCTATAAATTTAAATGTCTTACAGATAGATTTTTAAAAGAAATGTAATGTCTTGTAAAATCTTTGCTAGTTCACTCATACCAGCTCTCTTCCCTCCTTGCCCATGACTAAATTAACAGAAGCAATGTAATCTAAACTTTATTCATAATTATACTTTGTATAGATTCTATGAACATGTAGTAATGGTTTTCAACGGGATACCTATTTCAAAATAGAAGGTCCCTCTTTGCCCAGGGCTTTCCTATAGTTGACTTCAAACTCAACTGCTTTAATTTCAGGAATTCCACTTACCCCATTTCCCCAAATTCCATTCATGTGCTCTTTTCTCTTTATTAAGTGAGACTGGGAAAGGGGTGGTCTGGAATTAACCTTAGGCAGAGGTACAGAGCTTTGAACTTCAGTATCAGATTGATTCTTTTTTTTTTTTTTGAAAAAATAGGTTTTTATTGATTTCAGAGAGGAAAGGAGAGGGAGAGAGAGAGACAGAAACATCAATGATGAGAGAGAATCACCGATCGGCTGCCTCCTGCACGCCCCTCCTGCTGTCTTTACAAGAAGAGAGGACACACAGGGATCCAGCCTGCAACCCGGGCATGTGCCCTAACCAGGAATCGAACCGTGACCTCCTGGTTCATACTAGGTTGATGCTCAACCACTGAGCCACACCGGCCGGGCATCAGGTTGATTCTTTAAGACACATTTAAACTTCTTTCAGTCTGTACTCAAATGTCTAAGATGTTAACACTGAAGCCTGATTCTTTGCAAAATGCAGGAGAGTCAGCTCTCCTGGCCAGACTGTTAGGGTGGTGTGGTCAAACCCTCAGAATCTGATTACATTGCTTGGGTTATGAACAGGACTCAGCCTGATGACGTACTCAGTGCACACAGTCTAAAAGAAAGATGTTTCCTCGATACTTTTGCTGCCACCAACTCCCTTTGATGACGGACACAATCCCACCTCACAGCTTCAAGCCATAGTGGTTCACAAAAACCTGAGACCTCAATTGCAATTCTTGCAGGGGAGCAAAGCTGGGGGGCAGTTAAATAAGGGTTGATTCATCTCTAAGAAGGAGAAAAGGGCATTCTCTGGCTGCGTGTTCACCCTCAGATGGCCATAAACGTAGCACAACCAGGCCAGCCAGCTGCTGGCTCAACACTGCTGATTCATGAGATGTTGGATGCTGCCTCAGGGTGATGACCTAACTTCACACATCCTCTCCTCTGGGGACCAGCCCTGTCTCTACAAATGCCTCCAGGCCAAGTTTAAATACGCCATTGATGGCATTCAAATTCTTCCTTTTTCTTTCTAAGCTGACTCCCTCTTCTAGCTTTCTATTTCTATATGGCATCAGTAGCCACCCTCTCCCTAAGTGTGTGGTCTCAGTCATCTTTGACACTTCTTTTTCTTTCATTGTTTATGTCCACCTATTGATACTTACAGATTTTTACTCAAATTAAAGAAATCTGATACTTGGCCTCCTACAATCTGATTTCTTTGATTTCAGACCTTCCTCCCTCAATTCCACCTCTATAAATATTTAGTGTAATAGTCTCAAACCCCTTTTTATTCATGTCTAACGGTAATCACCCAGGCCTAGTGGGGAAGACCATGAGCTCATTGTGGCCCTGCCCTTATCGGCTGTGTAAACTTAGCAAGGAGAGACACTTAGCTCTCCAAGCCTCACTTCACTTGTAAAATGGAAAAACACATACTATCTAATAGAATTGTTTTGAAGTTTAAATGAAATGAATCCGGGGCTAACAACATATTAAAGGATCACTTTCTTCATTCATTTAGTCATTTAAAAATATTTGAGTACACCTGAAACTAATACAAAATCATATGGAATGTAAACTATAATTGAAAAATAAATATTTATTGAGACCTGCAGAAGGTCGAATAGTTTCCACCCCAAAAATTGATGTTCCCTTGGGACCTCATTTGAAAACAGGTTCTTTGATATGTAATTCGTTAAGGATCTTGAGATAACATCATCCTGGATTTAGTGTGGGCCCTCAGTCCAATGAATGTTGTCTTTACAGGAAGAGAGGACACACGGAGACCCACAGGGGAGATGGCCAAGTGGAGACGGAGGCAGAGACAGGAGTTATGCTGCTGCAACCTAAGGAATTACTGGGAGCACCAGAACTGTAAGGAAGGAAGGCTTCTTCCCTAGAGTCTTCAAAAGGAGCATGATCTTGGCCGACACCTTGATTTCAAACTCCAGCCTCCAGACTGTGTGAGAATACATTTCTGTAGTTTTAAGCTATAAAGTTTGTGGTAATTTTTTATGGCATCCACAGGAAACTAATAAAAACCATACCATGTGACAGATACTGTTCTGGATGTTGGAAGGATATAGCAATGAACAAAAAGGCCCAAGTCCCTGCCCCTGGGCAACTTAAATAGTTATTATTGTTGTTGTTGGTCTATAGTGGTTCCTCACAATGCCTGTAAAGGTGAAGTCCAAAATTCCAATTATTTAGATTAACAAGCCTCAGGTTCTTTATCTGTAAAATGGGAACACTCAGACCTAACAGAATTACTTACAGCTAGCAAGGTTGAACCTATAATCTGTCCACTATTAGCTTTCATTATTCTCTAAAGCAGGGGTTGGCACACTTCTTTTGTAAAGAGCTAGATAGCAAACATGTTAGAGGCTTTGAGTATCATAGGGTCTCTGTAATATATATTGGCTTATTTGTGTTATTTTCTAACCCTTTAAATATTTAAAAATAATTTTTAACTTACTGGATGTACAAACACAAGCCAGTTTGCCAATCCTAGCAAATGCTTCTACCTAGAGTCCAACCTGGTCCCTCTGTGTTACTTGATGGCACCATGTACACAGGGAGACAAGAGACAGACACACAAAACAGCTAATTAATAATGCAAAGTACAAAGAACACAGCTGACAGATAAGTGCTGAAAATATTGGTACAGGCAGTAAATGCTATACGATGAGAAAAAGGGTAAGATTGGTGTGAGCTTCAGCAGCGGGAGAAGGATCATGGCAGAGGCTGAAGTTGAGCCCGGTCTTCACAGAAGTTGAATGATTGAAGAAGGAAGAGAGAAATATTTGCACCAGAATATACTTCATGTATATGTGTGTATGGATTTATACACATGTGTGTACAAATGCATTTGTATATAAGTGAAATAAGTCATCTATACTAATAAAAGGGTAATATGCTAATTAGACCGGGAGACCTTCCGGACGTCCTTCCAGACAAAGCCATGGTGGTGGGGCCAAGGCAGAGGCGGTTAGGGGCAATCAGGCCAGGAGGGGAGGGCAGTTGGGGGCAAGCATGCCAGCAGGCAGAGTGGTTAGGGGAGATCAGGCAGGCAGGCAGGTGAGCCGTTAGGAGCCAGTGGTCCCGGATTGCAAGAGGATGCAGGCTAGGCTGAGGGACACCCCGCTCTTGCATGAATTTTGTGCTACTAGTATATTATGTATTTCCTCTTGAGGTATCCTCAGGATTCAAACAATTCAGAATTCTACAATGACAGGGCCTTTGGAAATCTAAGTGTTAAAACTTTTGCTTCTTTATTACCATTTCCTAAGGCAAACCAGATCTAAAAGAGCCTCTTCTTGCACTTCAGTTAAAGCCAGGAGTGACAAAGTGATTACTCAAGAAAGTTGTTCCAAGTAAGGCCAATTTTAATGCTTAATGTGCAGAGGTTTTCTCATTTTTTTCTATTTAGTTAACAGAAGACAAATTTTAATGTACTTACTCAAAGGGGTATAATAGATACTCAGAAGACAGGACAGCAGTTACTATGCACTAACCAATAACACAGAAGCAGTTCTTCCTGTAGCAGACAAGAGCCATGTCTGTTTATGTGTCTAACATGTCACACCCAACAGAAACAGGCTGATGAACGTCTTGGCTGATGAATGGCCAGGAGAGGTGAAAGATGGATGAAACCTGAGTCCTTCAACTGTGCCCCAACTACTGTTTAAACAGAGGACTGTATTCCAGCCTGCCTCCACTGTCATCACCTCTTATCCCGCTTTTCCATGCAACCAGGGGGCAGTGAGACTCGTTCTCCCCTTGCTCCTGACCATAACTGTTCATCAGAAACTTTAATCTATGGGCCACCTCCCTCACTGGCCAAGGTCCCTGAGGACCTTACCAAATTCTTCTAATCTTACTGCATCTACATGAAGGCCACGCTTAGGAACGTTTCTCTCTGTACCAAGCACGGACCAGGTACTTATGAAGTGGTGTTGCTATGGAGTCTAATCCTATGGCCACAGTCAGAGTGGTATTGAAAAAGACCTTCGTTCTTAACTAATGTCTTTTCCTTAATCCAGTTATTATTTTAAACTTGAAATCATACATTGCTGATCAACAGTGAAAATCAGTGGATTCTAAATGTAAATGTCATGTGGGTCACCTCTCCTGGTACCACTGCTGGAGCAATGTCCACCAGAAGGTGCTGCCTACAGGTCCTCGTGCAGACAGTGTCACCCACTCAGGGGGAAGCTCTGTTGACAGGCTCAAGAAGGCCTTACGGAGCAGACAGGCTGCTCCTGCCTTTCTCTCTTAATGGCTTTAATTGTGTTTTTCCCAATTTTGATTACAAAACTCTGGAAATTCTATTTATTCACCCTCCCTATCTTGATCTTCCATTCTCCTTTCATTCTTCTCCTCTTTGTTCTTTGATCCATCTTCATCCCAAAATGGTGGTTGGAGGAGGTGTGTGTGTGTGTAAGAAAGGCATATAGGCAATGGTGAGTGGAACTTTCCATAATGTTTTCAGAGCTAATTTGACTTTTGGCAGCTCCCCAATTCTATAAATTAGTTTTTAGAGATTTGAAAGAGAATGAAAAACTTTTACCTAATAGTTGTTTTTACTAACCATAATTTGTCGTCATAATTACTTGCTCATTAGATAAATATATATTTTGTTTAAGCTATTGGGTTAGGTACCGGGAATGTAGAGATAAAAACTATAGTCCATATCTTCAGGGGCACTGGTACCACTGCTTGATCAATGTCCACAATAATATTTGGAGCAGAATATACTTCATGTATATGCATGCATGAATGGGTTCATACACACGTGAACAAAATATATATAAATAAATGAAACTAGAGGTCCCTCAGTACAGCCTGCACCCTCTCCAATCCAGGATCCCTGCAGGATGGGGCCTAAACCAGCAGTTGGACATCCCTCTTGCAATCCAGGACTGTTGGCTCCTAACCGCTTGCCTGCCTGCCTGCCTGATCGCCCCTAACCACTCTACCTGCCTGCCTGATCACCGCTAACTGCCTCTGCTTGCTGGCCTGATCACCTCCTAACTGCCCCCCTGCCAGCCTGGTCGCCCCCTAACTGCCCCCCTGCTGGCCTGGTCACCCCCTAACTGCCCCCCTGCCGGTCTGGTTGCCCCCTAACTTTCCCCCCTGATGGCCTGGTCACCCCCTAACTACTCCCCTGCCAGCCTGGTCACCCCTAATTGCCCCTCTGCTGGCCTGGTCACCCCCTAACTGTCCAGAAGGAAGTCAGACATCTGGAAGATGTCCGGTTGACCAGGTCTAATTAGCATATTAACCTTTTATTAGTATAGATAAGTCATATATCCTACATTTCCTCTCGAGGTATCTTCAGGACTAGTGAACAGAGTACCACAGTGTGGTAAGAGATATGGCAGAAATAACCCGAGGGTGCTAATGAAGTGCACAGGAAAGGCAGGTTATCCAGAATGCGGCATGAGGCAAAAGCTAGAGGAGATTTCCTGGGGGAAGAAAATGCCTGAGTGGAACTGTAAAGAATAGGGAGAGGCTTATGGTCAAGTTGACAGCATAGGAAAACACAGTAATACTCAAAACCTCCCACAACCACATCAAAATCACAACTAAACGGCAGAACAACCACATTCAGAACTGCCTGGATCTAGCTGAACAGAAGTCCTGTAACTAAGGATATAAAGAAGCCACAAACAAACTGGTAAAATGGGCAGAGACCCTGAGTGAGCTGGTCCCATACCCATGTGTAGCAGTTAAAACCCGAGAGGGATGTCTCCTGCTGAGGTCCCCCTAAGAAGTGAGGGTCTCAGCCCTATACCAGCCCACCCAGCCCTGGGTTCCAGTGCCAGGGAGAGAAGCCCCCACAACCTCTGGCTGTGAAAACCAGCAGAAATTGTGGCTGGGTGAGACAGAGTGCTGCAGGAGTCCCAGGCATTCCTCTTAAAGGGCCTGTGCAGGGACTGACTCAGACTCACTTGCTTAGAACTCCGGCACTGGGGCAGCAGCCCAGAAGGCAACTTGGACATATAGGGAGGAAATGAATTGTCTGGCAACAGGGCCAGGGTTGGAGGGGCAGCTTTCTCACACACAAAAGTGCTGGCACAGGCCATTTTTCTTTGGCTGAGCCCTCCACCACAGAGCTGGGAGGCAGACACCATATCTGAGTCTCCACCAACATGGTTAACACTCTTTGCCCCACCCTACTGATTTCCTGAGACCCTACATACCCCACCCAACCTTTGGGCCCACCTAAGCCCTTTCCAGTGGCTTTTCCATACAAATGACCTATCTTGGCTCATGCTGCCAATTTTCCTAAAATCTCTCAAACAAACAGCATCTGGCCCTGGCATGCCCATATACCTGTTGCTAAGTGGCTCCTAGCCTGGCCCTAGTGGCAGCTGGCCTTGGTTTGTAGCCTGGCCTTTCCCAGGCACTTCCAAACACTCTCCTGGCTTCTAGTAGACCCAACCTCTAGGCTCTGGAGGCCCCACCCATCTGGCAACTAGGGGCTCTGCCCTACTGAGGTCGGGGAAAAAACCTGGGACAGACACAGTGGTGTGGCTCCGGGGTGGGGACCACGCCCTCCACTATCCCTGAAGCCTGAACCACATCTCCCCCTCAAGGGAGATGCACTAGCCCCCATCCTCCTGATTCCTCCAGAGGCTCTTTCAGGGAATGAGCCTAACAGGCAGCTGGCAGGCAGAGGCAGGTGGAGGTGGATCCTGGGGTGCCTCAGGAGTTTTGCTGCCCTGCCCTGGGCCTGGTGCTGGTAAAAAGCCAATCTTGGAGTATGGTCTGGTCCTTCCCGTGCACACCAAGCCCAGCAGAGGCAGCCACAAACTGTGGATTGCTTGTAGCTTCAAATAGGTTTCCAAGGGTCAGGGACAGACAGCATCTGACACTGACCTGCAACAGAGTCCCTTCCAAGGGTCCCAGAACCAACACACCAAGGGCCCAGCTTCCGACAACAACAGAACAGAACCCAATAAACTTCACAAACATCAGGTTCAAAGAGAGATCTCAGCAGGCACTGAACTGTGTTGCAGCGAATTCTGCTTTTTTTCTTTTCTTTTTTGGTCAGCACCTTCAAAAGAGCTCGCACACTGTGGTTGGATTTGAGCCTCACAGTAAGGCAGCCTGAGGGTCGATCCCACGCACAAACAGGCCAACAGAAACCAAGACTAAATTACAACAGGAGGGCCCACATAACCCACACAAGGGACATTACTAGAGCACCTGGCTCAGGAAGCCAAGGAGACTGCACCACTGAGTCTCACAGGACACCTACTACCTGAGGGCATCCCATGAAGACTGGGAGTCACCGCAGATCTATGTAACATACAGGGACAAATACAAAGGGGCAGCCAAAACGGGAACACAAACAAACAGACCCCAAATAAAAGAACAGGACAACTCCCCAGAAAAAGAGCTAAAGGAAATGAAGACAAGCCATTTACCAGACATAGAGTTCAAAGTAATGGTGATAAGGATGCTCGAAGAACTTAGTGAGAGCTACAACAGCATGGAAAAAGACATAGAAAACATAATCTAAAATGAAGAATACAATATCTGACATCAAAGATACACTGAACAGTAGGTTGGATGAAGCAGAGGATTGAATCAGCAATTTGGAAGAGAAGGTAAAAAAACAACAACAAAACACTCCATCCAATCAGAGCAGCAAAAAGAATGAGGATAGGCCCTAGCCGGTGTTGCTAACTGGTTAGAGCATGGGCCCACACACCAAAGGGTTTGATTCCCAGTCAAGGGCACACACACACAAAAAAATGGTAAGTCGAGAGATGGATAAGGTGTGCTTGAGCTATCTTGTATCAGATTACAGAGTCGTAATGGGGTATTGATGGGGTATTTCTACCATGGAAATTTGCGAACACTACAAACCTGGGGCTTATGATTCCTCTTCCCCCTGTTGAACATTTACCAGCATACCACTAGGTGTGAGGAGGACCAGGAAACAGCCGGGGCCAAGGTAAGAAATTCCTTGACTATCATACTAAGAATATGGACTTTACTCTGAAACCATTGGGTTGCCCTCAAATTATGTTAAGGAATACAGTTACACAAATTAATTTGTTTTTGGAAAAGATTACTTACTCCAGCAGCAGTATGGAAACAAATAGAATGGTTGAGGATGAGGATGGAGTCAAGGAGATCTAGTTTAATCTACTGGCACCATTTTCATTACACTAATAATACAAAACCTGTCTGGAATGATAACATACAATTTTCTGTTTCTGCTTTGTGTATATGCAGAAGGAGAGAAGAAGTAAAGATTTTTAAACTTCATATTTACTACGAATAAGACCAGGTTTTATCCTGAAGAAGGAACAGAAGCAGACTAAATGAGAAAGTTAAGTTAGGCTGGATGGTTCTTTGGAAACATTAAGTTTCTTGATTAAATAGGTGTTCTTAGTTGTACCCAAACCAGCAGCTGGATAAGGTGCCTAAGAAAGTCTGAAATAAGGCTGTTTCACAGAATGTCAACATGGGTTAATGAATGAGAGAGGTTATGTAAACTATTACTTAATCCCAATTGAGGGTTTCCTGAGCCACTGGGGAACTGGGTTGAGGTTGATAGACAAGAGTAAAGTTAGAAGGAAACAGAGCATTAAACAAAACAATAGTTCAGTTTAACTTGTGATTTACCCAGAGTTTAGAGTATAAAATGAAAGACTTGCTAGTAGCAAAAAAGATAGAATAAAACTATACCAATATTGCTATTAAAATAACTGCCTGGTCACTCACTGGAACAGAGGTTTTATATTGGCAGAGAAAATAGAAACTTTGACTGCTTCTTAACTAGTTCTAGCACACAAAGTATTAAGTAAGGCACTGGGAGTTTGTCATAATAGCAGGTTCTAAGGTCTCAGAAAATTCAGTAACAGTCACACAAATACTGAATTACTATTTACTTATAAAAATGTAGGTTTTTAGTTTCCAAATATTTCATAACCCTTTTTCCCCCCCCTGAGTCTGCTAACATTCAATTGGATTGTTAGCACCAGGGTCATATAGTTAACCTAGATCCTGTAATAATCTGGAGGTTTTTAAAAAACAACAACAATAAAAAAAACCTTCTTCTGTTAGATCTGGTAAAGTCCTGGTGTATATTTTTCTATGATATAAACAGTGCCTCAAATGGTGAACTTTAAATTTTCAATACTGAGGTGAAAATGTTTTCCTGTGCAGAATCTACTAAAATCAAATAGCAAATATAATAAACAACATAAACTGATGAACAAAAACAGATCCCGAGACAGAAAAGCATCTATCAGATAGTCAAACCTCAGAGGGTGAGGATAAGGGAGAGAGATCAACTAAAGGACTTGTATGCATGCATATAAGCATAACCAATGGACACAGACACCAGGGGAGTGAGGGTATGAGTGGGGGTGGGGTGGATGGGCAATAGGGGGATAAGGATACATACGCAATACCTTAATCAATAATAATAAATAAATAAATAAAATAAAGAAATGAAAGAAGAGAGGGAGGGAGAAACTAAACAGGAAACCTCCCTTTGTGCTTATAGGTATTCTCCATGCAAATGATCTATGTCCTACTTGACACTGTGGGAATAATCAAAAGAGATATTTTAATAAAATGTGTTGTCCTGGGGGGAGTGGGGAAGACATTTGTTGAAACAACTGAAGAAATTCGAATATGAACTGATTATTAGATGATATCTAAGTTGTGGTAATGGAAATATATTTATATTGGAAAATGTCTTAATTCTTAGCAGGTGCATGTTGAAGGTTTAGGGTGAAGTTTCATGATGTCAATGTTTGAAAAGTTTCAAAATAAAACATTAGGGGAAAACACAATAAAACAAAACAAAAAACAAACAAACAAACAAAGCAAATGGGGACAGGAAAGGAGGCCTGGGGTAATGAGTGAGCCACTCTGCCACACACCCAGCATCATAGAAAGCACTGCTTGCCTAAAAATCTGAAATTGTTGCTTGTTTTCATAAGCATTTGATTCTAAAAAAGTATCCAGATAGAAAATATCAATCATTTTCACTATCTACCATAATGTGATATTTTTAAAAAGCAGACACATATTTTAGTCCTCTTTGTACACATCAAGAACCTGTACTTTCGTCTTTCAATGTTAATTAGGAAGTACACCTACTATTGTTAAACTACCACATATAAATATATTACTTACATTCTGCAAACACTGACTAATATCCTTAATAATGGGCCAGTAACAGAACCGATTTTGTACTTCGTCTGCTAATTCTATGTGAAATAAAGAACTTTCTATGACTCTTCTGAAATGAGAGTGAATTTAGTTGACAATAAGAAATACCACCCATTTCTTCCCATATCAGGTCTAGATACACCCAATGTAACTGGTGTTTTCCAAATTGGAAATATTTCTCTATTACTCTTACTAAAGCATTTACTGATTCCTGTTTACCATGATGTTGGAGCCATAAATAAGTTTATATTTAATGAATCATTAGATATATTTTATTCTATTATAAATTCCTCATCTTTATTCATTTAATTCAGTTCCTCAAGTACCAGAATCACATAATTTAAGCTCATATTTACCTTTATTATCGCACTTTAGAACATTTCCAGAGTCTTATACCTTCTCTATTAATAAATATACGAAAAAAATAATCTCACCTCCTTAGTCTATATTTTGAAGTTTTGTATAACTCTTACACACACTGTATTCTTATAAACAATCTCTTACATTCAAGATTTTGGACACCTTACTGGAAAATAAACAGTCCTTTGCCTGTAATTATAGCCTTCAGCAAGGGGCTAGCCAGTGACCTCTCTGACTTACAGGCATGGGAATAAACCTTGAAGATTAAACACCTCCTATTCCCTCATCGTTTCCCTTGGCAAACTCCACTTCTTTCTTGGCCAAGCAAAAGTAAACAAAGCAAATACAGGAGTTAAATATTTCCTTTGATTCCTCACACATTTATTTTTATTTTTTTATTTTAAAGCTTGTGGTTTGTGGAGATGACAAAAATAATGCCTTTTATGATCGTCATAAAACTACATTTGTAGAGTTTATTAAGACCTTTTACTCAACCACCTTAGCAATTCAGGTGGTCTCTGTTTACTACGTAAATATATATATATTTCTTTTGGAAGACAAACTTTTTTTTTGTCAAGTAAAAGAAACACTATTGTCTATGGTCTTGCGAAGCATGTGCATAGGCTTAGGTACAAATAAGCATAACAAACTGCCTGTCCTCTAAGACCTTAAACTTATTTAAATATTTGCATGATTATGATTAAATATATATACACACTAGAGGCCCAGTGCATGAATTCGTGCACCAGTGGCTCCCTCAACCTGGCCTGCGGGATCAGGCCAAAACCGGTTCTCCAACATCCCCCAAAGGGTCCCGGATTGTGAGAGGGTACAGGCCAGGCCACGGGACCCCACTGGTGTACCATTGGGGCTGGGGAGGGACCATGGGTGGGCTCCAGGGTGTGTCTGGCCCGTCTTGCTCAGTCCCGATTGGCCGGACCCCAGCAGCAAGCTAACCTACTGGTCGGAACGTCTGCCCCCTGATGGTCAGTGCATGTCATAGTGACTGGTCGACCGGTTGACTGTCTGCCCCCTGGTGGTCTTTGCACGTCATAGCAAGCGGTTGAGCAGCCTTAGCATATCGTTAGCATATTACACTTTGATTGGTTGAACAGTCCACCAGTTGACCCGACACAGCATATTAGGCTTTTATTATATAGGATGATTAAAATGAGAAAGGCAAAATGGGTCTGCAGCTAGAGATTCGTTAGAACAACATAACCATGGCACAAACTAGAGAGAATCCCCCTGTACATTCAGTAGGTGCTCATGACATCCTCATGAGTCCCTGGAACGCTTGTCTCCCAACTGACCCTCTAGGGCAGTGGTCGGCAACCAGTGGTCCGCGCACCACTGGTGGTCCATGAGGTCCAAAAGGATGGTGACCGCTGCTCTAGGGCCTAGGCTACATGATTCACATGAGAAGGAAATTCTCTAAAATGGATTCAGTTGTGCAGAGCACAGTGCACAGAGGCAGAAAGAGAATATGACTGGGGCCCACCTCAGCATCACATTCCCTTGAATTCGATTAACTTTTATAATTTTGATAATTTCAAAAGAGCTTATTTTGTGTGTTCTCAGGATTATATAGTTCACATGGTCATAGGACATACTGGTAGGTCACAGGATAACCCCGCCCATCCCCAAGAAACACAGGTTCTTCTGACAAATAGGGTCCCCAGTGTTAGCCACAGAAGAAAGGAAGGGGGTGGGGATAAGAGATAAACAACTTGGACTGACATAAGAAATATCTATTTTCAAAGAAGCTGATAAGATGATAGGCTATGAGAGGCAGTGAGAACGAGCACTACCT
Organism: Eptesicus fuscus; assembly: GCF_027574615.1. Classification (NCBI taxonomy): domain Eukaryota; kingdom Metazoa; phylum Chordata; class Mammalia; order Chiroptera; family Vespertilionidae; genus Eptesicus; species Eptesicus fuscus. The sequence goes on from NC_072486.1 coordinate 72,830,935, forward strand.
AAATTATGTCTGTAGCTTCTAGAATCTACACATTATTTTCTTCACATTAAAAATCACTTAATGAAAAGTAACTTAATTCATTTAGAAATCTAAGAAAAGACAAAGTTTGTATATAGTAAAACAAAATCTGTTTAAAAAAAGTTAAATTCCCCAGGACAGTTCTACTTGGGATATATTTTTGTAAGTATAAAGTAATATGCACTCATGACTAGAACCCACTTTAAAAAACTGGATAAATGAAGCACCATGTAGTTAACACCTAAAGCTTGTGAAATAGGTAAGAATTATTAGTTTATTAAATACTGGCTATGGACTTGCCCATCTTCTAAAAATAGGTTTTTTCCTAAAATTTTGAGCTTCATATAAATTATCTTTCTGCCTTATGCAAAGTTAATTTTCACCTCTTCAGGGTGGCCTATTGTGACTAAACTACCAAATTAACATATTCTTCCTTACTTGTATTCACAGGTATTTATTTCCCTCACACTGTATTTCATATATCATGATGTATTTGTTTATTGGGGTGACTGATCACTCATAGTAATCTCCTCCCCTAGTCTGTTTGCACCATAAAGACAAGAACCAGGCCTATCTCATTCACCACTGAAATACCAACAGGGTTAGGCACTCAATAAATATCTGTTGAATTTCTTGTTGAATCTTGGTTGTGTGATTAAATCCTTTCCTCTGTCTCTTGCTGAAAACAATGATTATAAATTTTTGGTCATTTTATACACTAAATAAGATGGTTAGGCTTCTAGCATTTGGTTTAAACTAACAAGATGAAAAAAACACACCAAGAATATAATGTAATTACCTTAAAATAAATGGAAAATATTGCACATTTTATTGTCAATATAATTTTTAAAGACACTCATTTTTGCTATTGACTGCCACTGCATTAGTGCTTGTAATCTACTTAGTGCATTAGCACTAAATACTATTGATTCTTTCGGCTAAATGACCAATTTAATCTTTGCATTTCTTTCTATTTCCTGAACAGCAATTCACCTATAGTTTAGTTAGTAGACTAGCTGCTAGATGCAAGTGTTAATAGGATTTAAAAAAATCTGATCATGAACTATTGTAATTTTTATCTTTATTGTTGAGATTATTACAGATGTCCCTCCTTTCTTCCCCCTTTGCCCATCTCCACCTGGTTCCCACTCCACCCAAGGCCTTCAATGAACTATTGGCTGTGACTATGGGAAAGTGTCAATATAATTTTAAATTTAAAATGTCATTAGAAAATTTAATGTCATACAGATTTACACTTTTTTGATACATGGACACAAATTCTAGCAAATTATTAATAATCCATGTAGTTTGAAATAACTCAGCAAAGTTAATTTTCATGAATTCAGTTATAGAAAAGAATGTTTTACAAATCAAAACTAACCTTAATTTACCCCTTTTATCTAGAACACAATTTGAAATATCACCTACCATTTTATTGTCCTCTGATTAATACACTTTTTGCTGATTTACCCAAATAAGACAACTAATGTCAGACTTTAGTTTGAATTCACAAAAATATTTATACTATTCATAAACTGTTTTCCCCTACATGTGAACATGAAGAATGCTTAAAATAGCCTTTATTCTATGATAGCGTGCATTTGTCAGACATTTTTCTGTCCTCGTGTTGAAACACTAGAGAATATTTTTTTGTTTTTTGTTTTTTTTAAATATATTTTATTAATTTTTTACAGAGAGGAAGGGAGAGGGATAGAGAGTTAGAAACATTGATGAGAGAGAAACATTGATCAGCTGCCTCCTGCACACTCCCTATTGGGTATGTGCCTGCAACCAAGGTACATGCCCTTGACTGGAATCGAACCTGGGACCTTTCAGTCCGCAGGCCGATGCTCTATCCACTGAGCCAAACCAGCTAGGGCTAGAGAATATTTTTGAAGGAGAGAAGGTGGACAAACTTCATCTGCTCCCATGTTAGCCAAGGTCTAGGGTGACGTGTGCTATGCCTCTTCCCCAAGGCTTTTAGGATAGGAAGCCAACACTCCTCAGCAAGTAATTCACATGCAAAGGAACTTGCCTGGAATATGTTGGCTAGAAAAAATATATGATTAGCGGACTGGAATGTATCCAGCGGGGATCCTAGAACCATCACATTCACTGTTATTAAAAAAATAAATAAATCAGGGGAGTTTTACTTCAAGAATAGCTGAACCATTGGTTTTACTTCCCTCATAAAGGAGCCCTTTACTGCCCTCCCTGGCTCCTGGAGACGTGACTTGCAGCACATATCTGGGCCCTGAGTCATTCTGAACTCGGTGTGCCCGCGGACTGACTCAGTATCTGTGCCTATCCATGACTAAGCAACGGCAGACATTCCTTTAGCTCTTCTATCCAAATTCTGATAGATGCCCATTTTTTAAAATTAGTATGAAGAGATAAGAAGGCAAAGTAGGGTGGCCATTGTTAGGAGAGAATTCTGAAGTATTCTTAGCTAAAAAATCCGTTATTACTCAAGGAGGTTAATATTCTTGTAAAAATGCCGGATCCCACATGCTTTCAGAAGTTTAATCATATGGTCGTATTGCAATAAAAATATCACATATTCGATCTGTATCTTCAAAGTTTTATTAACACGTCAGCATTTCAAACAGCAACTTTAAGGTGTTTTTTTTTTTGGTATGAACTCATTGTTTGCTACCTTGATTTTACCAAATGACTCTTCACGTAGAGACCAACTACTTAAATAAAACACAGATCACACCCCCTGCTTTAAAAGACATTACGGAGAATTCATTGTATGTATATGGCATAGTTAACTTTTAATTGCTCATACAGGGGAAACACTATCAATCACATATGAGTCAATATGATACACAGATAAAGCCCACCTACATTTTTAGTGAGTTTCAGAATTAACTGCTTTTCTTTGCTGTTAGCTTATAAAAATATCATGCCTTTGCTTTTTCATTCTTTCCTAGGGTAGACCTGTGAATAAGCTATGGAATGGTTTAAAGACTGCTTAGGAGGAGAAGAGAAAAAAGCAAAGGCATAAGTGGTTCGTTCAGTAACACATTTTCTAATACCCAGGGTGTTCCCAGTGATCTCAGAGAGTGTTACAAAATTCTGGAAAGAACGTAATTTAAAATTCCTTTAATAAAATAATGCAACATGCTATTTTTCATAGGATGGGTAGCATGGAAAGTTCAAGTAAATAGATTAGGGAGCAGTGACTCCCTAAGCCTGGCAGAGAGGAAAGAAGAGTCCACAAAAGGAGAGGAATCAAGTCCAATGAACGAGTTTCTCCTTAGAATGTTTTAAAAAGTATATTGAATCCTTATACCGCAAGAATTTTCTTCCTTGCAAGGTTTTGCTTTGGTAGCTAAGCTATTACATTTGGCCTCTCCAAGATATATTTAGTGTTTAGAATAAAGAATCCTCAATAACATTTTTCATATAGGATAACATCCTCTCATTTCGGAGCACAAGAATTAAAAAAAAAAACCCTGAAATCTAACTTCACATTTTTCATCCCTAATACAAACTGCGTTCTCTTGAGATACTAGATTGCTTAAATAAGACATGTCAAAACCAGTATAATTTCATGGATGTTATGTGCAACACAGACTCCATATTTTCTGTTCAAATGTTGGGGTGTGGGAGATTATAGATGCACGGCCCATAAAGAGTTATAAATCTTTGTTTATTTTATTAAATATTATGAGACATGTCCTGAGGATGACAGATCAATAATGGTCCTTGTGGTTTCCTGATAGAAGGCTGCAATTATTTTCCTCCATTACAATTTAAATGTAACCCAATTTTACTCATCTATCATCTTTTTATAATAGTAATAAAGAAACATCACTGTGTGTGTTTCTGCCTATTCATATTGTTCCTTGTTTGCATCTTGTTTTGATTTTGTTTTCATTCAAAATTGTTCTAATCACTTTGCTTTCTTTCTTTGATGGTTCTGAGCAGTGACCCTTTAACTTGGCCACTCTTTCAGATGGAGATGGAAAATTACTACATTAAGTTTCCTTTATTTTGGGAAGCAGTTGGCTACTTTTTGCATTTGAGTATAAATGATAATTATAAACAAGAAAGCCTGTTAAGAACAACCTGTGAGTTTAAGTTTTTCTAAAACTTCATTATCTGCAAGTTCTTTAACGCATAGTATAACTTAAATTACATAAGCATAGTATATTCTAGTGCTTGGAAGTGAAAGTTGGGGAGCAAGCAGTATACTTTATACCTTCTAGCTCGATTATAGTACATTTCTGATTCACCCCCAAAACACCACCACTTCCCACCTCTCCTTTTTTTCTTCTTTCTCTTGAGTTATAAGAAGGACTTACACAAATTAAACATTATGGAGGTGAGTCACTTATAACAGAAGAGAAAGACCCTCATGATCAATAAAATCAGAATGTGCCTCTTCCAGAACACAATTCAATAATTTGAATCTGCCTTTCTTTATGTAAGTATTTCTTACAATAATAGCTGTTATTTATTATGTGCCATAAACTCAGTTTAGATCCTTTACAAACATTGTTGCACTTGTCCACACAATAGTCCTGCATGGAAGAAAACAGGTTCAGAGATTTTAAATAATGCTCTCATGGCCAAAGAGAAAATGGTGGGGTACAGATTTGAACCCTGATCTCTTGACTTCAGTCTTGTTACATTAGGCCATGCTGTCTCCAAAGAGCTAAATTATGGTCATCTGATTGTGCCAGGTACCTTATATACATTATCCCAGATTTTTACAAAACCCAGTGAAGTATGTGTTGTTATCCTCATGTTACCAATGAAGAGACTGAGGCACTAAGAAGCTAAGTAATGCGGCAGAAGTCACCCAGCTGGTAGGCCAGGACTTCTCTCCAGGTGTATCTGGCACCAAATGATGCATTTTTCATTTAACTGATTAATAATTGTTCATGAAGATGACCAAGATGTTGATGAAAATATCTGCTGCAAGTCTACTCTTTCTTTCTTTAAAAAAAATATATTTTATTGATTTTTTTACAGAGAGGAAGTGAGAGGGATAGAGAGTTAGAAACATCGATGAGAGAGAAACATCCATCAGCTGCCTCCTGCACATCCCCTACTTGGGATGTCCCCACAATCAAGGTACATGCCTTGACTGGAATCGAACCTGGGACCCCTGAGTCCGCAGGCTGATGCTCTATCCACTGAACCAAACCAGTTAGGGCTACATTAACTCTTTCGAATGGCTTACAGATAGAGCAAAACTTTGATAATGAGATTGCACAACAAACAGTGTGATATGATGACTGCACTTTCTGGTTAAGAGAGAATCCTTTTTAATTTCAAGTTTGACTGAAATTAAAAATCTTTCCAAATGTATTATTCTACTTCTCTTAGTAAGTATACTATAATTTAAGAAACAGGATCTTTGCTGATTTGGGGATTTAAAAAATTCCTTTATTCAATATTCTCATTTGTAGGAGACTGGGCCAATGTGTACTGATTCTAGTTTTTTCCTGGAATAATTGTCATGTTAACAAATCCTCTATATGATACTGCTGGAGATACCAGTTAATATGCTTAAAATTAACTAAATTTTTAATACTATTTGTCCCAACTATAGTATTCTACCCAAATTTGGTGCTTTATAAGTCTCCATATTACAGGGCATTTAAAAAATTACTTTATTTTGAATAATGATGTGCAGTTTAGGGACTATGCATTAGTCTCTAAAACAACTTCAATCAATTCTAAGGAGGTTAAGATATTTGACATTTGTGGGTGCATAATTTCATAAGTCTAAGTGTTGGAAGTCACTAGAAACAAACCCTTTAAGACTCACTTTCAAATGTGACACAGAAAATGGTTCCATTATGAAGATAACAATATATTCTTAGAGAACAACTGATATAATAATACAAATATTGCATGAATGGGATATTTGTGGCTTTAGGTAAGTTTCCAGAAACAGCCTCATATGTGAAGTACAGATAGCTTAGAGGTGAGCGTGATGTGCTCTGGAAACTATTAGATGACTCAAAAGAGGGCTTTGGTGATGTCCTCAATAGGAGAAGATGTATATAGAGTTTGTATAGCAAGTGTTTCACAAAATGTCAGAGGCAGAAAGCAACATGTGTGATCTTAAATAAGCAAGTCCGGCCTGACAGACCTCCTGGACCCCTGCGTTTAGAAGACCCTTCCTTAGCACTCTCTTTGTCTGGTCCTGTAATATAAACCCTTTTTAAAAAAATAGTAAACCAGTTTATTTACATAATACATATTTTGCCATGCAGCTTGTGAACTGCACTCAGATGATAACAAAGACAAGCACTATCTTGCTATTTAAAAATGCCTCATATAGAAAGATAATTGTCTCTTAAATGAGTTAACTACAACCTTATAAATCACTATAGACAATTTAAAACAGCCATGGATAATTTTAAAATGTAAAGCTGTCAGTAAGGAGCTTTTACATAGGTAAAATTAAAAATTTTAATAAATCCAGTAAAACAAAAATAACTTAAATCTACATTATTACAAGGCTCAGATTTGAAGGCAATTTTAAATAGTTATTCTTTAATATTAACAATGCCTTAAAATTTTTGCCAGTAGTGATGTGCACACAGTAGGTGGTCAATAAATGCTGATATACAGAAGTGTTTATATTGGCAGCAATCCATATTCATTCATTTCTATGTTACAATAAGTAAATCATAGTAAAGATAAGAATGAAAAAGGACAACTTTCTTACAATATTTAACACTTTCATGAAAAGATGAAATGTTTACTTGGTATAATTCTTCTTACAGTCAGACCTTTTATATTTGAAAAACAGTCTTAAACACATTATGCTTTTTTATTTAATAATTCAGATGACAAGTACTAAATAATTCATACACTATAACAAAAAATCAGGAATATTTTAAAAAATTAAAATAAAACTTAAGGTTTCAATGGTTTTGAGATTTATAACAAAAATGGTCCCAGACCTAAAATAAGTAGACTTCTTCATTTTTAAATTAATTGTAAATAGTGTATTTTGTTTGGCAAAGGTGACAAAATATCTATTTTAAAAAAATAATATCAACCGGCCGGTATGACTGATTGAACGGTGAACTATGAACCAGGAGGTTGAGGCTGACCTATGAACCAGGAAGTTGAGGTTCAATGGTAATATAAAACCTTTTTTTTCACATGGAGGGAAGCTCCAGGAAGGCCAGACAACCTCATCTTGGCTGTGCTCACACTTGAAGACTAGGCAGAAGCCTCAGAGGAGTTACTGCCACATCTTCCTTCCTTTCTTTCTTTCTTTCTTTCTTTCTTTCTTTCTTCCTTTCTTCCTTTCTTCCTTTCTTCCTTTCTTCCTTTCTTCCTTTCTTCCTTTCTTTCTTTCTTTCTTTCTTTCTTTCTTTCTTTCTTTCTTTCTTTCTTTCTTTCTTTCTTTCTTTCCTTCTTTCCTTCCTTCCTTCCTTCCTTCCTTCCTTCCTTCCTTCCTTCCTTCCTTCTCTCTCCTTCTCTCTCTCTCTCTCTCTCTCTCTCTCTCTCTCTCTTTCTTTCTTTCTTTCATTTTCCAATTACAAGAGAACGTTTATTTAGAAAGTCACAGAGGTAGAAAAGGTGAGCCAGCTAGGCTGCATGGGCTCAGGAAATAAGTTACAGGGGCAAAAAAAAAAAAAAGAAAGAAAGCAAAAAAAAAGGCCCTTGGAGCTCAGGGGAGAGAAAAACAAAGGTCATGTGCCTGGGGGAAAGAAGAGGGGAAGGGAAGGGCGGAGATGTGCTCCAGACACAGCATGCCAGGGAAAGAAGGGGCGAAGGTGAGGGCATGCTCCAGAGGCAAAGAACTGTTTTCCAAAGGCAAGAATTCTAGGTGAGGTCTTAGGGGAAGGTCCCAATAGAATACTCATCAGCTTTATGCCGATGCACCAAAATGAGATTTATTCTTCTGACTTCATCAGTCCTTGGGTGTGATTGGCACAAATAGCACTAACTGGATTTCTGTTATCTATCTCCCTGAGTAGGGTGATTTGCCAAATCTTTCTTAACCTTGTCCACAGAGCACACAATAATCCCTCAATAAAGATCTGATTGATTATTCATGTTAATAACAAAACTACAATATGAGTCTATTCACCAAAATAGAAACTCAGTTCTAAGAAATTGTTAGAAGGGTCACCTGATATTTTGCCAAGTAAATTTGCCAAGACAAAATGGAGTCATTTTATTGCTTAGAGTCTCTCCAAACTAGTTGGATCTTGTAAGTAATTTTGTTTTTTTTCTGTGAATAATGGCTCTAGGTATCTCACTTTATGCTGATTATATGCTGATTACTGGAACAATCTGAGGGTTTTTTTTTTTTTTTTTTGCGTGTGTGGAATTAATTCGTATATAAAACTGAGAATGTGAGTAGTCTCATTCTTGAAATAATTTTCATTTTTAGAAACCAGAGAAGATAAACAGGCAAGTAAACAGAGGAGGTTTGAAGGTATTTATCTTTATGAAATTTGGCCAGTGTAAAAGTTGGCTTCCCTTATAAGAAGCTTATGTTGGCAAGTTTTATCTTGTTTCCCACAAGAATTTCTGTGATGGGAGTGATAATGATTTCAGGTGTGGCTCGTACATTTTGGCCATTTTTTCCATGGCAATAAAACTGACCTGAATTCTATTCAATAATCCTGCCTGTTTGTTCCCCTTGGAATATTACAAAAGCCAAAGGGGTAAGATAAAGTTCAGCTGTGTTTTGAGAATTTTACAATTGATAAATACTTTTAACATGAACAAAATAAATAATAAGATATCAACATACCCTCATAAGTTGTCTCTTTTTAATTTTTAAGAAAACAAGATTTAAATAGCTCATGTGCTCGAGAGCCCTGGAGTAGTTCCTAATAGACACTTTTAAACTTGTGTTTCTGAAGCAATTTATAGGATGCAGGACAAGTGTTTCCTCTAGAATGCTATTAATATTACACTTTTATTTCCTAATTCCAGGTTTCTGAAAGTCCTTTTGTTTACTTCCACTTTTTCGTATTTTCTAGTGAAGGAAAGAGGCAGTCTCATGAGAATATCATTATTTCTTACAGAGTTTGCAACATATATTAAACATTGGCATGGAGAAATAAGTCTTGGTTGGGATATATATGCATGCACATTACATATATTCATAAGACTGTGGAAGGGGAAAGAGAACAGTCATGTCTGTAGTTCACCAAAAGATGAATTCATTTTCTCAGAAGTTTCTAGCTTTATAAAAAAAATTACTTAAAGTTCCTATCTGGGAAAGCATCCCAGACATTTCAGCAAGAGTGAGCCAAATGTTTCTGAATTCATATGCCCTTGGTACACCTCAGCAAATTACTTACTTTCTTTCACCAAGGACATGCTTAATGTTCTTCCTGCATGCAATTATAACCTTTCCTACTTAGAGCGAAAGCTGTTAGAATGAGATATACTTTTCTAAAGTCAACTTTTCTTGAGGAAATCTTCCTATCTGTTCATTCAATTACAATAATTAGTAGTTATTATGTTAGGAGCCATAGCCAAGTCCATATATTCAAATCTGGGTACAAACCAAAAAAGCTTAAAGCCATGATGAACTCTAAATTTGGTGCTCTTTCTTGGGCATCAAATGATGTGATGACTAGCAGGATAAATCCCAAGGTTTATCTAAATCAAAGTAACAATTTTCCTAACCCTGCCTGTGAAAATACCACTTCATGTAAATATAAATAATCATATATCAAAAATAGTTATATTTGTAAATATCAAATGCCAACCATACAAAAAGTACCAAACCAGAACTTTGTAGAGCACTATATATTCAAATAGGAAGTCCATGACTGATGTCAAGATCCAAAAGAGGGACTTCTGGTCAAGATGATGGCATAGGTAAAATGTGATCTTCACTTCCTCCCACAACCACATAAAACTACAACTAAAATACAGAACAATCATCATTCAGCACTGCCTAAAATCTGGCTGAATGGAAGTCCTCCAACTAGAGAAATAAAGAAGAAGCCACATGGAGACTGGTAGGAGGGGTGAAGAAGCAGAACAGGCTGGCCCCACATTCACATGTGGCAGATAAAAATCAGGAGGGATATGTCCACTGCAGAAGTCCCACCTGAAGAGAGAGGGGTCCCAGCGCCATCCCAGGGTTCTAGTGCCAGGAAGAAAAGTCCCCATAACATCTGGCTGTAAAATACCAGCAGGGATGAGGCTGAGGAAGAACAAGGGCTGCTGGAGTCCCTGGCAATTCCTTTTAAAGGCCTGTGCACAGACTCACTCAGACTTACTCCCTCAGTGCTGGGGCAGAAGCTCAAAAAGCACTAGAGACAAATGGGGAGTCTGGTATCAGGGCAAGGGCTGGGGAGGGGTCAGCTTTATCCCAGACAGAAGTGCTGGCAGAGGCTATTGTTTCTTTGATAAGCCCCTCACCCCCTTTACCCCTACAGAGCTAGTAGGCAGCCTCCATATCTGAGATTCCAACAACCTGGTTCACACTGTTTGCCCTGACCTGGTGTTTCCCTGAGACCCAGTCCCACCCAACTTTGGGGCCTACCCAAGCAATTTCCAATGGCTTTTCCATATGAATGGCTTGTCTTGGCTCATGCTTTAGCTTTTCCTAAAATCTCTCAAACAAGCAGCTTCTGGCCTCAGTGTGTCCTGTACCTCAAGCTAAGTAGCCCCAGGCCTGGCACTAGTAGCAGCCAGCTTTTTCCCCAGCTTGGCCTCACCTGGCACCTCCAAGTCTAGCACAATTAGCGGCCATCTGCAGATCACATTATAGCTTATGCCAGGTGGCCCCAGAAAGAACACAAGCAGTGACTGACCTTGGTCTGCATCTCCCCAGAGGCCCTAGACCCAGCACATTCAGTGAACAGTTTCAGACCACATTAAAGCAACACCCAATCACATCCATAAGTGACACACTCAAGGGGTGGACTCAACTGGCAGCAGAGGCCCGCTGAAGTAAGTCCTCCTCTGTGGGATGGGCCCCTCCACAGGTGATTCTCCACAATTGTCAGAAATTGGTTGTTACAGCCAGTCCTTGAAGTTGATTACCCTGGGGATAAATACCTCCAGTTGATGTGCCAACAGCAATCTAAGCTCAGCTACAAGAGAAGAGTGTACATAGCCCACACAGAGGGCACAATTTAGTGCCCAGCTTGGGTGATCAAGAAGGCTGTGTCACTGGACCCTATAGGACACCTACTGCATTAGGCCACTCCACAAGACTGGGAGATGTGGCAGTTCCACCTAATATATAGAAACAAACACAGGGAGGCTACCAAAATGAGTAGACAAAGAAACAAATCCCAAATGAAAGAACAGAACAAAACTACAGAAAAAGAACTAAATAAAATGGAGACAAGCAATCTATTAGATGCAGAGTTCAAAACACTGGTTATAAGGATGCTCAATGAACTTAGTGAGAACTTCAACAGCATAAAAAATGACCAATAAGAAATGAAAGTGACACTAACTGAAATGAAGAATAATTTACAGGGAATCAACAGCACAGTAGATGAAACTGAGAATCCAATTAGCAATTTGAAATATAAGGAAGAAAAAAAAAAACACCCACTCAGAACAGCAAAAAAAAAAAAAAGAATTAAAAAAAATGAGGATAGTGTAAGGAACCTCTGGGACAACTTCAAGCATACCAACATTTGCAGCATGGAGGTATCATAAGAAGGGAGAGAGAGAGCAAGATATTGAAAACATATTTGAAAAAATAATGAGAGTAGATTTCCCTCACTTGGTGAAGGAAAAGACATACAAGCCCAGGAAGTGCAGAGAGTCCCAAACAAGAGGAACCCAAAGAAGGCCCACACAGGACCAGGACACATCATAATTAAAATGCCAAAGGTTAAAGACAAAGAGAGAATCTTAAAAGCAGCAAGAGAAAAGCAGTTATCACAAGGGAGCTCCCTTACTGTCATCTGATTTCTCAACAGAAACTTTGCAGGCCAGAAGGAATTGGCAAGAAATACTCAAAGTGATGAAAAGCAAGGACCTACAACCAAGATTACTCTACCCAGCAAAGCTATCATTTAGAATTGAAGGTCAGATAAAGAGCTTCCAAGCTAAGAAAAAGCTAAAGGAGTTCATCACCACCAAACCAGTATTATATGAAATGTTAAAGGGAATTCTTTAAGAAGAACGAAAAAGATAAAAATATGAACAATAAAATGGCAAAAAATACATATCTACCAAAAATTGAATCTAAAAAACAAAATAAACACACAAGCAGAACAGAAACATACTCATGGATGTAGAGAACATTTTGGCAGTTGCCATATGAGAGGGGATTTGGGGGTATGGGTGAAAAAGGTGAAGGGTTTAAGAAGTACAAATTGGTTGTTACAGAATAGTAATGGGGATATAAAGTACAGCATTGGGAATATAGTCAATTATATTTTTAATAGGTATGTATGGTATGTGATTTATTGGGATGATCACTTAGTAAGTTATATAATGTCTAATCACGGGTGTACACCAGAAATCAATATAATAAGGTATGTTAACTTTAGTAGAAAAATAAAAAAAAAATTAAAAAAAGAATAGAAATGAAAATTAATCATGAACATTCTCAGGGCTATTTTTTTGGGGAAGGGAGAAGTATGATTCAACACTGATCCTAAACTTTTTCTCAGAAAAGCACATGTCAGAATGGCATCTCAGAAGCTTGTTTAACCAGACATTAACAGTAAAGGAAATTTACATCTGTACTAGTGAAAGTTCAAGTTCAAAAGAAATATATGGGTTTGTTTGTATATTTTTAAAAAAACACATAACAAGGATTTGGGGAGCAAGAAAATTTCCTCTCTAGCATCCCAGGTTATTTAGAGAAGTATATTAGCTCATTTGAAGATGTTTTATTTACCAACATTTTGGAAGAGATTTTTTGGTTTGTTTTGATCTTAGTTGTTTCTTTAAGTAATGCCAAAAATATAGACCATTTATTTGCATATTAGTGAGAAAATGGTGCCTCATAAGGAAAAAGCCTTTTTAAACATTGTAAAGACTCTACTGAAGATCTTAATTATTGTGTTTTACAGAAATTGCAGTTGCGTTAAACTTTGTCTAAATCTGACCAGAACTACTCAAGCTTATATGAGAAATAAGTTTAATAATCTGAAGCGTTGGCAAATATGCAAACCCAAATTGTAAAAATACATTATTTTTTCTTTTTATTACCACATTGAGTTTTCTCAAACTGTGATTTTACTTTTAAATGAAGATTTAATTTCTAAATTTTCTTGGAAAGAATAAATAAATATTTTGGATTAAGACCATTTATCAAGCACCAAAAAGCCATTGGTATTCTTTTCTAGACTGGTACCTATTTTGATTTATACCTCATAATTTGTAAGTAAGTGGGGCATCTGTGTGACTTACCCTATTAAAGCAGTGTTCATGGTTGGGTCCATAAAAATGCTGAAGACATCTCACATTGTTTTTGTTGACGATCTTGTTGAAGAATTCATTGACATACTTGATAGGGAATGCACAGACGGCAGAGCGATTCATTGGCTCAGCAGAATCTGGCTTGCTTTGGGCAAACACTCCATAGAGAATGTCATCATTCAGGTTGGCGCCTATCTGCCTAGCAAGATGGGCCCCAGGCTTACTGACATATGCAGCTTGAAGAATATTAAACACTTCCTCCCTTGGGGATCGCTTTCTTCTCTTTTCCGTGAGAATACACTCCAGAGGCATTTCCATGTAGGAATGCAATCCAGAGTCTACGGAACAGAACCTGATTATTCTTGTGTGAAAAGACTGGGCATTGAGAGTTTCCCGTTGGACTGTCAAAAAGTAAATGAAATGGTTGCTTTCAAAGGCGTGGACATACTTGATGGGGTAAGAATCTCGGAATTCAGGTAGAACATCAATATAGGACTGGTCTGTCAAAAACTTAAAACCATCTTGAGTTTCCTTTAACCTTCTCACCGATATCGAATGCAAAGAATAATCTGGAGGGTAAGAAGAATTTATGGTATTGCCCACGAAGAAGTTGATGAACCGGTGCTTTTCAGACATCAGGACCTTGGTTCCCAGGGCACTCACCACACAGTCGGGACACTGGCTGGGCTCTTCTTCCGTCTGTGGGGAGTACATGCAGTGAACCTCGGACTGTACGTCAGCAGGATTGTAGGCAGGAAGGACGTGTCGCTGGCAGGTCCCTCTGTGAACGCTGCCACAGCTAATGAGTTGATCGTCATAGTACGTGTCAACAAGCAGAGCCATGTTGATGTTATCTTTCCAAACGCCACCAGAAACATTGGCTTGGTGGCTGCAATCTTGGCATGGGAAACAATCCGGGTGTTCCAGCATGGGCCCCGTCTTGTACTCAGCAACCTTCTGAAGGTCTCTGTCATTTAAAACATAAATGTAGTTAACGGCACCGAGGTAAATGTGATGCTTGTGTAAAACGACGTTCTGGATGGGTGTTTCCGCAGTGAAGTTGGGAAGCTGATACTTCATGTTCACATTCATCTCAGACTTCACTAGTGCCTCCTTGCACTCTCCATCACTCTTCCGCACCAAGGTAATCAGAAGCACAAGGATGCCAGGTGTAAGCACAGTAGGGGCCTTCATGGTAGAGTTTATCTGCCAAAACACATACAAGGAGAGAGCAATTTAGTTGTCATTAGAAACAAAGGAGATATGGAAAGAACTATACCAGTGAAGCTATCAGAAACAAAGCTTCCTCACTGAAAATTTTACATCGGGGGAAAACAAAAACTCTAGCTAGCTGGTTTCACATAAAGATGCATTGTGCCATTGGACATGACTCCACATAGTTTAATTTTAGAACTCAAGCCAGAATGAGTAATTTAGAGACCCATTATGAGAGGCAAACAATGTTCTGTATTAAGAATGATAGTGCAACCAAGTTAGACTCACTCAGCAATGAAGTCAGAAACATAAGAAATTTCTTTCTTAACCCTTTGCTGTTTGTTTAATGTGGTTTAATACCTGTGGTTAATGACTAGGTTGATATTCAAAATTTTCAGTCAAGTAAAGGAATTGTGGTTCAGATTCATTTATTCTAGAAATCACAGCAGGCATTGTTTCCCTGGAAGCATGTAGAATTACGAGGCTAAATTTAGTTTCCTTTTGGAACAAAACAATCATAAATTCTAGAAGCAAATGGTCACATGCTGTTTATAATAGGATTTTGTGTGCAGATGAAAGGTATGGTTATAATTCAGCTATAGTTGACCTATTGTTTTGGATAGACAAATGCTTAACTTAATGTAAGGTCATGGGAACATAAAAACAGTAAGCTGAAAATGTATAAAATAAAATTAACCTTCAGGACTAAAGTCCTAGGATTATTTCACAGGGAAAAACAGCATATTGTTTATTACCAAGTCAAAAGCTATTTAGTAAAAAGAACATTATTTTAACATTCTGTTTTATGCATATGAATAATATTTTCTACTAGGAAGCAGAGTGGATTTGTGATTCAGTTTTTAAAATTTTCATGTACACAAGTTATAAACATTGCAAATTCTACTTATAATAATTACAGACGGGTAGTAGGCTGGAAGGATAGGCCTTAGAATGAATAGAAACTAAATAGCCCTTATTTATTTCCCCTTTTTAATGCATAAATCTGATAGACATTGGGAGCATCTAAAACATACTAAATATTATTATTATTCTGAAGTCTACCCTAAGGCCTACAAAAATCACAACAGAATTCATTCTTGCACTATGGGAAATGGGAGATGGCCCCTACCCTTCAGTGAACCTACTATGTGGTTGAGAGATAACACACATATGCAAATAATTATGATACCTGGAATTATGATACCCTGCATAGCACAAACCAAATGCTAAAAGCATCAAGAGAGGGAGGCATGGCCTGTACGTAGGATTGCTATGATTATGAGAAATAGAGACAAGTCTAAGTGTTGGAAGGTTCAGAAGAAAAAGGACAAGGTCTGTTTGGCTCATCACTATATCCCAAGTACCTGGCACAGAGTCTAGAACACAGTAGATGTTAAATAAATACACATTGAATAAAAATTAAGCGATAAGTTCAAAGTCACAGAAAAGGTAAATATAGTAGCCAGAACTTAAATCCAAATATTTTGGACTAAAAAAAATCAAAGATAATTATACTCTACTAAATTTTATAGGAATTGGGGTTTTATTTAATAGAAAGTCATTAAAGGGTTTTGGGCGGTAGAGCCATATAACCCAGGTTTTACTCTAGGAGGACTGATCTGGAGGCAAGGTGGTTTAGAGCAGGGAGAAGCTGGCAGCGGGAAGACCAGACGGCACACTATTCTAACAGCCCATAACCAGGTAACAAGGCCCAGCCAAGATGGTGGTACCAAATAATAGAAAGGGATGAATGAGAGACATACATGAATATAACTGACACCTAAATTGGTGGAGTACAAAGGAGAAGGCAAAGATGATTAGTGCTCATCTGGGAAAAAGTGGAACAAGTTACAAAACTAGTGCAGTCAGGAGGAGAAGGTTGGGTTGAAGACATAGGGATATAACGAGTTGGGTTTAAAATGTTGAGTTTGATATGATTTTGAGAAATGTGTGAAAATATTCTAATATAGGAATGACTGGTATATTTTTAAATTGTTCATCAGGAAGTAGGTGTCCAGAATAAGTGAAGAATGAAGATTCCAAGCAGACAGAGCATTTGTGTCAAACAGTAGAGGAGAATAAGGAAAGGATTCTGAGGAGAAGCCTGCCCTCACTGGGAAATAGGCACAATTGGTCTTGGTTGAGACAATATCCATCTTGGGTGAGACAGTGGCAAATGGAAGCTTGAGTGTCAAGTATCTTCCATCTCTGAACTAGAAAAAATGAACATTCGGGACTCAGCCTTGCTGGACTAACTGGGATGCTAGATTGACTACAAATAAACTTTGCGTGTTATCTGCACAGACGTGATGGTTAAAACCAAGAGTATGCTCATGGGGAGATAAGATGAAAGAAGAGAAGACAAATGAACCAAAATCTTGGGAAAAACAGTGAAGGAGTTAATAAAGGTAAGTTTAGTGAGGCATCAAGCAAACCTGTATTTCATAGTCACAGAAGCCCGGCCAGGTGAGAGGCTCGAGGAAGAGGATGTGGTCCACACGTAAGCTCTTTGGTGACCTTCATGAGTAGTTTTTCAGTAGATTCAATAGTGGTGTTGGACACTAAATTGCAAAGGAATGTGTGGTGAGGAAGTAGAATGTTTGTTAAAGGAATGACAAGAGGAAGGCAATACCAGGGTAAAGAGGAGTTTATTCTTAAATTGTAGAAAAGACATATGCTTATTTGTAGATCTCCTTTTCTTCCACTAACATGTATTGGTGCCTACTAAGGGTTAAGCAGGGTAGTAGCGCTGGGAATTCAGACATGGGGCCTCTCCCTAGGAAGCTCATGGTCACTTGGTGGAGGCATGGGTTTATAGATGGCGATGGGGGTGTGTAGGAAGGGCAGCCAACCTGGAAGTAATGCTAGAGCTGAGGCATGAAGGAGGCTAAAGAATGGAAATTCCTAGGAGGCAGAGCAGTTTGTGCAAAGATATAGAGGCAAAGGGGAGCACATGGCCTGGTCAGGAGAACTGAAAGTAGTTGATCCTGGAGAGGTGGGGAAATCAAAGAGGGCAAATGAGGGAGAGAGAAATTATTGGAGCAACATTCCAAAGGAACAAAAAGAGGCATTTTCAAGAGCCCTGGAACATAAGACAAGTCACTCTCTCTAAGACCGAGGAGAGGATCAGAAATCAGATGAAGTATAGGGACACTAAAGGAGTTCAGGGCACATGATCTCAAATGTTAACAAATAAATTACAGTATATGACCATCTGCTGAAAGTGATGAAAACAGCGAGGGCTTAGGGACTTCAGGGTGGAGGAGGAGGAGATTTAGAATAGCTGCAGTAGGGCATGCAAACTGAGATCAGCAAGAAATGAGAGAAAAGATTGCTTAGTAGTTCTGAGTACTCCTATGAGATAAAATACAATGTATTCTGACTTCCTCTTCATGTTTATGAAAGATATGGAAGAAACCTAAGGCAGAAGGTAAGGACATAATGATTTCAGGGTCCAAAAGAAGGCACTTGATTAGGTATATAGGCTTTGAAGGCTAGAAAACTAGTTGGTCCAAAGGGCAAAATAAAGCTTCCTTAGGGTAAAAAAAGTGGAACAGAAATCATATAATAAAAATAACATGTTGAGTGCTTATCATATACCAGGCATTCTGCCTAAACCATCTGAATTATTCTTTATAAACATCCTGTAATTATTCTTTATAAACATCTCCTCTTTTAGATGAGCAAACTCGCCCAAAATAACACAGTTAGAATCAGATTCAATCCCATGTCTGGCTGATAGGAATCTGTCCAGACTCTTAAATGCTTCACTAACACTGAAGTGGCTTCCCTTACTAAGCAGAAGTTAGACAATCAGAGCTCTGGTGATAGCCCTTACCCTCTCTAGCTGTGTGCTTTCAGGCAATTCATCTACCTCTTAAATGCCAGGGTTTGATATCTTCACATCATTATCTATAACTAGAGGCCCGGTGCATGGAATTTGTGCAAGGGGGGTGTGTGCCTCAGCCCAGCCTACACCCTCTCCAATCTGGGGCATCCCTCTCACAGTCCAGAACTGCTGGCTCCCAACTGCTCGCCTGCCTGCCTTCCTGATTGCCCCTAACTGCTTCTGCCTGTCAGCCTGATCACCCCCTAACCACTCCCCTGCCAGCCTGATTGATGCCTAACTGCCCTCCCCTGCAGGCCTGGTCACCCCTAACTGCCCTCCCCTGCAGGCCTGGTCACCCCTAACTGCCCTCCTCTGCAGGCCTGGTCCCCCCCAACAACTGCTCTCCCCTGCAGGCCCGGGTCCCCCACAACTGCCCTTCACTGGAGGCCCGGTCGCTCCCAACTTCCCTCCTCTGCCAGCCTGGTCACCCCTAAATGCCCTCCCCTGCAGGCTTGATCACCCCCAACTGCCCTCCCTTGCAGGCCTGGTCCCTTCCAACTGCCCTCCCCTGCTGGCCATCTTGTGGCAGCCATCTTGTGTCCACATGGGGGCAGCTATCTTTGTCCACATGGGGATAGCCATCTTGTGTGTTGGAGTGATAGTCAATTTGCATATTACTCTTTTATTAGATAGGATAGAGGCCTGGTGAACAGGTGGGGGCCGGCTGGTTTGCCCTGAAGGGTGTCCTGGATCAGTGTGGGGGTTCCCTTGGGGCGTGGGGCAGCCTGGGTGAGGGGCCTGTGGTGGTTTGCAGGCCAGCCACGCCCCCTAGCGACCCAAGCAGAGGCCCTGGTATCTGGGATTTATTTATCTTCTACAATTGAAACTTTGTAGCCTTGAGTGGAGGCCAAGGCAGTCCAGGGCTGCGAAAGCTTGGCTTCTTCCATCGCCGGGGGCAACTCAAGCCTCCTGCTCTCTCCAGCTCCATGGCTGACACCATTTTTCTTGGGATTTATTTATCTTCTATAATTGAAATTTTGTAGCCTTGAGTGGAGGCCTGGGCCTGCCAGGGTGTGCGGAAAGCTTGGCTTCCTCCATTGTCGGGGAAACCCAAGCCTCCTGCTCGCTCTGTGGCTGCAGCCATCTTGGCTGGGTTAATTTGCATACTCGCTCCTGATTGGCCAGTGGGCGTGGCTTGTGGGTGTAGCAGAGTGATGGTTAATTTGCATATCACTCTTTTATTAGATTGGATAATAAAAGCGTAATATGATAATTAAACCAGACATCCAAATGACCTTCCGGACGTCCTTCTGGATGACCTTCTGGATGAAGCTGGGGCTGCGAGGGCTGAGCCCCTTGCATAAATTTTTTTGTGCATCGGGCCTCTAGTCTATATATATATATATAAAAGTCTAAGTGACCAACTGCCGACTGTCCAGTAGCTATGACGTGCAATGACCACCAGGGGGCAGATGCTCAACACACAGGCATGGAAACATGGAACAGTCTGATGAATCTCAGAAAGAAAGGAGAGGGGAAAGGGTGGGAAGAGATTAACCAAAGATCTTATATGCATACTAGAGGCCTGGTGCACAGATTCGTGCACTGGTGGGTCCCTTGACCTGGCCTGCAGGAATAGGGCTGAAACCAGCAGTCTGATATCCCCCGAGGGGTCCCGGATTGCAAGAGGGCACAGGCTAGGCCGAGGGACCTCACCGGTGTGCAAATTTGTGCACTGGGCCTCTAGTTTTAAATAACAAAAAGAGATCACATCTTTGAAAGCACTTTGTTATATAGTGTATATAAAAATAAAGAGAGGTGTTTACTTGCTATTTTTATGTATAGTTCTCATTGTTTTGAAATGAACACATTCCCTTTCAATTTAGTGTCTAATACCACTAGAAATTTTTTAGCACTGATGGGGGGAGAATGACAAGAAGTAGGAAAAAAAAAGAATTTGGGGCAAGTTGTCCTTTTAGAAGATAAATATAAACTGTAAAAAAGCTGCAAATGTACATCTAAACCTTCTAGACTATATTAGGCAGAAAAATTAAATGCACTTCTCAATATGGTACTGGTATATCTTTAAAATTGGAAACATTAGCCAAATATATTATTTCTCACCATATTTTCTGTAGGAAAAAATAATAAGAAAGAAAACAAATGAACTATTACTGTCAAAAGAAAAAAAAAAGGCATAACAACCAATTTGCATCTTAGTTGATGTCCATTAATGCAGTGCAGAGAAAAAAATGACTTTTTTTTCTTTCCAAATTTGCTGAAGGAGCCTTCAAAATGATCTTTATAAAAAACTAGTAGCCTGGCACACAATTTCACGCACATTGAAAGGAAATTAATTAGAAGAAATATTTTAGTATCATTGTTCTCCCTTTCTCTGTAATAGAAGTGTCAACCAAATTCACGATCGACAATGACAGATCGAAACACATGCATGCAATTGGCGCCAGCCAGAGCTTTATATATATATATATAAACTTGCTTAATTAAACCTGCTTTCTGATTTAGCTAAACTTTTTCCAGCCCAGTGAAGCACCCCAATTTCTCTTTCAGGTAATTGTCAGCAACACAGCAGTAAATATCAACATGCAGCAGATTATTATTGTAGCTCATGCAGGGAGAACAAAGGGTAAAGTATTTAACTACATCAGTGTTTGACTATATTCTGCACAGTGAGAAAACCCGAAGTCCACCATTTCTTATTTCTTTTTAGTCAGGTCAAGTTTCTAAGCTTTCTAAATTTCCATTTTCTGGCTAATGAAAAGAAAATAGGATTCTACCGAGTCTCCTATCTACCTATTCCAGGACTTCTGTGAAGGATCAAATGAGATGAGGTATGGGAAAATGCTTCACAGACATTTGATTAATGTGTAAAATGTTTGCACCTGACCATAAAGCAAGTCATGTTCCTGGGCTGAAGAGACTCCAAGGAGGCTAGTCGCTAGGGAGAGGAAGCTGGGTGTTGCTACATGACGTCATTACTCAGCGCCCACTGTTTCCAGGCTGGGCTGGGCTGTGGGCTACATTTTGCCATCTCCCATGGGCTCTCAGCAGTGTCGGCTGTGATTTGGTGGGCTGTTGTCCCAGGGTGGTGATGAGCCCTGTGTCCCACTTGGGTAAGGTGACCAGATTTTAACATTGGTAAAGCGGGACACCATTGACCGGGGGTAGGGGGGTGGGGGGGTGGGGGGGGGGGAGGGTTCTTGATTAAAAATTTGGTCTATATAGAGCAACAAAAATTTTCAGAGAACGCAAAAATAGTATTGTAATATATTTTTTAAAATTTCAACATAAGTACAATTTACAAATATAATAAATAAAAAAATTATGTATAGTATTATTTTATTCTTTGGCATATTTCTCATTTGAGTGAATTTTTTTTAGTAGATTGCTGTCGTTGTTTAAAAGGTCATGAAATTTTTCACAAGAATTTGTTAAATTATATTTCACACATAAAATGGCTTTCAAAGTCTCAACACTTAATTGTGATTTTTCTGATGTCCACACTTTATTTACCGTAGAAAAAACGCGTTCAGTCGCAGCATTAGTTCTTGGTAAGGACAGCGCGTATTCCACAATTTTTAGTGCATTATTTATCCTGGCTAAATAGCCACATGGCCGCTGAGAACCGTATATTCCCTTCCCGTTCTCCCACCGTTCCCTAGCGTGTCGTGCATTCTTTCCAAAATTCGGGACTTTTTTAAAACGCCGCGGGACGTGGGACAAATTGTTAAAAATCGGGACTGTCCCACCAAAAGCGGGACATCTGGTCACCTTACACTTGGGGGAAGCCGAGTGTTGCTTTGTAGGCGCCAGGTCTGCAGTGCCGTTTCTCTGTAAATGGCCAGTGTGTGTCATGGCAGCTCCTGCGTTGAGTGTCTGCCCCCTGGTGATCAGTGTGCATCATTGTGACTGGTTGGACAGTCAGACACTTAGCATATTAGCCTTTTATGTATATAGTAGGTTCTTGGGTTACTTAGAGATCCGTTCCTGCGGCACGACATAACGTGATTTTCGCCAAAGTCGGAACCCACCTACATAAGCACCTACGTCACTCACATGGAGCACATACACAGCAGTAATGAAGTGAAACAGTAAAAAAATTTAAAAGAAAGATAACAATTCCTGACCTTTACTTGTGGTAAATAAATAATAAAAAACATAAAGCACATATGTACGTATGTCAAAATGACGGAACTTTATATTTAAAAAATAAGGTTCATATCTTAAGGTTGGTACATAAGTCACTCATGGTACTAAACCTCAATGAACTAGAATCCAAGAAAATGTACAAATGAGTAATGAGCTTTTTAAAAAAACTTCACTGGAGGGCATGCTTATTGATTTTGATCTTTAGAGACAGCAGAAGGAAGAGGAAAACAAAGAGAGAGGGAGAGAGGGAAGGAGATAGAGAAGGGAGAGAGAGAGAGAGAGAGGAAAAGACAGAAACATCAATTGGTTACCTTTCTATAACACCCTGACCCGGGGATCAAACCCACAACCTAGGTATATGTGCCCTGACCAGGAATCGAACCTGCAACCTTTCAGTGTATGGAACAATGCTCCAAGCACCTGAGCCACCCCAGCCAGGGCAGTAATGGGCTTTTTGTTATCTCACTTGATAACAAATCATACGAAGACCAATAGGGAAGGAGGATGTTTTTTTCTATTTAAAGCAAAAGCCTTGCAGAACACCCCTGGAGTTAGTAACCCAGTCTCCTAAGCCTTCTTTAGATTTTCTTGCTAGCAAACGGGGATGCCATTTTTTAGATTGAGAAGTCAAAGAAAAGGTTAATCTTTTTTTTTTTAATTATTAAAGCCAAAAAAAAAAAATGAGATTCAAGACCATTGTCCACAACATGATTTTTAATTAGAATACAGGTTTCTGTTTAATCTTCAGACAATGAGAAAACTTGATTACTTGATTACCCCATTTCCTTGATTATTTCAACTTAGCAAAGGGGTCAGACTAGATCTTTTCTGGGAAATGGTTGTGTCATTCATATGGAATGGAGGGAGAACTTTCTAAAGTATCTGTTGCTGAGCTGTCTACCCCAGTGACACTGACAGTTAACTGAGTGACAGCTGAATAGGCAAGTGCACAGGCTCTGGAGACAGACTGTTTGAATCCATTCACTGTATAACCTTGGGCAGCTAACTTCTATGAGCCTCTGTTTTTTCATTTGAAATATGCACGTGATTACAGTACATACTTCACTTGTTGTGATGATTACTCTGAGGATTACATGAGTTAATGCATGCAAGCCAGCAAGACCAGTGCTTGGCACACAGAAGGCCAATAAATGTTTTCTGTTATTATTGCTTGTTCATACCCTCAATAAACACTTTTGGAGCATCTACTATGTTCTCGATATTGTGCAGAGTACTAAAGTCACAAAAATGAAAAAAAAAAGTGTCAGTGAAATCTCAGACTAGCGGAGGATGCAGACAAACAAACCACAGTTTAAACTCAATGTCAAAAGGTCAATGTGGCCCCAAAAGGGGAATGCTTAAGGAGGCTAGTGGAGGCATGTGGGCTTTACCAATCAATCAATCATGGTCCTTTCCTCACAGTGCTTTCACAGGACTGAGGGGCAGCAGGAGGAAGAAGTTGAGTTTCAGCAGTGGCGGTGCAGCCAGATACTTGTATGGGACAATTCCTTTGGCCTCAGTTGCTTTCTTATTTGTAAAATGATAGTGTTGAACCAGTCGTGTACTGGAGTCCTTGGGCACTGGCGCGTGACAGCCTACTATGTGCATCTCTTCCCAGCGCACATTCAGCAATTTGCAATTGGGAATACTCCCAGTTTGCAATTGGGAATACTCCCAGTTTGCAATTGGGAATGGGGGAGTATTTACACCATAGAAATAGGCCAGCACTACAAATCAGGGCTTTTTTTCCTCTGCTGGAGGGACAGTTATTAAATATTTACAAGCATACTCCTGGGTTGAACTTATGAACTCCAAAGTATTTTCCAACTCCAATAATTTTCAACTCTGAGATGGTTTTCTACAATTACATTTTATACCATTGCCATTTTATTTGTCATATATTGCTTTCATTTCTCCATTTCTATAATCTGCCAGATCAAGCTGTGTGAGCAATTTTAGTATTTATATTGGTAGTGATTCCAGAAATACTTTTGCTTTTCATATACTTTTATCTTGATATATTTATTCCTGTGATGTGCCTGGATAAGGCTTTCAATACGGAATGTCTCTTTTTACTGTTTGTTTTTTTCTTTCTGTCTGAAATAGTGCTGGCCATTTAACCAACTATGAGTTCTTTACTAAAAGGAAATGTAAAGATGATTCAAACAGACTGACTAATTTATTCTCTCAAAATGTTGTGCACATACATAGTAGATGAAACTGAATCATACATAAATCATTGCTTTATTTCTTTTCAGTTGGTAGTTAAGATAATTTTACTGGCAAAACATTTCCTATCTGAGCCTATCTTCACTATTGTCATCATCGTTGTTCTCATCATTACCAACAAAATCTTGTCAGAAAGCATAAACGTGTGCTGTATTCAAGTACTGATTCCTTAGGAAAAACCACAAGGATAATGAATACATTTTGTAAGAGAGAGACTTCCCCATCGTTGACATAGGTAACTTTGCTTTCTTTATGAATTGATTTTCTTGTAAATCATATTTCATAAAAACACAGATGGTGTCTTATAGTTTATAAAATATTATCAATTACATCATCTCTTCTAATCTGCATGATCTCTTTGAAGGTAAGCATTATTTTCCATGTTTTCAGATGATAAAACTGAGATTCAAAGAAAACAGAATATTATCCAAGATGTGATAAACATGTAATTTAGTTCCGAACGTATTTCTAATTTTTTTAAAGTATGATGCTCATTTAAATTGTTTTAAATTATTAGGAAATTAAATTTCTTGGAAAATATTTTTATTCAAAAGGCATATTTTAGTAAACATTTGTTTTTACCTGCCTCGCTGCCACTGTTTCTACTATTGGCAATTCTTTTGAAAACTCTCCCTTCACAACCTAATGGGGCCTACCACCCTCACCACAAGATGAGCTTGCAAACCAGGCTGGCCTTTCAATGAACTCTATTCCTTTGACCCACAGCTTGATCAGGGGTGAGCACATGACCAAAGCAAAACCAATCAGAATCTTTTTTGGGATTCAGTACACATACCACGAGAGGGACTCTCTCCTTCAAAGATCACACACAGTAAAGATGATGTCAACTTGGAGAGTCTTATAACTATCTTTGCCACCATGTGGAAAGAGCCCACCTCAGCATGACACTGACCCAAGAAGCAGAAGATCCTAGATATGGAGAAAGTCTCGTGATGTTATTGCTTGATCATCTGTATCTACTATGTCTTAAGCTAATAGAAAACAGTACAATTTTTTCCCCTCTTTTCTTTATTTTTCTTTTTTCATCAGCAGTTCCATCATGATTCTTCTATGCTATGCTCTGAAAAAAGTCCTGACTAAACAAGGTCCACTCAAAGATACTATAAATTTGTGAATTCAAACAAAAAGTGCATAAGCAACTTTATGTAAAGTATTCAAGTAATTAGAAAAATATGGTTTCCTTACTTACTTTAAAAGATGACTTTAAATATTTTACTTTGCATTTGGAAACATCTATTAGTTAAAATTTCTGAGGTGGTTTTTCTGCTTTATAACTTCAAATTCTTCTACAATATTTACTTAACATAATCTCAAGATAGAAATAATGTATCAAAGTGAAATCAAGATATAAAATTTGGAAAACATTTCAATCCTGCTTTTAAATGTATAAAAGAGTTTTATGATGGTGGAAACTTAGAGGCCTCATATTAAGGAAATTATAGTCATAAAAACAGTCATGGCTAAATCTGCAGGATGACTTGCCAGAGTTAAATCCTAAGGCAATTTCTTAGCCCTTTCTTTCTTATATACTAGAGACCTAGTGCACCGATTCGTGCACTGGTGGGGTCCCTCAGCTTGGTCTGTGCCCTCTTGCAATCTGGGAACCCTGGGGGGATGTCGGAGAGCCGGTTTTGGCCTAATCCTGACAGGCCAGGCCGAGGGACCCCACTGGTGCCCGAATCTGTGCATCGGGCCTCTAATATGCATATAAGATCTTTGGTTAATATCTTTCTGCCCTCCTCCTCCCCTCTTCCCTCTGAGATTCATCAGTCTGTTCCATGTTTCCATGCCTGTGCATTGA
Source organism: Eptesicus fuscus (assembly GCF_027574615.1). NCBI lineage: Eukaryota > Metazoa > Chordata > Mammalia > Chiroptera > Vespertilionidae > Eptesicus > Eptesicus fuscus. The sequence goes on from NC_072486.1 coordinate 72,857,574, forward strand.
TCATCTGCACCCTGGTGGTCATTGCACGTCATAGCTACCAGACAGTCAGCTGGTCAGCCGGTCGCTTAGGCTTTTATATATATATATATATATATATATATATATATATATATATATAATTTATATATTTTATATAAAATGACCATTCACTTAAAAAAGTAAACCCCCTCCTTGCCTGGCCAGTGTGGCTCAGTGGTTGAGCATTGACCTATTAACCAGGAGATCATGGTTCGATTCCCGATCAGGGCACGTGCATGGGTTGTGGGGTTGAGCCCCGGTGTGGGGTGTGCACGAGGCAGCCAATCAATGAATATCTCTCATCATTGATGTTTCTATCTCTCCCTCTCCATTCCTCTCTGAAATCAATAAAAAACTTATTAAAAAAAATAAAGTAGGGCCACCTCTCCCCTCCCCAAAATAACAACAAAGGTGGAGAGTTGAGAAAATGGCAGCCAAATAGGAAGATTTTTCTTGCACCTCCTCCCGGGGCCAGACTGGAAATAAAACTAAAGTGGGGAACATACACCCGGAATTACCAACTGAGGTCTGGCTGAGGAGGAGACTATATCAAGGAAGGACAGAAAACCTCTGGAGACCGGTAGGAAGGGTGAGGTCAAGAGAGGTGCATTCTGGGGTGGTAGGTTGAGAGTGAAGAGAGATCTCTCAGCTATTGGAGGGTCTGTTCCCTCAGAAGACAGAGGCCCAGTACCCAGGCTGGGCTCCACAGCCCAGAACACCAGAGCCGAGACCTGCAGCCCATGTAACATCCAGCACTGAAAGGTGGCAGGGCATGGACTTGGGGTGCCTACGGAGAGGCTGGGGTGGGGAGCATTGCGGGGGAACGTGGAAAAGCAGCAGCCCGCAGTCCTACATGTGGTTGTAGGCCCCCAAACTGAAGTGGCCATTTTTCCTGAGAGGAGCCAGCTGCTCCAATAGCCCAGCACAGGAAAAGAAAAAAGGAAAAAAGGAAAGAAAACAAGCCCTAGGTAATACAGCCTGCCCCACGCCCAGGAGCCCTGCCTGCCACGCCCTGCATCTTGACCTGTTCAGAGGAAACAAAACCAGAGGCCAAGCCTATGAGTTTGAACAGTCAGGGAGCTTCAGTGACTGGATTGGGGGAGGTGCCATCCACCCCACTATCCCAGGAACCTGACTAGTGCTTTCCCCGCAGGGGAGAGCTGATAGAGACTCCAGGTTTCCAGCCGATCCCACCGGACCGCATACAAGGATCTCTGCCCAGCTGAGGGCAGAGTAATAATATTTTGGGCCACTCACAGAGGAGGAGCTCTGGGACAGGGAAACACACCCACCACATCCCCTGAAATCTGAACAGGCTGGGAGTGGGAGACCCTGGATTCTGCCTAAAGCCCTTTCAGAAGCAGACTTTTGAGTGATTAAGATTGACAGCTGCCTGGCAAGTGAAGCGGGCAGAGGCGGAGCCCAGGGAACCTAGGGAAGCTTACTGACCCAGTCCTGGGCCTATGCTACTAACAAACCTGCTATGGAGGGCAGCTGGCCCATCTCACGTGCAGCCAAGTCCTGTGGAGACAGACACAAACTGTGGATTGCTTGGAGCTTCAAGCAGCTTGCTGAGAACAAAAGGTGGACAATTTCTGACAGTGGTTAGCACCTAAGCATCTCCCAGGAAGCCCAGGATTGACAGACAGAACAGTCAGCCAGTCATCAGAAAAGCAGGATCTAAAGGAGGCTCCCAAGAGGCATTAAACTCAGCTGAGACAAACCTGACTTCACTTTTTTTCTCCTAGTTTTCTCTTCCCTTTCTTTTTTTCTTTATCTACCTGTTTTATTGATTTGGTGATTTTTTTTAGTCTCTATTGTTTCAATCATAGATCCAATTTTTCTCTTCCCCTTTCCTACTCAATTGTTTTTCTTCTTTTTCTTCTGCTTTCTCATCTTTTTTCCTTTTCTTATTTTGGGTATATCTATTTTGTCCTCTATTTTTCCTCTTAATTTTTTCTTCCTCTTTTATTTTACACTATTTTCCTCCCCCTATTCCCCTATTCTTTACTCTTATTTTCTTTCTTTTGACTCTGCCACTTCATATTCCTCCCCTTTTTTCTTTCTTCTCTTGTTTTCTCCTTGTATTTTTTTCTTTCTTTTCCTCTATCATTCTTGCTTTTTTTTCACTTTCCTAATTCTCTGATGTTGCTTTTGTTGTTGTTGTAGGGGTTTTGTGTATGTTTTTGTTTTATTTATTTTCTTACATGTTTGTGGTGTTGTATTTTGTACTGTTCTGTCAGTACCTTCACAACAGCTCACACAGTGTGGTCAGCACTGAGCCTCATAGTCAGTCAGCCTGAGGGGAGATTCCATCCACAAATGGGAAAACAACATTCAAGACCCAGTTACAACAGAACTCAAATTACTCAAGCAAGGGGCACTCCCAGCTCAGGATATCTAGCAGACTGTACAACTGGGTCCCATGAAACACCTACTACCACCTGACAAAGTCTGGAAGGCATAGCACTTTGATCAATACATAGAAACAAATACGAAGGAATGAGAAAAATGGGGAGACAAAGAAACAAACCCCAATGAAAGAAAAGAAGGAGTCCCCAGAAAAGGAATTACATTAAATGGAAGTTAGCAATTTGTCAGATAAAGAGTTCAAAGTAATGGTTACAAGGGTGCTCAAACAACATAGTAAGAATGACAAGCAACTTAATGAGAATTATAAGGAGCTAAAGGAGAACTAAGAAAAAATGAATAAGAATCAAGAGGAAATGAAGAATGACATAGCTGAAATAAAGAACACCCTGAAAGGATTCAATGGTAGGCTAGAAGAAGCTGATCAAATCAATGAATTAGAAGACAAGGTAGAAAAAACACACCCATTCAGAGCAGCAATTGGAAAAAAAATTAAAAAGCAGGAGGAGAGTCTAAGGGAGATTTGAGACAACATGAAATGTAATGTTTGCATCATAGGGGTACCAGAAGGAGAAGAACCGAAGCAAGGAATAGAGAACCTGTTTGAAAAAATAATGGCAGAAAATTTCCCTAACCTGGTGAAGGAAAAAGTTGCTCAAGTTCAGGAAGCATGGAGAGTTCCAATCAAGATCAATGCCAAAAGACTCACACCTAAGCACATCATAATTAAAATGGCAAACATTAAGGACAAAGAAAGAATCTTAAAGGCTGCAAAAGAGAGACAGAAAGTTATCTATAAGGGACCTCCCATTAGACTGTCAGCTGATTTCTTAATAGAAACACTTCAGGCCAAAAGGGAGTGGCATAAGTATACAAGTTAATGAAAACCAAGGAACTGAACCCAAGACTACTCTATCCAGCAAGGCTATCATTCAAATTTGAAGGTGAAATAAAGAGCTTTGCAGACAGAAAAAAAGGCCAAAAGAGTTTATTACCACCAAACCAGCACTAGATGAAATGCTAAATAAAGGGACTGCTATAAGAAAAAAAATAGATAGAAAGAGAACATAAGCATAAAAAATAAGAATGGCAACAAATAAGTACCTATCAATAATAACCTTAAATGTAAATGGCTTAAATGCTCCAATCAAAAGACATAGAATAGCTGAATGGATAAGAAAACAGGACCCATGTATATGCTGTCTACAAGAGACCCACTTCAGAAAAAAAAGAATAACACAGAATGAAAGTGAAGGAATGGAAACAATTTTCCCCAGCAAATGGAAATGAAAAAATAGCTGGGGTAGCAATACTCATATTTGACAAAACAGACATCAAAGTCAAGGCCATAACCAGAGACAATGAAGGCCATTTCATAGTATTGAAGGAATTGATACAAGAGTATATAACTCTGATAAACCTATATGCACCCAATACAGGAGCATCCAAATATATATATATATATAAAATTCTGAAGCATTTTAAGGGAGAGATAGACAGCAATAAAATCATAGTAGGGGACTTTAACACCCCACTGACATCACTGGATAGATTTTCCAGACAAAAAAATCAATAAGGAAACAGAGATCCTAAATGACACTAAATCAGATTAAATTAATTGACATTTACAGAACATTTCACCATAAAGCTACAGAATATACATTCTTCTCAAGTGCATATAGATCATTCTCAAAGAGAGATCATACATTAGGACACAAACTAAGTCTCTACTAGTTCAAGAAGATTAAAATCATATCAAACATCTTCTTAGATCACAATGGCATGAAATTAGAAATCAACTACAATAAAATATATTTAAATACATGGAGGCTAAATAGCATGTTCTGAAATAATGAATGGGTTACCAAAGAAATCAAGGAAGAAATAAAAACCTTCTTGGAAACAAAAGAAAATGAACCCACAACAACCCAAAATCTATGGGAGAGAGTGAAAACAGTTCTGAGAGGGAAGTTCATAGCATTACAGACTACCTCAAAAAATGAGAAAAAATTCTAATAAATTATCTAACCATACAAATCAATGAATTAGAGAGAGAACAACAAGGAAAGCTCAGAGTAAGTAGAAGGAAGGAAATAATAAAGATCAGAGCAAAAATAAATGACATAGAAACTAAAAAACACACAAAGTAATACAAAAGATCAGTGTATCCAAGAGCTGGTTCTTTGATAAGTAAACAAGATTGGTGAACTATTAGCCAGACTCCTCAAGAAACAAAGAGAGAGGACTCAAATAAACAAAATCAGAAATGAAAAAGGTAAAGTAAAAACTGATCCCACTGGAACACAAAAGATGGTAAAAAAGTCTGAACAACTATATTCCAATAAGCTGGACAACCTGGGAAGAAAAGGACATATTCCTAGAAAAATATAATCTTCCAAAACGTGATCAGGAAGAATAAGGAAACCTGAATAGGCCTATAACTACTGATGAAATTAAAGCAGTAATAATAATAATAAAAAACTCCCAGCAAATAAAAGCCCTGGTCTGGACAGCTTCACAGGGGAGTTTTACCAAATATTCAAAGAAGAACTAAATACTTATACCCCTCAAACTTTTCCAAAATATCCAAGAGGAAGGAACACTTCCATGCCCTTTTTATGAGGTTAGATTACCATAATTCCAGATAAAGACACTACAAAGAAAGAGAATTACAGACCAATATCCCCTATGCACATAGATGTGAAAATCCTCAACAAAATATTAGCTAATTGGATCCAGCAACATATTAAAAAGAACATACACCATGACAAAGGGGGATTTATTCCAGGAATGCAAGGCTGGTACAATATTTATAAATCAATAAACTTGATGCATCACATAAAAAAATGCAAGATAAAAATCACATGATTATATCAATTGATGCAGAAAAAGCATTCTACAAAATCCAACAGCCATTTTTGATTAAAACTCTCAGAAAAGTGGGAATAGAGAGATCATACCTCAAAATAATAAAGGCCCTATATGACACACCCACAGCAAACATCATACTCAATGGGCAAAAACCAAAACCATTTCCCCTAAGAACAGGAACAAGACAGGGATATCCACTTTCACCACTCTTATTCAACATAGCACTGGAAGTCCTAGCCACAGCAATCAGACAAGAAAAAGAAATAAAAAGCATCCAAATTGGAAAGAAGAAAGGAAAACTCTCATTATTTGTAGATAACATGATATTGTACATAGAAATCCCTAAAGACTCCACCAAAAAAACACTACTAGATTTGATAAATAAATTCAGCAATGTAGCAGCATACAAAATTAATACCTAGAAATCAGTGGCATTTGTATACAGCAATAATGAACTCTCAGAAAGAGAAACTAAAAAAAAACCAATCCCATTTACCATTGCAACAACAACAAAAAATAAGATACTTAGGAATAACCTTAACTAAGGAGGTAAAAGACCTGTACCTGGAAAACTACAGGACATTGAAAAAAGAGATAGAGGAAGATATAAACAAGCGGAAGAATATACTTGTTTGGATTGGGTGGATCAAAATCACCAAAATGTCCTTACTACCCAAAGCAATCTATAGATTCAATGCAATCCTTAAATTACCAATGGTATATTTCACAAATCTAGAACAAACAATCCAAAAATTTATATGGGACTAAAAAAGACCCCAAATAGCTACAGAAATCTTGAGACAAAAGAGCAAAGTTGAAGGAATCACAATACCAGATATCAAGTCATACAACAAAGCCACTGCACTCAAAATAGCCTGGTACTGGTACAACAACAGGCATATAGATCAAAGAACCTAGAAATTGATCCAAGCCATTATGCTCAATTAATATTTGACAGCAAAATCTCAGGCATCTCTCATCCTACCTAATAATAGACAAATATGCAAATTGACCGCACCTTCGCTACACCCAAGCCACGCCCACCAGCCAAGCCACACCCACCAACCAATCAGGACGAGTATGCAAATTACCCCAACAAATATGGCGGCTAATTTGCATATCAAGACAGCTTAGAAAGAAGCCAAGAGATGCTAAAGGGAGCAAAGCTGTGGAGAAGCAAGCAAGCCGTGGGGAGGTGAAGGGAGGAGCGGAGGCGGGCCGGGGGAGAAGGAAGGAGAGCGGGGCGGGCTGGCGGAGAAGGCGGGCCGGGGGACAAGGGAGGAGCGGAGGCGGGGCCAGGGGAGAAGGAAGGAGAGCGGGGCGGGCTGGCAGAGAAGGCGGGCCGGGGGACAAGGGAGGATTGGAGGCGGGGCCGGGGGAGAAGGAAGGAGAGCGGGGCGGGCTGGCAGAGAAGGCGGGCCGGGGGACAAGGGAGGAGAGCAGGCGGGGTGGGGTAGAGTGCAGCAGGAAACCCTATTGCAGGATTTTTCCTGCAACAGGAACACTAGTAGCAATATATTTACCAATACATCTCTGAAGGCAAAGGAAATTAAGGAGAAAATAAACAAATGGGACTACATTAAAAAAAAAAAGAAAAAAGCTTTGCATGGAAAGAGAAACCATCAACAAAATGAAAAGGGAGCCCACTGTATGGGTGAACATATTTGCCAATGATACATCTGACAAGCAGTTAATTTCCAAAACATGTAAGGAACTCATAGAATTTAACAAAAGGAAGTCAAACCAATTAAAAATTTGGCAAAGGATCTAAATAGACACTTCTCCAAAAAGGACATACAGAAGGCCAAGAGACATATGAAAAAAATGATCGAAGTCACTAGTCATCAGAGATATGTGAATTAAAACAACAATGAGGTATCATCTCACACCTGTCAGGATGGCTACCATCAACAAATCAACAAATTACAAGTGCTGGCGAAGGTGTACAGAAAAGAAAACCCTAGTACACTGCTGATGCAGCTATAATAGAAAACAGTATGGAGTTTCCTCAAAAAATTAAATATGGAACTCCCATTTGACCCTTGATCCAACTTCTAGGAATATACCCTAAGAAATCTGAAACACCAATCATAAAGAATATATGCACCCCTATGTTTATAGCAGCGCAATTTATAACAGCTAAGACCTGGAATCAGCCCAAGTGCCCATCAGTAGATGACTGGATAAAAAGCTGTGGTATATTTACACCATGGAATACTATGCAGCTGTAAAAAAGAAGGATCTCTTACTATTTTAGACATCATGGAGTGACCTGGAGATTATTATGCTAAATGAAGTAAGTCAGTCACAGAAAGGTAAGTATCACGTGACCTAACTCATATGTAGAAACTAATAAACAAAATAAAGTAATGAACAAAATAGATCCAGAGACACAGAAGCATGGAACAGACTGATGAATTTCAGAAGGAAGGGGAGGGGGGTGGATGGAGAGTGATTAACTGGGGACCTTATATGTATACTAGCGGCCCGGTGCACGGATTCATGAACATTGAAAGGAAATTAATTAGAAGAAATATTTTAATATCGCTATTTTCCCTTTCTCTATAATAGAAGTGTCAACCAAATTCATGATCGACAATGACAGATCAAAACACACGTGTGCGATGGGCGCCAGAGAGAACTTTGTATGTATCACACATGCACGAGTCAACTTAACCTTTTATAGATATAGAATAAACTTGCTTAATTAGACCTGCTTTCTGATTTAGCTAAACTTTTTTCCAGCCCAGTGAAGCAACCCAACTTCTCTTTCAGGTAATTGTCAGTAACACAGCAGTAAATATCAACACAAAGCAGATTATTGTTGTAGATCATGCAGGGAGAACAAAGGGTAAAGTATTTAACTGCAGCAGTGTTTGACTATATTCTGCGCAGTGAGAAAACACAAAGTCATTTTCAAGGTCCACCATTTCTTACTTCTTTTCAGTCGGGTCAAGTTTCTAAACTTTCTAAATCTCCATTTTCTGGCTAATGAAAGAAAATAGGATTCTACTGAGTCTCCTATCTACCTACTCCAGGACTTCTGTGAGGATCAAATGAGATGAGGCACGGGAAAATGCTTCACAGGCATTAAACTGTAAAATGTTTGCACCTGACTATAAAGCAAGTCATGTTTCTGGGCTGAAGAAACTGCAAGGAGGCTAGTCGCTAGGGAGAGGAAGCTGGGCGTTGCTATGTGATGTCATTACCCAGATGAACACTTAGCATATTAACTTTTTATATACATAGGTATCCATAGCCCATGGACACAGACAATACTGTGGTGAAAGCTTGGGAGGGGCAGGTGAGGAGTGGAAGGGGTCAATGGAGAAAAAAAGGAGGTATATCTGTAATACTTTCAACAATAAAAGTAAGTAAAACACAACAAAAATACCCCACAAAAATACCAATGTATTTTTCCAATAGGATATTTCTGATATAAGTTAAAATACTGTATTTATAAATACTTACTACTTATGAAACTATATTATTTCACACAATATTAATCAGATATTGTGAGAATCCCTTGCATAACATGTCCTTGTCTAGATACTAAAAGATTCACCCCTCAAAATGTGTAACCTAAATTGAAAAGTGAGTGGTTCTACCGGTATGTTGAGAAAGCAAATGTTAAAACATTCTATGAGGTATTATGATCATCAAAAAAGCCTAAACTGAATTTAGAAAGACCAAAAAAAAAAAAAAAAGACCATGTCAAAAATCTCTTTTAATATAGCCAGACATTATCTTGAAAATAATTTCTAACAGTTAGTTGAAGGGATGAAGAAATCTTCAGGACTTTTCAGTCCATCCAACTACATGACTACATTTAAGTGGTCCAAAATACCCATGAGTTAATCTTATGTCTAATATGTACAGACTAGTTTGCTTCACATTATTCTTCCCCATAGCCCATAAAACCTTCTGGAGAAGAGCTGGGGTGTAGGAGAGAATGTATGGGCTTTGGTGTCACACATACTTTGATGTGATGTGAATTGAGCTCTACCATTTACATAACTTCTAACACTAACAATTTCTTCATTTAAAACAGGGATAATGGTACACATTTTGTGGGGCTGGTCATGAAGATAAGAGATAAATTATGAGAGGCACTGACATCCAATTATGTTACATATACTGGCATTCAATAAATGTAGCTACTATACTTATTATTCTAATTTGTGTTTTAGCCAGTGTTTGCCTACCCTCGTCAAAAATGAGGCACTGGCCCACTCAAAATACTTGGTGATTGTTTCATCACCTTAGTCCTCTCGTCTACAGATTAAATATTGTTATTCCTTATTTTCCCACCCCTTGGCTATCTTGTGGTTTTCCTGAAACCCATTTCAAGTTCTTGAAGTCCTTCTTAAATTGTCCTCCAAGGAAAGAGCCATGGTAATGGCTTTCTAGACTTAGAACAAATAAGTAACCCATTACTTTGCCTCTTCAGAGAAGAGTAAACTCATACCCCCACTGAGGTTTAGCAAATAAAGATATAAGATAACCAGTTAAATTTGAATTTCAGATAAATAACAAATAACTCTTCTTAGATAAGTATGTCCCATGAATGCATTTCATGTGATAATCCAATTTGTAAACAAATGTAGAAAAATAAATGAATAATCACCCTTTTTACTAATAGAACTTCAATTGAAAATATTTTGGCCTAACCTATTTATCTGTTGGGGGCAGAATAGTATTTTAAGGTTTTTATAGCACATGCATGTTGCAAAACTACATACACTTGTTTTTGTTGTTGTTGTTTTGATGCTGCATATCAATTTCATGCTGTTTTTAAAGTGATTACCAGGGTAACCTATTCCTAACAGGTGATTTTGAAAGGGAGTAACAATTCTTTTCTTTGTTTTAAAAACTAAAAATCAAGAAAAAGATTATGTCTTGTGGAGAAAAGTTGTATGGTGTACAACTTTTTTTTGGCAGCTTATCACTAACCATGAAATTTCTGAAACAATAATATTCCTAGATTGATTTGCATACTTTATTCATAATAAACAAGCTTATTAAAATTCATATGTAGATGGCTACTGGAGAAAACATGTTAAACATGATATAAGAATAATTTTCATGTCTTATAATTAATGTTTATAGGAGTTCCTGTAATTATATAAATTCTTGATTATTACATAAATGTTCGTTTCTTTGAACGAGACCTAAGTAGTGCTTTTTATTCAAATACGTATGCAATATTGCATCCCTTCTTCCAACAAACACTTTAATAGTTGAAAATGTCTGAATTATAGGACAAGAAAGCCAAATATGCATTTTCTAGTTGTAACATATGATTGAGATCATTGTCCAATTCTGATGTGGTAAGAATAAAGATAAAAAACAATAGAATTCCATTATATTCTCAAGCTCATCCAATCATAATCTGTTAGTAAATATCTTTGTTCTTTTAAGAATGGCTGAAAGTATTCAAGTTCTGGGAAAGAAGGATAAATGGACATTTGTTTTATCAATGTGCATATTGTAAAAAGGCCTATTCAGAAAATATATGGAACTGTCAGAGTCCTGATTGATGGACACAGGCTTTTGTCCTGTAGGTCAGACAAGAATGTTTCATTGCCCTTAACAATGTGAAGATTAAATTTTCAATATTAAGAAAGTGCTAACATGCTTGAAATCCTATAAAACTCTTTAAAAATATTTTTCAGCCTAATGGATATATGTAATTTTATAGTTCAGATTGTGCAAAAAATGCATACTTGGCTTATTTGTCCTATTTGTCAATTAGTCCAGGAATACTGAATAACATGAATCCACAAATCACATCCACAAATCCACAAATCACATGTTTCATGAGAAACATCTTTCTAAGTATCTAAGTTAAAATAAGCCTAGCAACCATTTCCAGTTGCATTCAAGTTCAGGGTTTGAACAGGTTAAACCTGACTGGAACTGTCCGAATGTGAACCAGTGAAGGGAGACAAGTTGGAGAGGAAGCTGGTACATTACTCATGAATGAATCAGACATTTCCCTCCCTCCGTGTTTGAAAATGTCTTCAGCACAAGGCGTGGTAAATTCCAAATGGGGGAAACTGTGTTCAGGATTGGGTTTATATAACTAATCAATCTCTCCTGGTATTATTTAAAGCAGAAATCAAATGGCTGCAGAGAAATGCTGATGGTGAGTAGACCCCCATTCTTGTCGCAGTCGTCATGTAAAAGGAAATCAACTTCCAGGGAAAGAAAGGTAAAGGGGAGAGGCATGAGGGTGCCACAGGCCAGGCCCTGACCCTGAAATACAGAGTGGTCACGTGAGGCAGGTGTTCCCCTGTAATCCTACTTCCACTTAGTTCTTAGGGTATGTCTGAATTTTACTTGGCTCACAGAACCTTTTCTTTGAAAGCAAAGTTTGCAAGTAGATTCTCTGGCAGTGGAATGAACTAAGAACATTTTCAAGGTGCATTTTGTCAGTATACATTTCCTTTTTCAAGCAAAAGAGAAAAAACACACACTCTTAAAAATCATGAAAATACTGTGAATGGAAGGAATAGCCAAACCTAGCCATATTTTTGTATAGATGTGGATTCCTCGGGTGAACAAATGCAATTCTAATAGTGTTGGGAGAAAAATTAAAAACATATAAATATGTTTGATCAATAGTAACCAGAGAATAAAGAACCAAACAAAACTTTCTACCAAGATCTTAAATATTTTAAATGAACAGAGAACGCCAAGCAAAATATCCTCTAAAAAAACACAGAACAGTAGAAAAATAAGTACATAAGTACAGAATCCAATTTTTAAAACTCAGTAAACACTCTGGATCCTTGAAAAATCAATAAACCAAAAGGTTAGGACACCTTAAAAACAACTGTGCTCAGGACTGCATTTATATAACTGATCAATTCAAGGAAAAATAAAAATAACTAGACAGTTCTCTCTCTGTGTGTGTGTGTGTGTGTGTGTGTGTGTGTGTGTATGTATGTGTAAAGGGTATATGTGTTTGAGAGAGAGAGGGAGAGACAAGTTGGAGAGGAAGCTGGTACATCTGTTCCCTAATGTACCGGAACAAGAGAGAGCAAGTGATTAAAAAAAACCACACACCACTTTTCAACTATAGGTGTTGCCCTATAGTTGTTGCCTTGTGCCTCACTGCACTCCGGGTGGTTGGTACTGTAAGGGTGGGTACACATGCCTGGGGGAGCAGAGAGGGAAGAGGCGCTAACTTTGGCAGACAGAGGCAGGGCCAGGGAGTATTTCAGAGTGGAGATATTCCTTGAGTGGGGACTTGAAAGACAAGTTGAAGATGCTCAGGTACAGCTGAGGCAGGGGACCAGGCATTTTGGACAGAGGACCTCCGGGAGAATGTGCAGGCTGTCCAGGAAGTTGTAACTCGGACAGAAGCAATGTGGGCTGGGCTGTGAGGGTGGATGAAGCTGGCGGGTTGGGCTGGGGCCACATCACAGCAAGCTGTATATGTCCTGTTGAGAGGTCTGCACCTTATCTGTAGCAGGGAGTTCCTGGGAGGTTTTAAGCAGGAGATGGAAGTCAGCATACTTATGTCTATATATTACACAATTTTGTGACTGTGGAGAATGGATTGCAGCTAGAGGCCAGAAGACATGACAGAAGGCCATTACATATGCTCGGGAAAGATCTCATTATCCTCAGAATTCAGAATCCATCTCTCAAACATCAGTTTTGTGTGCCCAATAACTATTTAAGACCAAGTTTGACATGCATTTATTTAGGCCCTACTATGTGTGAGATGTGGGGGGGGCATATCAATAAGCAAAACAAACATTCTTGCTCTTGTAGAACTTACCTTCTAGCAGGTGCATCCAGACAATAAATTATACATATAACAATTAAGTCAACCATCTATATATATAAAAGGCTAATATGCAAAGTGTCCCCTCGGGAGTTCGATCACTCACTATGATGTGCACTGACCACAAGGGGGAAGTACGGAATGAAGGAAGGCCCCGATTGGCCCTGATTGCCTGCCAGGCCTAGGGACCCTACCCATGCACGAATTTTGTGCACTGAGCCTCTAGTGTAGTAAAATATAAGTTGATGAGTGCTACAAGCAAAAATAAAGAGCAGGGCTGGGGGATCAGGCACAGTTAGAGGGAAGATGGTAGGAGAGGTTTGTGGATTTGAAAAACTGGAAAGGCAACTTAGAAGGAGAGGGTAGAAGGATAGGACTTAGCCATCTGAGAAGTGAATAGAGATATCTGAGCAGAGACAAGAAGGACCAAACGGAGAGCATGCTCGGTGTATAATCAGGTACAGCAAAGGGGCCAGTAAGCTTGAACTTCGGTATCTGGAAGATTGACATCAGAGGACAAAACCACAGAGCATGCAGGGCCTGTAGGCCACTGTGTAGGCCACTGTGAGGCTTGGTTTTTTTACTGGAGTAAAGTGGGGAGCCACTTCAGGGTGTTGAGCAATTATGATTGAATGGAATCACCGGGACCAAGTGTGGAAGCAGACTTCTGGTGGCAGGGAGTTGGCATAGGGCAAAGGTGAAGAAATGAGGTCAGTTGGGAGGCTGCTGTAGTCCAGGTGAGTGATGGCCTGGGCAAGAAGAAAGGGGTGAATGAGGAGAGGTGGCTGAATTCTGGTTATAATTTGAAGATATGGATTTGGATATGAGGTGTGTGAGACAAAAAAGGAGTCACAAATATTCCAAGGATTTTGGCTTTTAAACAGGGAGAATGGCTTTGCCAGTTACTGACAGGGAGAAGCTTGTGGGTGGAGCAGGTCTGGCATGGCTTTGAGACCATCAGTTTAGTTCATGTTTAAGGTATTTTTTAGGGATCCAAGCAGAGCTCTGAGTATGCAGTTGGATATTTGAGTCTTAGAGTTAAGGAGACACATTTAGGCTGAGACTTAAATCAGAACATTATCTGCATATCAATGGTGTGAAAAACCTTGAACCTGGATGAGACCACCAAATAAAGGAGTGGAGAGAATGAAGAGAGAAGGACTACGCATTGGAACACAGCTATAGGCTGCGGAGCAGAGGGTGAATGAGACAGAGACTACGAAGCAGCAGTCAGATTCCTTCTGGCACCTTCATCTACTCCCATGAAACTTGCGCTCCTGCTCTGTATCCTTCCTGGTGTCTAACATTCCCCACATGTCCAGGACACCATCCTTGACTCCCACCTACAGGTGTTTTAAATATATCTGCTTCCATTCCCACTGCCATGTATAGTTCAGGGCAGTGCCACTTCTTCTTCTTCTTTTTTTTCCCCTTGTATTACTATTTTTTTAAATTTCTTTATTGATTAAGGTATCACATATTTGTCCTCATCCCCCATTCCCATCCCACACCCGTCCCCACACATGCCCCCACCCCCCTGTTGTCCTTAACCGCTGGTTAGGCTCATATGCTTGCACACAAGTCCTTTGGTTGATCTCTCCCCTTTACCCCCACCCTCCCCTACCCTCCCTCTGAGGCCCGACAGTCTGATCCATGCCTCACCTCCCCTACCCTCCCTCTGAGGCCCGACAGTCTGATCCATGCCTGCTTATTTCTGGGTCTGTTCTTGTTCATCAGTCTATGTTGTTCATTATTTCCCCTAGATGAGTGAGATCATGTGCTATTAGAAATACACTTATAAGAACCGAAAATGAGACAAGCAATAATGGTTATGCTGAGAGGCAAATGAATCAGTCTGTAGTGAGTTTCTTTCTGGGCCAACAGTTCTTTTGAGTCCCAATTTCAATGTCCAATAGTTCCTTATGTGTACATGTCAACAATGATATTTCAGTTCTGGATGGTGGACAAATGGTGGTAATGCAGGTCCGACCTCTCTGGTTTGGTCCTGGGCAACCTGCAGCGACCAGTGTCACTTCTTGCCTGGATCTCTACAACAGCCTCCTACCCTCACATCCTGGCCCCTGATCATCTGTTTCCTGATGTACCAGAGATATCTTTCTAAAACGACAACTTAATTAGATTGTGACATAATCAGAAAGTGACATAATTATCACTTTTCTGTTTAAAAACAATTCAACTCCTTAGCACAGCTTAAAAGCCATGCATAATTTGGCCTCTGCCTAATGCTCCAGCCTTGCCACTTGCCATCATCCCCCTAGAAATCGAGACGGGCACTCCCTGTCCTTCTTCTAGTTGTTGAAGCAAGCCATGTGCGCTCCCACTCTGAGTCTCAGCACATGCGGCCACCTCTTTATGGAACTCTTGTTCTCATCTTCATGTGCTTAACTCTTGTTCTCCTTCATGTCTCATGTCTCATGGGACACTTCTTTTAGGATGCCTTCTCTGATGCCTCTCTTGCCCTCTAGTAAGAGATTAGAAACTTTTCTATGTGCTCATACATCAAATCTGCCTTCCCCTTATCTAGATATATCATGTTGTATTGTAATTTACTTATCTGAATCTCCCACTACACAGTAAGCTCAGTTTTCAGCCCCTAGTGTAGTGCCATCATATGATACTTGGTAAGAATTTGTTAAAGGATGAACAATGAAATGAATACATGAAATAATGATCCTGAACAAAGACTTCGGAGGTATGGAAAGGAAAGACAAGATTGGAAAGACATCAAAGAGATAAAATGTATGTGATAATGATTGAACAGATTTTGGTTGCAGGTGAGACTGAGGACACAAGGATGGCTAAAAGATGTGTAAGCTGGGTGTCATAAATGGGAAGGAAAATAGGCAAAGAAAAGTTTTAAAGTAAAACTGTAAACCAGTTAATAACTCTGAGGTATCTGTTGGTCATTCAAGTGGAAATGTCTATAAGGTAGTTAATAACATTGGCATGGTGGCCCAGAGTAAAGAGGGAGTCAAAGATAGCAATCTTTGAACTCCTGGTCCATCAGTGTATTTGAAGTCCTAGAGGCAAGTGAAATCCCCCATGGGTATGTTCAGTTTGTAAAAAGGAGGGATTCAGATTGAACCCCAAATCTAACCTTCATATCAAAGAAATTTCAATAAGGGAAGAGCACATGTTAGTATCAAATTTGAGAGGGTTGAAGTGGGATAAAAACAAAAGTATCAGCTATATTTGGCAATGAGGAGGTTATTGGTGATTACTGTGAGGGTACTCTCTTGGGAATGTGGAACAGAATAAATGAGTTAAGGAATGAATGAGAACAGAGAAAGTGAGTTAGGCATCTATTTTCAAGAATTCTTTATTAAAAGGATAAGGCAGGATTTCAAGATGCAGCAGAGTAGGTGGGAGCTACACACACTTCCTTCCAGGACCAAAGTGGAATTATCCTACATAATAAAAGGCTAATATGCAAATGACCAAATGGTGGAATGACTGGTCACTATGATGCATGCTGACCACCAGGGGGCAGACACTCAATGCAGGAGCTGCCCCCTGGTGGTCAGTGCGCTCCCACAGGAGGAGCGCCACTCAGCCAGAAGCTGGGCTCTCCGATGGCAAGCGCAGGGGCAGTGGTGGGAGCCTCTCCCGCCTCCTTGGCAATGCTAAGGATGTCCGACTGATGGTTTAGGCCCACTAAGCAGTCAGTTGGACATCCTCCCCCCAGTGCTCCCATACTGCAAGAGGGAGCAGGCCAGGCTGAGGGACTACCCCACATGTAGGAATTTCGTGCACCAGGCCTCTACTAACTATAGTAAAGAACAATCATCCTGAATAGCCAAGTGAAGACTAGCTGAAGAGGAGTCTTATAACCAAGGATTTACAGAAGCCAAATCGAGACTGGTAGGAAGGGCAGAGATGTAAAAAGGGGGGCTGGCCCTTTTCAGAGACAGATGTTAGGGACCTCTTCCTGGGCAGCTGCTGAGGTGCTGGATGGATATCTCAGCTGTGGGGTTCCCCTTGAGAAGAATGGGGCCTAAACGCCAAGCCAGGTTCCCCAGCCCAGAGAACCAGAGCCAGGAAGAGGTCCCTAACATCTGTCTGTGGAAAGCAGCGGGGTTTCTGTCTGCCAGGGAGAGATAGAATCAACTGGAGAAACAGGCACCCTCTCAAAGGGCCAACGCATAGAATTTCATTTGCAGCCACTCACCCTGAGCTCTGGGGGAGGGAGGGCGAAGCAGACTGGAGTCACATGAGAGGAGTCTGAGGTTTGTGGCTCTGGGGAGAAAGTGGAAAGGAGAGCCACCAGGATGCCTGTGCTGAGCCATTTTCTCACACCACAGATGCCACCATTCATGGGTCAAGCACTTTTCTGAAGCCTCTCTTGCCCTCTACTAAGAGATGAGAAACTTCTATGTGCTCAGACATCAAATCTGCTTTCCCTTATCTAGACATTATCATGCGGCCTCAACCTGGGGAAAGCAATTGGCCCATCCTTGGAACTCCCTCTCACCCCACCTGGCAAAGCATAGGCCCTGCTGAGGAGTGGCTGCCTTGGCCAGGATGTAGAGCTCTGGGAAGACTGAGGGGTTGCCAGTGACTGGCTTTGAGGCAGGGGCCATCTCCCACACTTTTCTGTGAACCTGACTAGCACTTCTCCCTCATGGGAGATCCAATCGAACCCCCTCCCAGCTTCTGGCAGACCCAACATTCGGACTCTGGAGGCCCCACTTGCCCAACTCCTAGTGGCTCTACCTTGCTGAGGTCTGGGCAAAATCTAGGATAGACTGAGTCTCCTGGCCCTGGGGCAGGGACCACATCCATCACCTTCACTGAAAGTTGACTGGCACCTTCCCCTGACAGGAGATCCACTAGATCCATCTTCCTGACTCCACTAGAGGCTTTTTCAGTGACTGAACCTAACAGGCAGCTGGCAGGGCAAGGAAGGCAGAGGCAGATCTTGGGGTGCCTTGGCACTTTTGCTGAACTGCCCCTGGGTCTAGTGCTAGAAATGCTGGCCTTGATGCACAGCTTGGTCCTTCTCATGCACTGAAGCCCAGCAGAGGCAGCCACAAACTGTGGGTTTCTTGTAGTTCCAAGACACAGATAGTGTCTGCTCTGACACAGATAGTGTCTGACAGTGGCCTACACCAGGGTCACTCCCACAAGGCCCCAACACACCCAGTGGCCAGCATCAGACAACATCAGAGCAGGATCCAACAAGCTTCACAACAGTATATCCAAAGAAAGATTTCAGAAGGCACCAAACACTGCTGAGGTGAATTCTGCTTCGTGAGGCCAGCACCTACACAGCAGCTCGTATACAGTGGTAGGGGTTGAGTCTCACAATCAGTGAGCCTGAGGATTGATCCCATGCACAAACCAGCCAAATAACAATCAGGACTCAATTATAACAGGGGCTTCCACATAACCCACACAACAGACATTACTAGAGCACCCAGCTCAGATGATCAAGGAGACTGGCACTGGGTTCCAAAGGATACCTACTACAAAAGGCCTCCTCATGAAAACTGGGAGTCATAGCAGATCTATCCAATACATGGAAAAAAACAAAACAAAACACAAAGAGGCAGCCAAAATGAGGAGACAAAGAAAAAGTCCCCAATAAAAAAAACAGGAGATTGTTCCAGAAGAAAAGCTAAATAAAATGGAGGCAATCATTTATCAGATATATAGTTCAAAGTAATGGTTACAAGGATGCTCAAAGAACTCAGTAAGAACTATACCAGCATGTGAAAAGACATAGAAAACAAAGAAAGGGCAATAAAAAATAGAGACTACAATATCTGAAGTTAAGAATATACTGAAAGTAGTAAAAAGTAGGTTGGATGAAGCAGAGGATTGAATCAGAGGACTGAATCAGCAGAGGATTGAATCAACCTTGGAAGACAAGGTTAAAAAAAACATCCAATCAGAGCAGCAAAAAGAAAAAAATTAAAAAGAATGAGGATAGGCCCTAGCCAGTGAGGCTCAGTAGTTAGAGTGTTGGCCCACACACCAAATAGTAGCAGATTCGATACCCAGTCAAGGGGGTGTACCTAGGTTGCAGGTTTGATCACGAACCCTGGTTGGGGGTGAGTGTGAAAGGCAAAAAAAAAAAATAATAATAAAATAAAGAATACAATATCTGAAATTTCCCCCACTCCGTCTCTCTCCCTCCCTCCTTTCCTTCCACTCTCTAAAATCACTGGAAAAAATATCCTTGGATGAGGATTAACAAAACAAAACAAAGAATGGGGATGATTTAAGGGACCTTTGGGACAACATGAAGTGTAACGACATCCACATTACAGGGTTTCAAGAGAGAGAAGAGAGAGAGCAAGGGATTGAGAATCTATTTGAAGAAATAATGAGTGAAAAATCTCCCTAACTTGGTGAATGAAAAAGACACAAAAGTCCAGGAATCACAGAGGCCCAAACAAGATGATTCCAAAGAGGCCCATACCAAGACACACCATAGTTAGAATAGCAAATGTTAAAGAATGGCAAATGTGAGAATATTAAGAACAGCCAGAGAAACACAGTTACCTACAAGGGAGCTTGCATAAGACTGTCAGCTGATTTCTCAATAGAAACATTTCAGGCCAGAAGGGACTGCCATGAAAAGTGATGAAAAGCATGGACCTACAACCAAAACTACTCTACCCAGCAAGGCTACCAATTTAAAAATGAAAGGGAAATAATGAGCTTCCCAGACAAGAAAAAGCTAAAGGAGTTTTTGTTTTGTTTTGTTACTGCCAAACCAGTGCAAGAAGCAGAAGAACATTGCTAAAAGAATATAATGGCAATAAATACATACCTATCAACAATCACTTTAAATGTAAATGGCATAAATGTTCTAATCAAAAGACATAAGGGAGTTGAATGAATAAGAAATAAGACCCATATACATGCTGTCTACAAAAGACTCACCACAGAATGGAAGATTCACACAGATTAAAAGTAAAAAGATGGAAAAAGACATTTCATCCAAATGGAAATGAAAGAAAAAGCTGGGTTAGCAATACTTTATATCTGACAAAAGAGACTTTAAAATAGAGAATATAGTAAGAGACAAAGAAGGACACTACCTAATAATAAAGGGAAAAATCCAACAAGGGAATATAACCCTTGTAAGCATTTATGTAACCAACAAAGGGTACATAAATATGTAAAGTGAATATTGACAGACATGAAGGGAGAGATTAACAGTAATACAATTGTAGTAGGGGATTTTAAAACCCCATTGACATCAATGGATAGATCTTCCAGACAAAAAGCAATAAGGAAATGATGGCCTTAAATGACACAGTAGATTAGATGGATTTTATTGATATCTTCAGAACATTTCACCCTAAAGTAGCAGAATATACTTTCTTTTCAATTGCATATGGAACATTTTCTATGATAGACCACATGTTAGGACATAAAACAAGTCTTAGTAAATTTAAGTAGACTGAAATCATATCAATCATATTTTTGGACCATAATGGCATGAAACTAGAAATCAATCACAAGAAAAAAAAGTGAAATAATAAACAAAAATAAGACATGGAGACTAAATAACATGTTACTAAACAACTAATAGGTTAACAATGAGATCAAGGATGAAATCAAAAGTTACCTTGAAACACATAATAATGAGAACACAATAACCCCAAATCTATAAAACACAGTGAGAGTAGTCCCAAGAGGTAAATTCATAGCATTACAGACTTAGCTTAAGAAACAAGGAAAATCTCAAATAAATGATTTAACTTTACCATTAAAGATACTAGAAAAAGAACAACTAACAAAGCCCAAAGTGAGTAGAAGGAAGGAAATAATAAAGATTAGAGCAGAAGTATTCAAAATAGAGTCTAAAAAAAAGTACAAACGATCAATGAAACCAAGAGCTGGTTCTTTGAACAGATAAACAAGACTGAGAAACCTTTCATCAAATTCATCAAGAAAAAAAGAGAGACCACACAAATAAATAAAATCAGAAATGAAAGAGAAGAAGTAACAACGGACACTAAAGAAATAGCAAGAATTTTAAGAAAATATTATGGACAACTATATGCCAACAAATTGGACAATCTGTATGAAATGGATAAATTCCTAGAAACATACAATCTTCCAAAACTGAATCAGGAAGAATCAGAGAATCTGAATAGATAGATTAAAATTAGTGAAACTGAAGCAGTAATCAAGATTCCCAACAAAAAAAGTCCTTGATCAGATGGCTTCACAGGTGAACTTTACCAAACATTCAAAGAAGAATTAACACCTACTCTTCTCAAGCTATTAAAAAAATTCAAGAGGAGGGAAGACTCCCAAGTTCACTTTATGAGGCCAGCATTATCCTAATTCCATAATGAGGTAAAGACACTGCAAAGAATGAAAATTATAAGTCAGTATTACTGATGAACGCAGATGCTAAAATCTTCAACAAAATATTAGCAAACCGGATCCACCAATACATTAAAAAGGTCATATACCACAGTCATAAAGTGGAATTTATTTTGAGGATGCAAGGTTGATACATAGATGCAAAACAATAAATGTGATACACCACATAAACAAAATGACGGATAAAAACCATATGCTCATATCAAAATATGCAGGAAAAAACATATGATAAAATCCAGCACCCATTTATGATAAAAACTCTCAGCAAAGTGGGAATAGAGGGAACATACCTCAAACTAATAAAGACTATATATGACAAACCCACAGCCAACATCATACTCAATGGGCAAAATCTACAAGCCTTTCCTTTAAGATCTGGGACAAGATAGGGATGTCCACTTTCACCACTCTGACTCAACATCGTACTAGAAGTCCAAGCCACAATAATGAGAGATGAAGATATAAAAGGCATTCAAATTGGAAAGGAAGAAGTAGAACTGTCATTATTTGCAGATGACATAATATTGTGTATAGATAACCCTAAATATTCCACCAAAATCTATTGGAACTGATAAATGAATTCAGTGAAGTAGCAGGATACAAAATAAATATCCAGAAGTTAGCTGCATTTTCATACACCAGTAATGAACTATCAGAAAGGGCAAGTAAGAAAACAGTCCTATTTACAATTGCTTCAAAATATAATAAAGTACCTAGGAAAAAATTTAACCAAGGATGTAAAAGACCTGTCCTTGGAAAATTATAAGACACTGAAGAAAATACAAATATGTGGAAGCTTATACTGTGTTCATGGTTAGGAAGAATTAACATCATTAATATGTCCATACTACCCAAAGGAATCTACAGATTCAACATAGTTCCTATCACAATACCACTGGCATATTTCACAGAACTAGAACAAATATTCAAAAATTTATATGGAACTAAAAAAGGCCCCAAATAGTCTCAGCAACCTTGAGATAAAAGAACAAAGTTGGAGGAATCACGCTGCCTGATATCAAACTATACTACAAGGGCATAGTAATCAAAACAGCATGATACTGGCATAAAAACAGACATATAGATGAATGGAACAGAATAGAGAGCCCAGAAATAAACCCATGTCTTTATAGTCAGTTACTATTTGACAAAGGAGGCAAAAATATACAATGGGATAAAGATAGTCTCTTCAATAAACGGTGTTGGGAAAATTGGACAGATATGTGCAAAAAATGAAACTAGACCACCTTTTTACACCATACACAAGAATAAACTCAAAATGGATTAAAAACTTACATGTTAGACTCGCAACCATAAAAATCCTAGAAGAAAACATAGGCATAAAAATATCGGCAATTTCTCACAGCAATATTTTATCTAAGGTACTGTCTTGGGCAAGGGAAACAAAAGGAGTTGCCTCAAAAAATTAAAAGTGGAAGTGCCTTATGACCTAGTGATTCTATTTCTAGAAATATATCCAAAGAAATCCTAAATACTAATTAAAAAAATATACGCATCCCCATGTTCACTGCAGCAGTATTTATAATAGCCAAGATTTGGAAGAAGCCCAAGTGCCCATCAGCAGATGAGTAGATAAAAAAAGCTGTGGTACATTTATACAATGGACTACTACTCAGCTGTAAAAAAAAAAAGGAAATCTTACCTTTTGCAACAGCATGGATGGACCTGGAGAGTATTATGCTAAGTGAAATAAGCCAGTCAGAGAGAGACAAGTACCACATAACTTCACCTATATGGTAATATGTGGAATAAAATGAACAAAAGACAGTAACAAAGTGGAGACAGACTCATGGAGACAGAGAACAGATGACAGCTGTCAGAAGAGAGGTGACTGGGGGCTGGGTGAGAAGGGTGAATGGGATAAACAAAGAAAAAAAGACTAATGAACACAAACAACAGTATGGTGATTTCCAGAGGGAAGGTATAAAAGGTAAAGGGGGAATAAATTCTGATGGAAGGAGACTTGATTTGGGCTGATAAACACACAATACAATATGCAGATGATGTATTGTAGAATTGTATACTTGAAACCTATATATAGTTTTATTAACCAATGTCATCCCCATAAATTCAAATAAATATAAAAAACAACAAACAAAAGGATAAGGCAGAATTAGGGGTGAATATTTAAGGTAATTGGGTATTAAGGATCCCATTAGGATATTGGACATCTGTGTTTTCTTTCTCCTATAAGAAGAAGTTGAGTAAGGGCTGAATGAACAAAGGTGAGAGATTTTTAAAAGATGGGAAGAGTTTGGGAGGAAAGCGGAATAGATGGAGCATGTGGGAAAGACCATTGGTTGAAAAGACCATTTATCACCTGAGACAGAAGCAGGGAGGTAATAATGAGTGACATGGAGCCACTTTAGCTGTTTAGTTTCTAAACCAGAGGTGGGGAACCTTTTTCTCTGCCCTGGGCCATTTGGATATTTATAATATCATTCGAGGGCCACACAAAATTATCAACTTAAAAATTAGTCTGCTATATTTGGTCAAATGTTTAATTAACTCACCTCTAATGCCTTGGCAGGGCCAGACCAAATGATTTTGTGGGCCTTATACGGCCCTCAGTTCTTCCCCACCCCTGCTAAACCATAAAGAAAGCTACTATACCGAAAAGAAGAGGAGCCGAGGAGCTTCGAGAGCTTGAGAGAATGGCGAACGTTTGCAATTATTGCAATGGGAAGAGAGAAAATGGAAAGGACCAAAACAAGAACACAAGTTAGACTGAGGTAAAACTCATTCTAATGCCCATTCTCATTGAGTGTCTAAGCCATCGGCAAGGCAGATTTGAGGATTAAAAGGATCCATAAACATGACCTCTGTAGTGAAGTCCTTGTATTGTTTATATAATTCCACATATCCACAAGCCTTTATTAAGAGGAAGTGTCAGCATTTGATTGTTTTTATTTCAAAACCATTTTTACTGAAATCTGCAAGGAATAACTTCAGGGAAAAGAAAAACATACCAAGACAGATAGCCTGCTCTCTTTTTAATAGAACCAACAGTCTAAAGATGCTAATAATGAGTCAGATATACTGATAATGTAGCTTTGAAAATTAAAACCCATTTAGGAGTTGTGAGAGTCTTGATCCTAAATACCAGTTTAGTTATTCACTCAGAATCTTTAGTTACATTTGGAAAGTAATCAACTTATGACACAGGTTCAAAGGCTGCCACCTTTCATTGTTGTCAATGAAACTGCCTGGGTTTTATCTGCACTTATCTGATAACTGAAACGAATTTTTTTTGGTAACCTCTTTGAAGACCCAAATGATTTTTAAAATCATTGGATCTTGATGTACAGATTTCACTGCATGAGTATGTGTTAGTGAGGCTGAAAGAGATTTTAGAAATATCTTAATTCAGACATGAGGAGAGAAAGTTACTTTTTGAAAAGTCCAAAATGCACATTCATTTCTTTTTTTTTAAAAAAATATATTTTATTGATTTTTTTACAGAGAGGAAGGGAGAGTGATAGAGAGTTAGAAACATCGATGAGAGAGAAACATCGACCAGCTGCCTCCTGCACACCCCCTACAGGGGATGTGCCCGCAACCAAGGTACATGCCGCCCTTGACCGGAATCGAACCTGGGACCTTTCAGTCCACAGGCCGATGCTCTATCCACTGAGCCAAACCAGTTAGGGCGACATTCATTTCTTTTAGGGCAAGGCTGTTCTCTGTCTACAAACTTTGCTTTGGCTGCTTTTAAAAAAAATTAATTTGGTAGAACTTAAAATATTGATTGCACTGTTTTACACTCAATTTAAAAAATAGGTAGGAGTTGTCCTGGCTGGTGTGACTCAGTTGGTTAAGCGTCATTCTATGCACCAAAGGGTCACTGGTTTGATTCCTAGTCAGGGTACATGCCCAGGTTTTGGGCTCAAATCCCAGTCGGTGTGTGTGTGGGAAGCAGCCTATTGATGGTCCTCTCTCACATCGATGTTTCTCCCTCTCTCTCTTCCTCTCCCTTCTTCTCTTTCTAAAATCAATAAAAACAAAACAAAACAAAACAACCTTAAAAAAACAACAACCCAGCTAAGGTAATATTTTAAGCCCAAAAGCTCATGAGGGTCCTAAATGATTCTATTTGCCTGTGGTTTTTGTCTTAACTAGGCAGTAGCTGGACCACGAGCTCACTTTGGCCAGGATAACCATCAGTAGGAGCTAGAGGGATTCTGCCTGAATGTGAGGCCACAGTCCGATGACAGATGCTCACCTAAGACTCTCAGACAGGAAGTAAAGGTAGGCCCTAATATGAGTTTTCCTCAAATCTTCAGACTACTGTCTGAGTTCATGTTTGGAACATGACAAATGCAATTCCTGCACACGCTCCAACATGGACTCTGTAGATTCAAGGCCCAAAGAAATGGCCTCAAGATAATGTCCACAAGAAAAGCTAATATACCTCTACAACAGATGACATCCCAATGGAAAGTAATTGTGGATACAGTTTTTAGGGACATAACTTTTGTAACAGATGCATTACAATCACTGATATGCTAGGAAATTTTAGTCATGAAAATGTTGAAAAACAGTTACAAGTTTGTTTGCTTTTAATACAATGATTTCTTCTGAAACATTCATTTAGAGTGTTTGTAAGTAACTAATAGATGGCTTAGGACATAACTTTTAGTCTGAGTGTCATACTAAAAGTTATCCCTGCTTCTGCTAAATATTCCTGCTAATCTTACTGGTAGTTGAGGATAGGGTAAACTAAGAGGCCCGATTTAGGAGTGGATAGATTATAGTCTAGCTTCTCCCAGAATCAAACTACCTGTGACAGAGTTGGAGGAAGTTCAGACTTTGCTTATTGTGTGCCCTACTATTTCCCTGTGAGCTTCCCTTGATTCTGTACTCAGCTTTTTTCCTATTTGTACGGCAGCAGCCTGATTCCTAATAGGGCACTCTATTCATGATTTCTAATGCACCCAAGCCCATGACCCTACAGCATATCCACTTACCTCTCCCCTCTCTTAACCCATAAAAACCTCTAGGTTTTCTACTTCATTATTTATTTTCTGTATCTGTGGCATGAGAGATATCACAAATTTTTTTTTAAATTGAACTACTTGTTTCCAAATGTATAAATATAGAGGCATTTGACTGCTAGTTTATCAAACTGTGAGACCTTTTAAATGGAGTTAAAAATAATCCTATATAATCAAAGGCTAATATGCAAATTGACTGAACAGTGGAACGACCAGTCGCTATGATGTGCACTGACCACCAGGGGGCAGATGCTCAATGCAAGAGCTGCCCCCTGGTGGTCAGTGCACTCCCATAGGGGGAGCACCGTTCAGCCAGAAGCCAGACTCACAACTGGCGAGCATAGTGGTGGTGGCGGGAGCCTCTCCTGCCTCCGCCACAGTGCTAAGGATGTCTGACTGATGGCTTAGGCCCAGGGAGCGGGCCTAAGCCATCAGTCAGACATCCCCCAAGGGCTCAGGCCAGGCTGAGGGACCCCTTCACCCCCAAGTGCAGGAATTTCATGCACCAGGCCTCTAGTTTAGTTATAAATGTATACAAACACATTAATATATAAATTATTATTGATCTTCTGGTTAACCATTGAAACAAAACTTAAGCAGGTCAAAACTATACAAATAGCTCAGCCAGTATTGCTTGGTGGTTGAATGTTGACTTATGAATTGAGGTCATGGTTCAATTCCCAGTCAGGGCACATGCCCAGGTTGCAGGTTTGACCCATAGTAGGAGATCTCTCATTAGTGATGTTTCTATTTCTCTCTCTCCCTCTCCCTTCCTTTCTGAAATCAATAAAAATATATATTTAAAATAAAATCAAACAAAAAAACAAAACTATATAAATAAGTTACTCCTTATACAGTGCAATCTATAATTAAATTTCAAAACAAGCTTTAATGATGATATATGTATTCAGCAACCTTCAGGTTCACTTAAGAGAATCTCCATTTCAAAACCATAATAACACAATTTTCCTTTCTTTCCCCACCAAGATATAAGAAATTGCCAAATTCTGGCACCTCAATGTCACACAGATACAAGACACTTTTGATCAGGGAAAGTTTTCTGGGGGCCAAATGTGATGCGTTGTTAGAAATTCATAATATAACAACAAAAAGATCTCAATGTACATGTTTCAGTACTGCACTTCCTAAATTCATTCTTTCTTTGAGACAGAAGGAGTTGCTGTTTCCATAGCTTTAATACTCTAGTCATGTACTTTTCAACTGTACTTAAAGTTACATATTTGGGATGAGTCCCTATGGGAAGTCTAGTTACCAGAAAGCACAGACTCACAAACAGGAAATATAACTAGAGTAAGAAGGTGTTGTTTTCCACACAATAGAGTTCAAAGATGTGTCATTCACGTAATTTGGAGCAAGCCCCAACACCACTATTATTGTTCAGTGTCCCTTATGACAACTTATGATTAAAGCATCATGTTTTCCAAGCCTGTTTGAACTTGTTGCTCTTGCTTATAGATACAAATAACCTGCCCCTTTCTGTGCATAGTTTTCAATCAATAAGCAAGCATATCAAGGTGAAAAGCAGGATAGCAGGAATTGCAAAAGCTGGGGGGGGGGGCTGGGGCGGAGTGGGGAAACAATTTTCAGAAAGCATATGGTAAAACTGAATACTTAATCAAATTAGCCTAGAATTCCTTCCTATTTTCAGCACTTTTTTGCAAAAGCAGTTGCTTCATGGCACAGAATGAATTTCAATAAATGTCATACATTTAGTTAGATGGCTTATTTTAAAAATTTGTCGAACCAGGTCACTGGCTCAGAATAGATCTCATTCTAAGACATGACAGATGGATACTGATATTGAACAGAAAGATTGACATTAGCTGGAAGGTTTTGGGCAGAAGAAAATGTCATTCATTTAATATTCAACAACATATTTACTGAGTGCCTACTGTGTGCCAGTGTAAACTTATAATAAATATTTGGACTTTAAAAATATATGTAATATTTTACATTACAATAGAAAGAGGAGTTGTGCCAAAATAACGTCCTTGGGGTTAGTAAGGATTATAACGGAATAGGACTGGTCTTTAAAAATACTTTTATTTTTTACAGTGCATCAGAAAAATGCATTAGTACTCATTCAAACATCCATTCCGTCATGGTTGCAGGATTTTAGATTTCAGATTTTCGACGACCCTTAGTAAAATCCAACTTCCTATTTTTCTGGAACAAAAGGGGCCTTAACATGGCTTCAAAGATTTCTTAGACATCAAAGAGCTTAGAGAGACATACAGTTTATAGATAATGATTTAGGATTTAGTGAATAAAAAACACATGGATTAAATTTCTTTTAAAAGACCCCTAGGTTTACTGTTTAAGAACTAAAATGTTGGTCTAAACACGTTAGTCTCGAGCAAAGCTCAAATTGGTTTTTAAAGACAGAGCTGTCTTACGGACCTAAAACTTGGCTGGGTTTTCCTCTAACACATGATCAGGCTTCAAAAGGAGGCAACCTGCCTTCTGCGAACCAGATTTACTCCACCTCTCTTTCTCTGACTTGTGAAAACTACATTATTTCAAAGGGCTCCAGCTTTGAATGCTCTTCTTGATATTAAGCAAAACATTAAAAACCAAAACCATCTCATGGTCTTACTGAACAAATGGAGTACTTCTTAATTCCTCCAAGTCAATTATTTCCTTTGTTTTAACGTACAACTTTAAAATTGGACCTGAGATTCAAGGTGCTGTCTCAGATTTCCAACTAATGAAGAATAAAATATCATTTCAAAGTAGGAAAAGGCCACTGATCTTTTATTTATTTATTTTTTTAGTGTTTTTTTTTTCCAAGTCCAAGTTCTATTTTATTTTTTTAAATTTCTTTATTGATTAAGGTATTTACATATGTGTCCTTATCCCCCCCATTACCCTCCCAACCCCCCTGATCTTAATGTGTGTACTGCTTCATGACACATTATTATATTTGCATTAAAATAGTAGGAAGAAATACAGTACATAATCTTCTGGTCTAACGCAGTGGCCTTCCGGAAGGCCACTAGCCTGGGTATTTAAAGTTCTTAGGACTAAAGGAAACAAGTTAGTGCACAACCTGTGAGCTTTTATTCCTTTGGAAAAATAGATTGCAACACACATCTGATGGCTTTTAAGGGCTCTTGAAACCAACACAGTGTGCGTTTTGAATTCCAATGGTAGAGAAATAACAATGGCGAAGTTCAGGAAGATCTAAACAAAACAAAACAAGAAACTGCCAGTATTCCAAAGAGAGGGTGTATTCTGAATGAGAACTTGGAAATGAAATATGAAATGTACATATAAAGTTACAATGAATTTAGGTTTCAGAAAATGAATGCTTTGGTTCAACAATTAAATCGCTAGATAACCCTCTAGTTTAGAGTTACATATATATATATAGGTTGATAGAAAGTGTGGTGGGCTGATGAGTTTAGAAAAAATAAGTATGTGCCAATATATGAATTTTTAAGTATCCTTTTCTTTTTAAATTGCTAAACTAATATTCCAGAGAGGGACAAAAAATCTGAGAACTACAGAAGATAACACACTTTGCAGAAGTGGTCCTAGGTCTCTTTGGGCAAGTGTGCTGCTGAAGGTCACACAGCACCTGAAGGTCACACGGGGGATCACTTGGCAGGTCTAGTCATGGCCAAGATTGAAAACAGGACCATCAGGAGCCAAAGCTGGCCCACAGACATTTTGTCTCTCTAGCCACACAGTTTTAAACATGCTGAGTTAACATTTAAATATTGAGAGATCTCTAGCTTCTCCTGAAAATTTGGAAGCACCACATGCCACACACGGGGCCTCACGTTAGTGCTGATGACACCAAGCAGTCGCTGCCCTCTTAGGGCTTTTCCTGAGCAGGCTGTCCTTCCCT
The DNA here is from genome assembly GCF_027574615.1 of Eptesicus fuscus. Lineage (NCBI taxonomy): Eukaryota > Metazoa > Chordata > Mammalia > Chiroptera > Vespertilionidae > Eptesicus > Eptesicus fuscus. The sequence goes on from NC_072486.1 coordinate 72,887,890, forward strand.
AGTGAAAGGGTTAGCTTTACCATTTAGGTTAGCTGTCTGCAAATCTTGATACAGGATATAGACAGCGTATGAGGAAGAAGGAAGAAAAGATGATGGAAATCCAACACAGTGGCTTAACACTGGAAAGGTGTAAGGAAGGTAAGAGAAAAAGAAAAGAAAGAAAGAAGTGCACAGCAGACAGGACTGTATGCTATAAAAAAGTACCCCCTGCCGCTGCTGTCTCCAGGTGTATACTATGGAGGGGATCCATGGGTTTTGCTCTCAACAAATCCCTTTGGGCCAGGCTCACAGTGTAGAAAACAAGAAGGAAAATTGTCCATGTGGAGCAATATCCCTGATCAAGGATGGGACCAGGCAAATGGAGGAGAATACCATGGCTTCTCTTCTTCCATACCCCATAAACCAAGGGATGTGGAACACAACTTCATCTTCATGTTGAGACTGTAGTGAATTATGGCAGGCACTGCCCAGGTACTCCCCATAAGTAACCAGAGGCTCTATGTACAGCTGTGCGGGCCGTGGACTGCGTAATTCCAGACAAAACAAAATGAGAATGGCACTCCCAGGAATGCAGGGGAGAAGCCCTGCTCCAGATCTCCACTTGGTTTGTTTTCTCATCTCCTTCGAGTTCTAGTCTTTGAAGTAAGGCCTCCTCTGATCCCACTACTGAATTTCTCAATCACCACCCGATTTCCCCTTATTCCCCTCCACCACTTTAGCTTCCTTATAGCTCTTATCATCACCTCATATACAACACATTTTATTTATTATTTGCCTTCCTAAATATAGAATAGAATATCACGAGGTCGGAGACTTTTGTCTCTTTTATTCTCCGATGCATTGCCAGAATCTCAAGTTATGCCTAGTAGGTGCACAACAAATTCTCCATAATGACCAAATCCTTATCACTGTCTTGGAGTACAGCAAATAGCTTTGACTAGAACCTGTGATCCTCTGACCACATTTTATAATTGCTCTGGCCATATTTCATAATAATCCTTTGTTATATTTGGAGAAATACATTTTCAAATCCTATGGACCATTATATAATTTATATGGCTCATAAGCTCTTATATAACTTCTATGGGCCCTATAGCTATTACAGAAATTGAAAACAACAGGAGTATCCTCCATAAACATACTTGCAGAAATTCGCATAATCACAGAAGAAATATGTATACCTGGGTATGTGATTAGCCAATTAACTGCTTCTTTTTTCTTTTTAATTGCACTGTGTTTACACCTCCTGCTACAAATGGCCAGATGTATAATTTTTCTCTCAATTACATTTTACAGCTTATAAAAATACTTTTTCATTTTGTCCTTGAAAAGCAAAGTAATCAGATTCTACTGAACGTTTTTACTGAAACAAATTCCAAGGAGAATATAGTGTTAAACACAACTGAGGAGATATCTGAGAATGGGCTTTCTAACAGAAGGGTAGATGACAAAATTAGTCACAACTCTTAACCTGATAATAGGAGAACGCCCCACACATGTGAACAAAGCTTTTCTTGGTATGCTTTACTACAAAAAGAGAAAGCAAGAAAAACGAAAACACTGGAGGAAGAGAAGGTGAGGAAATCCCTAGAAACTAGAAATGTGTATTCCTCATTCATCACTAACCTAAGGTGTCCCAACCTATTTCTGTGGAAATGCTTCAAAGAGTTAACCTTCACTGATGACTGGGCAGATGCTGTATGGTGATGTTAAGACACCCTTCGGAGCTAGGCTCTTGCACAGTTTTGTTGTCTATTTTATGGGGGAGTTAAGGGACTGTCTACCTTGTAAGGTTGTTGTACTATCAGAAAGATGATACACTCAGAGGCAGCTTGAAAATTTTAAGGGGTCTTTAAGTTCCAATCTTTTGACTAAAAACGAAAATTGTATTTAATAGCAAATGGGATGATTTCTAACCATGTCATTCTCGTGTGATATCCCCTTAATAATTATGGATCTTGGTTCCATTTTATGTGTTAATTATCTGTATACCTAGATTGTAAACTTTTCGAGGGACAGAGATTTAATTTCTTCTTTTTAAAAAAATGTTTTCATTGAGTTTTAGCGAGAGAGGAAGGGAGAGGGACAGAGATAGAAACATCAATAAGAAAGAAACAACATTAATTGGCTGCCTACTATACGTCCCCCACCCCACCCCACTGGGGATCAAGCCCCCAACCTAGGCATGTGCCCAGACTGGGAATCGAACCAGTGACCTCTTGGTTCATGGGCCATTACCATTCTTAGCTGTGTTTAGAAATGTGGGCCTGACAGCAACTTTGCCTGCTAACTCAAGTGATGCTGAATTGACATTAGTCAGTAGTATATCTATCATTTATTACTAAGAGGACTATTTATTTTGTGCTGAGCAAAGCTCATGAAGAAATTACGTCCTGAGGGCTAGAATCAAAGACAACAGTTTCAACATCCACCAGTGAGGTAAACTCCCTGGCACTTGAGTTTCTGCATATTTTCTCCCCTTAAGGCGGTACAATTAGGAAACGTGGTATGCCATGAACAAACACAGCAGCTCAAGGAAAATATTAGGGATGATGGGAAAAGGAAAACATAGATGTTCTGGTGAGAAGCATTAAACCTAATGACAGTGACAAAGAAACCATGAAAATGGAGAAACGGGGCATCCAAGGGCGTGGAAGCACCTCTGACCAAACGGAGGGAAAGGGATGGGAGGAAAGGGGCAGAAGGATGGGAGAGGCCCTGAGTGTGCAGGGAGCTATGCATCATTATAGGTGCGTCACCACAGGCACTGGGGCAGCCACCGCTGTGAGTCCTGAGAGGCTGTTAGACTTTTTGTGTTACTCACTTTATCTTGACATGACCACATTTGAGAAAAAGTTTATTTGAAGTTACTGTATAGATTCGTAAAAGAAAACTAAGACTAATGCTATTTTGGACTTAAAAAAAACACACAACAGCTGAGGAAATTGATTTCTGAAATGTATTTCTTAGTTCAATCCTCATGTAAACAAATTTTAAAAATTTAAGGTTATAGTGGAGTGGAACACATGCTTAGAAGGTCTTACAATGAATTTGTAAGAGGGGTATTTTTCCTGCTCAGAAAAGTGTCGTCTTTTTCATTGTAGGTTTAAAAGTCATGAAGATGCCAGTTATGTCCTTTCATATTGACTGGCTGTGGTTAATCTTGCACATCTTTATCATTCAGATACACTAATCTTTATCCTTTATTCACTAATTCTGAAGGCACATCTAATGTGAATCCTTATTTGTGATGTACTAAGAACAAAGCAGTCTTTGAAAAAGCAGGAGTCAGCAGACCATCTCCTATATACCATAAATCACATTCGGCTAAAATAAAGCTATTTTCAGGTTCATAACCATAGACTTATGCACCGTTAAGTGTGAAACCTGAAAAGAGTTTTAAAAACAACAGTATATTTTATAGGCACTCAGACATATTTCTGGTACTACAAAAATTTCTTATGAGGGATGTAAATCTCACCTGTGTTATTCAGCAGTTCAAAAAGAATGAACACTGAATACACCCAGCCCTGTAGCCCATGGTGGGAACCATGGAACCAAACCACCTCACTTCTGTTCCATTGTGGAAGTTTGCATGTTCACACAAAGCCCGATCCACTTAGAGCGAGGAAGGAAAGCTTTGTACCTGTAAATAACCCAGGCAACACTTACAGCTTACAGAAAAGCACAATTTATGTCCCAGCAGCACAGAGAATCATGATGTACATTACTTTCAGATCATCTTCATGCAGAAAAAAGTCATTCATCAGCTATAATAGTTTAGCTGTAAAAGAATATAATGTTTCTCTGAATCCATTTGCATGTGTCTGGCTGACGGAAACAACAGAATAAACCTCTACCCAACTCTACAATATGTGAACAGTCTTCCTAAAATTCAGGAGAGGGTCCAGATAGCATATAATCCCTCCAATGTCAGTTTATACAATCCTATCATATTCACGGACCATCTTAATTTGGCAGTTAAAGTGTCCTGATTATTTCGCCTAAGAAAGTTGACAATATTTCATTCCACCCAAGCGCTCCTTTGAACACGAAGTGTGATAAGGTAAAATACAGTGGGCAACTATTCATGCATGAGCCACTGGAATCCTCTTCAACTGCCAAATCTGTAAATGGCTCTTTGGAAATATAAAGGTATGAAATGGGAAACCGCACTTAGTTGTAAATTCTGCACTGGCAATAGTCGGTGAAAATACTTTCATTTGTGCTTTAATTATCAGGCCAGTACTAGCCGGTCTATCCGACCTCTGGTTATAATCTGTTTACCTAATAAGACAGATGTCCTCCACAGCGCCCCAGCAAAGAGCTAAGGTACAATTGAAAATGATGGATCGCAAGTCCCGTGTATTTGCCAGAGATGAAGAATTCAGCCCTTCACAGAAACATCTGTCCCTTGGAAGGACCCTCACGTAAAGAACAAGGGTGAAGAACAAGGAAACCTATGGGTTCAAGCCTTGTCAGTAGCATCACCGTGGGACAGGGTGACCAGGTCCCTTTTATAAGGGCTGAGTCAGATCACAGCCTTGAAACTTGCCTGGCCATAAAGAGACACACACCACTCTCCTACCAGCGCCTCTGAGTCATACAGGTGGCCGTCTGATGCGAACCCCTAAAACAGAAAAGCCTCCAGCTAGATTCGACCACGTCCCTTGTTTCTGAGGCCCCCTAAACCCTCGCCTACCCCCCTGGAACAGCAGTCAGGTCCCTCGGGGAACAAAGAGGCAGAAGCGCCGGGGCGAGGGGTGGGGTGCGGGATATGGAGAGGGTTGTCGTTTTACCTTGAGGCGCCCAGGAACCCGCGGCAGAGAAGTCAGCCGCGCAGGGACCACCCGCGCGCTCCGCGCCTCCTCGGAGCGAGTCAGCTGTCGTCCCGCGTCTGGCTCGCGCCCTCCGCTGGGCTCCGCATCTGGTCACAAAGCGCTGGGCGAGGGCCTCGGGTCACCTGCGGCCCGAGCCGGCGAGCGTCCGATCGGCCGGCGGCGGCGCTCTCTCCGCCCCTTCCCACCCGCGCGCCGATCGGCTGGTGACTCAGCCGGGAACCGGCGCGCGCGGCCCGAGGCGGCCCGGGCGCGTCCAGGCGGGAGGCACGGCCCCACCACCGGACCCAGGAGCTCGGCCTCCTGCCCGCCCCGGCACGTGTTCGTCTGTCTGGCGTACTGTCCGTCCGCCTCGTCCGCGGGTCCAAGGACCCAAGAGGTGCTGACTGGCACCACTCCGAGAGGGGAATCGGCTCCCGCCCTTCCTGCCTCCCGCGCGCCGCGCCTGGCCCCGCGGGGGTCGCGTTTCCTCCCACCCTTCGCCCGCCCACGACAAGGTGAAACTTTTTAGGTGAACTTTTCTCGCCCTGTGCGCTCACTCCTCCCCAAGCTGGGGCAGTTTGAAGTTAGCACGACGGCACACAAGTGGCACCCAGTCTCCCCCTTCTGGCGCTCGCGGGGCGAGCGTCACCGGGCGCGCGGAGCGCTCGGCGCGCACACCCCGGGCCCCCCGCGCGCGCACAGCCCGCGCGCTGCGGGAGGGAAGGGCGCGAGGCTCTGCCTCTCCCACGTCTTGGTTAGCTGCCGGGCACGGACTCCGGGAGAGAAAGGTTTGGGCACCACGTAAACAAGGAGTTCATTGTCAGAGACAGAGGTAGGAGTGGATGGACGGATTGTCCAATGATTCCATTATGCAGCGATTATCCCCTACTATAACTCGGATTTCTGGAAGGAAGAACAACACAGGAGTTTAACCCCGAGGAAACCTCAGTTTCCTTAACTTTTTTTTTTCTTCATAGCAGGAAACAGGCTGATTAAATAACTAGGCAAACATCAATGAACAAGCAAAAGAGAACAAAAGTTTAATTCTTGAATGTTGAAATCTTATGATTAGAAAAAAGGGCTTGAGGGCTTGTTTAGTTGTATTAGGATTGTGTTAGGATAACGTTATATCCCACATGTCTGAATATAAGAATTGACATTAACTTTCAAGAGAAAATAAAAGTCACAGGTAATGGGATCTGAGGAACAGCATTGCCTTACGGACTCAGCATTCTCCTTTCCAACTCTCCTTAAGGGCTTGTTCAGATAACAGCATCTGTTAGATGTTCACAGTTGTCGGACAATTTTCTATGCAGGTTCGGGAATTATTTACCACAGATTGGAAAATAGAAAAGTAGAGTAAGAATCGTTAGCGTTTTCCTGAGAGCTTACTACGTACCAGGCACTTTGCCAGGGACTCTACACAAAGTAATTTCAGTCCTCGAAAGCGATTACCTCGTGATTCCTCGGTTTTATGGAAGAGGGCAGTTCCCTACTTAAGGGTAGAGTCCTGCATTGAAGCATTCTGCAAATGATGAAACTGAGTGCCTAAGAGTCCTGAGAGAGTCACACCGCTCTTAGTAAGATCAGAGAGGTTAGGACCCACTCAAATCCCAGTCAGGTGTCCTTCACACCATGCCAAGAGGTTGGCCAGGCTGACTAAACAACACACTCCTACCAAAGATTTCTTGATATCACATGGCATAATTTAACAATGACTATGGTTCATAATAAAATGCTAATTTAGTGGCTGGAAGGTACTGGGCCTATTTATGGACAGATCAATTACAGATTTTGGGTTCATTACCAACTTTCAAAAAATGATGAATAAACTAATGAACACACACACACACACACACACACACACACACACACACACACAATTAGCCATAGTTGTCCAAAGGAATTACTAGAGTGCTGTTTCTATTTCCTAGTTTCCATAGCAATATGTTATCTGGATTTGTAGATTGCATTATGTAGTTGCTTTAACAGGTTTTCTGAGTTTGTGTACCATGATAACAATATAAAAGAAAAATATTCCAATTAAAGTGGTGGAAAGACTCAGAAAAGCCAATGCAAAGTGGAAAATAGAGCATAAATTCAAATAATATGTTATATATTGTCAGTACTGAAGTTTACTAGTTTCTAATTATTGAAAAATTTCAATACAACTTTAAAACAAGTAAAAACTGTCATTTTAAAAAATATATATTTTATTGATTTTTTACAGAGAGGAAGGGAGAGGGATAGAGAGTTAGAAACATCGATGAGAGAGAAACATCGGTCAGCTGCCTCCAGCACACTCCCTACTGGGGATGTGCCTGCAACCAAGTTACATGCCCTTGACTGGAATCGAACCTGGGACCTTTGAGTCCGCAGGCTGACGCTCTATCCACTGAGCCAAACCAGTTAGGGCAAAAACTGTCATTTTGATTTATTAATCATAAATAAGGAGATAACATTTTTATAAAAATAACATAACTAAGAACAGCATAAGTAAAACTAATCAAATAATTAGTTTTTAAACACTGCCTAGATAGATTTGATCAGGAAAACGAGGACAAGTAATTTCACATGTTTGAAAATGGGAAGAAGCAGATACTTTATAAAGGCAATAGGAGCGCTACAATTCAGTTTTGGTTTTGTGGCAAACTTCAATATTTGCTGTTTAACTTTTCCTTGGGCCCATGGCATTGGTGGCACACTGAATGATGAAGTTCTGTTGGTATTTTCCTAACCAAAGCAAACCCCTGTGGTTGGCTAAGCAACACCTGTTCCCAATCAAATATTCCCCTGCCTTCTTCCACTCTTGGGGCTTGAAATGCTTGTTTTCCCAGACTCCTCTGCAGCCAAACATGGCCACAGGATGTCATTCTGGCAATGAGGTGATGCTGAAGGCTGTTGGGGACTTCAGTGAAAGAGTTTAGTTTCCTGTTTAAGGGGATCTTATGAGCTGGTGCCACCCCTTCCCATTTCTTGCTTTCTTGATTTCATATATCATGCCCAGCAGAGAGCTAGCCATCTTGCAACTATGGAAAAAGAAGTTGGCTCTGACATTGCTGAGCTATGGCACCAATGCTGGTAGACACCTGCTGATCAAGTATTTTGTGGAAAAATACTTGTTCTAGACACTGTTAGCCAGTGTTACTGTTTCCTTCGGCCAAAAGCATTCAAAAAGGATATACCTCTCAAATGGGGAGCAAGACATCTCCCAGACGGAGTTTAGCACAGTAGTTAAGAGTGTGGGTTTTAAAGCCAGGTAGCCTGGATTTTAATCCCAGTTCTGCTGCTTGCTAGCTGTATGACTACGGGCCAGTGGCTTACATTCTCTGAGCCTTATCTGTAAAATGGGGATAATAATAGTACTATTTTGAGGATGAAATGAGGAGCTAGCTATAAGTAAAGCACATGGAATAGTGTCTGATAAAATATAAGTGCTTAAAGGCATGCTTGTGGATAACATAGTGCTAAACCATAAACATGATCTCTTCTGTTGACCTGGAGATGGGCCTAACAGTAGCCATAGTCAAGGGAGAGAGGAACACAGTGTCCCGCCACATTCTTCCTGCTTTCCCTTCAACACATTGCAATTTGGGTCTTAGAAGGTTCTCTTTAAGTTCATTCGAATGGTGCTGTTTTTGAAACAAAAATGAAAGCAATCTTCTTAAAACAGGGGCTTTATGCTGGCAGCCTGTGGAAGGTAGGGCCCACAGACATGCACAGGCCCACAGAAGGTTTTTTAAAGTTTGTGCTGCAGCAGACAGAACATATGTTATGTAGTTTGCCACCATCTTCTCTTACAATCCATCTAGCCTACTTCTGATCTTTTTTTTTTCTTTCATCTTTTTTTTAAAAATTAATTTCAGAGAGAGGAAGACAGAGGGAGAGAGATACGAATATCAACAATGAGAGAGAATCATCGACTGGCTGCCTCCTGCACACCCCCTACTGGGGATTGAGCCTGTAACCTGGGCATGTGCCACTGGACCACACCGGCTGGGTCTACCTCTGATCTTGATGTCACTTTGTCCTGTAGGCATTAGGATTTGTGACACCTGTCTTAGAATATTTTTTTTCTTGGATTCTCTCTCTCTGCCCTCTCCAACTCTCTGATCAAGAAGAAAAATTATTTGATTGTTTCTCAAATAATATCTGTGGATAACATACACTGAGTGGCCAGATTATTATGATCTCTAATATATATATTAGAGGCCCGGTGCATGAATTTGTGCATGGTTGGGGTCCAGCCAGCCTGGCCAGGGGGAGGGGACATGGGCGGTTGGCCGACCTGCCTGCTGGTCGAACTCCTGGTCGAGGGGACAATTTGCATTTTAGCCGTTTATTATATAGGATATACACTGAGTGGCCAGATTATTATGTGTACAGAGATCATAATAATCTGGCCACTCAGTGTACCTCTAAAAGATAAGAGGATTCCTACATCCCCAGAATGTGTTATCCACATTACAACATTGAAGAATCTGAAATTCACATGGAAAAACAAAAGAGAGAAGAAAAACAAACCCACCCCAAACATACTTTTTCCCTCTTAGTAGCCTCTGTAGCAATTTTCTGTAAAATTAGTTTAATAGATAACATACTTTGCAAAACCTCACCTTAAAGAATGGAAATGCAGCTATAAGGAGTTAGAGCAGAGCGATTTCAATATGAACTGCTTTTATGTCGATTTGTATTGGTCATTTGCTTGTGTCTAGGCTCCCTAAAAATAAAACATGCAATGCTAAGTTATCTAAAAATATAACTAAGTTTATTCAATACTGAGGACAAGTACAAGGCAGTTATGCTCCTGAAGCTACAAATACCATGATTTTAATCAGAAGGCCTGGGAGACTGGAGGCAGGAAAATTAAAAATAAATTACCACTTCTAAAGGGATGTAGCAATTTTGCTGGTGATTTGGTTCATTTTCATGTCCAGCTTTTTGCCTCTCATAAAATATGCAAAGGTAGAGTGTATTTAGCTCCCATTTATTAAATGTCTGCCATATAACAGTCATGTGTTTGAGTTCTATGTATGTCCTCATAACAAAACTCTAGGACAGTATCATCCTCTAGTTTACACCCAGGGAAATGAGGCTTAGGGAGATCATGTTATTTATCCAAGATCACACACCTAGCCTAAGTCTGTCCCTTTCCAGGACTGTACTTCCCATTGCAATGTTTATCAACTGTTTCTCCTCCTGCGGTGAATGATGCAGTCGTTTAACATAGAGCAGCAGAACTCAAGGCTTCCTCCCATTTTTCCTTTCTTCTCTGCACTTTAAGGGATGGCCACCCTCTGATTGTTTGACCCTTGGGGACTGGATGATGCAGTGCAGAATAATGGTGCTAGCACCACCTATGTGGTCCTTAGGTTGGAGCAAGGGTCCCAGGCAGTCAGGTTGGCCTAGGTGATGCGCTGTAGGTGTGAGTCACCAAGACTTTCCTGGTGTGAAAAGGAACTGGAATGCTCTTTTTGTGTCTCTGTTTTTATGACCCCTGCCCTCTCCTTAGGGTACTTAGGGAATGTGAGAAAGGGAAGCCCAGATGACAGAGAGTCCAGAGTCTTAAGAGAAGGTCTTTTGGAGAATGTCTGTCTTCTCAAGAGATAAAAAAATAAAGGCAATGACTTGTAGAAAGGCTGCCCTCATAATTATCCTATCAATAGTTCCCTCTCTGAAGCTCGGTTAATTACTTTTTCTTCTCTTTTCCATTCTCATCTTTTCCTTTTCTGTCTTTTACCTTGTGGTAAATTACAAAAGCATTTTTGGGGAAAAATCTTTTATTTTTATATAACGTAGTATAGCATCATTTCCCAACTAGCACATCCATTCCCTCTGTTAATTTAAACTGTTTGGCACTAATACAAATGGATTAGCCTATCTTGGGAAATAATGCACTAACAATAATAAATGTATTTTTTTATTGATTAGCATCTATTTATGGTTAACCCTTTAGAAAAATGTATGTAAGTGTGCGTGTGTTTGTATAGTTACTGCAGTTCTAACTTTTACCACTAACTTGATGAGTGCTTTGGCATTTAACCCCTGTGGATCAGTTATTTCAGCTATAAAGACATTTCCAAAGTCTGTTGAAAATGATATTAAAAAATTAAGTATCGACCAAAATTTTATTGAAACCAGTCTTTTCTAAGCAAATACACCATACAAGTTGCTAATTGTATTGTACATAAGGGATGTTGTATTAGAAAGAAAGTACTCTGGATTGTGGTTCTTATTACTATTGCCTTGTCCAAATATGATAAAATTCTTTTTCTATTTCAATGACCGATTTAATAATCAACTTAGGGATAGTATATTTGGTGATCCCAAAAGTAAATTAGGCAGTTTAGAAATGGCTATGATATTTAGCAGTTTAAGAGGTAATATATAGGTCTTAGTGGCATTGAAAAAAATGATAGAATGTTTGAAAGGTTTGATTAGAATCATTGTGACTATCACACATTCTGATGTATACTGAAGTCTAATAAAGATGGTTCCAATACTTTTGTACTGGTCAGATTTCAAACATTTATTTAACAACCTTGGAGTCAAAGTATAATTGCTCTTCATGTGGGTTCAAAACACACAGAAGAAATGGCAATAATTCTAGATTAACCTTGGTTTGCCACTTAAGAATTTAAAAACAACATATTAAAAAATAGCACAAATTGTGACCAGTCAAGGGCCATGCTCAGAAAGTCCACGGTGGTGCAAACTGCTTCAGATTTCTAGTTCACTAATCTATTATAAACAACTCTGCCTTTACTTACTTTAAAAAACAAAATTCAACCAAACTGCCCCCAAGGGGCAATTGCAAACTAACCTCCAGACAGAACTGTCAAAGTCAATAAAATCGTCTGCAAATTTCCGTGCTTATGTTGAAGGAATTCTCAGAGAGTGTGTAACCTGAATTAGAAAAGACATCTTTTTAAAGCTTTTCCTGAAGTGTCTGGGCCATCTGTTTTGGCCCAAGCTCCCATGTTTGAGCTGTTATCAAGTCCTATTGGCTCTCGCATTGCTACTGTTAACAAATGTATTTGTCACCCCAAAGTTAAGAAAAACCAGATGTTTCCTTTGTTGTTCAGTATTCTAATGGCAGGTCAAGAGCATGTTTAAAAAAGCACCAGTGCAATTGAGAAATAATATTAGTTACATGATCAATGAGGTCATATGATTTAGGATCATTTCAAGATTTTGAGTGAATTTCAATATTTGGCTATCTACATTTATTGGATTGCCCTCAAATTAATCTGTGTTGTTGTTGTTTTTTGTAAATAGAAACCTGTATTTTATGGGAATCATAATTTGTATGGAAGCAGTTATAAATCCTATATAATAAAAGCCTAATATGCTTAAGTGTCTGGTTGTCCAGTCGTCCATTCAACCAATCACAGTGTAATATGCTAATGATACGCTAAGGCTGCTCAACTGCTTGCTATGATGTGCACTGACCACCGGGGCAGATGCTCAAAGCAGGAGCTGCCCCCTGGTGGTCAGTTTGCTCCCCAGGGGGAGCACCATTCAGCCAGAAGCCAGACTCATGGCTGGCAAGCACAGCAGCAGTGGCAGGAGCTCTCCCTCCTCCGCGCAGACAGACATCCTCTGAGGGCTCCTGGACTGCAAGAGGGCGCAGGCCAGGCTAAGGAACACTCCCCTCCCCTCCCACCCCCCGCCACCTCTGCGCCCTGAGTGCAGGAATTTCATGCACCGGGCCTCTAGTATGGAATAAAATATTTAAACGTGTAACCTATAACCTGAGGTCTTGTCAATTAATTTCTTACCCAAATGTTTATTGAGCCCTTACCATGTGCCAGGGAAGTATTAGTGTCTGGGCTACAAAGATGGATGAGATGTGATCCTTAACATTGAGGGGCTCATAATCTAGCATAGAAAACTCATGTGTAAATCCGCAGACCTGCTACAACATGGCAAGTGCTAACCACTGTTAGGAGAGTGTCATGGACAAAGTGGCGATTAGGAGGAGATGAGGGAACATGAAGATACTATGAGGGAGGCCACATTTGAGCCACATCTGCAAGGATGAGCAGGAGTTTACCCGGCAACTGTATTTTCAGGGGGGTTTGCAGGTGAGGAAATGAATTCTTAACAGGGGAAGAAAGCACACAGGCTTGAAATTATATATTCAGGCTTCTGTAAGGAGTTGAGGACAGTTGGGGGTACAATGTTGGGGGAAGGGTAGGAAATATGGCTAAAAAGGTAGGTGAGGATCAGAATATGAGGGGTCCTCTATACCACACCAAGAAAATCTGTATGGTATGTAATGAGTCACTAACATATTTTAAGTAGAAATAATTAGAATTTTACATTTTAGAAAGATCACTCTGGCGTAATGGAAGTTTTGGAGCAGGGAAGGCTATTTCTTTGATGCAGGGGAACAATGATGAAAGGTTTGATGAAAGGCAGGGACTGCTAGGATGAAGGGCAGGAAAGAAAGTTTGACAGATGCAATGGTGTGCAACATACAAGACCACTTAGTGGTAATAAAAATTGAGCCCCATTCAGAAAGGTTGCTTTTGATTTGTCTTATTTACTTTTTGTTGTTTAATGATAGTCTGGTGCACAATGATGAGTTTATGTTGGACTTGCTAAGCTTAAGGTGGAGTATTTATGTATCCTTGCACAATGAGTTGTGACAGTTCTGGAACTTACACTAAAATACCAATGTGCCGATTGTTCTATTGCCTACTTGGTTATGTTGGTAACTCGGTTTTTTAGACCTCCCTTCTTCATGCAATTTCAGGTTGAAGTTGGCTTAAAGGGAAGCTGTGTGAGTCCTGGGAGGCAGAAGAGAAGCAGCTGTAATTACGTTCTGAAGGTTATCGTTGGCCCCAGGGCAATGCTGGGTTTCAATTTGTTCTTGCTCTTCTGTTGTTCCTGATGCTGACCTTGGCTACCAAAAGAGACCCCAGGCCTCCACTGGATGCTTTGCTGACAATTCACAGAGGTGGCAACCATGGCCAACAACCTTCCATATACATATGGTCCAACCCCAGTAGCCATACATGTTAGCTTCCACAGCTCCCTGGAAGTTCTGACTCATCTGTGACTTTTCTGCTCCTTCAACTACATTTTGCAGATATTTATCTTCCCAGCTCTTCCCATAATTGAGTGAGTATTCATTCCTATCATAAACTCCTTCTCCCGTAACACTCAGAGTGCTTCTAATTTCCTGATTAAATCTGTTAAAAGTTACAACTGAAGTGTATTTTCAAACGGAACTCCTTAAAAACACTACATTTTCCACTCAAAACTGTTTATCACTTGAAACTGTTTTGAGAGTGTTTTTTTTCTGGACTTCCTGATAGTGACCACTAGTGTAGAATGATGATCTTAATATGTCTAAATAGAAGAAATTTGTCAGAATAGCTATGAGGAATCTCAAGAAAAATCAACATTTGGTTCTTATGCTGTTGAAAGAAATCATTATTATTACTTTTTGTTTTTTGTTTATTTGTAAGTTTTTGTTTTATTTTTGAGATTAATTTCCATTCAAATTGTGTCAACATAAGAAATGTTCAAACCTGTAGAGAATTTTTATGAGGTTATTTGAGCCAAACCGACGACAACTGCTGGGAAACAAAATGCCAATGGATTGAGAAAATGCTCCAGAGAATGGCAGTTTTGCAGCGGTCTCAATGTGCTTTCTTCTTTACTTCTCTAGTTGTAGGATTTCCATTCAACCAGCTTTTAGGCGGTTCTGTTATTACTTTTTGTATGTGAACATTTTAATATAATCTAGTACTCCAGAACTATCTGAACCATAGAGAGCCGGACATGAAAAGTATTAGGTGCCTTGCATACAGGGAGAGAGGATGAAGGCAGATTATGGCAGGAAAAGAGGAGTTCATCCTGCTGGCAGGTGAAGGCATTCTTGGGGTAAAGTGGGATAAAGCCTCTTATTGAAAAAGCAGCTGTGGAACAGGGATCCTGATGCTATTGGCTCAATAAAAATCCCCTCATGAGAAGGTTATGACAGGAGTGAGTGAGGGTACTGTCTAGAACTCTAGAATAAGCTTTTGAGTTGCTTTTCTCCATGCACCCCTGCCCTGGGGAGATGATAGAGTTTAAGTCCAACGATGATAAGAAAATATATTGACTTTGTTGCCGGTATTGGGAAATGAGACTTGACCTAGAAAAGTGTGTGCCCTCGGAACAACTCAAAATCTCTGGGACACAGCAAAAGCAGTTCTGAGAGGGAAGTTCATAGCACTTCAGGCTTACCTCAAAAAAACAAACAAACAAAAAACAACAAGAAAAATTAACAATAAATTATTTAACCTTACAACTTAAAAATTAGAAAGAGAACTATAAGAAAAGCCCAGAATAAGTAGAAGGAATGAAATAGTAAAGATTAGAGCAGAAATAAATGACATAGAATTAAAAAAAAAATACAAAAAAGTCAATGAAACCAAGAGCTGATTCTTTGAAAGGGTAAATAAGATTGATGAACCATTAGCCAGACTCATCAAGAAGCAAAGAGAGAGGACCCAAATAAATAAAATCAGAAACAAAAGCAGAGAAGTAACCACTGATACCATAGAAATGCAAAGGATTATAAGAAAATACTATGAATAACTATATTCCAACAAGCTGGACATGTGGATGAAATGGAAAAATTCCTAGAAAAATACAATCTCCCAAAACTTAATCAGGAATAATTAAAAAACCTGAATAGGCCAATAACAACTGATAAAATAGAAGCCATAATAAAAAAATAAAAATTAAAAAAAACCTCCCAGCAAACAAAAACCCATATCTGGATGGCTTCACAGGGGAGTTTTACCAAATATTCAAAAAAGAACACCTATACTCCTCAAACTATTCCAAAAAATCAAAGAGGAAAGCACACTTCCAAGTTCTTTTTTATGAGGCCAGCATTATCTTAACTCCAAAACCAAATGAAGACACTACACAGAAAGAGAATTATAGGCCAATATCCCTGATGACCATAGATACTAAAATTCTCAAAAAAATATTAGTAAATTGAATCTAGTAATATATTAAAAAGATCATACACTATTACAAAGTGAAATTTATGCCAGGGATGCAAGGCTGGTACAATACTCACAAATCAATAAATGTGATACATCATATAAAAAAGTTAAAAGACAAAAATCACATGATTATATCAGTAGATGCAGAAAAAGCATTCAACAAAATCCAACACCCATTTTTGATAAAATCTCTCAGCAAAGTGGGAATAGAGGGATCATACCTCAACATGATAAAGACCATATATGACAAACCTACAGCCAACACCAAACTCAATGGGCAAAAACTAAAGCCATTTCCCCTAAGAACAGGAACAAGATAGGGATATCCACTTTCACCACTTTTATTCAACATAGTACTGGAAGTCCTAGCCACAGCAATCAGACAAGAAGAAGAAATGAAAGGCATCCAAATTGGAAAGGAGGAAGTAAAGCTCTCATTATTCTCAGATGACATAATATTGTACATAGAAAACCCTAAAGACTCCATCAAAAAAAAAACTACTAGATTCAGTAAATGAATTTGACAATATAGCAGGATATAAAATCAACACCCAGAAATCGATGGCTTTTTTATACACTAATAATGAATGCTCAGAAAGATAAACTAAACAAATAATCCTATTTACCTATGCAAAAAAATTAAGATACTTAGGAATAAATTTAACCAAGGAGGTAAAAGACTTGTACTTGGAAAACTACAGGGCATTAAAAAAATAGATAGAGGAAGATATAAACAAGTGGAAGAATATACCATGTTCATGAATTGGTAAAATTAACATCATTAAAATGTCCATATTACCTTGGCAATCTACAGATTCAATGTGATCCCTATTAAATTACCAATAGCATATTTCACAGACCTAGAACAAATATTCCAAAAAGTTATATGGAACCAAAAATACCCCAAATAGCTGCAGCAATCTTGAGAAAGAAGAACAAAGTTGGAGGAGTCACAATAACAGATATCAAGTTATATTACAAAGCCACTGTAATAAAAACAGTCTGGTACTAGCACAAGAACAGGCATATAGATCAATGGAACAGAACAGAGACCCCAGAAATCAACTAAGCCATCATGCTCAATTAATATTTGACAAAGGAGGCAAGCGCATACAATGGAGTCAGGACAGTCTTTTCAATAAATGTTGTTGGGAAAATTGGGCAGTTCCTTGCAAACACATGAAACTTACACCACACACAAGAATAAACTCAAAATGGATAAAAGACTTAAATGTAAACTGGGAAACCATAAAAATCCTAGAAAAAACCACAGGCAGCAAAATCTCAGACATCTATCCTAGCAATATGTTTACAGATACATCTCCTAGGGCAAAGGAAACTATGGAGAATATAAATGGGACTACATCAAAATAAAAAGCTTCTGCACAGCAAAAGAAACCATTAGCAAAATGAAAAGGGGGCCCACTGTATGGGAGAACATATGATATATCTGCTAAAGGGTTAATATCCAACTTATATAAGGAACTCATACAACTTAACAAAAGGAAGACAAACAATCCAATTGAAAAATGGGCAAAGAACCTAAATAGACACTTCTCCAAAGTGGACATATAGACAGACAAGAGACATTTGAAAAAATGCTCAAAGTCACTTATCATCAGAGAAATACAAATTAAAACAACAATGAGGTATCACCTCACACTTACCAGAATGGCTACCATCAACAAATCAACAAATGACAAGTGCTGTCGAGGATGTGGAGAAAAGGGAACACTAGTGCATTGCTGGTGGGAATGCAGACTGGTGCAGCCACTGTGGAAAACAGTATGGAGTTTTCTCAAAAATTAAGTATGGACCTGACATCTGACCCAGTGATCCCACTTCTAGGAATATATCCTAAGAAACCCGAAACACCAAACAGAAAGAATGTATGCACCACCTATGTTCATAGCAGCACAATTTACAATAGCTAAGATAGGGAAACAACCCAAGTGCCCATCAATGGATGAGTGGATAAAAAAAGGTGTGGTACATTTATACCATGAACACTACGCAGCTATAAAAAAGAAGGATCTCTTAC
Source organism: Eptesicus fuscus (assembly GCF_027574615.1). Classification (NCBI taxonomy): domain Eukaryota; kingdom Metazoa; phylum Chordata; class Mammalia; order Chiroptera; family Vespertilionidae; genus Eptesicus; species Eptesicus fuscus. Next base: position 72,905,766 of record NC_072486.1, read on the forward strand.
CCTTTGAGACAGCATGGAGCGACGTGGAGAGTATCATGCTAAGTGAAATAAGTCAGTCAGAGATAGACAAGTATTACATGATCTTACTCATATGTGGAATTTAATTAACAAAATAAACTGATAAACTGAGTGGATCCAAAGACATGGAAGCATGGAACAGAGTGTGGAATCTCAGAGGGAATGCGGGTAAGGGTAGGTGTGTGGGAGGGGATCAACCAAAGACCTTGTATGTATATGTGCATAATCCATGGACACAGATAATAGGGTGGTAAAGGTCTGGGGCAGGGATCAGGGGTGAGCTGGAGGGTGTCAATGAGGAGAAAAAGGGGACATATTTAATACTTTCAACAATAAACATTAAAAAAAAGTGTGTGCCCTGGAGAGTATTATTCTGCTTTTTGCCTTTTTTTCAAAGCTAGCAAAGGAGAACATAGGTGTCTCCTACTCCAAGAAGAGAGCCAGTTTTGGCAGCCCAGCCAACAAAGACAATAGTATTGGCATTGTTTATTCCTTTGGTAGGAATAGCCTCCTTCTTATATTCACATGGCAAACTCTTACTCATTTTATAAAGTCCAAAACTAACGTCGGAAGGCTTCCATGACTGATCAGCCCTCGCCAATCCTGCCCTGCGCCACACCCTGGGCAGGGTGACAGGTTGCTTCATCTTGTTTTCCAGTGGCACTTCATACTCCTGATTTAGTGTATCTCCCACTGTTCCACAATTAGCTGTTTTTTCTGTTGTTGACCACATGACTTAATGATATATTAATTTTGTGTTTTTTCTCTGTCTTCTGCTTTATGGATCAGAAAGCATTAAGGCAAATAAAATAAGAAAAGCTGTCACTGGGGCAGAAGGAAGTAGGAAATCTTATATGTCTTAGAGTATTGCGTATTCAGAAGGGGCTGCCTCACTGCAACTATAGGATAACCCAGCTTTGCATTAGCTTTGTTATTAGGCAAGGCATAAGACATAGTACACTTCCAATTTGTTTGCCTAAAAGCCTTGATATCTATGTATTTATAAAGTTTTGAAAATTCACAATAAGCAATTATTATGCTACTAGAGGCCCGGTGCACGAAATTCATGCATGGAGGGGGGGTTCCCTCAACTCAGCCTGTACCCTCTCCAATTGGGGACCCCTTGTGGGATGTCCGACTGCCATTTTAGGTCTGATCCCAGGGATCGGGCCTAAACCGGCAGTCAGACATCCCTCTCACAATCTGGGACTACTGACTCCTAACTGCTCACCTACCTGCCTGCCTGATTGCCCCTAACTGCCTCTGCCTGCCAGCCTGATCACCCCTAACTGCCCTCTCCTGGAGACCTGATGTTGCCCCCAACTGCCCTTCTCTGCTGGCCAATTTGGTTCTGATTGGTCAGTTCCTATGCCAGCGTCAAAAGCTTCGCCTCCTAGGCAGTCATTGGCTCCCCACAGCACCCAGATTTGGTTCTCATTGGTCAGTTCCTATGCCAGTCAGCATCAGAAGCTCCACCTCCTAGGCAGCCATTGGCTCCCCACAGCACCCAGATTTGGTTCTGATTGGTCGGTTCCTATGCCAGTCAGCATCTCCAGGCCTATCTCTGGGCCTGATCAAAGAGGTGGGGCTTAACAGCAGCCCCCATAAAGGCCAGGAGAGAAAGAAAAGCCTGGCTGCTGGCGAAGATCAGAAAGAAAGAGGGAGAGAAAGAGAGAGGTAAGTACACTGATCAACAACTTCCACTGAGGCTGCAGATCAGACCCTGACTCACTTTCTCAGGCTCAGCCACCTGGGCAGTCAGTGCTGGGTTGCCAGGCTGCAGCTGGGCAACCCAGTGCTGACTTCCAGATGGTCTGCATTTGGTCGCAGGCTCAGCCCCTTCTCAAGCCTAAAGCCTCTGCCCCAGGCTTTAGGCTTGGGAATCGGGCACCCCCCATCCCTCCAATCGCAGGCTCAGCCCCTTCCCAAGCCTGGGCGGAAGCTTTAGGCTTGGGAAGGCCCCCCCCCCCCCCATGGCTGGCTAGGAGTGACCTGGGTGCTGAGGAGGTTCCCAGAACCCAGGTATGTATGCAAATTAACCGCCATCTTTGTTGGGTTAATTTGCATACTCACTCTGATTGGCTGTGGGTGTAGTGGAGGTATGGTCAATTTACATGTTTATTATTAGGTAAGATGTCCTCCACAGATTGCTCTGCAGGCATTGCAAGAGTTGGTGAACATGCTCTGGGCACAGAGCCTTCATATACAACCTGCTTTATGGGCCTGATGACCCCTAATCCATGCTATGTAATTAATAATTTTTTCCTCTTCCTGGGAAACTGGTGGGATTAACAAACTGTGACAGTGTCTATTATCCTTAAGGAAGTCACACTGAGATGGTGTCTCCTCCCCAAAGGATATATTACACATACTGCAGAAAGGAAGAGTCATGTAGTATGTGCAAAATTCTTGTGACAAGTTTTTCTTTGTCCAGATAACATGCTTATTAGCTACTTCTATTAGATATTTTAAAGGGATCCATTACTTAGTGCCTCACCTGGGGCAAAAACATTGGGATTAGATGTGTCTCTTAAACCTATCACCAGTGAGATAAAGCATGTGATTGGGGGGTATCAGCAAACCTATCTCAGGAGCCTGGAGGAGGAGAGTGATGTCACCCAGGACTCACAGTACACCTGTTCCTTTGGAAGCACTTGCTGCTCATGCCCATGGCCCTTGGCCACAGGGTGGAAGGTGGTAATGCACAGTTGCTCCAAAGTATTTCATGACCATCTGAGTCAAGTCCCATGGGGCTAGTCTGGGACTTGGTCACTGGGCTGAAGTAACTTCAAAAGAATCCCACCCACTGTGGTGGGGTGCAGCATAAGGTCCTACAGGACAGGACAGCTCAAATGAAAGATTTACTTGTTTACCCATGGTGGCCATGAGAACATAGCCAGGTTATCTGAGTTATGGTTGAGAATGGGAAGACAAAGGGGGAAAATCAAGAAACAGCACTCTGTCTCAGGACAGGGATGAGGCAAGGCCACATCTGAGACATGCCTCAAGAGGCCAGAAACACGGATGAATTCCATTTTCATCACCTGTCACCTGTTCCCCAGGTCTTCTGTCTTTCTGTTTATTGGTTTACTCTTTCATTGTTGTCAGAACACTTCCTCCCGTAGCCTCGTAAAAAGGGTGCAGGTGAGAGAATTTTTTTGAGATCTTGTAAGTCTAAAAGTGTTTTTATTTTACCCTTATTACTTCATTGATAGTTTGGGTGAATATAGAATTCTAGGTTGAAAGACAGAAATTCATTATCTTCTGGCTTCACTCTGGTTCTTGAAAAGTTGAATGCTATTTTAAATCCCTACATCCCCCCCACCCCCGGCCTCATATTCATTTTCTCTGATATCTCTTCTGGGTCTCCAAAATTGAGATGTTAAACCTGTAGGAATTGTTTTCTAATTTTTTTCAAATGTATATGAAATATATATGTATACTTGAATTAGATACCATGCCAGGCATCTTGGCATCTTTGAAGCTAAACAAAGAGGCCAGTGTGGACAAGAAAAGTAAGTGAGAAAGACATTTTATATTTGTCCTAATTATTCTTAATTTTGTAATCTTTGACAATAGAAGTAGAAAGAAAAAGAAAACGTTTTTGGTATATTTTGTAAATCTTCTCCCTTGCTCGAATGTTATCTGTTTCATCTTCAGCTCTGAAAATTTGCTAGGTAACTTACTGGGTAACTGATTGAGTTGCTTAACCAATGGATTTTTATTTCCTGGATGTAAATGAGCAATTGGGTACAGTAATCTTCCATATCATATTTGGCTCTAAAAGCTGATCTTGTGTTGGGTTATCTCAATACTAATTAGTACTTCTATTAGAAGGCCTGTAGCGCGGAGAGGAAGTGAAACATAAATCAGTTAATACTGGTGCTCATTCAGCATCTCTAGAAGGGTTGGTTAAAAGAGATGCAGAGCCCCAACCAGTTTGGACCAGTGGTCGGCCTGCAGACCAAAGGGTCCCTGTCGGGTTTGATTCTGGTCAGGGGCACATACCTGGGTTGTAGGCTCCTCCCGGCCCAGGCCCTGGTGGGGGCTCATGCAGGAAGCAACCAATCGATGTGTTTCTCTCACATGATATTTCTGTCTGTCTTTCCCTCTCACTCTCTCTAAAAATCAATAAAAAATATCCTTGGGTGAGGATTAAAAAAATAAAATAAAAGAGATGCATACCTCTAAGGTCCACTTATAGATTCTAAAGTTCTTCTATGTTTATTATATTCAAAGAGAAAAAAAATCACAGATGCTACCTACTCAATGTGGCTCTCATTTTGATGAATATAAGTAAGGTTTTAATATCGTTATGATCATTTCAAGTATACAATATAATTTTTGAAGCATTTTATGTGCAATTTTATGGCGTAGCTCACTATCACAAGCATTGAATGAGTACTCTCAGTAATAAAGAGTGTATGGAACAAATTCTTAAAATTCAATTCAACACTTTTATTTCACACGTTGCAAGCTGAAACAAAGAGCAGCCTTTACCATGACCTATCTTTCCAACATTATATTCAACTAGTGACCTGTTGTGCAAAATCGCGAGAGACCCAGGACCCCTCCCCCTCCCACCCCCCTCCATCCCCCGCCCCTGAACCATGGCACTGCCCTGAGTCCCAGAGTCCCACCCTGCATGGCCAGCGCACCATGGGATGGCCTCGAGTCCTGGAGTGCCACCCCAATGCCCCGCCTCCAGGCCTCACGCAGTGGCCACTGGGCCCTGCCCCTGCGGCGCACATGTGTGGCCTGCAGAAACCCTGACAAAAGCCACTTAAAGCGGACACCAGAACCCCCTTCCCCCCGCAGGGCTTCAGGAACCCTGGTGGAAGCCACGTGGAGCGGCTGCCGGCCCCACCCCCACTGTGTGTGCCACCATTTTGTGATGGTGTTATGGCATGAGGGCCAATTTGCATATTACCTCTTTATTATATAGGATAAGCTGGCTTTCTATGTTCTGCTTTATACTACTTTCTATGTTTTAGACTTTATGTGTCCTATGTTTTTGTTTCTGTTACCTGGAATCCTTCCGTCACTTCTGCCCTCCTACCCCCAGGTCACCAGACTCCAGTTGCCAAAATCCTACCCAGCCATCAAAGCCCATATTAAATATTTCTTTGCTCAAGCAGGCTTTTCTGATTCTCCCAAGGAAGTCAACCAATTTCTTCTTTAAAGTTCACAACACATTATTTGTACCTTTCTAACAATACGGATTTTCTTCTCCTTGGAAGTATACCTCCTTGTTTTCCTTTTACATTATAAACTTCTTGAAAACAGGAATCATGTCTTGCTCATCTGCATATCTCCTACTATATTTAGAAGACTTTTAATAACTGTTGTTAAAATGAATTCTACATAATACATATGTAAGCAAAAGTCTATAGTCTTATTAAAACACAAACAAAAACCCAACAAAATCATTCTAATATATGCAGGAAAACATGTATGCAATCTTTATTAGAAAGAGTTATATCCCTGGTAAAGCTATTTCCCATTCTATCAATAATGACTATCATCTTTTCTATTTTACATTTATTATTAGCAGAGACTTTGCATGTTTATCAGGTTTTGATGACTAGGATTCTTTTCCTTGGGTAAGTTATTAAAGTTAAACTTGGTATTCCTTTGGAAAAGTACTCTCCCACACCCTTATAACCAGCCAAAATAACTCATAAGATTGAACTCTTAGCTTTGAAATGGCTTTCTTTAGTTAGCTAGCTTATAACTCTAATATTTTGAGTATGTCAGTTCAACAAAAAAGGTGATCCAGGTTGGAATGGAAGCCTAATCCTCCACCCCCTTTATTAACCTAGCCTGGATAAATTTCCCAATAAAAAATTCCCCAAGACTTATTTTAAGTTTCTTGTTATTTGAAAAACCAGCAACTTCAAAGCATTTTCAGAATATTGTCCTATAGCTAAAATTTAGATTGGCTTTATTGAAGAGTTTAAAAAAACTACTTGAGGAGCTTTTGGGAAAGATTATCGATGTAAGCCTGAGCTAAAAGTCATTGGTTCATATTTCATTAGTCATGCTGTTTGTCACCAGTAAATCTTTCACTGGACATTTGCCCATTCCTATGAAAATAACACTCTTGCCTTCATTTCTACATTTTAGCTTCCATTAAACTGAGGCTTAGAACTCTTTTTTTTTTTTCAGGCATAGGATAAGATTACCAGAAATAAGTATAATGTTGAAACTTTTATTTAGTGACTAAAATAAGTTTTTGGTCTCTATAGGAGACCATGGTTATATCTTCTTATGTATTTGGAAAATTTCTTTGAACATGTGAAGTGTGTGTAATGAATTTCTGCAATGAGTGACAAAAATGTGAAACCCTTGGGATTTTAAATATTGTAAAAATGTTTAATGCCATACCAAAAAGTTGTTCTTTGATAGCCCATGCACAGTAATCATGTATTTCACCATCATTATATTATTTATTCATGACAATAACTCTAGGATTCAGAAAATACATATAATGTACATTTGTATATATTTTGATTTTTTCATTCAATGGAATCTGATGTATGTTATCTTTTCCTGACATATGAATTGGATAACTTTCTAGCAGCTGGTTATTTTTTTTTCCCTTCAAATTTAATCTAGAAACAAATTACATTAAGCTTGGTGCTAAAAGTCTATCTGATGAGAACCTTTCCAATGTTCTTTTTATACTTAGATTTATAGATAGAGTACACATCAGTCACATTTAAATTGAAGTAGCATTTCAAAATAAAGGTTTTCTTTCTATGTTTGTTTTAGTAATATGGCATTGCTTGTTTTGAATATCTTACCTTATAATAGAGAAACATGCAAATTGACCGCACCTCCGCTATGCCCATGATTGGGCCTGCGAGAGGCTGGGGGCGGGACTCCGGATGGCCTATCTGGCCTTTGAGAAAACCAAGATGGCGGCGCCAAATCCTCTTAGTTCCGGGGGTCCCGGGGAGCGATGGCAACCCTAGAGGGGCGTGGCCGGGCCAGCCAGCCGCTCCCGGGGGTCCCGGGGGCTAAGGCCACCCTGGGGCCGGGGGGCGGATCGCGACCCGGGGGGGCGTGGCCGGGCCCAGCCAGGCGCCTCCAGGGGGTCCCGGGCTGGATCGCGACCCGGGGGGGCATGGCAGGGCCCAGCCAGGCGCCTCCCGTGGGTCCCGGGCTGGATCGGACCGGGTGGGGGTCGTGGTTGGGCCCAGCCAGGGGCCTCCGGGGGGTCCAGGGCTGGATCGTGAACCGGGGGGCGTGGCCGGGCCCAGCCAGGCACCTCCCGGGGGTCCCGGGCTGGATCGCGACCCGGGCGGGCGTGGCCGGGCCCAGCCAGGCGCCTCCCGGGGGTCCCGGGCTGGATCGCGACCCGGGGGGGCGTGGCCAGGCCCAGCCAGGCGCCTCCCGGGGGTCCCGGGCTGGATCGCGACCTGGGTGGGGCGTGGCCGGGCCCAGCCAGGCGCCTCCCGGGGGTCCCGGGCTGGATCGGACCCAGGGGGGCGTGGCCGGGCCCAGCCAGGCGCCTCCCGGGGGTCCCGGGGCCCATCGCGACCCGGGGGGGCATGGCCGGGCCCAGCCAGGCGCCTCCCGGGGGTCCCGGGCTGGATCGCGATCCGGGGGGGCGTGGCCGGGCCCAGCCAGCCGCTCCCGGGGCGGGGTCCCTGGGCGATCGCCACCCTGGCCTAAATGGCTGGTGCTGAGAGGGATCAATGGGGCCAGTGGAAGGAGCAGGTGGTAGTTGACCACCGAGGCCATCTGCAGCAGCCGGATGCAGAGCTGGGGTCCAAGTTCTCCAGGTTGGCCTCCGTGGGGCCTGTGTCACACCCATAGTAGCTGAGTGGGCATGCTGGCATAGTAGCCCCAGCATGAGGCCAGCTTCCCAAGCCAGGTTGCGGAGGGAGGGAGGGCCTCTGGGCTGGGAGCACTCCCCCACCCCAGTGGACAGGGCACAGAGAGCGAGCAGCAGAGAGCTACTAGCGGTGGTGGGTGTGGTGGCCTGGCTTCCAAGAGGCTGGCTTCAGCTGCTGTGGCCTGCACTGAGGTGGCTGGTGGTGGGGGCAACTGCGTGGGCGCATCCGAGGCTGGGGCACTGGGAGACGTGGGACTGCAGCCCAGAAAGCGAGGCTCCGGAGGACCTGGTCACCGACCCCCGGCATTGAAGCCGCCTCCTACAAGATGTATCCTAGCCTAGGTGTGTGGGAAGCAGGTTCAGGAACCTCTCCCTTTGTGGCGCCAGAGCCCAGGCCTGCCAGCGCCCCAGAGGAGACCCCCGCCAGGATCGGGGGCTTGACCAGTCTCTAAACCAGGGTGGCCATTAGCCCAGGCCTGCCAGCACCCCAGAGGAGACCCCCACCAGGATCGGGGGCGTGACAGGCCTCCAAACCGCCAGTGACCCTAGCCCAGGCTTGCCAGCACCCCAGAGGAGACCCCTGCCAGGATTGGGGTCATGGCCAGCCTTCCAACTGTGGCGGCCCCTAGCCCAAGGAGGCCTCCTGGCCGAGGACGCCTGAGTCTGTTCTTGACCTAGGGCCGGGCTCTCCCCGCAAGGGACTCAGAAGCCGCCAGAGTCTAACTGCCAGTCTCTGGGAGTGCATCCACTGTCCACCAAAAAGTAGGGCCATCAAACCATTCAGTCTCAGTGCAGGCACAGGTCCGTGGCTGACGGGGTGGAGGCCAGACCAAAACAAAACAGCAGAAACACCCTGCCCACCTGGGCGGGTACTGCTGTAGTCCACGTGGCCTGGGCAGTGTAGAAAGCGCTACCTTCTCCCAGGTCCTGTGCTGGCACCGCCGCCTCGCTCACCCTCAAGCCCCCCTGAGTCCTGACAGCAAAGTGTGTGGGGCATTCTGCAGGAGTTGTGCCGTTCTGGGTGCTTTTGCCCAAAGACACACTTTGGGATGAATTCAGAGCCACATCTCATTTCCCATGAGACTGGAAGAACCATGTAAAAGGATTTTGACAAAAGCTTTCCACATCTCTGTTTATTCTTTTGAATCCATAAAACGACCTTAAAAAAAGCATCCGGGCCACCTAAGAAAGAATGCACTTTCTGGCCAGAGCACGCAGGATTCTTTTGCCCAACAGGTTAAAGGGAGCAGAGCTGGCACAGTGGGAATGGCCCTGGTGCCCTATGAGGAGACCGGGGGAATGGGGTTGCCGAAATTCCATAAGCCTCTTGCCACCTTCTCCTCTGCAAACCACACCATCCAGATCCACCAGGACTGGAGGCAACTGGGAATCAGCTGTGATTTGGGACATGGTGAGCAAATCTTGAGGGGCCTCTGAAAACATCTGCAATTGATTATAAGACTGGTCTTTATTTAAAAAGAAATAAAAGAACAGCTTTGTTGAGATATAACCCATATACTGTACATGTCACCTAAAGTGTACAATGAACTGGTTTTTTAAAGTAAATTCAGAGTGGTACAACCATCACCATGCTCAATTTTTAAATATCTTCATGACCCATCCCCTCCAAAAAAAACTTCTACCCATTGGAATCACTTTCCTGATCATCTTCCCCAAAATAGATTGCACTTTAAAGGTGGGTAAAGGAAAGTTGAGGCAAGTTAAAACACTGCACAAAGGATATTGTAAGATGACAAAGCCCAAAGTGAAGATCATGTGTTTTCTTTAAAAAATATATATTTTTAAAATTTCAGAAAGGGAGAGGGAGAGTGAGATAGAAACATCAATGATAAGAATCACTGATCAGCCGAAACCGGTTTGGCTCAGTGGATAGAGCGTCGGTCTGCGGACTGGAAGGTCCCAGGTTCGATTCTGGTCAGGGGCACGTACATTGGTTGCTGGCACATATCCCGGTGGGGGGTGTGCAGGAAGCAGCTGGTCGATGTTTCTCTCTCATCGATGTTTCTAGCTCTCTATCCCTCTCCCTTCCTCTCTGTGAAAAATCAATAAAATATATTAAAAAAAAAAAAAAGAATCACTGATCAGCTGCCGCCCACAGGCCCCCTACTGGGGATTGAGCCCGAAACCCAGGCATGTGTGCCCCTGATCAGAATCAAACCTGGACTTTTCAGTCCACAGGCCGATGCTCTCTCCATTAAGCCAAACTGACCAGGGCCATGTGTTTTCTTCAAGTTCTGCGTGGTTGTAATGGTCCCCAAATCTATACTAATAAAAGGGTAATATGCTAATTAGAGTGGTTGTCTTCCGGACATCTTTCCAGACAAAGCCGCAGTGGCTACAAAGGCCAAGGCTCAGGCAGCCATAACCAGCTGCAGTGGCAGCAGCATTGGGGTTATGGGGGTGGTGCCTCCAGAGGGAGGCCAGACTGGGGGCCAAGGCACAGGCAGTTTGGGGTGATCAGGCTGATAGGGGAGGGCAAGGTAGGGGCAATCAGGCTGGCAGGAGATCAAGGTAGGGGCGAGCAGGCAGGCAGGTAGTGGGGTTAGGGACAATCAGGCAGGCAGGCAGGTGAGTGGTTAGGAGCCAGCGGTTCCGGATTGTGAGAGGGATGTCCGACTGCTGGAAGTTGGACATCCCCTGAGGGGTCCCAGATTGAAGAGGGTGCAGATTGGGCTGAGGGGCACACCCCCCACCCCCCCAGTGCACGAATTTCTTGCACCGGGCCTCTAGTAGAATAATAATTATTTGCTAGTCTAGAAATAGCTAAATACCCAATTTTCAGATTAACATTAAATTTCTAGTATTGCCTGTTTGATGTCCTTACATGGCCGTAATCAAGTAAGCTCCACATTGCTTGATTATAATATTCATCTGGCTTTCTGCCATATAAATGGATGCATTAATAGTCAGTTCTCCACAGTGTTGTGAAGTTCAGTTAATGTTTATAGAAGCTTCATGAGCTTGTCTGCTGAAAGATATTACATGAGGTAAAATTATATAAAAAGCAAACGTGTAGAGTATTCTAGAAATAGTTGCTTAGCATACAGGTTTTAAGTGTGCAACTCAATAAAATATCATCTGCGTACTACATCATGCATGCATTGCCCAAAGTAAAGTCTATTCTGTCCCTGTTTGTACTCTCTTTGCCCACTTCTACTTTTCCCCACCTCATTTTCCCCCTGGTTATCACCATACTGTTGTCTATGTCTATGTGTTTTATATATATACTAGAGGCCCAGTGCACAAATTCATGCACCAGTGGGGTCCCTCAGCCTGGCCTGCAGGATCAGGCCAAGACTGGCTCTACGACATCTCAGGACCCCACCAGGACCACCAGGACCCCAGCAAGCTAACCTACCTGTTGGAGCATCTGCCTCCTGGTGGTCAGTGCATGTCATAGAGAGCAGTTGAGCAGCCTTAGCACATCATTAGCATATTATGCTTTGATTGGTTGAATGGATGACTGGACACTTAGCATATTAGGCTTTTATTATATAGGCTAGTATATATAGTATCCAGAAAACGTATACACAATTTGAATGATTATAAAGTCCATGTTTATTCACATACAGTTCATTTTCAAAATTTAAAAGAATTTATAGAAACGAATACTTTTTTTTATCAACACCTGTTTTCAAACTGCTGATAACATGAAAAAATAATTACAGAAAACTTCCCCTACCTGGTGAAAGCAATGGAATCACAGCAGACATCAAAGAATCATGTCATTCAGTATTTGTATGCCCTCATTTCATCAATTGTTGCCGGTTTTGTACGTAAACTTTATCTTTTATGTATCCCCATAAAGAAGTCTAGTGGATAAATTTTCTTTGTTCAAAGCTTAATCTGGCTTCATTATTTCAAATCAGTTAAACCTGAAAATGAGTGAAAATTAAGTGAGTTATCATCTCTTAAAGTGTGTATACATGTTTGTTTTTGGAAATCTTTTCATCTTTTTTTTTCACCCAGTCCCCAATCTTCCTCTCTTATGACAGTTATCAGTCTATTCTATCTAAGCTTTTCTTTTATTTTGTTTTTTAAATTATTTTATTCACTAGATTCCACATATAAGTGAGATCACATGGTATTTATCGTTTTCTGACTGGCTTATTCCACTTAGCATAATAATCTCCAGATCCATCTATGCTGTCGCAAAAGATAAGATTTCCTTCTTTTCTATGATCCCATTGTATAAATATACCACAGCTTTTTTATTCACTCATCTACTGATGGACACTTGGGCTGTTTCAAGATCCTGGCTATTGTAAATAACACTGCAATGAACATAGCGTGCATATATTCTTAGTGTTTTGATTTTCTTTTAATAAATTTCTAGAAGTGGAATTGCTAGGTCAACCGCTGGTTCCATTTTTAATTTTTGAGGAAACTCCATACTGTTTTTCACAGTGGCCACACCAGTCTGCATTCCCACCAACAGTTCACTAGGGTTCCTTTGTTTCCCACAGTCTCACCAGCACTTGTTGTTTGTTGATTTATTGATGATAGCCATTCTGACATGGGTGAAGTGATATCACATTGTGATTTTAATTTGTATTTCTCTGCTAAGTGGCATTGAGGATCTTTTCATATGTCTATTGGCCATCAGAATGTCATCTTCGAAGTGTCTATTCAAATCATTTGCCCATTAAAAAAAATTATTGTAGAGATGTACCTCTTTTTTCCCCCTAGTTTCCCCCTCCACCCAGTTCCTGCCCCACCCCTGGCCTTTACCACCCTACTGTCTGTGTCCATAGGTAAGATCTTTGATTAATCTCATCCCGCATCTTTTCCCCTTCCCTCTGAGATTCGTCAGTCTGTTCCATGTTTCCATGCATCTGATTCTATTTTATTCACCAGTTTATTTTGTTCATTAGATTTCTTGTTCATTTATTTTGATTTTTAGATTCAATTATTGGTAGATATGTATTTATTGCCATTTTATTGTTCATATTTTTTAATTTTTTTTTTATTCTTCTTCCTCTTCTTAAAGAATATACTTCAACATTTCATGTAATACTGGTTTGATGGTGATGAACTCCTTTAGCTTTTTCTTGTTTCTGAAGCTCTTTATCTGACCCTCAATTCTAAATGAGAGCTTTGCTGGGTAGAGTACCAACATTCACATTATGGGAATGCTAGAAGGAGAAGAGAGAGAGCAAGATATTGAAAACCTATTTGATGAAATAATGACATAAAACTTCCCCTACCTGGTGAAAGAAATAGACTTATAAGTCCAGGAAGCACAGAGAGTCCAAAACAAGAGGAATCCAAAGAGGCCCACACCAAGACACATCAGAATTAAAATGCCAAGGGTTAAAGACAAAGAGAGAATCTTAAAAGCAGCAAGAGAAAAGCAGTTAGATACCTACAAGGGATTTCGCAACAGAAACTTTGCAGGCCAGAAGGAAGTAGCAAGAAATATTCAAAGTGATGAATAACAAGAACCTGCAACCAAGATTACTCTACCCAGCAAAGTTATCATTTAGAATTGAGGGTCAGATAAAGAGCTTCACAGACATTTGCCTATTTTTAAATTGGGTTGTTTGTTTTCTTGGTGTTGAGTTGTATACGTTCTTTATATATTTTGGAAATTAACTCCTTATCAGATGTAGCATTGGCGGATTCAGTGGGCTGCCTTTTCATTTTGTTGAAGGTTTCTTTTGCTGTGCAAATGCTTTTTAGTTTGATGTAGTCCCATTTGTTTATTTTTTCCTTTGTTTCCCTTGCCTGATGAGATAAATCAGCAAAAATATTGCTATGAGAGATGTCTGAGATTTTACTTCCTATGTTTTCTCCTAGGATTTTTATAGTTTCCAACTCACATTTAAGTCTTTTATCCATTTTGAGTTTATTCTTGTATATGGTTTAAGTTAGTAGTCTGTTTTTATTTTTTTTTGCAGATATCTGTCCAATTTTCCAATACCATTTATTGAAGAGACTGCCTTTACTCCATTCTATGTTCTTGCCTCCTTTGTCAAATATTAATTGACCATAATGGTGTGGGTTTATTTCTGGGTTCTCTGTTCTGTTCCATTGATCTACATCAGGGATGGAAAACCTTTTTTTTTTTTTTGTCAAGGTCCATTTGGATATTTATAACATCATTCGAGGGCCATACAAATTATCAACTTAAAAATTAGCCTGCAGACCAAATGATTTCACAGGCCTTATATAGCCCACAGGCCAGATGTTCCCCACTCCTGATCCACATGATTGTTTATGTGCCAGCATCAGGCTGTTTTTATTACAATGGCTTGTAGTATAGTTTTATATTAGATATTCTTATACCACCAACTTTGTTTTTCTTTGTCAAATTGCTTTGTCAATTCAGGGTCCTTTCTGATTCCATATAAAATTTTGGAATATTTTTCTAGATCTGTGAAATAATATGACATTTTAATTATGTTAATTCTTTCTATCCATGACATTTTAATGATGTTAATTCTTCCTATCCATATGCTTCCACCTATTTGTATCTTCCTCAATTTCTTTCTTCATTATCCTATAATTTTCTGAGTACAGGTGTTTTATCTCCTTGGTTAAATTTATTCATAGATACCATATTTTTTTTTTGCAATGGTAAATAGGATTATTTTCTTTGTTTCCATTTCTGAGTTCGTTATTGTATAAAAATACCACCAATTTCTAAATATTAATTTTGTATTCTGCTACTTTGCCAAATTCCTTTATTAGGTCTAGTAGTTTTTTTTGGAGGAGTCTTTAGGATTTTTCTATATAAAATATCATGTCATCTGTGAATAATGACAGTTTTGCTTCCTCTTTTCCAATCTGGATGCCTTTCATTTCTTCGTCTTGTCTGATTGGTATGACTAGGACTTTCAGGACCATGTTGCATAAGAGTGGTAAAAGCATATATCCCTATCTTATTCCTGATCTTAAGGGAAAGGCTTTCAGTTTTTGCCCATTGAGTATGATGTTGGTTGTGGATTTGTCATACATGGCCTTAATTATGTTGAGGTATGATCTCTATATTCCTGCTTTTCTGGGAGTTTTACTTTTAATGAGTGTTGGATTTTTATCAGTACATGCTTTTTCTGAATGTGCTGATATGACCATGTGATTTAATCTTTTATTTTGTTTATGTGATGTATTACATTTATTGATTTGCAAACATTGTACCAACCTTGCATCCTCAGAATATATCCCATTCGATCATGGTATATGATCATTCTAACATATTGATGGATCCGATTTGCTAACATTTTGTTGAGGATTTTATCAGCTATGTTCTGCAGGGATATTGGCCTATACTTTTCTTTTTTTTAATGGCTTTGGAATTAGGATAATGCTTGCCTCTTAAAATGGGCTTGGAAGTGTTCCCTCCTCTTAGATTATTTGTAATAGTTTGAGAAGGATATGTGTTACCTCTTCAAATATTTGGTAAAATTCACCTGTGAAGCTATCTGGTCCAGGAATTTTGTTTGCTGGAAGTATTTTGATTACTGCTTCAATTTCATTACTTGTTATTGATCTATTCAGGTTTTCTGATTCTTTCTGACTCAGTTTTGGAAGAATGTATGTTTCTAGGAATTTACCCATTTTGTCCAGGTTGTCCAATTTGTTGGCATATAGTTATTCATAGTATTTTCTGACATCATTTGTATTTCTTTGTTGTCAGTTTTTATTTCTATTTCATTTCTGATTTTATTTGGGTCCTCTCTTTTTCTTGATGAGTCTGGTTAAAGGTTTGTCAATCTTGTTTATCTTTTCAAAGAATCAGCTCTTGATTTCATTGATGTATTGTATTATGTTTTAGTCCCTATGTCATTTATTTCTTCTCTGGTATTATTTCCTTCCTTCTACTTCATGCTTTTAATGATAACACTATTGTAGATGTCCCCCCTTTACTCTGTTTGCCCACCTCTATTCTCCCAAGCCTCCCCTTTCCTTGGTCTTCACCACACTGTTGACCATGTCCATAGGGTATGCATATACGTTCATTAGCTACTCCCTTTACCATCTTTCCCCAGTCATCTCACCCCCACACCTCTGGCACCTGCCAGTCTGTTCCATGTACCCATGCTTCTGGTTCCATTTTGTTTGTCAGTTTATTTTGTTAACT
The DNA here is from genome assembly GCF_027574615.1 of Eptesicus fuscus. Classification (NCBI taxonomy): domain Eukaryota; kingdom Metazoa; phylum Chordata; class Mammalia; order Chiroptera; family Vespertilionidae; genus Eptesicus; species Eptesicus fuscus. The sequence goes on from NC_072486.1 coordinate 72,921,731, forward strand.
AGATCCCACATATTTGTGAGATAATATGGTACTTGTCTTTCTCTGACTGGCTTATTTTGCTTAGCATAATACTCTCCAGGTCCAACCATGCTGTCACAAAGAGTAAGAGCTTCTTCTTTTTACAGCCTTGTAGTATTCCATTGTGTTAATATACTACCACTTTTTTTTTTTTTTATCCACTCATCTACTGATGGGCACTTGGGCTGTTTCCAGATCTTGGCTATTGTAAATAACACTGTTATGAATATAGGGATGCATATATTCTTTCTGATTAGTGTTTCATGATTCTTCGGATATATTCTCAGAAATGAGATCACTGGGTCAAAAAGTTCCATTTTATAATTTTTTATTAGGAGACTCCATACTATTTTCCACAGTAACTGCACCAGGCTGCATTCTATCAAGAGAGTCCTAGGTTTCCCTTTTCTCCACATCCTCCCCACATTTATTTTATTGATAGTAACCATTCTGACAGGTGTAGTTTAAATTTGCATCTCTCTGATGATTAGTGACTGTGAGCATTTTTTTATATGTCTGTTGGAGAAGTGTCTATTCAGGTAATTTACCCATTTTTAAAATTGGATTTTTTTTTTCTTCCTGGTACTGAGTTGTATAAGTTCTTTATATATTTTGAAAGTTAACCCCTTATATTATGTATCATTGATGAATATGTTCTCCTAAACTGAGTTCTCTTTTCATTTTGTTGATGGTTTCTTTTGCTGTGCAGAAGCTTTTTCGTTTGATGTAGTCCTATTTGTTTAACATTTTATGGGTTTCCCTTGACCTCAGAGATATATTGATGAAAATATTGCTATGAGAGATGTCTGAAGTATTACTGCCTATGTTTTCTTCTAGGATTTTTATGGTTTCACTAGCGTTCCCGTTGCAGGAAAAATCCTGCAATAGGATTTCCTGCTGCACTCTACCCCGCCTCCACTCCTCCCTTGTCACCCGCCCCGCCTTCTCCGCCAGCCCGCCTGCTTTTCCCTTCTCCCCCGGCCCCGCCTCTGCTCCTCCCTTGTCGCCCGCCCCGCCTTCTCAGCCAGCCCGCCTGCTTTTCCCTTCTCCCCCGGCCCCGCCTCTGCTCCTCCCTTGTCGCCCGCCCTGCCTTCTCCGCCAGCCCGCCTGCTTTTCCCTTCGCCCCCGGCCCTGACTTCGCTCCTCCCTTCTCCTCCCCCCCCGGCTTGCTTGCTTCTTCGAAGCTTTACTCCCTTCTGCAGCTCTTGGCTTCTTTCGACGCTGTTTTGATATGCAAATTAGCCGCCATCTTTGTTGGAGTAATTTGCATACTCGTCCTGATTGGTTGGTGGGCGTAGCTTGGCTGGTGGGCATGGCTTGGGTGTAGCGAAGGTGCGGTCAATTTGCATATTTGTCTATTATTAGATAGGATGACTTACATTTAAGTCTTTTATCCATTTTGAATTTATTCTTGTGTATGGGGTAAGTTGGTGGTCTGGTTTCATCTTCTTTGCAATTTTCCCAACACTATTGATTGATGAGTCCTATGTTGTTATTATAAATATACCAGTTAAAAGCTAAGCATATGTAAATACTTTTTGTAGCATTCTTTGTGATTTATAAACATCAATGGTCTGAAAATATGTTATACTAGTAGTTAGTTCTTTTTTTTACAATAGACTGAATTAAATAGATGACTTCTAATCCTGAGAAACTGAGCATTAAAATAGTTAGGAAACTGAATTTTAAAGAAATTAGGACTATTATAACAGGTACCTCATTACTTACCTGTATTAGAGAATATTCTCCTTTCCATAGCTTAAAGAGTAACATAGACCTCTATTTTCAACATAGAGCTCATTTCATGGTTTAGTTATACCATGTATGAAGTATCTTTAGCCACATTATACTGTATAGAAATATTTGCTATTACACAGATCAGCTGTAAGAAATACAGAAAGACTTAGGTTTCCTCCTGGAAAACTTTCAATTCTAGTCGTGGAAATATTTTCCCCCTAGACAATGTTGCTAAAACTTTTGTGGAATAAGTTTTTAAAAAATAATCAAATAGAAAACATGGCATAGCATACACAAAGGGCTTCTTTATTAGAAAGTTATTTAGGGGGTTTCTTAAAAAACTTTCCAGAAAAGAGACAGCTGAAATGACTTGCAGGATCTATGAGTAAGCAAAAATTTCTAAGAAATTCTAGGAAAATGAGCTAAGGGGAAGGTTATTCGTGTGTGTTAGTTATCATGTGGGTACATTTTCTTTTTCAAAAATAATAATATTTAAGAAAAATATTAGGACACACTTATTATTTCTTCTTTAATTTTTATAATTCCAAAAGATTTTTCAATAGTACATATCCTGATGTAGGTCACAAGATTCTTAAAAAGTCAACTTCAAAATTTTTAAATCATGTCAAAAGATAATATTTTATGCAAGTTTTCACAAGATGAAGTAAATCTGTAATCTAATTTTAAAATGTATAAGACAATTTCAGGAAACAGAAATATATATTTTTAATGATACTACACTATAATAGATATGTTGTAGAGAAATGCCTCAATTGATGAAAATATTTGGGTGATATGCTGATTTGTTTAATTACTTTTTAATTTAAAATTAAATACTTTATTATAAATTCTTGCTAAAAATATTTAAAAAATGAATTCATAGTAGGTAAATGGTATACTCGCCTCCTCCCACAATGACATCAAAATTACAACTAAACTATAGAACAACCATCATTTAGAACCTAAATTCTGATTGAATGGAAGTCCTACAACTCAAGAATTAAAGAAGAAGTTACACCAAGACTGGTAGAAGGGATGACACATGGAACACATGTGGCATATAAAATATGGGAGGGCCATCTCAGTCACAGCAGTCCCCCTGAGGAGTGAGGAGTCCCCGCCCCACACCAGGTTCCAGGGCCAGGAAGAGAAGTCCCCATAACTTCTGGCTGTAAAATCCAGTGGGGATTGAGACTGAGGGAGACAGAGGGCTGCTGGAATCCAGGAAGTTCCCCTTAAAGGGCCCACACACTGACTTACTCAGACTCACTCCCTCTGAGCTCCAGTACTGGGGCAGCAGCTTGAAAGGAACCAAAGACAAACAAGGAAAACCTGAATTGTCTGGCATCAGAGCAAGAGCTGAGGGGCAGCTTTATCCCAGACAGAAGGGCTGGCAGAAACCATTGTTTCTTTGCTGAGCCCTCCCTCCACAGTGCCAGCAGGTGGGCACTGAGACTCCATCAACATGGCTCACACTCTTTGCCCAGCCCTGAGGATTCCCTGAGGCCCACCCACCCAAATTTCAGACCCCCCCCCAAGCTGTGTCCAGTGGCTCATGCTTCAGTTTTTCCTAAAATCTCTCAAATAAACAGCATCTGGCCTGTACCTCTTGCTACATGGCCCTAGGATTGGCACTAGCAGCATCCGGCCTTGGTGGGCAGCTTGGCCTTGCCTGGGCATCTCCAAGCCCAACCCAAGTAACAGCCATCTTCACATCACTTTTTAGCTCATGCTGTGTGATTCCAAGCAGAACATAGACAGCAGCTAACCTTGGCGTCACCTTCTGGGAGGCTCCAGAGCCAGTACACCCAGTGGACACCTTCAGACCACATTAAAGCATCTCAACCAACCAACTACACAAGTGACATACTCAGCAGGCAGACTCAGCTGGCATCAGAGCCCTGCTGAAGTAAGTACTGCTCTATGGGGTGGGCCCCTGCACAGCTGATTTTCCACAGTGGTTGGAAGTTTGGGGTAAATCTCTCTCATTGATGTGCCAACAGCAATACAGGCTCAACTACTAGAGGAGGGTGCACACAATGCACACAGGGGCATTCCTTAAGTGCCCGGCTTAGGTGGTTGGCTAGGCTGTGCCACTGGACCCTATAGAACACCTACTACATTAGGCCACTCTACAAGCAGCTGTAGCAGCTATATCTAATACAAAGAAAAAGAACACAGGGAGGCTGCCAAAATGTAGAGACAAAGAAACATGTCCAAAATGAAAGAACAGAACAAAACTCCAGAAAAAGAACTAAACAAAATGGAAGCAAGCAACCTAGTAGGAGCAGAGTTCAAAGGTTATAAGGATACTTACTGAACTTAGTGAGAGCCTCAACAACATAAAAAAGGACCAGTCAGAAATGAAGAATATACTAACTGAAATGAAGAATAATTTACAGGAATCAACAATAGAGTAGAGGAAGCCAAGAATCAAATCAGCAAGTTGGAATATAAGGAAGCAAAAACAAAACAAAACAAAACAAAAAACAAAACAAAACACCACCAAACCACCACAACAAAAATAATATTTAAAATAATTAAGATAGTGTAAGAAGCCTCTAGGACAACTTCAAGCATACTAACATTTGCATCATGGGGGTGCCTGAAGGAGAAGAGAGAGAGAGCAAGAAATTGAAAACCTATTTGAAAAAATAATGATGGAAAATGTCCTAACCTGGTGAAGGAAATAGACATACAAGTCCAGGGAATGCAGAGAGTCTCAAACAAGATGAAACTAAATTGGCCCACACCAAGATGTGTCACAATTAAAATACAAAAGGCTAAAGACAAAGAGAGAATCTTAAAGGCAGCAAGAGAAAAACAGTTAGTTACCTTCAAGGGAGCACCCATACGACTGTCAGCTGATTTCTTAACAGAAACTTTGCAGGCCAGAAGGGAGTGGCAAAAACATATTTAAAGTGATGAATAGAAAGGTCCTACAACCAAGATTACTCTACCCAGCAAAGCTATCATTTAGAGTCAAAGGGCAGATGGAGAGCCTCCCAGACAAGAAAAAGCTAAAGGAGTGCATAACCACCAGTGTTATATGAAATGTTAAAGGGTCTTGTTTAAGAAGAAGAAAAATAAAAAGATTAAAAATTTGAACAATAAATGGCAATAAATACATATCTATCGACAATTGAATCAAAATAAACAAACGGAACAGAAACAGACTCATAGACACAGAGAACATTTTGATGACTGCCAGATGAGAGGGGACTGGGGAGGATGGGTGAAAAAGGTGAAGGGATTATGAAGTACAAATTGATTGTTACAGAATAGCATTGGGAATATAGTAAAAAATATTCTAATAAGTATGTATGGTTCCAAATAGGTATGAGATTTATTGGGATCATCATTTATTAGTAAGTTATGTAATATCTAATCATTGGCATGTACACCTGAAAGTAATGTTATAATATATGTCAACTGTAATTGAAAAGTAAAAATGATTTTAAAATAAAAAAAGAATTCATAATCTTATAGCCACAGGACATACAAAAGTGTATTACCTTTCTTTGGCCTCTGTGAATTTCTATTGTCTGATATTGATCTTTCTGAATGTCAATAATCATTGTACTATCAGAAATTGGGATGAATGTATGTAACTTCAGCACACAAGAGGGAATTCATTATTTGAATAAATCTATGATATAAATTTTCTTTCTCAAGATGTACTTCTTTATTCTTCTCCTCAAAATAGACTTCTAGCAATGGTTTGGGATTGGAAATATTTAAGGTACTCTAATTCATTAGGTGTTTGTTACAATAAGATTTTACTGTATTCTTGATGGGATTTTGGTGAGTATAGGAGGTAGACTGCTGAAGCCTCATCCATCAGCTGTCAGTGTGTAGTTCATGGTTGGGAAATGGCTAAGAGGAAGTATCTGGGATGTTTCAATGGGCCTTGAATGATGGTAGTCTATTTAGCATCCAAGCACTGTAACCTCTGGCTTGACTTTGGAAATTGGAATACAAATATGGTGGGACTGCAACAGGCAGGAAATCTGATCAGATAGACAGTTGTTGATTGGTTCTGGAAGATTTTTATATAGTGGTTCTTGTGAATGGAGGATTCAACTTGAGATCCTAAAGGAGACATTAGGGCCCATAGGTACTGGCTGGATTTAGAATGGGGACTCAGACACTCAGTAGGATTACCAGATGTAAACTATATAGTAGAAAATCAATGCACAAACTTTTTATTAACGTGGTGAAAGGAGATGATGGTGAAAGTATGTTCCTAGTTATAGAAGCACTGAAAAGTATGTACATTTTAAAAAGTAAATAACCAAACTTGAATGAAAGAAAGTATAAATTCTTGGTACCAGGAAGGAAGAAGGAATGTAATGTCAGATCTGGGAGGAGAAGATGAAGCCATAGGCCTCATAGGGGCTTCTCAGTCAGACTGAGAGTTGGGACTAAGGTCCAGTTCAGAGACAGGAGATGTGGTCCCAGACCTGTGTGAGACAGACACTGGGACAGTTCCCTCCATCAATGGGAGCCTTGAAGGTCTGCTCCTTGGATGAAGTGGGACTACATAAACTCTGTTCTTTGGGGAGTGCCTGAGGAGACTTGGGTAAATAAATCTTCAAGGAATTGGAAACTTAAGTTGGCACACACAGGTGTGAGTCCGGAATTTATACCACTCCTAAGGTACAAGAATTCCAAATTGAGAAATTAATACTATTATTGGCATTAGAATTCCTGAATCTCCCAGGCCCCTGGAATAAGCAGGAATCAAACAGCTCTGAAAGAACCATCCCACAAAACAGAGCACATGTAAATTAAAAAAAAAAATTAGAAAACAGAACTCCATGAGGGAGAGAAAATAGTTGCAATAAACATGAGAATTTATACTAAAAACTGGATTATAGAACAATCTGAAACATAAGAGGCATATTTAAAAAACTTAAAGAGATAACAAGAAAGACTAAAAACTATAATGAAAAATTAAACAGAGTAGTGTGGACAATGAAAATGTATAGTTATAAAGCACATGTAGTAAGTGAAATGAAAACTCAACAAACATTAACTTGCAAAATAGTCCCAGCTAAAGAGATGATTAGTGGATTGGCAGCTAGTCTGAAAAAAATCAATGAGAATATAGCACAGGAAGATAAAGAAATATATAAAACCGGTTGGGTCCCTTGGCCTGGCCTGTGGGGATTGGGCCGAAACTGGCTTTCTGACATCTGAGGGGTCCTGGATTGTGAGAGGGCGCAGGCCAGGCTGAGGTACCCCACTAGTGCACGATCGGGGTGGGGAGGGACTGCAGGAGGGCTCCAGGGCATGTCCAGCCTGTCTCGCCCAGTCCCGATTGGCCAGACCCCATCAGCAAGCTAACCTACTGGTCAGGGCGTCTGCCTCCTGGTAGTCAGTGCGCGTCATAGCAACTGGTCAAATGGTCAAACGGTCGGACACTTCGCATATTAGGCTTTTATTATATAGGATGATGGAGAGATGGAAGATAGATAAGAAGCCCTAGTTTAGGAATTCTAGAAGCATAACATTAAGATAATAAGGAACAAGTATGGCTGTAAATTTTCTAGACCTGAAGCAAGACAGGAGACCTCAGTTTAATAGAATATAGCAACATCTGAGTGAGATACACATCTAAACTCTTCAAAAATAAGCATAAAATCTTAAATGCGATCAGAGAGAAACAGAAGAAAGTCTAAAAGAAATACAATTAGTCTGAAAGCAGTTTTCTCACTGAAAAACCAAATGTCTGGAAATAATAAAATGCACTTTTAAATGTTGAAGTATAAAAAGGCCAAGTATGTTTGTCTACTGCTTGATTTTAGGCTCAGCCATATGACTTGCTGTGGCCAATAGAATGAACTGAAAATGACAATGTGCCTGTTTCAAACCTAGGCCTCAATTGTGAGTTTCGTCTGTGCTGATGCCAATGCCAGGGGAAGAACGTGCCTGGGCCACCTCCGTGGTCCTGAGAGTATGAGAGACAAGAAAAGCAGAGCATGGAGGAGAGGAGCTGACCCACAGGTCCACGAGAATAAATCATTCTTTTTCAAGTTCTTGAGTTTTGGGGTGGATTATTGTATTATTTTCCCATTATTGAAGTAACTAACACAAATTCTCTTATAGTTCTGGAGGTCCAAAATGAGTCCTAAAATCAAACTGCTGATAGGGCTGTTTTTTTTTTTTTTTGTTTTGTTTTTTTTTACTGGAAGCTCTAGAGAATTCCTTTACTTGACTTTTCTAGCTTCTGGGGATCTCCCAAATTCCTTGGCTCATGAAGCCTTCCTTGTATCACGTCAATCTTTTGTTGTTACAGCTCCTACTTCTGTAGTCAAATCTCTACCTTCCTCTTAGGAGGATATATGTGATTACTTTTAGGACCCACCAGGATAATCTTCCCATCACCAGAGCCTTAATTACTGATATTTACAAAGTCCCTATGGCTATATTATATTAGGTGACATTCACAGGTTCTAGGAATTAAGGTGTGGTCATCTTGCAAAAGGGGCATTATTCAGCAGACCACATTGTTATTTAGAGATTTATTTGTTTGTTTGTTTGTTTGTTTGTTTATTTATTTAACAAAGAGACATTTTTTTAAATGAATTAAAAAGCCCAATAGACCAATACTGAAAGAACTACTAAAGAAATTTTTAGGAGGACTGCTTTGGTTCAAATACAACTTCTACTACTTTTTATCCATACATACCTTTCTGTGACCAGTTTCTTCATCTGAGTCTGGACTCTCCCTTATAAGATTTCCACTTGACTCTCCGTTCCCTTAAGTTAGAGGCAGTGTGACCCATCATTGTCTCCCCAGCAATGTGCCCAGATTCAGGAGCATCTCTTTCCATTAGAGACCAGCAAATACATCTGTGGCAAGAGTTCTTTGTGGATCAAAAATCCCCAAATGATTTCTGGGTAACTTGAGTTCTCCAAGATGTTTTGTGAAGTGGGGTTTTATAATCAAACATTTTAGGAAATCCTGTATGCCCTTTTTAAAGATTCATAAGGTGTGTGGTGGTGTTGCTCAGTGGTTGAAAATCAACCAAGAGGTCAACAGTTCAATTCCTAGTCAGGACACATGCCCGGCTAGATCCCCAGTATGGGGCATACAGGAGGCAGCCCATTGATGATATTTTTCTCTAGTAGATGTTTCTCTCTCATTGATGTTTCTATCATTTTATCCCTCTCCCTTCCTCTGTAAAAAAAAAAAATCAATGAAAACATATTTTATAAAGGTTTATAAGGCAATTAACAGGTGAAAATTATCAAGATGAATTATATAAAAGAAACCTATAAAGAAACTTTACATCTCAGATTGTTTGACACCAAAATGAATTTTTTTTTTTTTGCAGGGGGAGGGTAATGCCTACAATAGGCCTATTGGGTTTTGTGGAATTCATTTTGGTCCTCTGATTGTCTTTATGTTATTATTTTGCTAACTCTTTTAAAATATTTCTAAAAGGTTTATGTAAATTTAAAAAATTATACCTTCATTCCAGTGTTTTTGTTTAATTGTTTAAACTGCAAATTGTGCTTAAAATATTAGCCAGAGGTTTAGTACAGTTATTTTGTTCGACTTTGTAGGAAGAATTAATACCAAGAAATTTTCTGCAAGTTATTTTAACGCTTCAAAATAATAGTAAGGCAGAGCATTTATAATGGGCAAACTAGACCATTGTACTTTTTGTAATTTGATTTTATATTACCTTCTTTAATTGTCTAGTATAATGTTCAGTCTTCAGTCTTTTGAACAAATATATCAATAGATTTAAATTAAACTACCATGCTAAAATATATTACAGTGTCACAACCATTTGCAGCTATCCACTTAATTGCATCCTATAAAATGAACCAGGAGGTATAAGTTTGCAAACATAACATCTGAGGTGGTGGTAAGATTACAGCTAAATAACACATGTAGTTTAAGTTCTTAATATAAAGTCATAAAAGGTTGATATTTAATATACTGCTGACAAGGAGCATTTAAAGATTAATGTGCATTCCCAATAAATATTTTCAGTATTAGAGGACATAATACAGCTTCAGTTTTATATATAATACACACATATATTTTTTGCATCTTTTGCTGGAATATTCAACTAGTTTATTGTCTAACCCTAAGGAAAATAATAAAAACATTTTATTCCACAAGAAAATTCTTGGCACAAAACGGTTGCTTTGTAACTATAGTGTGGTTGAAATTTTTTTTGTTTGATTAATCTAACCTTCTCCTCCAAGAAATTACAACAGAATTAATTACATACAGGATACAAAGCAATTTCCATTTGGTGAAATGTATTGCTATTTGTTTTTTTCATTTTCACAATGACATATTGTCAGGAAGTCTCTCGAGTTTCTCAAGTTAGTGAAAATTTCTCTTGTATGTGTGTGACCTTGAGTCTACCACTTATGAGCTGAGCGGCCTTGGACAAATTATCTAACCTTTTACTGTCTCTGTTTACTTGTTGTAAAACAGGATGCTGATAGGATTGTTGTGACTATTAAAAGTTAATTTACTATGTGCAGTACTTAGAATACATGAAACTGTGTGGCACATAGAAGTATGCCATAGGTATTAGTTATTATTATTATTATTATTATTATTATTATTATTATTTTGAGTGTACTGTGGAGTGTACACTATATAAAAGTTTCTTTCACCAAAATTTATAATCACAGTTAAACATAATTAGATCTATTAGCCTAGCTCATAAAAACAAATAGTCTAGGTTATATCTTATTCACAGTTGCTTATTTAATTCTTTTTTTATAGAAAAATTTATATAAAGAAATTGGGAAAGTGTTTAAGTTTGGAGGGGAGTAGAAGGCTATCATTAGAGAGGGAACACAGATGCTGAAAATTTTCTGGTTCTTTGGTGGGCTTTGAATCTATACTTTACTTTTCAGTTGGTATCAAGAGTATTTTTTATGTTTTAGCTTTGTTTCCATCCCTTCTTAACAGCCATTGTCCGATTCTCCTTTACCCTCATTGGCAGGTAGACCAGTGGGCAAAATCAGCAAACAATGGCATGTAGGTGGGGGTGGTGATTTAGATGAAGGCCGTGAAAATGGCTGAGTGGAGCTACAAGAAAAAGATTGACTTTTTTTCATCCTCCCATTTAAATTTTTGACCTTATCAAAATGTTTCTTCATATATTTTATAATCATCACAAGTATGCATAATTATGTTTATGTTTTCAAGGCCATACTCTTAGAAGAAAAGGCAGAGATGTTATTCAGAAACTTTGCTCACTAAATTTTAAAAGAATTTAATAAAATGAGACTATTGCTCAAAGAAGTAGAACAATGAGTAGAAATAGTGATGGCTATTTTTAAAAAGTTTAGAAAAGCTTTGTTAGGAAATGAGTTGCAATGTGCAAAATTTAAAAAGAATAATAAAAATATTTCTTACATATATTAGGAAACATATTCCTTAACTAAATAGAAAAAGACAAGAAAAACTACAAGTAGATTATTTCAATAACATGTAGGTATTTGGATATCCCATGCATTGAATTATATCTCTACCGTTATAAATACATACTAAAATATACTAATATATTAACTTCAGGCCACTATTCAAAACACAAGAAGGGTGTAGGGCAGAGCTTGGGATGAGAGTTAAGAGGGGTAAAACAATAAAATGTTCTAATTCTTATACTTTCTTTCCAACTTCCATTCTAAACCTAAAGAGACAAGAGGAGGACAGAAGTATACTAGTATATATATTAGAAATGGAAAATCAAGCTAGGATTTGGAGGACCTGGCCCTAAACTATTAAATAAATAACATATATTAAGATATTTAGGCTCTAACATTTTCATCAATAAACTAAGTAATTATAGTGATACGAGTTACCAGTTTTGAATGTGTGCATATATGCATATAAACACACAATATTAGAGACATATTTTTCAGCCAGGGGGAAATATACACTATCATGAATTTAAGTCATGGAAAAATACACATTATAATAATTTTAAGTGTTATGCTGTTAGCACTAACTACACTGACCTAGATTCTTATTTTATGCTTATAACTATGCAGCTGACATGAGTACAAAGTCCCATTCAAGGTCACTGGAAACTTTGAACTTGGATTGGCTCCAGGAGGACATTGGGTAATACAGTAATTGTTTCTCTGAGTGCCAGAAATTTAGTAAGATTCAAAACTGGTCATATTTTTTATAGAAACTCAGCTTACTGTTTCCTACCATTGAGCTATTCCAAAATTTATTTTTCATAAGTTAAAACAGTGACTACAAAAAAAACACATGGCACAGAGTCATAAGTATGAGTTTGCTTTTTAAAACCCTTGAGAAGTTAATTTCCATGCTGAAGATAATGTTTCAAAGAGATTTCTTTTCAATGTGTTTTCTTAGGAGGGCAAGATTTCAAAGAGAAAAATTTGCAAAGCAAGGTAACTCTGATACTGCCATCTGGAGTTTTCAATGAGCATTTCTGACTAATACTTTGGCAATATTACTCACAAATATTTCCAGAGTTAAGAAATAATCTTGTGGCACTTTCTGTGATTATTTTAAGGACACCCTGGAGTGAAAAATAATGCAAAAACGTTTGCAGAGTCCAGCTGAAGAGTGTTGGAGCGTTCTGGTTTTACTATAATGTTTAGTCACTTCATGTTGCTTGTATGTAAAACAATGTATGTAGAAATGGTAAGGGCAGTGATTGGCCCAAAACTCTTGTAATTCAATGACTAACAGGTGATTATACATATAAAATTGTGTAAAAATTAGTATATTAGACCAAGAGATGATTTGCGAAATATATTATTATTGGGTATTAATTTTTAAAAGTTAAACCTGCTGACAGCACAATGACAAATCTTAGAAGCACAGATTGTGGAGCTGGAAAAGGGAAGTTAGAGATCATTGTCAATCACCTCATTTTACAGGAGCGAAATCTGAGGACCAGGAGAATGAAGTGACTTTCCCGGGGTCACATCAAAAGTCAACAGCAGGGTAGTGATGGCGGTCAGATCTCCTAACCTCCTGGCTATGCTCATTCACCGAGAGTGCTCCAAAGAGCGGTTACAGCATTTAGTCACAATCTATCTTTCGGTTAATTCCACACTCACTCCTATATTTGTGCCTGAAAAAATAGCCTAGAGTGATGAAATTTGCTCCAGGTCAAACAGATATTAAGGGAAAAAAAGCAAAGTTTTCATGTCATATTTCTCATGTGTAGTTCCTTGTTGTGTGTGTGCATGTGTGTGTGTGTATGTGTGAGCATGTGTGACCAATCCCTTCTCCGTTGTTCCCAAATCCAAATGCTCTGGAAACAAAGTTTTTCATATTTGTGAGAAACTTCATTAATGGCAAAACCTTATGTGAACGGATGAGAGACTATTTATAGACTCACATATACCAACAAGCCGGACTCTTCAGACATTTCATTTCAGCCATAGTTAGAAGGTGCTGCCCAGATTCTGGAAATGATACAGATAACTGACTCCATATAATTTGTTACATTTTAAATCCTGAATACAAGATTGCAGATCTTCAATTTGTCCATAATGTAAGTTTATTACGTAGTTTAGACAGTTGGCTTATAATCAGGCAACTCCAAAAACCCTTTATATATATGATTCCTTGTGTTCAAAGTGTATGAAACAAATATTATTAAAGGAGATAAGCAGAGTGCTATCTGTGTAGGAGGATATACATAAAAATAAGGAGCTTAGTTTTGCCACTATTATTTGTGGTTGGGAAGACCAGAATAAATTCAGTGTTCAGCTGAGGCAATAGCTTCATCCAAATTTCTGGTAAAATGGCCTGTGCCTTTTTCCTTTTCCTACTGTTTCTTGTAACCTTGGTTTGTAGCCTTCTTTTATATGTTTCTTTATTCTTATCTGCAATGAATGTTAACATATATGTGGGGAATGAATGAAGGCTTTTCTACCCCAAGTCCCATAGTAACTCTGTGTTCTATCATCTACTCAGTAATTCAGTAGAAGCCTCATTAGCCAACTCATCTTTATATTTAGGATGTGTAGTTTAGAAGGTGCTGAATAGGTTACAGTTTAAATGGATCTGACCATATCCGATATGATATATTCTTCCTCTATATTATAACCCTTAGATTTACCCAGAGTCTAGCTATGTTCAGTGTCCTGATAATCTGTGCTCAGCCTAAACAAGATCAACTGCAGAGCCCACGGCACTGGATTCCATCCCAGTTGGAGTTGCAGCTTGACCTACGTACGGCACAGGGAAAGGAAAGGGCATTCATTAGGGCAAAGTCACAACAGGCCAGCCCTTTCCTGTTTGCAGGAAATTTCATCAATTAAAAATTTTGACCTGTCATACACTGTCAGGATAAACACACACACACACACACACACACACACACACACACACACACACACACACATACACACACACACACACCACAGGTAGGTAAGAATTAACAGCATCTTAATTAACAGCATCTTAGATTTTTCTATGTTCCTACTAGGATGCTAAAAGTAAATTTTACAGATAAAATTGGTGGGGCATTGCTCCCATCATAATTTCAAATGTGTTCATAGACACATAAATTCAATTTCTAGACAATGAGGTTAAATGTAAGACAATTGCCTATTTCCAGCATATGCAGATTTTAATGAAGGAGGGTATTTCCTCTTTTTGTGAACAGTCCCTATAATATTGTAGTTGCTTTGATTGTATAATTTAAAGGTATATGTATGACATAATCCAACATTCTCTCTTCACCCCTGTGTCAAACAGGAGTGGGATAGTAGGATCCAATGGGAAAATACAGGACTAGGAATCAAGTCGCTCCCAGCTGCACCATGACCTGGCTGTGTGACCTCAGACAAGCCATCATCCTCTCTGGGCCCCAGTTTTCTCTTCTCTGAAATGGAAGCACTATACTCTGATTAGCTCTAACATATCAATGATTTTAAGAGAAATGACTACCAATAGGCTCATAGTCTATTTTGGATCTTCATGCAGGAGGCAAATTTTTTACAAGTTTGGGGCAATGGTTCTTTGCCTGAAGATAAATTTTTAAATGTAGGACTCTGCAATGGCTGGAGGAGAAGGAAGAGGCTTGCTGATGAGCCAGTTTAAGTATTCCATTCCTGAATGCAGATTGGTGCAGCCACTATGGAAAACAATATGGAGGTTCTAAAATTTAAAAATGGAACTGCCTTTTGACTCAGCAATTCCACTTCTGGGTTATATTCAAAGAAACCCAAAACACTAATTTAAAATGATATATGTGCCCGTATGTTCACTGCAGCATTATTTACAATACCCAAGTTATGGGAATAACCCAAAGGTTCATTAATAGACAAGTGGGTAAAGAAGTGGTACATATATACAATGGTATATTACTCAGCCATAAAAAAGAATGAAATCTTAATATTTGTGGCAACATGAATGGACCTAGAGGGTATTATGCTAAGTGAAATAAATCAGACAGAGAAAGATAAATACCATATGATTTCACTTATATGTGGAATCTAAAGAACAAAATAAACAAACAAACAAAATAGAAACAGACTCATAGATATAGAAAATAGGCTGATGATTGACAAAAGGGAGGATGGTTGGGGGACTGAATAAAAAGGTGAAGGTAATAAGAAGTACAAATTGGTAATTACAAAATAGTTATCGAATGTACAGTAGGGAATATAGTCAATAATATTGTAATAACTATATATAGTACCAGGTAGGTACTGGGAGTATTGGGGGGATAATTTTGTAAAGTATGTGATTATCTAACCACTATGCTGTACATCTGAAACTAATACAAAATAATATTGAATCTAAACTGTAATTGAAAAAATAAAATAGTAATTTTCTTCTGTAAGAGCACACATCGTAGACCTGTGACTAATGAATGACCAACGGGGAGGGGCATGACACAGCAACTCAGCCTATGACTCTGCTTAGCCGACTGACCTGGCTGACGGGATTCTGTGTCTTGGAAGAAACCATGACAGTGGCTATGCTGAGCCTGAGAGCTAGAGAGGAGCCGACAGAGAGTCACTGCCTCCTTCGTGGCAGAGCCAGCTCTGGTCTAGGAGAGGTGGGGATGGGGAGGTGGTAAGAGAGGAACCAAGTAAACGAGGACTGTATGAAGAAACAGGACAATACGTTTTGTTTAAGCCAGTGATTTTCAACCTTATTCATCCCATAGCACACATAAACTAATTACTAGAATTCTGCAGCACACCAATATATATATATAGGCTATCTGACAAAAAAAAAATAGGCATAATTTTGATTCATTTACACCAAATAGCTATCGTGTTGGCTGTTGTTATTTTTTATTTGACAATCTAAGGGAAAAGAGAGCAGTGCCCCTGACTAAATTGTAAGGCATTGCATGTTTTAAAAATTCTTGTGACACAACACTGTGCCTCTTGTGGCACACTGATTGAATATCACTGGTTTAAGCCATAGGTGGAATAATCACCTGTTAATGATTATAAAAGAAAGTAAATCCCTTTAAGGAAGCACCCATTTTATAGATTTTATCAGCTGTAATGAAATTCATTAGGTAATGAGTAGAGATATACTGTTTGATTTATTTACTATAATATCATTTAATGTTTACTGAATACTATTGCCAGATACTGGAAAAGTGCTTTAAATATCTATTAGGACTTCTAATCATCATTATAACCATAAGAAGTAGGAACTATTATTTTGATCTTACAGATAAAGAGACCGAGGTTTAGAGGACTCAAATAATGGCCAATGTCATACAGCTAATGAACAGGAAAGTCTGAGATTTGAATCTACATATTGTACTTCTGTTACACTGCCTTCCTCTTTCTTATTTTCAGAGTATTAGAGGCAGGCTATGGAGTGTTTCCTTTCTTCCCTCCTGTTCCCTTTTTTTTTCATTTTAATTTCTCTCTCTCTCTCTCTCTCTCTCTCTCTCTCTCTCTCTCTTTCCCTAACAGCATCATCGTATATAGGGTTGATTGAGTTGTTGCAGTGTGGAAACTTCTTACATTTATTGGAGAAGATAATTAACAGGAAGTTTTAATGATGATTTCCAGTTATTTCTCTGGAAAATGTAAAATTGAAATGGAGAAGGATTGCTGAAATCAATTAACAAAAAATTCATCCTCCACAAACTAAACCCTACTGCTGCACCCTATTAAAGATATTCTTCATCATTATTACCCAAAAGATTTTGAGAGCTATAGAACAAGGTTACCTGTAATCACAATAATTAAGATATTGTTTACTCATGCTCCCCAGAAACAAAATGGGGGTTTATCCTACCTAATAAAAGAGTAATGTGCAAATTGACTGTAACTTTGCTACACCCATAAGCCACACCCACCAGCCATGCCCACCAGCCAATCAGGAGCAAATATGCAAATAAACCCAACCAAGATGGCTGCAGCCACAGAGAGCAGGAGGGAGGCTTGGGTTTCCCCGGCAACAGAGGAAGACAAGCTTTCTGCCTGCCCTTGCCGGCCTAGGCCTCCACTCAAGGCTACAAAGTTTCAATTATAGAAGGTAAACAAATCCAAACAGAAATGGCGGCAGCCACTGAGCTGGAAAGAGCGGGAGGCAAGGGTTGCCCCCGGCAATGAAGGAAGCTAAGCTTCTGCAGCCCTGGCCAGTCCAGGCCTCTGCTTAAGGTTACAAAGTTTCAATTATATTAGATACATAAGTCCCAACAGAAATGGCTGCCGCCATGGAAAAAGCAGAATGCTTGACTCTGCTCCAGGCTATAAAGCTTCAATTGTAGAAGGTAAATAAACCCCAGATACCAGGGCCTCCGCTTGGGTTGCCAGGGGGCATGGCCAGCCTGCAAACCACCACAGGCCCCTCGCCCAGGCCGCCCAATGCCCCAAGGGAACCCCCACTCTGATCCAGGACACCCTTCAGGGCAAACCAGCTGGCCCCCACCCATGCACCAGGCCTCTATCCTATCTAATAAAAGAGTAATATGCAGATTCACCATCACTCCAACACACAAGATGGCTGACCCATGTGGTCAAAGATCCTGCCCCCATGTGAACACAAGATGGCCACCACAAGATGGCCAGCAGGGGAAGGCAGTTGGGGGTGACCCAGGCCTACAAGGGAGAGCAGTTGCGGGGGACCAAGCCTGCAGGTGAGGGCAGTTAGGGGTGACCAGGCCGGCAGAGGAGGGAAGTTGGGGGCAAACAGGCTGGCAGGGGAGCAGTTAGACATCAATCAGGCTGGCAGGGGAGTGTTTAGGGGGTGATCAGGCTGGCAGGCAGAAACGGTTAGGGACAATCAGGAAGGCAGGCAGGCGAGCAGTTGGGAGCCAGCAGTCCTGGATTATGAGAGGGATGTTCAACTGCCCGTTTAGGCCCGATCCCCTAAACAGGCACTTGGACATCCCTCAAGGGGACCCAGATTGGAGAGGGTGCAGGCTGGGCTGAGGGACACCCCCGTCTGTGCACGAATTTCATGCCCCGGGCCTCTAGTATTTATATAAATAAGATGATATGATTTTTTCTCTTCATCAGGGGAGAAAGAGAATAACAAAGCCATTAAAGTTTTCTTCTTTTCCTCCTGTTGTGGACTCCCTACCCTCTCTGTAGGAAGATAAAAGTAGTTAGTTATACCTTGAGTTCTTATCTTGCTTAGAGAGACAATATCTTCTTGCCATAACTGCTAGAAGTTCCCTGTCTTCATATTGTGTTTGGGTTATTTCCAGGCATCCCTACTAGTGATGAAGGGTAGTCCATGCTCCTCCCCCCGTCCCCTCCCCGACACAAATCAGGCTTTAAAATCACTGGAAAGCCAGGCCAGATAGCTCTTGTCATAGTTGATGCTCAGGAAAGGAGATGAGACCCACAGCCACAAGTCTGGTTCATGGTGACAGATTGCAGTTGTACCTCTTGTCTTTATCGACACTGGCACTGGTTCTTGTCTTCCCTGGGGTAAGGTGCTTAGGGAAAATCCCCACCTTCCTCTGCTTCCTCTACTTTTCTTCCATCCCCGAGCCCCTTAGATTCATTTTCAGAGCCACTACTTTGTGGCACAGGCCTGATCCAGGAGGGCAGAGCTGGGCAGAATGGCTTTAGTTCCATCACATACCCAGAACCATCATTCCCATCTGACTTCTTGATTCAGCACTGGCCAGCTCACTGGGCCAGGCCTTACTCTACCTTCATCGTTTTAGGGATCTATTTCCTTTCCCTGTATTTGGGACTTGGTTAAAGCCATATAGGTCTGACAGCCTATTTTAATAATTTTGAACTTTAGGAGAATGGATTGAGCATAGCATATTTCTTCCCAGAATGCCCTGCTCTCAGGTTGCTATTCTTCTAGTGTCCCTTTCAGGACCCTAACTTCTTTCATAGGGATGGAAGAAAACAATACTGAGAAGGTTTTTTTACTTCTTCACCTTCAACCCTGTCTGGAATATGGTCATACGCTGGAGAGAGAGAATGAGACTGAGAGACAGACAGAGCCAGAGAGAGAGAGAGGGAGAGGAAGAGGGAGAGAGAGAGGGAGAGGAAAAGGGAGAGGGGGAGGGGGAAGGAGAGGGAGAGGGAGAGGGGGAGGGAGAGGGAAGAGACCTAAGGATAGGAGAGCAAAAAGATAAAGGGTTTCTAGATACTGACATAGGCAGCAACATCACCCCTACGTCAATGTTTTTGTTATGAGGGGGAAAAACTGTTTAAACTACTGTAGTGGGATTTCTTTTTGTTGTTGTTCTTGTTACATGGGACCAAATGCTTTCTTGATCCACACAATGGGGATGTCATAATAAGTGTGTCTGCTTGTTTCATTCACGTTCTCTCTCATCCTCCTTTCTATAAATCACAGGACTCTGAGCTCAGGGTTTTCTTTTTCTTCTGTGGTGATAGTTTGAATTACTATGCAGCAAATTTTACTCTCTTCTTATGCCATTGGGGCAGAGCGTATTAACCATTGATATAGGGCTTGACTATGTGATATGCTTTGGCCATGGAATATTATTGGACATGACATGGGATAAAGCTTTAAATATGCATGTGCAATGTGTTTGGCCTCTTACATTCTCATGGTCACCATGAGAAGAATGTGCCATGGCCATGGGCCCCAGAATGAGCAGACCTGAGCAAACCTGAATGAACTATAACCTGGAGCACAGACCAGCTGGATCTCAGCCGAGCCCAGGCAAGGACCTCTGAGCCACAGTTGCCCTACAGACTCCTCGAAGGTGAGGGTAAATTCTTATTGCTGTCAGCCTTTGAGGTTTAAGGTGATTTTTTAAAATTTTTATTCAGCATTAATGTGGTCATAGCTGACTAAGACCTCATGTAACAGGGACTTCCCTGAAGACATAACATTCTCTTTCTTTGATTTAGTGAAACTGAAGGTTCTAGTCAAACCTGGCCCTTTTTATGTAAATAGGAATTTAAGTTATTTTATAAAAATTTCACTTTCTGCAATGCTTGCTTTCAATCTTCTGGCCTCATTTGGAACTGGCAGGTGTGAGTGGCTGCTGAGACCTCCTTTTGGGTGTGCACTTGTGGAGCTCATTGCGTGGTGCCCTGTTGTGGTCGGAAGCCAGCCATCAGGGAACGTCGGTTGTTGGGTCTCTTGGGAGGGCCTCTGGTGCAGGGCAATGTCAGATGCTGCCTGTGACCAACCCCGGACTACCTGTTAGGAGCTACAAAGTGGTCCGTGCTTGGTAGCTGCCTCTTCTGGGCCCGGGTACATGTGGGAGGGTCCAAGCTGCGAACCGAGGCCAGCTGCCACCAGTGCCTGGCCTGGGGCAGGTCAACAAAAAACCCAAGGCACCCCAAGACCCACCTCTGCCTGCTGGCAGCCACTGAGAGAGCCGCTGGCTGTATGCGTGTTGTGTGAGGCAGGTTCTCAGGGAGTCACAGGTGGGGTGAGGGTGTTCAGCAGGTTTATACAGTTTTAATCATGGCACCAGTGCTGGGTCCGAGGCCACTCAACAAGTCTCAGTGTGCACCAAGGCCAGCTGCCATCCGCCTGTGGCCTTTTCAACGGGGCGGGGTCTCATGGAGTTGTCAGGGTGGAGCTAGAAGGGTTCAGCAAGCTAAAGCAGATGGAGATTTGGCAATGTAGAGGGACAGTGCCTGGGGGCCATGAGAAAGAAGGCTTTCATTCCAAGGCCACACAACTCAGTTTCTCCCTGTGTGGCTCCCTGACCCCTCTCCACCCTCCTGAGCTTGACTGGAATTCTTTGAGAGGTTTTTAAGAAAGACTGCCCCACGGGGCAAGGTTGATTGCCACTGACACAGCCTCCAGCTGTGTTCAATTTGGTTGGGGTGAGGCATCAGGGAGTTGTTGGGGTCGAGCTGGTATAGCTCACTAGGCTGATGCGTGTAGGGGGAGGGCTCACCATGGAAAGATGGTGCCTGTGGGCTGTTTGGTCAGAGGACTCAACACAGGGGCATTGGAGGCTCTCCCTTCAGCCCTCATTTCAAAGTCACAGGACTCAGTCTCCCCCTGTATGACTCTAACAATCCCAGAACTGTCATCCCTCAGCCAAAGCCCAGGGTGTGTGCCTGGGAGTGAGAGTTTGTACACTGTCCCTTTAAGAAGATGCCTGGGTTTCTAGCAGCCTCCCATCTCCCCTGGGCAGATGGAATCCCCACTGATATTCTGTGGGCTCCTCTCCCTGCACTCGTGCCCTTGGCCGGGAAACCTGGCTTGGGGCTGAGACCCCTAGCTACTCTGGGGGATTTCTGCAGTTGAGAGATCCCTCAGATTCTCAGCTCTGCCTGTGGGAGCGGGCAGCCTGTTTTGTGTCTCTGCCCCTCCTCCCAGTCTCCACTGGCTTCTTCTGTGGGTCTTTGGTTATATGACTTCTGTTCAGCAAGGCTTCAGTTGGTTATCCAGGTTCATTATTCTATGATTTAGTTGTAATTTTGATGTGATCATGGGAGGAGGTGAGTGCAGCTTCCACCTACTTGGCTCTTGGACCTTTTGCTAATAAACATTTTTTTTTTAAGTGGCATTAATTTTTCACTGGAATCTTCAAAAAAATCCCGTGTGATTTAGATTTTACTTTTGCTTTTTATTACTTTCTTAGTATTTGATAACAGTAATAATATTTCAGTAACTCCAGGTTTATCTAGAGCTCAAAAGCAGGCTGTAAAATTTGCCAAAGATGCAGAGGAATCCGTTAGAGGAGGGTCTGGGGATGAGGTTGGTAAGCCTGCCCTGACATTTCCCAAGAGCTCCTCAAGAGTTCTGTGCTGTCGATGTACAGACTATCGCTTTTATCTAAAAGAGAGAATCGATTTAACTCCTACATTTACATTTTTACCATTGTGTCTTCTTTAAAAAAATGTTTTTATTGATTTTTAGAGAGAGAGGGAGGGAGAGAGGAACATCTATGGGAGAGAGAAACGTGGATGGCTGCCTCTTGCATGCCCCCTTACTAGGGCCCAAGCTCACAACCTGGGCATGTGCCCTGACTGGGAATAAAACCGGTGACCTCTCGGAGCCTGGGGCATTGCTCAACCAACTGGGCCAGGGCAGGACTGTGTATTATCTTAACAATACCTTTCATATACCCACTATTTTTCAAAGCCAGCACTCCATGCTTATATTTTGTAATCCAATTTGCTTTTAGATGCCTATCCTTTTTCATGGACTTCTGAAGCTTTCTACATTAGGGAAAGATTATGCATGGAAAGAGCTGAGTATAGAGCCAGGCACCTTATAAGTGCTCAATACACGATAGTTGTTGTTAGAATTTGATTTTATTTGGCTTAAAATCCCTATGCATTTTCACAAAAATTCATTGAGATTATTTTTATATTGAAATTTAAAAATCTTGTTATAAAACTGAAGAGCTATTTCTCAGGACACCTAACTGGGGAATTAACTAATATCACTCTGAACATTTGAGAGACTTGTTGTAATCACTGCTTTATACATTCTTTGTAGAGATATTCTTGCCTGGATCTGTTCTATAATAAAAAAGGGTTCTTTTCAAAAAGCTACTCGATTAGGGTACCTATTTCTTGGTCCCAGCAGGTAGCTGCAGTATTTCTGTGTATTTATACTGTTTGGATAAGTATTCATGTTAGAGCATCTCTGCAGTGTTCCTGAAGCTGCATAGAAAGTTCTAGAAGGAGGCTCAGTTTTTTTCTGCACTACAGAAACTATTCCCTAATATTTGCCTGCTATTGTGAAATGAGCCCCGGAATCCCAGGAAGCCTGCATCTCAGTTTACTGCTGTAATCATAAGGTCAAATGACCTTTCATCAATGCCCTAGACTGTAATTACAATTTAAAAACACACAATTAAAGATGTACCTTAATTAATAAAACGGTAGTAGGCAGTTAGACAGACATGAGCAGAGCAAGGACAATGGGCCAGCTACAGAGAGTCACCAGAGTGGAAAGCCCCAGGTGCCTAGCACAGACAATCCCCAGGGTAACCTTTCCTCCCCTAGCATATTGCTGGTCATATGGTTTGGACCCCCTGACCTTTATTTCCTAGAGTTACCACCTAGGCTTCAGTTGTATTTCAGCTCCATGCCCAGAAAAGCAGCAAAACCGAACAAATGATGCTATGGCTGACCATAGGACCGGCTGCATCAGATAATGACCCCCCTGCCCTGGTGCCAGCCAATCAATCAGTGGAGACCTAGATCCTGAAAGGACACACCTGGAAAAATGCTGAATATTCTATTAAGATCTTCCCCTGGGACCTCCCCTAAAATCTCCACCCTTAAAACCCTTAGAGTGGAGGACCCAGAGCCCTCTCCTTCCTGGGAGCACTCCGAGGCCTTTCTCCTCCCCTTCTCCATCCTCCTGCTGTGTCACATTTACCTTCCTCACTTCTAAGCTCCAAGAGCCCATTCTTTGCCTCTATATCCTGTTTCCTAAGCCCATTTCTTCTATGAATTACTTCTTCGACCTCTGTGATTTTTCTAAATAAATGTTTTCATAGTTTGAGTCTTGGCTCTGAATTCTTTCCTAGCCAGAACACAAGTACCAAAGTTGCTGAACCCAGGTCCAGTCTGACCCCACTGGTCTAACACCCGGTGCCATTCCTAAAACCGCCAACAAAATGATTTCACTAATTAAGTTACAAGGTCAAATTAATTAGTTTCAAGGAGTTATAAAGAATTTGTGACCTCATGATTATTACCTATCTTTTTCTTCTTTGTGGTATCAAAACAAATCATCAGATAAAACCCAAACAATACTTGTTAAATTCATTTATTGTGGTAAATAGTTGACTTTTCTTCATACCTCACAGGTGAGGTGTAGTTGAGTTTGAGTCCAGGGGATACCTAGTATGCAGCCAGGGTAGTCTTCAGCAAGACAATTTCTAACAGGATCAGTTTTTGTCGTAGTCTATAAGAAAGTGATTTCTTTACCAATCAGAACAGTTTACATGAAGATAAAAAACAATGGCCATAAACACTATCCGGAAAGTGTTATTGGAAACCCCCTTTGAGATAAAATTCTCATTACCCTAGCTGACTTGACACCCACTTTGCCACATTACTGAATGCAAATTACCTTAATTCCCATGGATTTTATGAATTTCTAAACTTGTGTTGCCTCTGGGAAGCCAACTTGCCCATTGAGGCAAGCATAGGCTTATTCATTTAACAAGTACTTATTTGCAATTTACTCTGTGTCATGCACTGTGTTAGGGGTTAGGGATACAGCTGTAAATAAGTCAGACAAAAATCCTGCCTTTAGGAAACTTATAGTCTAAGTGCTATGATTGGGTAGGTGCAGGTGAGCACGCCACCACATTTGTACATTTGTAATTTAAAAGATGGATCCGCTCTGGCTGATGACCAGATTCATGTGTTGGTTGGCTAGCCCATATGGCCATTGCTTTTTCTGAGAATTCTGATTCTGAGTGTGGATGGATACAGGATGCCAAAGACTTTGATGAAAAGGGGGAAGTGACTGGAGGTTGGTAGATGATAGCAGCCAGGAGGAGTACCAAAATGCCAAGGACCTCAAAGGAGCAGGAAGATTTCCAAGGACCCTACCTTCCAACTCTGCTTGAGAGGATATAGAAAAGTGCCGTTCTCTCTGGCAGGCTGGGAGGTGGGAGCAATGTTTAGTGAGGAGACTGGTGAATTTTATTAAGCATTGAAAGGAGTTCCAGGGGTGCCTACAGAAGGCATGGGAGGAAGAAGAGCAGTGGAAAGTTGAGTCAGTGGAGAGAAAATGATGAGTATTTTGGGGATAAATGTCCCGAGGCAGACAAATTGATACCGCTGTAATTAACTAGTTATTAATAATAGGAAAGGGACAAAGGGGAGACAAGACCTAGGCATGACATTTGGGCAGCTTCACCAGGAAGCTACAACTTTGCACTCCCCAGGGAATTACCAGGGGAAATGCCTATCCCTGCAAAAGAAACCATCAACAAAATGAAAAGGAAGCCCACTGTATGGGAGAATATATTTGGCAATGATACATGTGATAAAAGGATTCATTTCCAAAACATATAAGGAACTCATACAACTTAACAAAAGGAATACAAACAATTCAATTAAAAAATGGGCAAAGGACCTAAATAGACACTTCTCCAAGAGACATATGAAAAAGTGCTCAAAATCACTGATTATCATAGAGATGCAAATTAAAACAACAATGTATCTTACACCTGTCAGAATGGCTATCATCAACAAATCAACAAATGATAAGTGCTAGCAAGGATGTGGAGAAAAGAGAATCCTAATACACTGCAGGTGGGAATATAGATTGGTGCAGCCATTATGGAAAACAGTATGACATTTCCTCAAAAAATTAAATATGGACCTGACATCTGACCCAGTGATCCCACTTCTAGGAATATATCATTTTTTAAAAATATATTTTATTGATTTTTTTACAGAGAGGAAGGG
Source organism: Eptesicus fuscus (assembly GCF_027574615.1). Classification (NCBI taxonomy): domain Eukaryota; kingdom Metazoa; phylum Chordata; class Mammalia; order Chiroptera; family Vespertilionidae; genus Eptesicus; species Eptesicus fuscus. The sequence continues at coordinate 72,947,309 of NC_072486.1, forward strand.
AGAGGGATAGAGAGTTAGAAACATCGATGAGAGAGAAACATCGATCAGCTGCCTCCTGCACATCTCCCACTGGGGATGTGCCCGCAACCAAGGTACGTGCCCTTGCTTGGAATCGAACCTGGAACCTTTCAGTCCGAAGTCCACTGAGCCAAACCGGTTTTGGCTAGGAATATATCTTAAAAAATCTGAAACACCAATCAGAAAGAATGTATGCACCCTTATGTTCATAGCAGCACAATTTATAAAAGCTAAGATCTGGAGACAGCCCCAGTGCCCATCAGTAGATGAGTGGATAAAAAAGCTGGGTGCATTTACACCATGGGATACTCTATGCAGCAGTAAAAAAGAAGAATCTCTTACCCTTTGAAACAGCATGGAGGGACCTGGAGAGTATTATGCTAAGTGGAATAAGCCAGTCAGAGAAAGACAAGTATCACATGATCTCACTCATATGTGGAATCTAATGAACAAAATAAACTAATGAACAAAATAGATCCAGAGACATAGAAGCATGGAACAGACTGCAGAATCTCAGAGGGAAGGTGGGGGAGGGTGGGTGGGTGGGAAGAGATCAACCAAAGAACTTGTATGCGTATATCATTAGCCTATGGACACTGATAACAGGGTGGTGAAGGCCTGGGAGGGGGGAAGGGGGGCACTAGAAAGGGTCAAGAGGGCGGAAAGGGGACAAATGTAATATTTTCAACAATAAAGATTTAAGACAAAACAAACAAAAAAGAAAATTGTTTCTAAACTAAAACGATTTTGACCCTATGTGAGACACTAATTTCTGTTTTGTTCTTCATATATTTCTCCTTTTCTTTTTCTAGAAGGTAGTTGGAAATTTGTGTTTCTTGACCTCAGGGAGTTTTGGGTCTTAGTGTCTAAAACAGAGTTGTCAGAAGAAATCAATCTTAATGGGAGGAAATCTCACCTTTTTAAGGGAGGAGGAGGAGAGGGGCAAGAGGGGGAGGTCTTCAGGGGCCATGTAGACCTGTGCTCCATTTCCTTATAGTGTCCCAGGAAGCTGGCACAGTTTGGGAGGAGACTGGGGTGGGTGGTCTTAGAAGGCTGAACTCATGGTAATAGATCTACCAGCTTCAGTAAAGATTCCTGTGCCCAGGAGAATTAGCTTTGCCACCTGCTCTCGGGGGATCACATTTTAATCTACATAAGATTCTTAGGATCCTCACACAATCCTGAAGGGAAAGAGTTGGGGAGATTAGAATAAACTGGATAAGATAACATTTTCTGCTCAGAGTTAGATTTGATTAGGTTTTAGGAAAAATAACTTGGCATTTCATCCACACTTGAGTTGGTGAATCGAAGAAGGCAATTGCTTAGGAGGCTAATATTAAAGCCAAAATGAGAATGACAGGGGTTTAAACTCAGGGAGGGACTCTGGAACTGGAGAGAAACAGATAGATCTGAGAGATGCTCAGGAGATAAAAGTGAGATGGGGAAGGGTATTAATCAGGCTTCCCTCAGGAGATAGAAACCAGACAATGATTTAAACAGGCAAAGTTTAATATAAAGAATTATTAACTAGTAACAGGAAATTAACTAGTAAGAGATAGAGGGAACTGCAAAAATACAGGAATAGCAGTTATAAGGAGCAGCCACTGCCCCTGGGGACAAGGCAGAGCAGCCAAGAGAGAAAGGAATTTGGAGAAACTCTCACCTCCTGCTGAGAGTCAGGTCTCCACAGCTAAGGCATCTCTGAAGCCCACTGGATGGTGAAGAAGTCTGCTGAGGTGCTGCACCCTGAGGCTAGCAAGCAGAAAACCGTCTGCTAGATTGCTGATAAAACGTGCCATAATACTGGCCTCTGGGTGCTGGTGACATTTTTGGGGACCTTGTTAAATTTCTGGGGGCTACTTCACAGCTGTTTGCTGGGAAGTGGGTTGTGGAACCAATGGAACTCGCTGGGAAGCTGTCCATGGGAGGCTGCTGAGACCGCCTGGATTGAGCCCCACTGCATGTCCTTCACGCTGGGTAAGCAGCAGGGCCCAGGAGCGAGAGGAGAGAAAAGAAGACCAGAGCCAGGAAGAGAAGCCCCTTTCTTCTGCGATGGCCTCCAGTTCCCTCCACCAGCAAATCTTACCTTTGGGCCAGCTGGCAAGGGACACAGGTTCACAGAGCCCAGCTTCAGTATCTCAAGCAAGACCACGGAGGGTGGATTTGGAGCTCAGAGGCAAGACATTGGAGGCTGGCTTGAAGACTTATAGGTTTGGGGCTTGAGTGATTGATTTTGTGTTGATGCTTTTTAATAAGGAAGGAGGTTGATGGCAGGGGGCGGGGGGGAACCTCAGACCAAATTTTGTGAGTCAGTAAGAGTTCATGTAAACTAAGAAGGGGCCATGACTGATAAATGAAACACAAGAATTTTAGGAATAGGTGAGGGAGAGATCCCTATGAAGGAAACTGAGAAGAAGGTAGGTTATATTAGGAAGGAGGTAAAATTAGGAGGGAGTAGTATTATGGAAGTCAACAGGAGAGAGACTTAAAGAAAGAAAGGAATGGTGCATACTAGTGCTAAATGATGCAGAGAGGCCAAGCGAAATAAAAACTGAAATGTGTCAGTAGGATTTAGTAGCTAGGAAATCCTATATAGAACCTTATCAGATACAATAGAAGTGTTAAAAGTGGATAAAGGAGTAAGGAGATTGGACCATGCAGGTTAAAAAAATCTTTGCTCTGGAATTTTGTAAGATGGAGAGAGAAATAAGATGCTAAGACTATTTTCAGGGAGTTTTCTTTAGAAATGGAGGAAAGGCATTTACAATAACTCTAAAACAAGGTGTACTTCAGTACTGCATGGCACTGTATGAAATTATAAATGAAGTGTAATTGGAATACAAGGGAAGGAGAGCTTGTTTCATGCTGAGAGCATCATAAAAGGCTTGATTTGAAGGAGGATGCATTTTAGTTGGTGTTTGCAGATTAAGTAGAGTTGCAGGAGGTAGAAAATGGAACAAGAGAAGACACCGAGGCAGAGGAAAGGTACAGAACAGGCAGGAAAATTATGAAGTTTGATCTCTGTGTGATATGTCTAATGGCAAATATTAAGGGTTCTACCGGAAATGGAGGCACAAAGAGAGGAATTTTGATATGGCTGCTGACCATTTAATGAGTACTCTGCAGGCGATGGAGAGCCAATGAAAGTAAAGTCAGGACTTGACCAGTGCTATGCTTAGTAAGATTGGTGGGAGAAGGTGCCCATGCACCTATTCCCATCTGTTATATAAATGATACACTGTAAAGAAATGTAACAAAGTGGGGGACTACTGACATAGGCAGGGGATTGGGCCAGCTCAGGAAGCAAGACCTTTACTTGGGGAGTGGCTGAGGAGATGGCTCAGAGGGCAACAAAGGGATTCTGCAAAAGAAGTGACAAGAAGTAGTGTTGACGTGTTGGAATCTAGTAGCGGAAGAAGTAAAAAAGATGCTAGAGTTTAGAGAGATAGCTCGATGAGTGTTTACACCATTAGTAGAAATGGAGAATAAAAATATATGTAGTTTGAATTGGGAGGGACTTTAATTCTGGAAAAGAGAGCAATCTGAGAAAATTACCAATTTAGATTCCAACCTTCCAGTCTCAACTTAGTAGCTACCACCTGCTGTGAGCTCAGTGTATACTATGAGCCATGCTGAAGGCTTTAAGGATGGCTCTCATCTAGTTTTCAGGACTCCCTGTCATAGTATTCTTTCTGTTTTACATGTGGGGAAGCTAAGACTTAGAGAACCTGTTATGTGGTAGATGTCCTACGGCCTGTTAGTGGCAGAGCCAAATTTCAAGGTCAAGTTTCTCTGTCTCCAGAACCAGTCTCCTAACTGTTACATAAGACTCTACATGTGTGTGTCTTCTTCCCTCAATCTGTGATGCCTGGTGACCAGGAGCCACATCTTGCACTTCTTGATAGCTCTCAAATTGCAAAGGACAAGACTTGCTCAATTTAAGTATTCAATTAGTATTTGTTGAATGAAAGAATGCTAAAGTCTACTTAATGGTCCTCAAAGGACTTTTAAGAAGTTAAAACTCCCATATTTACCAAATAAATATGTGCTTGGACTTAAGAAAATACAGCTGGTTAACTCAGTTGATTTGACCATGATACTAATGAGGCCAAGGTCATAGGTTTCATTCCCTTGTGGGCCAGGTCTCTTTGCACTATGTTTGAGCTCTCAATCTTAAACAGACTTTCTACCAAATGCAATGCGTACACATGGTCCCAAGGGAACCAGCAACAGAAAGGAGAAAGAATGATTCAATGCAAATCCATCACCACTGTTGAAAAAACACCTTGAATAATAAAACCTACTTATGGCTGGTCACTGGTGTCATTTATCTTTATGTGCCCTGAAGAATTTGTTACACTGAAGTCCAAATTAGGAATTTACCTTAAGTTAAAGAGGATTTAATAATTGAAAAATATTATTAAAATGATTTGCTAAAATGATTTATAGCAGGAGAAAACACATTGAGTTCACATAAACATTAATTTGATTTATACATAACAATACATTTACTAAATTAAGCAGTGTATTCCTGAATAGTTTCCTAGATTGTGCTTATAATAAATTTGCTTTTGGATAAAAAGAGAAAAGGAAGAAAGATAATGTTAGGTAATGATACAGTGTGTGGAAAGGTTATGATGGCTGTCCAGGGCCCGTATTTCTGGGTTCGAATGATGAATTTACAACTTACTATCTGTGTGATCTGAACAACTTGCTCTCTCTAAGTCTCAGTTTTTTTACCTGTCAGATAATACTATGGACCCTACAGGGTTGTTCTCAGGAGCTAGTAAAATGATATATGTAAAGCACCTCGCATACAGGTGAGTCTTAAAAAAATATTGTTCCCTGAGCTCTGTATTTCTCAAAACATCTTTAGTTTATTCTTCTGAATTGTAAGTGGTATAAATAATTAGATAACCAGTAGGATTGGGCCTAAACAGGCAGGGTGCAGGCTGGGCTAAGGGACACCCTCCCCCCCCATGCATGAATTTCATGCACTGGGCCTCTAATATATATATATATATATATATTTATATATATATATATTTACACATACACACACACATATATATCCTATCTAATAAAAGAGTAATATGCAAATTGACCATCACTCCAAGACACAAGATGGCCACCCCCATGTGGTCAAAGATGGCTGGCCCCATGTGGACACAAGATGGGCTGCAGGGGAGGGCAGTTATGGGTGATCAGGCAAGCAGGGAGGGCAGTTAGGGGTGACCGGGCCATCAGAGGAGGGCAGTTGGGGGAGACCAGGTCAGCAGGGAAGGGCAGTTGGGGGGACCAGGCCTGCAGGGTAGAGCAGTTGGGGGGACCAGTCCTGCAGGGGAGGACAGTTTGGGGGGGACCAGTCCTGCAGTGGGGACCAGGCCTGCAGTGGAGGGCAGTTGAGGGGACCTAGGCCTGCAGGGGAGGGCAGTTGGAGGGACCAGGCCTGCAGGGGAGTGCAGTTGTGGGCAATCAGGCAAGCAGGGAGGGCAGTTAGGGGTGACTGGGCTGGCAGAGGAGAGCAATTGGGGGAGATCAGGCCAGCACGGGAGGGCAGTTGGGGGGGACCAGGCCTGCAGGAGAGGGCAGTTGGGGGGACCAGGCCTGCAGAGGAGGGCAGTTGCGGAGGGGACTAGGCCTACTGAGGAGGGCAGTTGAGGGCGACCAGGCTGGCAGGGGAGGGCAGTTAGGGGTGACCAGGCCAGCAGGGGAGAGCAGTTAGGGGCAATCAATTGGTCCAGCCAGGGAGAAGTTAGGCATAGATCTGGCTGGCAGGGGAGTGGTTAGGGGGTGATCAGGCTGGCACGCAGATGCGGTTAGGGGCAATCAGGCAGGCAGTCATGTGAGCGGTTGGGAGCCAGCAGTCCTGGATTGTGAGAGGGATGTCCAACTGCCCATTTAGGCCCGATCCCTATGGAATCCCTATGGGATCGGGCCTAAATGGGCAGTCAAACATCCCTAGAGGGGTCCCAGATTGGAGAGGGTGCAGGCTGGGCTGAGGGACATACCCCTCCCCCTGTGCATGAATTTTGTGCACTGGGCCTCTAGTATGTACATATATATATATATGCCTAAGTGATTGGCTGACTGGCCAACTACTGTCTGGCAGACCGTCTGGTAGCTATGATGCACACTGACCACCAGGGGGCAGACGCTCAATGCAGGAGTGGAAACCACAGGCACGGAAACATGGAACAGACTGGTGAATCTCAGAGGGAAGAGGGGAGGGGGAAGGGCAGGAAGAGATTAACCAAAGATCTTATATGCATACTGGAGGCACAGTGCACAGATTCATGCACCAGTGGGGTTCCTTGGCCTGGCCTGTGCCCTCTTGCAATCTGAAACCCCTCGGGGGATGTCAGACTGCTGGTTTCGGCCTGGTCCCTGCAGACCAGGCCGAGGGACCCCACTGGTGAACAAATCCATGCACCGGGCCTCTAGTTGTAAATAAAATGGTAGAATTTAAAAATATCTGTATTACCATACTCAAACATATATTTTAAAGGGCTGATTAATTTTTCTTTCTAAGAAATTTTTATTTTAGCTGATTCATGTTCTCTGTGTGCAAAATATTTGTTTTAGGAATAAGGAAGTATAACTTCCTTAAATAATTTTGCCTTTTCTTTGACAAAGGTGAATTTTTCTCCTTTTAGATTCAGAATTGCAATGAAAATGGTAGTTCCTTTGAGGAACACTAACTGTTCTCAAAAGGTCTGTGGGATGCAAAGGTTTTAATGCATTATCTGCTGGAAGAATCACTGTGAGTCATCCTTCAGTGTGGAGTTTAGTTTATTTCCTACTAGAGACCCGGTTCATGAAATTCATGCATGGGTGCGTGTGTGTGGGGGGGTGTCCCTCAGCCCAGCCTGCACCCTCTCCAATCTGGGACCGCTTGAGGGATGTCCAACTGCCTGTTTAGGCCCAACCGCTGGCCCACCTGCCTGCCTGATTGCCCTAACCACTCTTGCCTGCCAGCCTGATTGATGCCTAACTGCTCCCCTGCCAGCCCGATTGCCCCTAACTACCCTCCCCTGCTGGCCTGGTTGCCCCTAACTTCCCTCCCTTGCCAGCCTGATCACCCCCAACTGTCCTCCCTTGCAGGCCTGGTCGCTCCCAACTGCCCTTCCCTGCTGGCCTGATTGCCCACAACTGCCCTCCCCTGCTGGCCATCTTGTGGCGGCCATCTTGTGTCCACATGGGGGTGGCCATCTTTGACTACATGGGGCAGCCATCTTGTGTGTTGGAGTGATGGTCAATTTGCATATTACCTCTTTATTATACAGGATTTGTAAAGAATAGACTGTAGCATCAGGCCTTATGCTTGCTGGGGTCAACCACCTTCTTTATAGTATACGTATTATTCTCCCCAACACATAGGCAAATTGGTATCTTTGTGAGATTAGATTAGTCACAAACTCCAAATGAGGACATGTTGATTAATTTAAGACCCAGTATTACTAAATAAGTACTTGGAAACATTCATAGAAAGGAAGGAATCAACCCACACCCCCCCTTGGGTACCAGACTCTCTAGGTTTCTAACATGCTTCCATTCTTCAGGACACAACACTCATTGTACTGAGCCCCTAGACTCTAAGTGGCATCTATTAATCTCTGTTACTCAAATTCTCATTTTTCTGACTGATGTTGCTCTTGTTTAAGGACATTTAGCAGATGAAAGAATAAAAATGCAGTCTGTGGTGGGAGGGATGGGGACAAATATATGAAATAGATGGAAGAATCAGAAAAAAAATCAAAGTGGAAGCATTAAGATGAAGAATTTATAGAGAACAATTTGTATTGACCAATAAAGAAAATGAGAAGTTTGTGGATTAATATTTTAAACTCATACCCTGAATTAGAATCTAGCAAATCAATGCCAGGAACCAGTAAATGTACTTAGCAATTAGCAGGAGGGAGAAAAAAAGTGAGCTAGTTAATCAGCTTTGGAACCTGCCGAGGTTCAATTTTGCATTCTGATTAAACAGTTTCAATGCAGTTGTTATTTACTTTTAAAGTGCCGGTACAAGGAATTTGCTCTACATAGCAATACTTGAGCCAAGCACACACACGCGCTGTGTCTTTTGTTGTGTGGCTCTGCCAATGAATCTGCTCCTGCTGCTCCTACCTTTTCCTTTCTTGGGCACAGCACACCAATTTACTAAGTTCTCTGGTGTGTATATAGGTATGAATGTGTGTGTGTGTGTGTGCATGCATGCGTGCGTGTGTGTGGTATATGTGTACATTCTTATAAATGAATAATAGCACAAACATTAAAAACAATTCCTTTCTGTTTGTTCCTAGGCCTTCAAATCCCATTTTCAACATTTGAAAAACCACTGAACTAGCCTCATGAGCCACTTTCATCCTGGTATCACTTTCATTCTTTTGTAGATAGCTTTCGTTTCTCTTCAGCTTCATTATTTTCCCTAAAAATATAAAAGGATTAGCCACTGCATTGCTGTGCATTCCCACCTCAAGCTGCTGCTTGTCACGGAATCACTGAGCTATAACTGAGAGAACCTTTATGCTAACTGGATGGAATTGCTGATAATTGGAGGAACTGGTATGTCAGGTCTCAGGTTGGGGCAAGACTGAAATTTGTGCTGAAACTGAAAAAGGCATAATCATCTAACTGCCTCTCTACTTCCAAGAAATTCTTGGACTGTGAATTTGGTAAGTTAGGAAAATAATTGTAAAGAAATGGCTTACACACATTACATACCCATTTGTAAGAGAGGATGTTGCATTCTGTTCTTAAATCTAGTTTACTAAAAGTATTTTCATTGTGTGGACTAATTGCAGCTCGTCAAGGATGAACAAGCACATGGGTGAATTAATACCAAACATTGTTTTGACTGTTGACAAGGAAGGTGTTCCTGCCCTCATTCCCACCAGGGAAAAGGTTAAACTTACAAAGCCAAGTCACCAAAAGTACTTTGTTTTATTATGCTGTGCAGTATTCATCACCTAGACAACCAGCTCCTTGGGAAGGCTGTGCCAATAAAAGAAAGTCAAGATAAATCTCAGAATCAATATTGAGAGTACAGCATTCAAATAAAATCAAAGAGCGCTACTGAGGTTGCCAACCATTTGACCTGTCTATTGTGTAGGTAGGCCTCAGACACCAGGGAACATGATATCACAGATACACACATGCATTCCCCTTAAATGAATTGTGTATGTATTGGGTCCAGAATTGAGTTCTCCATGATTGTTAAAAAAGCTTAAATTTTTGGCACTACCTTTATCATTTAAATGTATTTTTAAAATTCTAATCTGAGGATAAGTTTGTTGATTTTTAGAGCAAGAAGGAGAGGGTCGAGAGAGAAAGAGAGAGAGAGAGAGAGAGAGAGAGAGAGAGATTGATTGGTTGCCTTCCATACATGCCCTGACTGGGGATTAAACTGAAACCTAAGTATCTGTCCTGACTGGGAATCAAACCCGAAACCTTTTGACATACGGGATGATGCTCCAACCAACTTAGCTATCGGGCCAGGGCACTTAAATATACATTTTTCCCTTAGTCTACGCTGGGGTCATAAAGGAGACTCCTAAAAACAATTCTGTGTGGGTGCAAAGGAAACAATGGGTTCGTCAAGGACTTGCTTTCTACTCCTGGTCGCCATTAGTGAGCAGCCTGTGCACCTGCAGCCTCAGCTCAGAGGAGCATAGCCCTTTCCGGTTTATTTGTTCCTAATTGGCAGCGAAGGATTCGCCTGGACATCTGTTGGTCTAAACCGCACGTGAAATCTGGTAGTCTACGCCACATATGAAATCTGGCCTTCTACAATGTTCCTATTTAATTGGTACTGTTAGGGAATCCTCCTTCATATTCCTGTCTCTACTCTAAGGATTATCCGGGAGAATCACAAGCACAAGGGGAAGGAAATCAGGGCTGAACATTTCACTCTCCCATCCGCATTTCACATATAATTTAAACATGAACTCGGGCACTGAAAATGGAAGGTTTAGATGACATCTGTCCCATCAGACACATCATCATTTATCACGGGTCTTCTTGCTTATGTTTGCATTTGCATCTGAGATGCTATTACTATGAAAAATTGGAAACTGCAAAGGAGAAGGGCAGGATTTTTTTAAAAGACAGTTATTTAGGGGAAAGCTGTGTTTTGTGACTCTAAAGCCAGTTATTAGGAAATAAAAACTACTTTCCCCTTAGTCATTTACATTTGTGATCAATGTGTGCAGTTTTATCAGGAAAATCGTCTCTTAACATGAAGTGTCTCTACACAGGCACACATTCAGGGGAGCATCTCAGTTTCTCTTCATTTTGTAGGGCTGGTTTGACACTGATGTTTTGAAATGTGCAAGCCCAGACAGTATATAATTAAATGGATTAGTAACCTATACTTATAAAAACATAAAGCACTTAATTTTTTACTCTTTCTTTCAAAGGTTATAAATAATATTTTTCAAAAGTATCTACTATATTTAAACAATCCACATTTAATATCCTCATTCAGAAGCAGTTCATCCATTGCTATCCATTGGCCTATTTGTTTATTTATTTATTTACTAGTGGCCTGATGCACGAAATTCGTGCAAGAGTGGGCCTTCCTCCCCTGGATCCAGGTGAGGCTGGGTCCCGGGTCCGGGTGAGGCCACGCCCCTGGGTCCGGGTGAGGCCATGTGCCCCTGGGTCTGTGTGTAGCTGAATCCCAGGTCCAGGTGAGGCCGTGCGCCCCTGGATCCGGGTGAGGCTGGGTCCTGGGTCCGGGTGAGGCCATGCACCCCTGGGTCCGGGTGAGGCCATGTGCCCCTGGGTCTGTGTGTAGCTGAATCCCAGGTCCGGGTGAGGCCGTGCGCCCCTGGATCCGGGTGAGGCTGGGTCCTGGGTTCGGGTGAGGCCGTGCCCCTGGGTCCGGGTGAGGCCACGCGCCCCTGGGTCCGGGTGAGGCCACGTGCCCCTGAGTCTGGGTGAAGCTGGATCCCGGGTCCGGGTGAGGCCACGCGCCCCTGGATCCGGGTGAGGCTGGGTCCCGGGGCTGGGTGAAGCTGGATCCTGGGTCCGGGTGAGGCCGTGCGCCCCTGGATCTGGGTGAGGCCTTGCCCCTGGGTCCAGGAGAGGCCATGCGCCCCTGGGTCCGGGTGAGGCCCACGCGCCCCTGGGTCCGGGTGAGGCTAGATCCCGGGACCGGGTGAGGCCGCGCACACCTGGGTCTGGGTGAGGCCACACGCCCCGGGGCCCAGGTGATGCTGGGTCCCAGGTCCGGGTGAGGCCGTGCGCCCCTGAGTCTGGGTGAAGCTGCGCCCCTGGGTCCGGGCGAGACCAAACCAGAGGGAGTCAGACCTGCATTACCACCATTTGTCCACCATCCAGAGCTGAAAAGTCAGTGCCGACATGTACACATAAGGAACTGGTGGACATTGAAATTGGGTCTCAAAAGAACTGTTGGTCCAGAAAGAAACTTACTACAGACTGATTCATTTGCCTGTCAGCATAACTATTATTGCTCATCTCACATTCGGTTCTTATAAGTATATTTCTAGTAACACATGATCTCACTCATCTAGGGGAAATGATGAACAACATAGACTGATGAACAAGAACAGACCCAGAAACAAGGAGGCATCGATCGGACTGTCGGGCCTCAGAGGGAGGGTAGGAGAGGGTGGGGGTAAAGGGGAGAGATCAACCAAAGGACTTGTGTGCATGCATATGAGCCTAACCAATGGTTAAGGACAACAGGGGCGTGCGGGAATCTGTGGGGAGGGGTGGGGAATGGGAATGGGGGGATGAGGACAAATATGTGACACCTTAATCAATAAAGAAATTAAAAAAAAATAAAATATTGAAGAAAAAAAAAAAAATAAGAGTGGGCCTTCCTTCCCCCGGCTGCTGGCACCGGCTTCTCTCTGGCACCCGGGACCTGGGCTTCCCTTGCAGCCCCAGCTTCCTCTGGAAGGTTGTCTGGAAGGACGTCTGGTCTAATTAGCATATTACACGTTTATTGTTATAAATTTATTTGAGAGAGAGAAACATTAATTTCCTCCACCTATTTATGCATTCATTGAATTGGTTGCTTCTTGCATGTCTGCTGACCAGACATGGAACCTGCAGCCTTGGCGTATAGGGATGATGCACTAACTAACTGAGTTACCTGGCCAGGGCTACCCATTAGCTTTTTATATGTAGTATATCTTTTAGTCATCACAATACAACGTATAGAAAATAGTTCAAACCTCTTCTCTTTGCCCAGGGTCCTACTGCCTCGTAGTATTTGATGCAGTGGACACACACCCTCTGCTCATTTAACCGCTACATTCTTCGTCCTGTGGCTATGAAACTCTAGGCTCTTTCCTTATTCTTCCTTTGTAAGCTCATTTTGGGCATCTGCAATGTTTCCTTGCTTGGTCCAGAAGTCCAGAGTGGAGGTGGGCAGTGGGATGGAAGGCATTGGCTTGCCACAGAGCCTTACCGAATCCTTACTGTGGTGGAGTGACCATTGTTCAGAGGCATGTGGGAGTAGAAATCTGATACCAGCTGCCAAATTGGCTTATCAAACCTTGTACCAGAAACTGATGCCTATAAACTTGGTTAAATTAAAGTGCAGTGAGACAATAAACAACCTCAGAAATGGATACTCCTGTCTTCTGGTCAATGTGTTCTCTCTTTAAGGCAAAGTGTGAGGAAGCCAGGTTCCCCTCAGCAGGTTGCACACTGAGCCTGGGGCAGGCCAACAGGAGCAGATTCTATAATGGATCTCCACAAGGGTGGCGTATCTTTGGGTCTGGATTTGGAAATGATGAGTTTGTGGGCCAGTGTTCCTTCTCCCCACTGGTCGTGCTTGCAAGCTTGGATGAGCACTGCCCCTATTTGTCTCTATGCTTCTTTCATCTCTGCTTCATTAGCTGATTCCCATCACACCACACCCCACTGTATGCTCACCTCACACCTGCACCTATCCCCACACCCTCATTGTTCCCTAATTTAGTTTTTCTTTCGGGTACAGTCATAGCTTAACAAATATGAGAATCCTTTTATCCACAAAGTTATTAGAAACAGATCATATAAAGAATAATTAATTCAATTTATATAACTGTCCTTTGCTATCTTATTTCCAGTATTTCCAAAGGAAATAATGATTGTCATAGGTGCCCATTTTCTTCTTTTTGTGTGCTATGTCTTATACAATGTTGTCATGTGGTTAAAGGAGGATTGATTTTGTAGTCATAAAATTTCAGAGGCAGGGAGATCTGCCTCTGGGTAGCTATGAGATCTTGGGTAAGTTATGTATACCAAACTGAGCTTCAGTTTTGTTTTTTTTCCATTGATAAAATGGATAATAATAGCAATACCTACCTTTTAATGACTTTAGCATTGGGGCTAATTTCTAAGTTCCCATCTCTAGCCCCCATCTAGCTCTTGAGGTCCAGAACACTATTACCAATTTCTTGCTAGGAAATCCTGCCTGGATGTCTCACTAGCAACTTAAACTTAAATGTTCTGGAGATAAATCATCTTTCCCTTCTACCACTGCTGCATCCCTGTAACAGGGTGGTATTAGGTGCTCAGTGGGACTTATTTAAAAACTGTGATGAAGGCCCAAAGCTGGAAACAGAAGATTCCAAGTGGTCCACATTCTAAGAGCAGAGAGCATACTTTTGTCCAAGTCAGGCACTTTCTCTCAGGGTTTGATGAATGGTTTCAGCTCAATCTCCTGTGTGTCAAGCCCTCTCCAGCTCCCCATCCTTTCACCTGCCTCCATTTCTCTCCAACCTCTTTCTCTATCCTTCAGGAAATTGTAAACTTTGGTCTGGAGCCATCAAGTAAGGAGACCTCTGCTTCCTTTGTCCCTCTCCCCCACCCTAAGACTGGGAGGGAAGCATGGGGAATGGGGGTGGGGGATGTGTGAGAAAGAGGCCACAGACCCAAGCTGTTAGAGCTGCAGTTCTAACGTGACATTATGGAAAGAGGATGTCAAAGAGAGCTATAAGACAGATTAAAAATGGCGGCCGAGTAAGTGGATGCTGCACGGACATGCTCCCAGGAACAAACTGGTATTACAACTAAAATACAGAAAAACTTCCTGAATAATCAATGGAAAACTCGCAGGTGAGATACCCGAGGACCGAAAGTGGAGACCGCATAGAGACTGATTTATTTTGTATATTGTAAATAAACAAATGCATACATGCATACACACTTTTTTAAAAAAAGAGAGAGGGACAGCTATAAATCCATGTGATGTTGAGGTTATAATAATACTGTTCTGATAGTAAAAAGTGTTAGGAAAAAGTCAGATACCAAGTGTTGGAGTGAATATGCACTTACCTCCCTCTAATACACAATAAATATTTGTTCATGTGAGGAATGGAACTTAAAATATAGTCTTGGATTTTTATTTATTTTTAATACAAGAATGTTTATAGCAGCTTTATTTATAATAGCCAAAACCCCAGATATCCATCAATAGAGGAATGTATAAACATATTGTGGTATATTCATACAAATAAATACAAAATAGAACAATTGATACACATAACATGAAAGTATCTCAAAAACATGCTGAATGAAAGAAGTCAGAACAAAAGAGTACATATTCTCTAATTCCGTATTTATGAATTTCTTGAACAAGTGAAACTAATCTATGGAGGAAAAGAAATACCAGTTGTTGCTTCTGGTGAGGTGAGAAAAAGATGGACTGGGAAGAAACATAGGGGAACTCTAGGATAATGTAAATGTCCAATTGATAAAGTTTGGGTCACGCCTTTGGATGCATTTGTTAAAACTAATTTAAGAGAAGACAAAACTATGGAGACAGTAAAAAGATCAGCAGTTGTCAGGGGTTGGGGAGTGGGAGGGATGAATATGCAGAACACAGATGATTTTTTAGGGCAGTGAGAATACTGTGTGATACCATAATGGTGGGTACATGTCAATATACATTTGTCCAAACCCATCAGTTGTAACAAAACTATGGTGGTGAAGGTTGGTAATGAAGGAGGCTATTCATGTGTGAAGGCAGGGAGCATATAGCAAATCTCTGTACCTTCTTCTCCATTTTGCTGTGAAACTAAAACTTCTCTTAAGAAAAGGTTCTTAAAAACAACAAAAACCACAAAAATAAGAACAAAAAGACCTCATTGAATGGTATACTTAGATTGGGGCATTTCATTGTATGAAAACTTCCTTTTAAAGCTATAAAGAAATATTCAATTCTAATTGATGATGTACATGCTGAAGCACTTAGGGAGAAGGGTATTTCAACTTATTTTGAAATGCAGCAAAAATAAGATGGATTGGTGGATAAGTAGAGAGATACATGGATGGACAGATAGATGAAGAAGGTGTAAACAATATTAATGGTAGAAACTAGATTATACAGGTGTTTAGTATAAATTTTTTCACTTTCTGTAGTTTAAATTTTTTTATAATGATCCCACTTCTAGGAACATATCTTAAGAAACGGGAAACACCAATCAGAAAGAAATGTATGCTCCCCTATGTTCATAGCAGCACAATTTACAATAGCTAAGATTTGGAAACAGCCCAAGTGCCCATCAGCAGATGAGTGGTTAAAAAAACTGTTGTACATCTACACAATGGAATACTATACAGCTATAAAAAGAAAGAGCTCTTATAATTTACAACAGCATGGATGGACCTGGAGGATATTATGCTAAGCGAAATAAGCCAGAAAGAGAATGACAAATATCACATGATCTCACTCAGATGTGGAACCCAATGAACAAAATAAACTGATGAACAAAATAGATCCAGAGACATAGAAGCATGGAACAGACTGACGAATTTCAGAGGGAAGGTGGGAGTGGGTGGGTGAGTAAAGAGTGATTAACCCGGGAATTGAGATGCATATGTGCATATCCCATGGACACAGACAATAGAGTGGTTAAGGCCTGGGGTGTGCAGGTTCAGGGTGGAGGGGGGTCAATGAAATAAAACAAAACAAAATAAACAAAGGGGGCATCTGCAATACTTTCCATCATAAAGATAAATTTAAAAAATTAAATTTAGAAAAGGAGAAAAAAATTATAATGAAATAATGGGAAGGAAGAAGTAAAATAGAAGAGTCTAAAGTTCCTTGTGGTTTAAAGTTGCTTATTAGTAATGTATTTTTCTCTCTCTGTGCTAGGTATGTCTTCCTTTGTGGTGTCAAGGAAGATTGGAGGGTTGGATGTAAGGAAAGTTTTTTTAAGAGAGGAAAAGCATGTGGAAGTGGTGGGTTGGATGAAGAAGAAGTGGGGTGGCAGATGGCAAGTCTATTGGGGATTGTATCAGTCAAGTTTCAAGCAGAGAAACAAAATCAGTAGGATATATATATATATATATATATATATATATATATATATATAATTTTTTTTGAGTGGCCAGATTATTATGATCTCTGAACGCATAATAATCTGGCCACTCAGTGTATCTGTGTGTGTGTGTATATATATATATATATATATATATATATATATATATATATATATATATATATAGAGGCCCAGTGCATGAATTCGTGCATGGGTGGGGTCCGGCTAGCCTGGCCAGGGAGAGGGGACATGGGTGGTTGGCTGGTCTGCCTGCTGGTTGAACTCCTGGTTGAGAGGACAATTTGCATATTAGCCTTTTATTATATAGGCTATACACTGAGTGGCCAGATTATTATGTGTTCAGAGATCATAATAATCTGGCCATTCAGTGTGTGTGTGTGTGTGTATATATATATATATATATATATATATATATATATATATATATATATATATATTAAGAGGTTTATCAGCCCTGCCCTAGCTGATTTGGTTAAGTGGATAGAGCGTCAACCTGCAGACCAAAAGGTCCCAGGTTTGATTCCGATTCTGGTCAAGGGCATGTGCCTCAGTTGCAGGCTCCTCCCTGGCCCTGGCCCTGGTCCAGGCTCCCACAGGAGGCAACCAATTGATGTTTCTCTCTGGTTTTCCCTCTCTCTTCCACTATCTCTAAAAATCAATGGAAAAATATCCTGGGGTGAGTATTAAAAATAAATAAATAAATAAATACAGCTACAATTAAAATTAAAAAAAAAAGGTTTATTACAAGGAACTGACTGGGCAAATGCCATATCAGTAGGCAGGCCATCAGGAAGTGCAGGCTGGAAACTCAGGCAGGAGCCGATGCTGCAGTCCACAGTCATAACTTCTTCTTTGGTCTCAGAGTTCTTGATGTTCTAAAATTTGAGTTATTTAATTCTTGAGGCAGTGGGAAATCTTTAAATGAATTTATCCAGTAATAAATTCTCAAATTTGCTTTTTATACCATTATATTAAGTGTCTTGAATGCAAATGTCATTTGACGTCCCCAATTATTGATAATTTATAGTACATACTAGAGGCTTGGTGCACAAAATTTGTGCACGGCGCGGGGTGGTCCCTCAGCCTGGCCTGCACCCTCTCCAATCTGGGATCCCTCTGGGGATGTCCGACTGCCAGTTTAGGCCCGATCCCTCTTACAATCCAAGACTACTGGCTCCTAACCACTCACCTGCCTGCCTGCCTAATGCCTCTAACTGCTCCCCTACCTGCCTGATTATCCCTAACTGCCTCTGCCTGCCTGCCTGGTAGCCCCCAGCTGCCCTCCCCTGCCAGCCTGATCTTGCCCCCAACTGCCCTCCCCTACCAGCCTGGTCTCCCCCAACTGCCCTCCACTGCAGGCCTGATCTCGCCCCCAACTGCCCTCCCCTGCCAGCCTGGTCACTCCCAATTGCCCTCCCTTGCCTGCCTGGTTGCCCCCAACTGCCCTCCCCTGCCAGCCTGATCACCTCCAACTGCCCTCTCCTGCAGGCCTAATCGACCCTAACTGCCTCTGGTTGGCCCCACCACCATAACTTTTTCCCGAAGGAAGTCGGACATCTGGAAGATGGCCAGTTGACCCGGTCTAATTAGCATATTACCCTTTTAGTAGTATAGATAGATTATATAGGATAGGATTGCTTAAATGGGGGAGGGGGAAAGCCTTTTTCAGCAGGAGGAGATGCTCTTGGCAGATAAAAGTACATAACCCCTATGTCTGGACTGATAGCCAGCCATATGCACTATACTGCCAAACCAGTTATTAAAAAATTGAACCAATTTCAAATAGCTGTAAGGTGTAAGAAATTAAAATCCCTCCTTAAAATCCCTCCTCAGCCCCCACCTTAGGTTCTGCCTTCACAGTTCACCCAGATTAGATTCTGATTGGTCAGCTTCTATGCCAGTCAGTGTCAAAAGCTCCACCTCCTAGGCAGCTATTGGCTCCTCTGGGAAATCCAGAATGGCCCTGTCTTCACATCAGTGCCAGCCCTTCAGTCATGCCCCTAGTCTGCTACCAAGTGTATCCCTGGCCGCTCTGAGAAGCAGCACCTCAGGTCTGTGCTGGTGGCAATATTGAATTCTCATCCCTGACCTAACCTTTTTATAGTGTGAGCTCCATGAAGGAACTGCCTTCACAGTTCACCCAGATTAGGTTCTGATTGGTCAGTTTCTATGCTAGCACCACATGGTGATCGGTCATTTGGTCGTCCTGGTCATGATGTACACAGGCTATATATATAGCAAAAGTTATTAAAAATTAGAATAACCCAAAAATGTTTTACAGTGGATGTTGTATTTACATAAGTAAAATAAAGTACAGAACTTAGACAAAAATTACAGAAAAATCCAACTACTATAATATTTTAGGTGAAATGGCATTTGTATTGATGAATTTGTTCCTTTTTATGAGATTTCCTCAAATCTCTAAACCACTGTCTGAGTTCATGTTTGGAATATGACAAGTGCAATTCCTGCATACACTCCAGCATGAACTCTGTATAATCAAGGTCTAAAAAAATGCCTCAAGATAGTATCCACAAGAATTAGTACCTTACCTTTTTAGCTTATCCTGGCTGATTATTTGATTATTTGAAAGTGACTTTCTCTCATTTTACCTATATGGGAACATATCTAAGATTTTCCATTGTAAAATTAATACCCAACCTTTTTTACCCTTAACACAGTAACAGAAGAACAATAAAATAATATAAAATAAAGACAGGAAATCTGGAAATGCATGTTAGTCCATGGTTTAGACTTTCCCATCAAGTAAATCAAGTAATTAAATCAAGTAGGATAATTTGAGCTAGAACTTCTCTTGCATTCCTTCCCCAAATTCAGCGGTTGAGCCTTAAAGTAGTAAAATGGCCAAAATGCAGCCAAAGAAAAAAGATTTTTTAAAAAATCAAGATGCTCAAAAAATTTATGATTTCAATTATTAATTACTAAATCACCAAGAATTGCTGGATTTAAATAATATTTAAATCCCTGTATTTAAATGAACTTCAAAGGAACTATGTAATTTACTTGTTTTTCTAAACAATTTTTAGTTCTATTAAGTAAGACTTTGCAATTTATATGGTAGCATTTCAAAGGATTTTTAAAATTTTGGTTTATATAAAATTTTCTGAATGGTTTCTGGGCACCAGATTTTTTCAATTAGGTAGGAAATTATTTAGCCACCCTGCCTTCCTTTTGTCTTTTGAAGAAAAATAAATGCGATTGAAAGGCCTCTGGCAGGTATTTTTATACAGACATTAAATTTTTTTTCCAATTCTCTATTACAGGCCAGCTATAAGTCAAGCTATTCAGCTAATGAAATTTGCTTTGATCATAGGAGGCCAATCATCCTTCAAAGCACTGTTGTGTTTTGAAATGCAAGCACGTACCTAATAAATTGAGGGTGCTGCAGCAGCAACAGATCAAAATAGAGGTTGATGTTTCATTAGATCACATTAATACCTGACAAAAGAATGACTACAAATCAATGGGAAGCCTTCTACTATGTGGGTCAGTGTACAAGGCTGACTTTCTCCTCTCTTTCCTTCCCTGCCTCCCTCCCACCTCTTCTCTGTCTCTTTCCTCTCTCCTCTCCATCATCAATTTCTCACATTGGCCAAGTATCTTAGACTACAGAAGTAGTGACTTAAGGCCAAGTATTCTTTGTCTTTCACTAGACACTCACAGTGTTAAATATTGCAGTGGGCTAAAAGACAATAAGTTGGTAGACAGAACACATTTTTGGTTTGTTTGTTTATCCTCACTCAAGGATATTTTTCCATTGGTTTTTAGAGAGAGTGGAATGGAGGGAGAAGGGAGAGAGGGGGACCCTTGGGTGCATGGGCCTACACTCTAACCACTTAGCAACACCAGCCAGGGCAACAGAACATTGTAAAAATAAATGTTTATATAATACACTTTTCTCATTACATAAAATTCTTTATAACCCTTCTCCAATTTATATGTATCTATTTTCTCCTGAGGAAACAGTCTTTAAATAAACTTTTAAAAAAAGATGCAGATTCCTCATGAAAAATTTCAGATATGATTTTTATAATAAATGATATATCTTCTCATTCAAAGTAAGCTCAGATGACCTCACAAGCAATATTAAGGGAATTCCTATATTATGCCACAAGTAAGAATTTTCTGTCTGTCTTTTTTTCTAATGGCTAGAAATACAGGTTATCTCACAAGTCACAGAGTAAATTATACCACTCCATTTTAGAGTTATCCGTCTCTGCCCCTGAGTTTGATTTAACCAGTTATTAAAGAATATCCATTGGGGATATTCTTTGATATTTTCCAACATCAACCAGTTCTCCAATTCTCTGACAACTGGATGTTCTGCAATTTACTTTATTTTGATACTAACTACTGGGAGTTAGCACAGACCCCACAAATTAAGGGCTCAGTCTTACAAGACTGTACTCCCTTCAGACACCAGCTGCTATCCAGAATTCTGTTTGGTCAACTACAAACTCAGAGATTCCCACAATTCCTTCTCAGGTTCAGTAATTTGCTAGAACTACTCATGGAACTCAGGAAAGTGCTGTACTTAAAATTACAGTTTTATTCTCAAAGA
This sequence comes from Eptesicus fuscus, assembly GCF_027574615.1. NCBI lineage: Eukaryota > Metazoa > Chordata > Mammalia > Chiroptera > Vespertilionidae > Eptesicus > Eptesicus fuscus. The sequence goes on from NC_072486.1 coordinate 72,968,219, forward strand.
TACAAGGCAGGAATGGTCAAAAGGAAGAGATGCATAGGGCAAGATATAGGGGTGGGTGTTACAGAGCTTCTATAACCTCTCCAGGCATATTACCCTCTCAGGACCTCAATGTGTTCACCAACAAGGAAATGTCCTTCATTGTTTAAGAGTTTGTATTAAAGTTTCATTGTGTAAACATGATGGATTAAATCATTGGCCATTGGTGATTGAACTCAATCTCTAGCCCCCAGTTTCTTCCCCAAAGGATCAGATACTTGCACTTTCTGGTGAGCAGTTCTCATCCTGAAGCTAAGAGCCCTACTGTGAGTCACCTCATTATCAACTCAAGGGCTGGCTGTGAATAGCAAAAGACACTTATCACTCAGGAAATTTCAAGGGTTGTAGGAGCTCTGTCCTGGAAACCAGGACAAGACCAAGTTATATATTCTTTATTACTCCATAGACATACAGGGTGGGCAAAAGTAGGTATACAGTTGTATGTGAGAGAGTTTATTCTTGCATTATTATTTATTCTTGTATTATATATTTTTCCATATGGACAACTGTAAACATACTTTTTGCCCATATCTCTATATCCTGCTTGTAGGATCCCAGTGCAAATGATACTGTTGCAATCCTATATAATAAAAGCCCAGCAACCGAAACAGTGGAATGACCAGAACGACTAGAGACAGGGTAATCAGGTAGGCAGGCGAGTGGTTAGGGGCAATCAGGCAGGCAGGCAAGTGGTGACAGGCTATCAGGCAAGCAGGTGAGTGGTTAGGGGCGATCAGGCAGGCAGGTGAGTGGTTAGGGGTGATCAGGCAGGCAGGCAAGCAGTTCGGAACCAGCAGTACCAGATTGTGAGAGGATGTCCGACTGCCAGTTTAGGCCCAATCCACTGTGGATTGGGCTTAAACCGGTAGTAAGACATCCCCCGAAAGGTCCCGGATTGCGAGAGGGACACCTCCCCCATCCCTTAGGTTTTTAAGGCCTATTTCCTCGCTGGCACCATTTGAGATCAACTTCATGTATTTGTGAGAGGTGAAGGTAAGATGTCTTGAGACCTGAGGCCACTGCGGGTAGGGAAGTTGATGCCAGGACCTATCTCATCGGGCGGTTCTGAGTATTAATGAGCTATACATGGAATTGCTCAGCACAGTGCCTGGAAGATAGTAACTGCTATATAAGTGTTGGGTATTTTTATTCTCTCTCTTTTTTTTCCTTTTGCACATGAAAGCACTGAAGCTCCAGAGGTAAAGTGACTTGTCCAAGGCCTCAGTGACCCTCCCACACCTGAAGCTGAAGTATAAATGCTACTTCCTAGATAAAAATTGGAAATGCCACTTTTAAGAGCTGATTTCATATGGGCCTCGTTTTGGACATGTTCTAAGCCCGTGGTCGGCAAACTGCAGCTCGCGAGCCACATGCGGCTCTTTGGCCCCTTTGAGTGTGGCTCTTCCACAAAATACCACGGCCTGGGCGAGTCTATTTTGAAGAAGTGGTGTTAGAAGAAGTTTAAGTTTAAAAAATTTGGCTCTCAAAAGAAATTTCAATCGTTGTACTGTTGATATTTGGCTCTGTTGACTAATGAGTTTGCCGACCACTGTTCTAAGCAATCACAGAAACTCACATTGTATAGATAGCACTTCTTAGGCATTGCATGCAGAATGCTGCTCATGATGGGTTTTGCGGCTGCTCTGTATGTGTGTGTTCCATTGAATTGCTGTAATCTCCATGTCTGGAGCTCTGTAGAACAGGAGTTTTCCTGCATTGCCTACCAGAGTCTATTAGCACAAGCCAGTAACTTGGACTGTGGTGAAAACGAGTCTGTGATGATAGTAATTTAATGGCAAAGCTAAACGAGAAGCCAGGTTTGCTTTCAGCTGCTTTAAACTTACCTTTATTGTTTCATTGTCTTCTGCAACTGAGTTTGGAAGTTAATGGTCTCAGTAATAAATTCAAAGGAGAGGGTTTAAAACAATGAGGCCTGAATTTTTTTGTTTTTGTGTCTAAGACCATCACGCCATTATTATTATCATTATTATTTTGCATCTGCATCTGAGGATATTTTTCCATTGACTTTTAGAGAGAGTGGAAGGGAGAGGGAGAGACAAAGAGAAACATCAATGTGAGAGAGACACATCTATCAGTTGCCTCCTGCATGCACCCCGACCAGGGCTGGGGAATCTGCAACCAAGGTACATGCCCTTGCCAGAATCGAACCCGGGACCCTTCAGTCCACAGGCCAATGCTCCAAACTGGCCAGAGCTATCATGCCATTATTAGGTTCTGCACTAGTAATTTTTACCAACTTGATCCTTTTATCTTTCTGGGAATATAATTAATACTTTATTAATTAAAATTGAGATTGGATGAAAATAACAGATAGCAATTTACACTTAAGAATTTGAAGTCTCCTGTTTTGTTGCTACTTCCCTGTACCATCTTCTAAAACCTGAAAAACTACAAGTTGAAGAGAAAGACTCATATTTGTAACCTCTGATTTTCTGACTATTAAACTTAACTTCAGACTAATGGAAAGTATTGAAAACTGGAGCAGACTTGGAAATATTTTTTCCTGGTTAGGAATGCTTTAAAACTATCACTGTGTTTAAGAGGAACCTAAGAAGAGGTCTTCGTTATTAATGTGCTAAATATCATGCCTTATCTGTGTTCAGCCTGGAAGCCGTTAGCTCATGCCTCCGTGCTTTGCCTGATTTCTTTCTGCATGACAATACGTGGAGTTGGAGGGTAAAAGATGATGGATCCAGTCTCCTTCTGGCTGCTTTGATCCTCTCTCTCCTGATCTTTTGAACAGAAATGAATAGCTTTAAATGCCCCCCTCACATACACTTTTCATAGCACTTTCCCTTCTAACCTCTCCTTTATCCTGTCAGTCAGGGATATGTGGGCAGACATTCCAGTTTCCTTTTTTATCTTCACCTCAAGAATTGACAAAATGATAGTACCAATTAAAGAAAAAAGCTATCTATCAACCACACAGATGGAATCATAAAAACAGAACTTACTGAAAATAATGACAAATATAGCCTTTTTCTCATTTTACCTCCAAGTGCTCGGTCCACGGGAGAAAAATCACTGTAATATTTTGTCTTTATTTGTAAATAATTGATAAAAAATTATTTCGCATGCATAAAATAATGTGCTGAGCTGTTTAGAATTCATTGGGAGAAAGTTGCTCTATAAATCAAGTTAGTGACTGCTATCAAAGGTAACAGTGTTAATTCTCAAACTGAAAGTTGTTCCTTCATTGAGACATTGCACCTCGACCAGCCCAAGAGGCCATAACCAAGTAACAGGCAGGGCTCTGAAGGGTCACTGTGGGTGGCCTGAGGGAGTGTAAGGCTTGATCTCTGCTCTGAAGGACCTAGTTATGGGGACAAGGAAACCTTTAATCATAAAATATAAATCAAACAAGAATTCATGTGAGGATGTCCAAAATGTTCTGAGTAGGAATGATGTACTAGAGGCAGGAGTAGACTAGGAAAAACTTCAGGGGAGAAAAAGCAAACGATACTGGAGAGACCATCAATTTTAAAAGCTACAATTTTCCCTCATCAGCCAAGGTGCATGACTGCAGGCTTCTTTGTCCACCATGAACAGAAGAAGTTCACTGAACTGATGGGTAAATTGGAAAGGGTGAATGTTATAAAATGTAAGTTGTGTGTTATTCTTAATTTTATTTTTAAATTACTGTTGGCATGTCCATGGGTGTGGTCGGCTCTCAGACTGGCAGGCTCTGAAGACTGGCTTCAACCACAGTGTACGAGCTGCTGTGTAGGGGCTGATCCCACGAAGCGGAATTCACCCCAGCAGGGCTGGAGCCTGCCGAGACCTCTCTTTGGGTTTGCCACTGTGGAGCTAATATGGTTGTGCTCTTCTGGGGTCTGAAGCAAGCCATTGTTTGTGTTGTTTTTGAGGCCTCTTGGGAGGGATTCTGGTGCAAGTCAAAGTCAAACCCCGCATATGAATAGCCCTGAGCTACCTGTTAGAAGCTACAAAATGGTCCATGATTTGTAGGTGTTTCTGCTGTGCCTGTGTGCAGGTGGGAGGGTCCAAGCTGTGTACCAAAGCTGGCTACCACCAGTACCAGGCCAGAGGCATGTCAGCAAAATGCCCATGGTCCCCCAACATTTGCCACCACCTGCTGGCTGCTCGTTAGGCTCAGCCACTGGAAGAGACTTCAGTGGTACACACGTTATGGGAAGCAGGCTCTCAGGGAATCACCAGGTAAGGGCGAATAGCATTCTCCAGGTTAATACAGATTCAAACTCAGCAGCAGTGTGTGATCTGAGGCCACTTAGCAAAAGCCTCAGACTACCCCAAGGCCAGCTCCTAATCACCTGGGTCATGTGGGCCTCTGTGGTGGAGCAGGGTCTCAGAGAGTTGTCAGGGTAGGGCCAATAAAGTTCCTCGGGTTAAAGCCAATTCAGATTTGGCTGTGTGGAAGGAAGGCTCATCAAAAAAAAGTTGGTGCCCATTGGGCATGCAGAAAGATGGCCCTCACCCTGAAACCCCACAACTTCATCTCTCCCTGTGTGTCTCTGGCATCCCCTGAGCTTGCCTGGAATTCCTCGAGGGTTTTTTCAAGAAAAACTGCAGCCCATTTGGGTGCTCAGTTGGTTGAGCATCATCCCTTATACCAAAAATGTTGTGGGTTTGATTCTCGGTGAGGGCATATGCCTAGGTTACAGCTTCAGTCCCTGGTTAAGGAGCATATGGGAGGTAACTAATCGATGTTTCTCTTGAACATCGATGTTTCTCTCTCTTTTCCTTCCTCTCACTCTAAAATCAATAAAAAATATCCCCAGATGACGATTTTTTTTTTTTAAAGAAAGACAGACTGCAACATGGGCCCAGCACGTGCATGAGATTGGAAGGGCGGGGTCTCATGATGTTGCTAGAGTGGCGCTATGCAGCTCTCCTGGCCAATGCCATGGTGAGGGGAGGGCCAACACAGGAACAGTGGTGATGATCAAGTGCCCACAGGGGAAAATGTCCATCACTCTAAAGCCACACAACTGCGTTTCTCCCTGGTATGTCTGGGACCCCTGAGCTTACCCAGAATTCCTCAAGAGTTTTTAAAGAAAGACTGCATTATGAGTTAAGGCTGGTTGCCACTGGCAGAGCCTACAGTCCTGTCTGAGGTGGGTAGCAGGGGGCCCCTTGCAGTCATCAAGGTGATGTCAGTGTAGCTCCCCAGGCTGATGCCATGAAAGGGAAAGAGGGCATCCTTGGGCAGTGCAGGAGTGAGGCTCTACACATGGATACTGGTGGCTCTCTCTCCAGTTCTGTCCCAAAGCCACACAACTCAGTCTCTCCCGTATAACTCTAGCACCCTCGAGGCCAACCCCCCTGGGTGAGTGCCTGTGAGTGAGATTTTGTGTACTTTTCCTTTAACAGGATGCCTGAGTTCCCTGCAGCCTTCTGTCTAACCTGGGTGGATGAAACCCTGGGTGATTTTCACCAGATGTTATGTGGGCATTGTTATTCCGGGTTGGGGAGCCTTGTGTGGAGTTGAGATTCCTCACATTTTGTGGGTGAGGAGCTATGAAGCTGATATATCTCTCTGAACTCTCAATTGCACTCATGGGTGCCTGGCCAGGCCATTTTGTGTCGCCATCATTCCTACTTATCTCGACGTGGCTTCTTCTATATATCCTTAGTTTTAGGACTTCTTGTTTTGTTCAACTATTGTTCATTTGGTTATCCGTGTTAATTGTTCTATAATTTAGTTGTAATTTTGATGTGGTCATGGGAGGAGGTAAATGCAGCTTCCACCTACTCTGTCATTTTTTAAAATCCTAGGTTGTTGTTGTTGTTTTTATGATGCTAGTCTCTGTGATTGATCTATAACTTTATTTCTTTAATTGGCTATAATTTTATCAACATTTAAGGGGTGGATATGTGAAGTTGCACAATAACACAGGATAAAAGGGCTAGGCTGGAAAGAGGAAAAAAAATAAGGAATTTTGGAGGTCTAGGTTGGAAAAAGCAAATTATTCAGAATTCTTCAGAGAAACACAACCAACAGAATATCTGTAGATACATGCATATACACTGAGTGGCCAGGTTATTATGATCTCTGTACGCATAATAATCTGGCCACTCAATGTATATACTATATAATAAAAGGCTAATATGCAAATTGTCCCCTTGACCAGGAGTTCAACCAGCAGGCAGGCTAGCCAACTGCCCATGTCCCGCCCCCCCCCCCCGGCCAGACCCCACCCATGCACGAATTCATGCACTGGGCCTCTAATATATATATATGTTCAGAGATCATAATAATCTGGCCACTCAGTGTATATACCCAGTACATAGGATGTGTGTGCATAGTGAAAGCTGGGAAAATTCCCTCTTTGGGGGAGGTCAGTCTTTTTTTTTAATTAAGGCCTTTTAACTGATTAGATGAGGCCCACCCACACTATGAAGGGCAATCTGTTTTACTCAAATTCTACTAATTTCAATATTAGTCTCATCTAAAAATACCTTCATAGAAACATGTAGAATAATGTTTTACCCAATATCTGGCTATCTCAGCCTAGCCAAGTTGACACATAAAATAACCATCATGACAAGATCCTCTTTGCAGGTGACGCCTGGTTAACCTGCCGCTATTGAGACCTGGGAGGAATCTCTCAGTCAACAATCAAAGTCCTGATTGACCACATCTCAGCCCAGTGCCCATACCTTCATAGCAGGTGAGGAGAATGCTCTTGCTCCTTGGTTTCCTTAGTGGGAGACTGGCAAGATTTCCATCAAGTGGTTCCACTTAATGGAAGACCAGGCTGCTCAGGGGAAGGGAGGTGATATCTGGTCAGCTGAAGAACAAATCTCTATTCTGCTTCTTTGCTGTGACCCATGTTTTAAAGACTCTTTGTGTCTAAACTTTTTCCCCCCTCGACTCCTCAGAGGCCATAGATGCTGTTATTCATTTACATGTTTATCACTTAACTCTCTCCCTGCCAATGCAACAGTATTAAGGGGAGGGATCTTGTTTCTTTTGTCCACTACGTCTCTCTCTAGTACATAGAAATGTGCCTGACACATAGTCAGTGTTCAGTATATATTTTCTCAATAAAAAAACACATGAACAAATGTCTGGCAGTGGATAGTAGACAGTCTATGCTATACAATGAATGTTTGTGTCCCCCTGCCGCAATTCATCTGATGAAACCTAATCCCCAGTGTGAAGGTGTTTGGAAATGGGGCTGTTGGGGAGTCTGATTAGATCAAGAGAGTAGAATCCTCGGGAATGGGCTCAATATGCTTATAAAAGAGCTCCCAGAGAGCTCCCTTGCCTCTTCCACTGTGTTAGGACACAACAAAGTGGCCATCTAGGAACCAGGAAGTGGGCTCTCCTCAGCCACAAATCTGCTGGTGCCTGATCTTGGACCTCCCAGTCTCCAGAATGGTGAGAAAGAAGTATCGGTATTTATTATAAGCTGCCTAGTCTATGGTGTTATTATAGTAGCCCAAACGGACTAAGACGGTCTATAAATCAATGTATATTGTTGCAAGTGTATAAATACATGTATATGGTTATGCGTCCTGCTTGACTTGAAGTGCTTGCTACTGTAAGAGGGGAAAAATGATAAAATTAAGGCTATCAAAAATTTGATCATGTTTTATTTTTTAAAATATATTTTTATTGATTTCAGAAAGGAAGGGAGAGGGGAGAGAGAGATAGTGGCATCAAGGATGAGAGAGAATCATTGATCAGCTGCCTCCTGCATGCCCCCTACTGGGAATCAAGCTTACAACCCTGGCATATGCCCTTGACCAGAATGGAACCTGGGACCCTTCAGTCTGCAGGCCAACACTCTATCCACTGAGTCAAACAGGCTAGGGCAAGTTTGTCATGTTTTAGTGCCTTAGAACCAAGAGATTTAATAGAAGTTCATTTTGTTTATTTTGTTTCATAGCCATAAAAATTCATTTTACTCCCCTGTCCCGCTCTTCTCTCTCTCTCTCTCTCTCTCTCTCTCTCTCTCCCTCTCTCTCTCTCCCTCTCCCTCCCTCCCTCTCCAATTATTTGATATATGACACTCTATATATATTAAACAAACAAGAAATATAAAAGTCAATCCCATATTTATAGATCTTTGTCTTATACTATTAGATTTATCTAATCTTTTCCAAAATGTGGACAGTTTCTCATCTCTTGTGCAGTGTTATCTGCAAATGGGGTTTATTTATTAAAAGTTTCTAATGTAACCTAGACCTAAGAAAAACACTGCTTCTGTCTCATAAGAAAATAAAAAGCTTTAGTAAGATACTGATAAAGCTTTTTCCAGAAGATCAGTGTTTTTCACCAAAGAACTATTTTTCCATGGCACAGAAATCCACATCCAAATGTTCCACTGTTGCCAATAAAGGTTTTCCCAGGCCAACATGAACAATACTCAGTTAATGATAACCTAGTAATGTGTATACCAAGTCTCTCAGCCAAAAATTAAAATGTGAGAAACTTGCACTTGGGTGACTTTTGTAACAATGCACTTTCCAACATTTTGATGCTGTTTGCCCAAGATGACCAAACTGCTCTCATGAATGTCTCTAGGTTATCTGTTGGTACATAATAAGTTACATCAAGTTTTGAGGGATGAAGCAGCAACCATCTTATTATGCTCACTGATTCCGTGGTCAGAAATTCAAACAGGTGCACGCAGAGATGGCTTCTCTTTTCGTTGGTGTCTGGGACCTGAGGTGGGAAGACTCAAACAGCCGCCGAGGTTGACTAGAATGGCTGAGGGTTGGAATCATGTGGACGATCCACGCTGGGCACCTGGGCTGGCTCAGCTGGCACCGTGGACTGTAGTGCTCACAGTGGCCTTTCCATGTGGCTTGGACTTTTCATAGCATGGTGGCTTGGTTCCCAAGGAAGCACCCCAAGAATGAAGGTTCCACATTTTGAGTCTCAGAGAATCATTTTCTTGGAGGCATGTGGCATCTTGGGGTCAGGCACGGGTTTAAATCTCTGCTCTCCCACTAAGTAAGTGAAAGAACTCAGCATGCTTTCTTCTTTCCCTTCTTCCTTCTGTGTTGGTAACTTATCTGAGTTTCAGTTTCTTCATCTGTGTAGTGAATAGTGTGGCAAAATGGAATGTAAACTTCTTTCTCCCTCTGTGAGATGAATAATTAACTATTTGGCAATAGAGTAGGTAATGTTGTAATTTTGCAAAAGGAGCACAGAAGACTCCTGGGAGGGAAGGGGCCAGGATTTTTGACTGCTCTCAGATTTCAATTTTTCTATGATTCAAGTCAGCAAACCTATCAGAGTGGACCAGGGTTGCCTTGAGCAGGGTCCAGGGACAGGAATAGGTGATACAACTCCTAAAAGAAAATAATGACGAGAGTAGAAAGAGAGGACTGGGCTGGTCACAGCCACTGGTTGGGAGAGGCAAAGGGAAGCATGCTTTTGCTTTCTATGTGAACCATGTGAGAGGGCTGCAAGGTTGTGCCTGAGCTTCCCTGGCTCGGAGCCCCTGTGACTGAACCTTGCACTAGGAGAGAAGAGGGCATGTATCTTCTGCTCTTCCCTGAGAAAGCTCCAGGATGTGGGGCATTTGGTAGCGCCAGAAATCCAACAGTGGACGAAACAAGAACGATGCCCTCTAGTGGTGGAAGAGAAGTTCTTCCAGCTGTCCAGGTGGTTGCCTCTCATTTCTGAGGCAGCTTCTGGAGCCCTGGTTTAAGAGGAAATGTGTTTCTGGTGTCAATTATGAAGTTCCCTTAAGATGACTCTTTTGAGTTGTAGCTTCAGAGGAATTCATAGGTCTGGCTGAATCCTTTAGATACTGGCTGAAACCTTGAGCATATCAGAGAATGGAGTCTGGGGTGGGTGAAAAATGGCAGGCTAGGGTTAAAGGGCCACGGGACCCTTGAATGTATACAAGAAACCATAATCACAAATGTAAAATAGAACAAAAATAGCACTGTATCTGTTGTAAAGACTACATAAATAAAAATACATACATATGTAAATTGGCCAGCATAGTACTTGGCCTTTATTAGGAACTAAATTAGCACTATTTCCTTCCCATTCTTCTCCCTTTTTCATCTCTCTCTCTCTCTTCTTACAGGGGAAAAGCATGGATTTTGGGGTCAAACACACTTGATTTTTAAATTCTGACTCCTTTATTTGCTAGTTGTAATGTTGGGCCAGTCTCCTAAACTTTCTGAGACTTAGTTTGTCATTAGTAAAACAGTTGAAAAGTAATTTCACTAGTTTAGTAAAATTAAAATAAAGTTATGAAAATTGAATAAGATGATTCTGTCACTTTCCTATATATTTCTCTTATCTCTCCGTATTACACACTCAACAAAAATTCATTTCCATTTTATAGTTCTACCTTTCAGGGAATTTCAGATGCCTTCCTCTCTGCCTTTCCTGATTGGCACTGGCCTTGATAACCATTTCTTTGGGACCACCCATGTTTCCTCTACTGAATTTCCCCAAATATCACAGAGTGAACACCCAAGGGGCCTTACTCACTTCCTTCCTTTATGCAGAACAAGGTCGCCTCCTGTAAACTTTGGAATGTGTCCATTTGAGGCCTACTCTGCTTTTATGTTCATCATTCAACTCCCACCTCAGAGGAACAAACAGGCCACAGGGTTAAGTTTGAGTGGTCCCCCCTTCCCCCTCCCCCCCAGTTAGATAGCAAAGTATTATGACCATCAGGGACATGAAAACAATTAGGTATCCCATAGAAGCACCCAAGTGCTCAGCATATGCCACAGTATTTACTGGGTGACTTGGGGTGAAGGCCTCCCTATGATCAAAGCCCTTGAATCCAAGGGCTCCAAGAGTTTACTGGTCCCAACCCCAGGGTTTGCCTGAATTGAGAGCAACTCTACTTCAGGATCAGTGATCCATAATGGCAGAAAATCCCTTCAGACTTTTGAATTCTTTATCTGAAACCCTGGGATTGTTTCAGAGCTTTCCATAGCTACCCTACCATTGGGCCAGATTTGTTACATAGCATGTAATTGATAGCAATGGGTATCCAACTTGTTGCCTTCGTTCTAGCTCCTATCCAAATGTGGCTCCCTGAGACAGCACAATTTGCCAACTTAGCCTAGCAGTTACTCTGTCTTTTATTTTGGTATTGAACTCAAATAATGAGTCTTCTAAGCATTCAAATGGCAACTTGTGGTGCATAAAATGTGTTAGAATTACATTGGGATGAAAGACACTGCCTCACACTGTGAAAAGATGATTTCATTATCTGGGTCTATTATCAAGGTTTCTCTTACAATTACAGAGAAACTACATCCTTACCAGTACTTGTTATTGTCTGTCTTTTTTATTACAGCCACCCTAGTGGGTATGAAGTGCTATTTCTTTGTTCTTTTGAATTGTATTTCCTGATGGCCAATGATGTTGACCCATCCTATACTATCCTAGAACAATTCTTCTTCTCAGTGTGTTTATTGGCCACTTGTATATCTTCTTTGGAGAAATCTCTATTCAGATCCTTTGCCAATTTTCAAGTTGGGTTCTCTTTTTATTAATAACCTATCATAGTTCTTTATATTTTTATGTACAAGTCTCTTATTAGGCATACTAGAGGACCGGTGCATGAAAATTTATGCACTGGAGGCGGGTTCCCTCAGCCCGGCCTGCCTCCTCTCACAGTCCGGGAGCCCTCAGGGGCGGGAGGTGACCCGGCGATCAGGGGAAGGCAATGTCCCATCACACCTCTGCTGTTGCCACTGCCAGCAGCACAAGCCTTGACCAGCCCTGGTTACCTGAGCCTCAGGTGGCCCTGGGCGGCTGGGCGGCTGCCATCTGAGGCTTGCCCTTGCCTCGGGCTGGCCCTGGGTGGCTGGGGGACTGAGAGGACTGGGGGACTCTGGAGGCAGGTGCGCGGAGCTGCTGGACCTACTTGGGGGTGGGCCCAGCCTTGCCGCACACCTGCCGCCCTGGCGGGGCTAAGGGGAGTGGGCGCTCCATCTTGTGGCTGTGAGTGCCACCATCTTTGAGGGCATGGCAGTCAATTAGCATATTCCCCCCTTATTGGCTGTGGGCACCGCCATCTTTGAGGGTGGGGCAGTCAATTAGCATATTCCCTCCTTATTGGCTGTGGGTGCCACCATCTTTGTGATGGCATGAGGGTCAATTAGCATACTCCCTCTTTATTAGTTAGAATGATTTGCAAATATTTTCTCTCATTTTATGGGGTATCTTTGCTCTTTCATGGTCTCCTTTGAAGCACAATTTTTATTTTTGATGATGTCCATTTTATTTATTTATTTTGTTGCTTATACTTTTGGTGTCATAGTCTCAAATTTTGGCATATGAGACTTACACATTGATCTGGGTAAGCAAGAAGAACAATACACACACATACATAACCTTAGACAGAGACTAAGTGTCAGGAAACCCACCTTCTCTCCCCAATCCTTTCCTTTAATGACACTACGAATGAAAGAAGAGCATCCCACTGATACAAGGCACACGTACTTTGAGGTCAATCCCCTTTGTGGGTTGTCCTAGATCTCTCATGTTCTAGCAATAATGATCAGTTGAAGGTCATTTAGGGACCCACAAAGAGGACTAAATCAATCTGTAATTTTTAACTCTCCAAAGGGGAATTGGAATAATAATGCCCAAATGATGTTAATTAATAAGTTCATATCCCCTGGAAGAGAAGTCCCAGATGTTACCATATGATTTTATCCTTTGCTTGGATCTCAGGAAAATAAATATAGATACTTTTGGTTCCTGAAAGAATCAGGAACCAAAAAGGTACTGACAGGAAGGAGTGGCGAGCCAACTAGCACAGCATTAAAGGAGATGGTGATACATGTAAAAATCTGTAGCTGAGGTTCAAGAACCTGATTCTAAGGGGCATGAATCCAGCAGACATGTCTTAATGATGGCATATGCAAGAGTCATCTGAGTGCAAAAGAGGACAATGTGGTAGACATGTAGAAAGTAAGTACCAGTAAATGGAAGAGGGTGATTATGATTTGCTCTGATTTGGTCACTGACACTCACCACATGGAGAAACAGAGACAAGCAAGTGGAAGCAAGCTCAGAAGGATGGCTAGGGTGGTGAAGGGACTTGAAACCATGTCATGCAAACAGTCAAGAAACGAAGGGTGCTTGGACTGGGAAGACAAGACTCAGAGACATCTTAGTGTCCAGCCAAGAGGCTGCTAATGTGAAAGTTTACTTTAACTTGTTCTGCTTGGCTCCAGGTGGTTCATGATGAAAAATGAATAGAGAGAAACTTGGTTTACTGTAAGAAAGGGTGTTTCATAACTGTAATGGCTGATCTGAGAGGAAGTAAATTTTCTGTCACTGGGGGTATTTATGCATAAACTGAAAGATCAACTATAGTAGGGATTTAGGCATAGGAAGTATGGTCGCATTAATAACCTCTAAGCTCCTATTGAAACTGGAAATCCTGACCATGTGATTCTAACGTTTCTGTGTCTAACTGAACATTTGGTACTTGTGAAATATTGGAATCAGCATGATGAAGAAGGCCCAAACTCCAATTGTGGCATATGAGATTTAAACATTGATCTGGGTAACGTGGCCCAAGATGGCTGGTAGTGTGTAATGTGCAATGGGATTGTATTTTATTGTGGTGGTTCTGCGTATGAGCTGTGCAAAAGTATGCCGGACCAGTTCTCACCAGTTTGTGAGAGTTAACTGTGCACACTTCTTCCCAACTTGGCACAAAGAGACTTCATGTTGGCAGCTTGAAACTGGCCATTTCTACCACGGAAAGTGGAAAACACTACAAATCAGGGCATGTTTGCTCTTTGGAAAGATGATTGTTAAACATTTATCAGTAGACCATTAAAACATATATTTTTATATAAACTGTAGTGTATAAAACAAAGGAAGACTGAGTTAGGGGAGTGGGGTCCTAAGCCATACCCTCTTAGCTTCCTCCCTTCCTAGTGCATGTCCTTTCCCCATAAAGGGCTTAAAGGCATCTCGGTGGCACTCTATAATTCCATAGGACTTAAAAATCTCCGGGAAAAAATCCTTTCTGCTCACGCTATGACTGTATTCCTTTAACCGTTATTTTCCTTTTCCTAGACCTAAGAGTACAGACATAAAACAGCAGGATTTCCCTCGGTTTTTATGAGATTGTTTTTAAACTGCAGTGCCAAAGGGATTGGTCTGAGAGCACTGGAAATCTGATTCCTAGATATACGAGAAGAAACGTACATAGGAAACAGGGAGCTTCCTCACTTTGTAAATGTTCTGAATGTAATTGTGAATTTTCCCCTGTGATGCAGGCCAGCCCTATGTGTAGTCATAAGTTTACATGTTGTGAAGACACCCCAAAACTTCCGATTAGCACGTTACTTTTTTAGTTTGTTAGACTAGAAACCTGAGAATCGGAGGGAATAAGATTTGCTGGGATGTTGCAATGTGTGGAGGGTAAGGGTTACTGAAAGGCGGGTTTAAATGATCAACAGACCTTTGGGAGGGCTCCTAAAAAGGAGAGGGGCCATAAAAGGGTACTACCCAAGGGCAAACTTTGTCCACTTGCTCTTTTTTCTTTCGTACTGCAGTGTGTATTTCCTGCAGTGTCTGAAAATGGTCTTACGGGGTCCCACAGAGGCTCTCGGGGTGCTGGGACATCACTTCTGGCATCTTTTCTTGATATGCTTGAGGTGACAGCGATGTTTTCATGGTGTCCATAAGTCGGACAATAGGAGCATGAGTGGCACGATCTGCTGCAAAACTTATGAAGCCAAATTGACTCTATCACTGATTGCAGGATCCCTTTTCTTCTCAGAAGAAGTGACATCATATGTGCATATGTTATGTCGGATAATTTCAACTGAATTTCTCTTGTGCTCTGAACTCTGATTTATTTCATCTTACTGTTCCCATTCCCCCCAGAATCACAATGGCTTCATTCCCCTTTCAAGGTCTTTCCTTGACTTTGCCCCTGGTTTCCCTGATATCAGGTTCTCATCTTCAGAGGGAGAGGCCGACTCATGGCTAGCTAGAGTGTAGCTCTTATCTCTCTACTCACACTCCTTCCTGTTCCCTTCTCTTGCCAAACTTCCCTCTTCACTCTGCCCTCTCAGTCCCTCAGCGGGCTGTGGGCGCGGGCTGTGGGCTTGGGCTGTGGGCTCGAGCCTTTTCCCACTGTCCTGCTAGAACCTGTCTTCTAAAATGCATTGCCAAGAACGCTCTCCTTCCACCGTCTAAGCCCTTTCCTTGGGTTCACACTGCTATCTTGTCTTCTGCCAGCTGAGATTCAATCTCCATTTCTCACCTGATATTTGTGTCTTTCACTTAAGTTAGCTAAAGGAAAGGCTTTTACATTTGCACCAGAGCTATGTCACTTTCAGATGTTAAGCACACATTGTAAGATGAAGTAGAATGCCCCTTTCTGTATCTTTACAGTTAAGCGGCATGGACTATTTTGGTTTCTTCGAAAATGCATAGAAGAAACAATTTCAAAAGTCCCAAATACTTAACAAAAATTGATTTAGACTTAGGAAAAGTAAATATTATTCTCTTCTTAGAACACAGATCAGAAGTAGGGGCTGCCTGATTATATTGCCCCAATCCACAGGGGCAACCAAGACAAGCGAAACTCCCTTACCATGCAATGCAATTTTGCAATGAATTTAGGAAGATAATATTTTTTATCAAACAAAAACTGTGTTCATCAGGTGTAACTTTTCAAATCTAATGATCTGACACCTAGTGTTAGTTTTGAGTACTGCTAAATTTTCACAAAGCATGTTAAGAGAGTCTCCATTTTAAAAATTCCACTTCATTTTCGTACATAACCTGTGAGATTTATTCAGGTTATGACATAGTCTCAGGATAGATACAACTTACTCTTTGGTATTTAAGTTAAACAGTGGGACTTACAGTCAGGAGGCTGGGCTCTAGCCTTGGACCTGACTAGATCCTGTGACTTTCGTTAAGTTTGTTTTCTTCTTCGAGTCTGTCTGAGAGTTATCTTTGTTAACATGTAAATATCTTATTTATTTTTGGTCTTTTCAGATTTTAGCACCCTATGAGATATCTTTTAACAGATGTATATGCAAGCTCTATTTTGAAGCTTGGAATATGTTGTTCACTGAATAAACTAGCAAATAAAAACAAACACTTATTAATTGAAGAGGCGTGGTTATTATTATTTTTTTTGTGCTAAAATAAACCCAAAAACCAATGTTACAGTTATAACAAGGAACTAAAAGAGAATTTTAATGACTTATTCAAAGCCTAACCCTCACAATTATTTTTGTAAGCTAATTTTGTACATTTGAGAGTTTGGTTAAAAAAGAAAAAGCCATGAGTCTCATAAGATGCTGCAATACATTTATTTTTCTATTTATTATGCTGTCTAAAAAAATAAATACTTAGACAAGTTCTTTCAATTGTATTTAATGTAAATTTTAGCTTTCTTAAAGTTTACCCTGAAAACTCAAGGATTTTGGATAGAAACCTCATTCCATTTTATTCCTTCCAAATTATTTATTATTAGGTATATTTTTGTTTTTTTTAAAAAGTATATTTTTATTGATTTTAGAGAGGAAGGAAGAGGGGAGAGAGAGATAGAAACATCAATGATCAGAGAAAAGTCATTGATCAGCTGCCTCCTACACGCCCCCTACTGGGTATTGAGCAACTTGGGCATGTGCTCTTGACCAGAATGGAGCCCAGGACCCTTCAGTCCGCAGCCTGATGCTCTATCCACTGAGCCAAACCAGCTAGGGCTTTAGGTATACTTTCTTTTGTTCTCTTGCAGTGAAAATTAAACCCGCTAGTCTCTTTTATTAGCACATAATTTGTTTTGATTTCTTGGCAACGTAGAAGACACTTTCCATTTAACCCCTATTGCCAGATAAACAACTCTTCCAACAACAACACACACACATACAGTATATACACTCACGTACATATATACAGACATGTCCACACACAATTACTAGTTACATATACATTCATACACATCACATCTCTCTAAAATGTAAGGTGACTGAAAACAATTTTTTAGTATTTTGGTGTTGAAAGGGTCTCTCTCAGCAAGGTGCATATGCATAGGGGAATCTGGCCCAGAATGAGTAGAAAAATGACATGTGACTTATAAAGGTCGGTTTTAATACCTGTAATAAATTTTATCTCTTCCACACCTACGCCTATTCTACTCCTAATTTCTGCTTTATTTTAAAAGTACTATGCAAAAGCCTTGTCACTCCCATATGTATGTCAAATAATCAGAACGAGTTACTTTGTACATTAAAAATGCAAAACCCATGTGTGTTTCTGTCACCCAATCAAAGAACAGCACTTAAGTCTCCTGAGAAACAATAGGTCAAAGCTCAATAGAGTGTACTGTTTACAACACTGTATAAAGGTAATTATTGTTTTCAGTAATGACTGCAGGGCACTATAAAACACTGAACTGCCTTCTGAAATGAAGATTGAACTTTACTCATGAAAAGTTCAGCATTGTGACTGTAATTGAGTTCAGTTCCTTAAAAACCAACAAGCTTCTGTAAACGCATAATTGTATATATGTGCATAATTTATTGTACTTATTTTTAGAATGTGATTAGATAGATTGTCCTCTGCTGCAACATTTTGGAAGAAGGAGTTTCACATATCTACCTTTAATATACCACAGGGAGCATGATATGAGTTATCTCTTCTCTCTGACCAAATCAAGTTTGAAAATCCTTTTGCTAGCATGAATGCCATGTTTCTATATTCACCAGAGTGGAAAACAAACATTATTCTCTGCAGATTAAAATGAAAAGTCCTTAGTAGTATTTCCAGAAAGAATATTGCTGTACTGAATATCACATTGATTTATTCTATGCATCCATCCAGATACTTTTCTTTATTATAAAAATTACATCTGTATCATAATTTTCTTCTACAATCCTGCTTTTGTTATTAAATACTAGTAGTTTAACTAGTTGTATATCCTAAGTGTCCAGTAGATGGCAGTACATGCACTATGATCCACAGAACATTGTCTTAAATCCTAAGGGCAGTTACTCTTTTTTTTTAATCTGCATTTTGGAAACTTTGATAAAGTCTCACATAGTGATGTGAAACACAATGTTAAGCTACTTTGCTCTTAATTTTGTCTTTAAAGAACCAATATAAATGGAACATATATTTGCCTTTTGGTTCAGGTTACTTGAAAAAGATTTTGGCACAATAAAACAAAAGAAATGATTAACTTAAAACATCCACAAGCCCTGATTGATCAAAGCAATGAACCAATTTTCTGTCCGTTTTCTTAGTGTTTTAAAGAGGAGCAGACTGGAGGATGTGATTTGCAGCTGAGATGCTGCCCTTCAAATATGACCAGCAACAAACCAGGGGATGCTTTGTTCTTAGAAAGTGTCCTCTCTCTGTTGAAGAAACAACTGATGAGTGATTGTAGGAATTTGTGTCAATATTAAATACTGCAAAGTGGCTGTTATACAAACGGCCAATCTGATCTGTTGAAGGGGAAGTATGGGGGGGTGGCTTTGCCTGGGCAGTGGTTTGTTTCTATCTCCAAAGACCCAGGCAAGAGAAAGAACCTATCCTTGTCCACTGGAGAACACACAGAAAGAAATCACTGCTTCCAGGTGTCAGTGCATTCCGAGGTCTGTTGTGAAACAAGCAAGTGTGAAGCTGCTGGAGGCGGTGAGGCTGCCCTGAGTCAGAGGAAGGTGGAGGTGGAGGAGAAGGAGAACCGCTCCTGGTCAAAGAATCAGGGAGGTACTAGGAGAGGTCACTGATTCTGTTGGAAGCCAAGGGGAGTGTGGCCTGATGGAGAAGAGCAGGCAGTAAAAATCAGAGAAAGTGAGAGGAGATGACTCAAGGTTAAGTCTTCACACATGCCATTAGCTTGATTCCAAAGGCTCTTCTCCCCTCCACTTTCCACCAGGCCAGCATAGTCTCAGTCTTCATGTCTCAGCCTCCTAGTAAATATTTATTTGATCAGTGAATGAATGATCGTGCATAGGAAATTATTGGACTATCCCAAGACTAAAAGTGTGAAGATACAACAAGGCAGCAAGTACAACCAACCATGGTAAGAGAGAGCAGGGGAGAGCTTGTCTGTAGAAGGGGTAGCCAGCTCTTGCCACCCTGAGAAAAGCCGTGGAGTCTATGTGGCCCACCATACAGAGGTCTGGAGGTCAGGATAGGAGCTTAAGAAGAATTCAAGAAATTCCACTCTGCATATTTATCCAAAGGACTTGAAAGCAGGGTTTTGAAGAGATATTTGTACACTCATTTTCATAGCAGCAGTATTAACAATGGCCAAAAGGTGGAAGTGATCCAAATGCTTTTAAAACTTGGGTGGATAAACAATGTCTGGTATATATGTAACCATGATCATATACTGCATTTTTATTTACTTACTTTTTTGAATTGTTTTATTTTTTCTCTATTTTTTTATTGTGGTAAAATCCACCTAACATAAGATTTACTGTCTTAACCATTTTAAGTGTACAGTTCAGAGGTATTAAATGTATTCATAAACTTGTACAATCATCACCATCATCCATCTCCAGAATATTTTTCATCCTGCAAAATGGAAACTCTGTGTCCATTAAACAACACCTCCCCATGACTCACTTCCTGCAGCCTCTGGTGAGACCACCGTTTACTCTCTGTTTCTGAGTTTGGGTTTTTTATTAGATTCCATCTGTAATGAATCATACAATACATGTCTGTCAGTATCTGGCTTATTTCACTTAGCATAATGTTGTCCCCCAGTTTCATCCATGTTGTCACAAATGGTAGAATTTCCATTTATTGAGGCTGAATAATATTGTGTAGTATGTTTATACATTTTCTTTATCCATTCATCCATTGATGGACATTTAGATTGTTTTCATATTATGGCTATTGTGAATAATTCTGCAATGAACGTGGGAATGCTGATAGCTCTTTGAGAGACTATGTTCATTTCCTTTCTTTTTAAAACTTTACTGTTGAAAGTGAAAACTTTACTGTTGAATCCCCCCACTGGACCCTCTCTACCCCTCTTCAGCCTTCCCTGCACTATTGTTTGTTCATAACTATGCATATATGCATACTAGGGGCCCAGTGCAAGAATTCGTGCACCTTGAACTGTGGGCCTCAAGGCTACAGTGGGCACAGGGGGGGGTCTTGGCCCATCCTCTGTGCCCCCGCTTGGCCCCTCCTACTGTGGCCTCCGGTCCCCTGTCTGCTGGCAGCCCTGCTCCTGCCGCTGCTGCTCCCACATGCGGATGGTGCCGACCCCGCTCGCACCCACAGACAGCGCGGAACGACTGGGGCTGGCTCCAGCAGCGGGTGTGAGTGGCGGCTGCTGGCCCCGATTGCCCCTCAGGAGCAAGGGGAAGTGGAAAAACCCTGAGGGGCGATCAGGGTCGGCAGCTGCCGCTCACACCTGCTGACAGCACTGAGCAATCAGGGCCGGTGCTGGGCGCCAGCAGCGGGTGCAAGCAGGGCTGGCACCGGCAGCAGGTGCAAGTGCCTGGCAGGACTGCGTGAGTAAAGAATTTTCAGTAATCTCCAGAGGCTCGCCCCGATGACAGTGACTGGCGCCCTGCCTTGGTCTGGCGCCCCCACTCACCTGCTCCACAATCCTGCTGCAGCCGATGCCTGCCATGTTCTACACCCTGCTGCCTTCACCGACTCCCACCATGTTCTGCACATGCCCCCTGGTCGTCAGTGCATGGCATAGCAACCCGTTGTTCCATTGTTCAGATGTTCCACCGTTCCATCTATTTGCATATTAGGGTTTTATATATATAGATAAGTTCTTTGTTTAATCTCTTCTTGTCCCCACCTCTGTCTGAAATACGTCACTCTGTTGCATGTTTCAATGTCTCTGGATCTGTTTTGTTCATCAG
The DNA here is from genome assembly GCF_027574615.1 of Eptesicus fuscus. Classification (NCBI taxonomy): domain Eukaryota; kingdom Metazoa; phylum Chordata; class Mammalia; order Chiroptera; family Vespertilionidae; genus Eptesicus; species Eptesicus fuscus. The sequence continues at coordinate 72,989,084 of NC_072486.1, forward strand.
TTTATTTTATTCACTATATTCCACATATATGTGAGATCATGTGATACTTATCTTTAACTTGTATAGGACTAATAATAATAACCTCGGTTAGAATATAGAGGTAAAGGGAATCCTAACATGAATTTAGTTATAGCTGAAAGATATTTTAAACCACATAGGACAAACTATGTTAACTTCAGGAAAAACTAGAAGAATCAAGTGGAAACTTGATTCTTGAACTTCATTCATTCTGGAAGGCTGTTCGAGAAGTGATTTGTTCGAAAACCAAACCATTTTTCCCCGTTAGAAATAATGTACATTGAATTAATCTGTTTCAGATGCCCAAATGATTCCCTATTTTAACCTTTCTCAATTGCCTGTGGTTGTTATTTCATGAGCACGTTCGTACCCTGAGCGACATCCGCACTCCTGATGGCTTCTTGATGTTTTAAAATGGTGCTAATTTTTTATTTTGCCATGCCATATTAGGTGGCAAGATCAGACACATGAACACCTTTATCATACTTTGCAATTGTTTCTTTTTAAAGCTCTATCATTGTTGTCACAACTTTTCACTTTGCTGCCACACTAACCTTCTTGGGACCCATGGTGACTTACTGTACATATTTAATAATAAGAAGAAGCAACAAAAGCAAAAAAGCATGAAAATATTCACAGCATAATTTCCTGAGATGTTAACAAGTAAACTGACTCATACTCTCACATTCTCTCCTTTTTGTTGTTGTTGCCTGAGAGACATGTGACTAATCACACAGGTATCAGCATGAAAGGGCTGTCAGATTCTTTTGTTTGACAACCGAGACATTTTTTTCCATGAACAACTTCGTCAAGAACCAAATTGTTCGAGATGAGAACCAAGGTTTGGCTGTATTAACTTGAGTCATCTAGGTTCTTGCAATAAAATATGAAAATTTCGTATTATTCCAACTAACTATAAAACAAGAACCAGAATAAAATGCACGAACACAACCAAAACTCATAAAAGGGAAATTTTATTCTAAGTTTGTTTACAAGCACATTGCAGGATTCAGAGTTCCAGTTCCCATATGAACAAGAAATTGCCTGATCACACGATTCCTGCTGGCACAAATCATCCAACTACAGAAATTCATCGAATGCTGGCTAGTTCCAGAATGCTGACATTAAACATCTATATTGGGACCACCAAGAAGACGGCATACATGTCTGCATCCCCTTACTTCTACCCAAGAATCACTGGCTTGACCTTGATGTTAAGATGGGCTTTGGGACGGGAGTCTGCCATCTTCTCAGGTCACCAGAACATGAATAAACCTCTCTCCTCACCAGCACCTCTCTCACACATATTGGCAGCAGGCAGCTGACCTTGGATTTGGTAACAGATACACGTAATAGAATAGCATTCAGCCTTAAAAAGGAAGAAATTCTGACACATGCTACCACACGTGTCTTTTGATCTTGGTAGAGTGGCCTTATGTAGCAGGTGTCCTGTGGGACCCAGGGGCACAGTCTTCCTGGTCACCTGAGCGGAGTACTCCAGGGGTGTCCTTGTGTGGCTTGTGTGTGCCCTCCTGTGTAGCTGAGTCTGGATTGCTGTTGGCACATCAGTGGGTGGGGTTGGCCCTCTGGCTGACTGTCTGTGAGAACTGGCCATGACTACAGCACGTAAGCTGTTGTGCAGGGCCTGATACCAGGGAGCAGGATTTGCTTGGGTGTGTTATTTGTGGTGCTAATTGGGTGCTGTTCTGGTGTGGTCTGAAACGGGCCACTAGGTGTGTTGGTTCTGGGCCTCTCGGGAGTGCTTCCAGTGCTGGTCAACGTCAGCCCCTACCTTTGTCCGGCCCGGGGCCACATGGAAGGAGCTATAAAGTGATCTGCGGTTATTAGCAGCTCGTGCTGGCATTGGTTTTGCTGTGAGCTTGGCTTGGGGCCACTTAGCAAGAGGTGGGGTTTGTGGACCTTTTAGAGAGTTTAGGAAAGGTCACAGTGTAGGCCCAGGCTGGCTGCTTGTGTGATTTAGCCTCTGAAAGAGGTTTGTGAATTGGTGGGGCAGGGTCTTGGAATCACCAGGGTGGGGCAATCAGTATTAGCCAGGTTAATGGAAACTCAGACCTCGTGCCCACCTGCACTTGCAGGCTGTGTGGGGTACGCCTCAACAAAGGAACACTGGCACCTGCCAGGACCTTAGTCCCCTGGAGGGCTGCCCCTCCAGCCCTCTCGCTGAAGCCAGACAATTCAGCTCGTCCCACATGTCCCTCGTGCTTTTTGAGATACTGTTCCTTCTCTGGAACTTAGGGCGAGTGTTTGTGAACAAGTGAGACTGTGCTCAGCCCCTTTAGGAGGACACGTGGATCTACAGCAGTTCTCTGTCTCACCTGGACGGAGTCCCTACTGATTTTCACAAGCAGATGTTGTGGGACTCCTCTTTACAGTACTGGTGCTATGGCTGGTGAGCCTAGTGTGGGTCTAGGATTCCTTACTTCTCACTGGGAACCTGTGCTGCCCAGATAGTCCTCCTGATTCTCAACTGCCACACAGGCAAACCCTGTCACATTGTCAGCCCTCCTACCAGTCTTCTGGCTTCTTCTTTATATCCTTAGTTACAGGAATTCTATTAGCTAGTCTTCAGGTCGTTCTCAAGGGGACTTGTTCTATACTTTAGTCATAACGTTGTGGTCATGGGTGGAGGTGAGCACAGCATTTGCCGGTTCTGCTATCTTGATCAGAAGTCCCACCTGGGGGTCAGAAGCACTGCACCAAAGCCCACTTTTCTAATACCTACTCAATCCACCTTCAGACGATAGGCAGAGCTGGGGAAGTAGGACTGAGAGCAAGGATGGAGAGATGAGAAAAGGTACTCAAGTGATCGCCATGGACATAGCCCCAGGCTGTTGCTCACTTCTACTGGTACGATTGCAGGTGGTCAGATAGGTTTAGAAATGCCACTGTCCTGCTTATTGTCTTTTGACATCTTCCGCTGATGTCATGTTTACTTACATATGAGGCTTGTTGTGCTCAACTCTGTACCTGCCCTTCACAACTGGGCTGGATCAAAATCAGGTCGCGGTCTCTTCCAAAATTCTTGTCTTATAAAAGTTATCCTGACCTAAAAAAATAAATAAATAAAGACTTTTCTTCTTTCTCACCCAACTCCATGCTTTTTGCCCTACGAAAAGAGACATTTTTAGATTTATAGTAACTTTCTGTTTCCTAAATAGAGTTTGAGTTAATAATCCTGTGGGGCTGATAGAAACCCAGGAATAGATTCATTGACTCTTGCTTGGTGTTCCTTGGCCAGGAGAGGGTTTTTGAAACAGACTGCTCAGCTGGGGTATGGGGACATCTCTGGCCATAGGATAGGGGGAAGCCTTGGATAGGGTCTGAGAGTCTGGCCTCATCAACACTGGCTCTGGCCACTAAGTCCGGGGTCAGCAAACTATGGCCACGCCACCCACTTTTTTCTAATAAATTGAGTTTTATTGGAACACAGTCAATGTGTGGAATGACAAAGTTGACTAGCTGGGACAAAGACCATATGTTCTGCAAAGCCTAAAAATATTAACTATCTGGCTCAGAAAAAGCTTGCCAACCCCTGTCTTAAGTTATTCACAGATTTAGAAGATAATTAGTTAAAAAATATTCAATTTGTCTCTAATGTCTTTTCAAGACCAAACCAAAACAGGCCACCACTTGAATGTGGTGCCTCTGCAATTTGAGTCAGCCCCTCAAAGGCGGCGAGACAGTGCTGGTCTGTAGTCGGCACTCACATTTTTGTTCGGCAAACACTCATTATAAAAATGGGCTTGTGTTTTTCAGAACACATTGGACATTATAAACCAGTGCCTGGTTCAATTTGGATTTGTGCTCTGGCAAAAAAAATAAATAAATAAATAACTTAGTGGAAGCCTTCTGGAAAAGTTTTCCAGGACCTTCATATTTTTATTTAGCCTGCAGCAATGCTCAACTGTTTCCTTTATTATTATTACTTTTTGGAACTCTCTTGTCCCCATGGGTCTTATTGTTCTCAAAAATATATTTTTTTTAAACTAGTGAGTCAGAGCCTAGCTACAATGAGTAAAACATTTGGTCTCACAGAACTTTGCTAGCGTGAGAGATGACGCTGAGGTGCAAAGATGTCACAGGGTGAGCTATATATAGGGCCTGCAAGGCCTCCCAGGCCCGGCCATTTCTCTGCAGACAGAGGCCTGCTACATGTCATGAGCCTCCTCCCCTTTCTCGGCCTTGTGCCTTTTGCACTACTCTGAGGAATCTTTCTCCTCAGGGCAGAGCCGATGAAGCAGTTACTAAATTCCCTGCGGGACCAACGTGAACTATCCACTGGAGGAAGCAGGCTGGCTGTGGTGACCAAGAACAGAGTAGGGAGCCTCAAGACATCCTGTTAAGACATGTTTTTTCCAGTTTTTAAACTAATTTGCTATGCATTTGGGTGGCAGCACTTAGCTGCTAAGTGTGGTGACACTATAGGGTGGTGCTTTTTAATTTGTTTCTTTGTACAAAGGGATTGGACAAGGCAGTTTACAGATGGAACAATGAGGATGTGCATTTTTAATGTCAAGAAAATACTGATGAGATAAAGTCACTTGGCTGGGTTAGAGAACAGTCCTATATTTAAACTAAAAAGGGATTATCCAGCTGATTTCAAAGGGTTTTCTTCTTGTATGTTTTTTATTGATTTCAGAGAGAGAAGGGAGAGGGAGAGAGAGAGAAACATCCATTTGAGAGAGAATCATCGATCGGCTGCCTCCTGCATGCCCCCTACTGGGGATCAAGCCTGCCACTTGGGCATGAGTTCCCACCAGGAATCAAAGCAGCAATATCTTGATTCATGGGTCGACATTCAACCACTGAGCCACACCAGCAGGGCATGTCCAGCTGATTTTAAACTTCCTTACTTGTTGGAGGTTGGTGGGCTTAATGTTTCCTCAATGGTCTATGTTGGAAGGTAGGATCCTGGTTTCATGACCTTTCTTGTGATTGGTTCCCCACCCCCCTAAGCACAGATTCTAGACCCCATTTTGCATAAGAGAGATAGCCTTGCAGAGGGAGAACAGGAATCTTTGCTTTGCCTCTGACTCACAGTGACCATGGAAAATTCTGATTACAAAACATGGAAAAGTCGAAGTTTTTCCCTTGAGAAGCATTTTCTTGATGGTGTCTCTTACCCATCTGCACACCCTTAGGAAGTCAAGAAAGCTGGGACCTCCACAACTGCAAGTGAGAGACAGGGTGCAGACACCCGGGGAATCAACTTGGAGGCAAGCCTCGCCTTTGTCATGGTGGCTACATTGGTTAATGCAAGTGCCTTTGCTGTAACAGATACATCCTGAAATCTTAATAGCTCAGCTTTTACTCATTTAAGTGTCCATTAGTGTTGGAGATTGGGGTGGGGCATGGCATTTTCCTCTACACAGTCTTTGGAGGATCCAAGCTGAGAGATGCTTTGCCATTTGAACACATGGTTTTCATAGATGCCCTTGGTCTAGACATCCAGCCAACAGATGGAGAAACACATGGGAGGTAATTATGACTCAGACCTGGAAATAAAGCATCTAATTTCTTCCCAAATTCCAGTGCCAGATCTGAGTCACATGGCCACGCAAGAGAGGCTGGGAAATGTAGTCTAATTGTATGTCCAGGAGGGAAAGAAAATCAGTTTTTTGTACAAACTAGCCAGTCTCTGCCCCAGTGACCAAAGTCCACTCTCCAGTGGGGCTGGTGTTGATGTCAGGGATCTGGTGGGTTCAGCGCAGATGCTGGTCTTCAAGCAATGGGGCGTCTTGGAGAAAGATGGTAAGCTGTGTCTGCTTCCAAGAGTGTATGTTTAGTTTGAGGAGGCGAGTGGCAGAGACATGGAGAATGGGGCTCAGGCCCCTGTGGATGGGAGAGAAGGCTCAGAAGAGCCATGCAGGGCTGCAGGGTGGAGATCACAGCCAAATGCTCTGAACCCAAATGGGTTTCAGTCTCAGCAGAAGCCAAAGTGATCTCAGGAGATCCAAGGAGGAAACTAAGTCAGGGTTTCTTGGCCAATACAACAAATTAGGAGAAGATGTCGCCTGGGCTCTGGGTAGGTGCTCAGGGTCTGGGACAAATGTTCTGGCATTGTGACTCAGTCCACATGGATGAGCATAAACAGAAATGTGGTCTATGAGGACACACTAGAGAATGGCTTAAATGTGTTATGAAGAGCAGGACAGTAACACAGAGGCACTAAGGAGAATGACAGGGTGATGGAGTAATGGGCTGTCTGTAACTTTATTTTTTAAGATTATTGTATTTTATTAATTAACTAGAGGTCCAATGCATGAAATTCGTGCAAGAGTAGGCCTTCCTTCCCCTGGCTGCCGGCACCAGCTTCCCTCTGGCACCCGGGACCCGGGCTTTCCTCACAGCCCCGGCTTTGTCTGGAAGTTCGTCCGGAAGGATGTCCAGTTTAATTAGCATATTACGCTTTTATTATTATGGATTTTTTTCTTTCTTATTGAATTTATTAGGGTGACATTGGTTAATAAAACTATATAGGTTTCAGGTGTACATTATATAATACATCATCTACATATTGTGTTGTGTGTTTACCACCTACAATTCAAGTCTCCTTCAATCACCATCTATCCCCCCTATAATTCCCACCAGATGTGGCTCTGTTTTAGGCAGTTTCACATTTTCATTTGAACCACAATCTAATGAGGTAAGAGGTGTTATGGTAGCTAGTTTAAGTGAATGTATGTAGTTATGAAACTTATCCAAGGTTATACAGATGGTTCTGAGTTTGGCTGAGGACTTAATTACAGGTTCCTGCCTCTAAGTTAAAAAAAAAATTTGTTTTTTCTATAGGATGGCTTGTTATTTACATTTATTATTGTTTAAGATTGAGGGTGAAAGAGCTAAAGAAATTGTCCTAGCCCAATGTAGATACTGAAGGGTTATATTCTATTTGCAAATTGCCTTGAGCAATATTTGACATCATCTGGATATTTTTCCTAATGCCCAAAACTTTACTGTTAAATTATTTCCTCCACAGGAATAAAAATGACATTACTAATTTTTTCCTACTCATTCCACTCAAATTATTACTCATTACTGTTAGAACTGAAGCTTGAGTTTGCAAAGCTATTATATATTTTAATTGGTATTTATTCATGGTTTTTATAAATATTTTCTGAGTTTGGTTATCTCAGTTGAGAATGCACCTTCCAAAACACTATTGGAACATATTTGAGTGACAATCACAAAAGCAAGCAGTGACATTTCATTTAAGATCTAAGTTGGTATAAAATATGCATTTATTTCACCAATTCACTCAATGTTGTTGTTTTTTATTTTATCGATCAATGGTTTTAAAGTTTTCTTAATGATGGAACTATATAGTCAAAGATAAAATGATGCTGAAAATTAATATGAAAAGCGATTAAAATGGGGCTTGTCTGTTTGAAGGAAAGTGGTAGATGCTATTTTTCTCATCTCTGCCCCTAGCCCATCTCTGTGTTTTAGGGGAGTCAGTTATTACTTTGGGTTTCTTTTTTTGTTTTAAATATTTTTATTGACTTTTAGAGAGAGAGGAAGGGAGAGGGAGAAAGAGAGAGAGAGAGAGAGAGAAGAGAGAGAGAGAGAGCTAGAGAGAGAGAGAGAGCGAGAGAGAGAGAGAGGGGGGGAGAGAGAGAGAGAAAGAGAGAGAGAGAGAGAGAGCATCCTGGTTATGTTGATCGGTTGCTTCCTGCACACCCCTTACTGGGGACTGAGCCCTCAATCCAGGCATGTGCCCTGACTGGGAGTCGAACCAATATCCTTTAGGTGCATGGGACTATGCCCAGCCAACTGAGCTATACCAGCCAGGGCCACTTTTAGTTTCCACAGGGCATAGTTTTAAAGCTGCTGTAATGAAACCATAACATTTATTGTCAATAGTTTTTATTAACCCTTTCCTGGAGTTGCCTTCATTGATGCTTCACGGAGCTTCTTAAAGACAAAGGCCTTTGTCTTACCCACCTTTCTTTTCTCTACTATGCCAAATAGTTGCTCCATAAACACCTGTTGAAGGAATAAAGTGAACAACTCTGTGAAAAGAACCTTGGATAAGGAATACAATATTTGCATGCATGGCTTTTTACCATTTACTGGGTGTGTGTTTTTCTCCTGAATGACAAACAATGCTTTTGTAATCCTTTCAGATGTTCCACATTTTCAATTTCTCTTAAGAGCATAGTGAGTTTCTTCATAAACAAGAGCTTTGGAGCTAATACTAGTAGTCATGGATGTTAAACTTGCTGGTTAACCTTAAGTTACTTAACTCCTCTAAGCTTCTATTTTCTGATTTGAAAACAGAATAACGGTGTTCATTTGATTTAGATAATTACACGTAAATCATAGGGCTATTGCTAGGAGTATTATCTGTAAGATGCTTAGCACACAGCTTGGCATAAGGTGTGTGCTTAGTAAATTAAAGCTATTTTTATTTTGAGGGCAACATGAATGCAGTGAAGCAAAGAACAAAATCGTGGTGAAAATGCAGACAGTGTCAAGCCAAATGGTAGCCGTGAGTGCGAACACTGTGCTGTGCGCTTCACAGGACACTCACCAGTGCTGTGCAGTGGACAGAGCTTCCTGTGGTAGAGCTGGCAGGTAACCACACCTGGCCTTTTCTAAGAGGCTGTGCAATGTGATGAAGGATTTAAGAAATAGCCTTTCAAAAATCGTTTTGACTAATGCCTCGGATCATCTCATTAATAGTTGTCATCATATTAGTAAAAATGAAGGCGAGGAGGTATCTTTGTTACCCATTCACAGAGTAGCTCAGACTGGCAGCTGTTGCCTTTTATACTAAAACAATAACAACAAAAATGATTGCCTTCTTCCTGTTGCAGATACCCCACCCTCTATGACACTTTTCACATGGTGTTTTTTGTGTGTGTTTTTTCTCCAGTTGTTCTGTTAAAGTACTAGGAAGGTGTACAGTGATTTTTTTCTTTGTTTGTTTTTTCATTTGACATACAAATTATTTAGCTTTCTGTAGCATCAAATTCTCATTCCAGTTGATTTTATTCACTTTGCCAGGTCTAACTCTTCCCACTCCTCTCTCATCACAATAAAAACCTCCTTCTTCCTCACTTGTAACTTTTAACTGTGGAAGTTTGAGTGACTCATCACATAGTGGAACTGGTGAACCCAGCAGCTGCTGGGAAATCATTTCCCTCTTAATAACTGTATTAACATGTGGTTGCTATCATTCAAGTAAAAAAAATATGTATGTCAAATATCCATGGTAGTCTTTGCTAAAGTTTTTATTGGGGAAATGCATGTTTTTACATATAAAAATATTCAAATGGGTGCTATACAGAAGGTTTTGATGGGGGGAAAAACGTCATGGAAAAATAAGGTGACGTGGGAAAAAAATGACAAGTATGTTGTTGCTAATGCTGTGATTTATTTCAGAATGGGTTGGTGACTTTCTTCATGACACTCTTAGTGCTAAAGCAGGAATTTGTCACTTCATGACTTCGTAGTTTCTAGTATAGTCTGACCATCAATCCATTCATCCGTCCATCTAACCATCCAACAATTTTATTTTTTTAGCTCTCCTCACACAGCTGTAGTCCACTCTGCCCTCCTTCCCCTGTAGCTCAGGGCGAGTGGCTTCAGATGGATTTTGTGTACTGGCCCTTCAGTAGGGCGCCTGTCTCTCTAGCAGACTCCTGTCTCTCTCTGGCGGACAGACTCCCTGCTGATTTTCATAGCCAGATGTTATGTGGGTGCTTCTTTCTATCTCTGGTGCTTTGGGTTGGGGAGCCTGGGTTGGTGGGAACACCCGCCCCCCCCCACACACACAGCTGAGATATCCCTCCAGAATCTCCGCCCCCTGTCCCCAGCCCTCCCACCCCCCCACCCATGGGAGAAGGACCAGCCTTTTTCCCACTTCCACCTTTCCTAACAGTCTTGATGTGTTTTCTTCTATAAATCCTTGGTTATAAAGCTTCTTTTCAGCTAGTCTTCAGTTTGTTATTTAGTTTGCTTGCTCTGTGTTTCTGTTGTAATTCTCCTTTTGTCCTGGTAAGAGGTGAGTGTAACATCCACCCACTCAGCTGCCATCCTGCCATCTTATTATTTTCAAAGGTTTGTTTCTTTCCATGATTGAAATGTCTGTCCTGGAGTTTGTACATTAAGTTGTCACTTGGTCATTTTATTGTTCCAAAAGTCACTAAACTAAAATGTGATTGAATGTACACTATTACAAAAACACATTTTATGTTTTAAAAAATTATATTTAAATATTTATATCAAAATTTGGGTTAATCTGTGAGAGAAATTTGATTTTTTATATTTTAAATGTAAAATGTTTTAATTTGCATTAGTTGTTCTCAGTAGAGACACAACTTGCTTTCTGGTTGTTGGCATTTATAGTAATTCTGTTGTTGATTGCTATGGTTCAGATTCCAGACTCTGAGCCAGTCTCCATGTCAATTACTGGCTGTGTGACTTTGGGCAAATTGTTTGACTTCTCTGTGCCTAATTGTCCTAATGCCTCAGACTGACCCGTTGACAAGTCCCAGCGTAGAGGGCCCAGCCCTCTTAGCATAATTAAGCTTGACCTTATGACTCTCCCTAGATCTTATCTAGGTAGCTAATGGGCTGTGGGAGGTGCAGCAAGTGCTGCCAAAACAAGTGAAACTCACAAGAACATTGTAACTATGGTGACCACTACCTTGTTTACCTCTGGCTATAAAATAAAGGCTCAGCTGGCCATCTGGATCTTTCTCTGTGGCCTCAGCCAGGCACAGGAGATCCACCTAGACCCAGCTTATTCTCTTTGTCTGTCTTTTCTTCAATCCTTCGCCGCCCCCCCTCAGGTTCACTGAACCCTTGGCTGTGCTGGCCCGGCACAATAATACATGCCACATAGGGTTATTGGGAAGATTAAATGAACAAATATATTACAGTATATAGAATAATGCTTGGCATGCAGATATTATTCTGTTTTAACTATTATGTAATTATTGCTAAAGTTTATTCTAATTCTGCTCACATTACTTGCTGATTATGATTCCACAAGCCAGCAGGAAAAGGAAGCCTTAAGAAGAGGAGGCAAGCTTAGGGCTCAGAAATCACTGGGCAGGAGGATCGAGAAGAGGAAGGATTGGGGCTTCAGTCTCAGACTCACCCGGATTAAATAAGAGCTCCAATGTTTATTGAATGTAACTGGTGATCTCTAAGTCTGTATCTCATTTGTAAAATTAGAACAGCAATTCCAGTTTGAAATCTTGTATAAATGACATAGCGCCTAGAAAGTGTCTGTTGGGCTCTTGGAAATGATATAATGATTCCTCCCGCCTCCATTGGTTTTTAAACAACAAAGTAGCAGCATATTTCACATTCAATTTTTAACTTTACTTTTAAAGTTAACATTATAACATAAACCCATGGACACAGACAATATAGTGGTGAAGGCCTGGGAGGGGCAGGTGTAGGGTGTAGGGGATCAATGGGAAATAAAGAAACAAAAGGGACATCTATAATACTTTCAATAATAAAGATAAATTAAAAAACATGTAAAAATTAACATATTACTATGTCATTAAATATTCTACTACATAAAAACATTTAAAAGCCTATTTAGTAGCTTATTAAATGTATATACCATCCTTTATTTAACTGTTTCCATATTTCTGAATATGTTGTTTCCAATATTTCCTACTATTGACAATCAACTAATGAGCATCCCTGATGATGAACCTTGGTATGCCTCTGTTATTTTTATTAAGTGACATTGTTGGATCCATCATGTGTACATTTAATTGTTCTCCAGAAGACTTGCACAATTGTATTCACCAAAGCACTAATGAATGTGCCTGCTTCCCTGCACCCTCACCAATCTGGGTATTATTTTTATTTTTGTTCACTGAAACCTTAGGCAAAAATTATATCTCATTGCTTTGATTTTTATTATCTCACTAGGGGCTCAATGCATGAAATTCGTGCAAGGGGCTTGGCCCTCACAGCCCCGGCTTCATCCAGAAGGTCGTCTGTCGGTCTGGTCTAATTAGCATATTACACTTTTATTATTATAGATTATTAATATATTTTTTTTCATATGATTGTCTTTCACTTTTTTGTGTTAAGTGTCTTTCTCTACCTCTCCTCTCCACTCCCAATTTTATAAATACAAATTATAATTTATAAGCCAGACATTTAAATATCAGCACCTGCATCAGAGAAGGTCTGAGTCAGAAGTACATCTCCACACTGCATACTAGAAATGGATTTTTAACATAAATTCCAGACAGGGTTACTAAATAAGCAGACTTAGTACTTTCTTGAGAGCCCAGTGAAGAGAGGGGACCACATGAAAGAAATTTCTGGGTGAGAGGAATTAGATCACCTTTGCAAAATTGTGTTTGGAAACTGTGACGATTAATTATGCATGTTGACTAGGATGCCAAGATATCTGGTCAAACATTATTCTGGGTGTTTCTGGATGAGATTAACTTTTAAATCAGTAGACTGAGTAAAGCAGATTTCTCTCCTTATTGTGGGTGGGCCTCATCCAATCAGTTGAAGAACTGAATAGTACAGAAAGGCTGATCTTTTTCTAAGTAAGAGAAATTCTTCTTGCCTGACTGACTTTGAACTGGAACATTGTGATTTATTTTTATTTATTTATTTATTTATTTATTTATTTATTTATTTATTTGCTGCATTTGAACTAACACTGAAAACGTCAGCTTCCCCTGGGCTGGCGCATGCCCGCTTTTGGACTGTGACTGAGTCTCCAGCGTGTTGACTCATCCTGCAGATCTTGAGGCTTCTTCACCTCTGTAAATTGTGCAAACCAATTTCTTATAATAAACCTCTTTAAATACATACTATTCCTTACATATTCGTATACATTTTACATACATACATTTTTATTGGTTCTATTTCTCTGGAGAACCTCAACTAATACAGAAACTGTTTTTAAACTTACCCAAGACCAAAAATAAATTGTTTCTGAAATATGCCTTTTAAAGAAATTCTAGTTACTTTAATTCTAGATCGGGCAAAATTCAAGGCATACTCCCCGAATGCATCATTTACTAAACAAGAATATTAATACCTAGCACACAAAGTTATTAGGGGCTCAAATTAGATGACATATAATAAAGCATTTGGTAAACTGCTAAACAAATCTTTCTTATGAATTATAACTTTTCTCTAAAGTAACTCATGAAAGCCAATGGCCTTAGGAGAAAGATTCCCCTTAAATGACTGTAATATTTGAAAAGTGGCAGACTACCCCCTCCCACAAACACCCTACAAACATGTACACACACTATGTACTACACAGACATGCACACAGGCCCTGACACGTATGCATTTGTTTGGGGGGGGGGGGGATAATAAAAGCTGACTGCAGAACTGTTAAACATTTTTATTGTGTAGACTTATAACCTTTACAGGCCATGCAGATAAAAAAGTGTAAAACATATCAGTAAGCATATAAAATTTCAGCCATCTTTCGGGCCAGTATTTGATTTGCACAGGAAACTAAGCATGTATGTAGAACAGACATGTCTTGGGACACACAGTTTACAGGTTGAATCACAAAGCCATCTCCCAAGTGATCTTCCTCACATAAAGATAAACATATCTTTACACTTAAAAAGTATGCAGTGTAGTACATCTTCAGTATGTACACAGATTAAAGGTAAAACTATGTCCATGCCAGTGTCTGTTTTAAATGCAAAGCATCAAAGTCAGTAACAAGTTGGTAAGTAAAGTGTCAGGAAAACTGGAAGAGGCAAAAAAAAAAAAACAACAACCAACCAACAAAAAACCATCAAGCAGAGTTCCCACAAGTGTATGGAACTAAAAGTGAAAGCATACCTGAAGGTTAAACATAAATTCCCCAAGGGCAGAATCTTAATATGAGCAGGAGGAATAAAAAGCTTTCGGGTGTACCAGGCCGAGTTCGGCATGACTCAGGTTTACAGGTAACATTCCTCAGTTTGAGTTTAGAAGAATTTGAATTTATTCCAGCAAAACGATCCCCATCTTTTATTACTGCCTCCTCCCCCATCTTCCCTCTGAGCAGAGTGATGCTTGGATTAGGCCCAAAGCTCCTGGCGGGTAGAGGGGCCATGTGTCACAGCACAACAGGCGGTTGCCAGTGCTTTACTTCGAAGCGGTCACGTGTGCAACAACTCTGACCGGCTCACACAATGGCCTCCATTTTATGAGCCTTTCCCCGGAGGCCCCCTGATCAGCTGAAAAGGGAACACAATGTTCGGCCACTAAAACACCCGGTGATGGATTAGTTTGGAGTCAGGAAAAGCGTGATTATTCTTGGAAATAAACGAAGCTGAATAGACATGCTGACCTCATTCAGCTGAAGAGGCAGGAAAGCTGGCTGCCATGCCTGCCAGTCCAGAGAGGACTCGGCCCCATGTGTCCTCCTTAATTCACCTCATTGGGCTGAGATGGGCCATTCTCGATATGGATAACGATGGTGTGTGATCAAGTGCAGACAGGAACTTCATCCGACTCTGTGCTCAGAGTCAGAAACAAGTGGGGAGAACTAGGTAATGGATTTTCTAATTTTGGTCTCCAGAGAGGTTGCTGACTTAATGAAAACTGACCAGCGAGACCCCATTTGAGAAGGAAAATATGATGAACAGGAAGGCACTTAAGTCTCATTATCTGTGTAACAGATATTCAGGAACAGAGAGTCTCACATTTTCAGAAGGGTAAGGCAGTCAGACTGTGTGAATGCAGAGTAGGTGTTCTAATTTGATAAATACCACTAGATCCCATTGGATCATTAAAATGAGTGACAGCAATCCACTAACACTTCAGATGGTAAGGGAAGAATTTAAAACCAGCCACATACCTGTACAACAAATGGCCATAGCCCGGAATTCTTCCCTTACCATAAAATGATCAACATTTTAGAATAGGCAGTTGAGGTCACTGGTTCTTCATATTTCTCTCATTCATATCTCAGGCAATAAAACAATGACCCCACATGCAAATAAAAATGCAAGGAAAACATTTTAAATGGGTTTAAAAATTTAGACCAAAAAAAAAAATAGATGAAATAGCTCAGAAGAGACACATAATAGTTATGAAAACTAAGAGAGTGATTTCTTTGTTATGAACCAAGAAAATTCACTCATATATTGTTGCCGTACTAGCAACTCAAAACTTGATATTGGCACCAAGAACATTCAAAGGAAAAGAAAAGAATCAGGTATACTTCTATCCTTGAAATGTCATTTATATTTCTTTCTGTACACTGATGCGGACATTGCTGAATATTTTGCCAGTAGCCTCAAACAGTGGGTCAAAGAGGGTGTGGATGCAGATGGAATAGATACGGCTGAAGCACTGAATCTCGATCAGGAAACTCTTAATGTATGGTACAACCACCCAGATGTGCACGAAAGAAACAATGGCGAAGTAAATGCCCCAGAGGAGGGCCAGTGGGATGCCCACGAGGGCCGACAGCAAGCGGTAAAACCAGTATTTCGTCACAGTGAAGGTGGTGAAGCTGGCCTTCCAGATGCCATCGAAACTGTGTATTCCTTCTGGTTCGGCAATCACATCTTCAAAATCAATCTGAAAGGAAGAAGTGACAGAATGTGAAGTTGAAATGGGAGAAAAGAGAAAAACCGCACTACTGAGCAAGTATAGATTAGCTTTAATGCACAGCGTGAGATGCTTGACGGCACCCAGCCATAGCAGCAGCAGCACAGCACTTCGAACTTCTCGGAAAAACAGATACTTGGGTCCCACTCAGATCTTACTGCATCTCTGGGGGTGGAATCCAGGAGGATTTTTAACATGTTCTCCAGATGTTTCTATCCCAGGTGAAAGGTTGAGAACCACTGCTGTAGGGAAAACCAAATGGATATTGTACATTCCTGCCTTCAAGTAAAACCTAGCAACATGGATAAGTATGCAGGGCACTCAATAAACGATACTATTTAAGTTAACCTTATTCTGAGACAACTATACACAAAATATTAAGGGGTAGCGAGTTAATTGATTATTAACTTTTTGAACACTCCACTATTAGAATTGCTTTGTGAAATGAGATCATTGTGAACAGTGAGGGCCCAAGAAATCTTAATGGGGTGGTGGGTCCTGAGCTGGGCTTGGAAAATGGGGTATTATTTGGAGAGGAAGGAAGCAGGGGCCTTGGAAATGGCGTGAGCAAGAAGGCAGGAATGAGGAAGGATAATACAGTGAGTGTCACCAGCAGATAGACCTGTGTGCCCATGGCTGGGAAGGCATGTTGAGGCCAGATTCAATACTTTTTACGTACAGTGTGGGGATGGGAAGTCAATTGAAGATGTTGAGGTGGGAGAATGTAGCCTGCAGCCACAACCAGTGGTCATTTATCAAGATTGATTTGATAGCAGTGTGGAGGCTGGGCAAAAGGGAAAAGAGACTTAAGGCAGAGAGATTGTTGCTGTGTCCCAAGTTTGAGATGGTAGGCCCCCAACTGGAATAGTGGCGATGGAGAAAAAAAAGAAAAAAATAAAAAAAAAGAAAATGATTAATTTTAGGAATGTAAAAGGAAGAATGCTCAGGACCTGGTTACCTCGAGGTTGGGAAAGAGAAAAGCCTAAAGTGAGCTCTGAACTTTCAATTTGCCTTCTAGGGAGAACAGAGGTGACATTCACATCAAGAAGAAAGCGAGAAAGGAAGGCAGTTAAAAATGTTAAGAAGGAGCTTCATTTTTGAACTATATGTACTTTATTTGGCAGATAAGGGAACAATAAAGTTTAAGGACAGATGCAAATATCAGTGGTCCACACCAGATGGATCCTGAGGTAGTCCTTTCGGTGCCACTGGGTAGTAATCACATGGCCCTTAACCGTTACCGAGTGCTACTCCATTGTTTCCACGTGATCTGGTGTTTCAAACCAACGTGGAAAGGTAGGTTGTCCTATCACAAAGGTGGGGCCAGAAAGCAAACGTGGCCCCTTTCCCAGTAGCATTCTCTCCCACAGCACATGTTCACATAAGCAATGAATTCTCAAGAGCTTTTATCCCTCTGGAAGGATTTATATAAACAACAACTGAAGCATTGGGGAAAAATTACTCCCCAAAGTGTGAGATGGAGCCAGCTCAACTGTTTGGTGTTGGCAGATGTATGAAGAAATCTAAAGTAGGTCCCCAAACAAGTGGATTACCGCTAGCAGCAATACAGCCAAGCTCAGGATTAGGTGATTCCACGGAGCCTCTCCGTGCCAAGGAGCCACCTTGAAGTCAACACTTTTGAAAGAAGTGCATGCTTACTAATAGTTAAAGTATGTTTTCTACAACATCCTGTTCCTTGATCTATTGTCCAATGTCCTAATGAGGTAATATGTAAAAATGGTATGTCCACAATTATGTAAATGAACTTAGATTATCATTCTGATTTTTTTCTTTGCTCATTTAGATATAGATTCAGCAGTAGGCATTAACTTGTGTGTTTTAAAAGGTTGTACAAAATATGTGGCAAATCAGATCAATCCTTCAATGAAGTTTCTGTGCAAATTTACTTAATTGTCTACTATGGGGTTTTGTTCTAACACAGCATTTTCCCAAAGCTATTAAAAATAAAGGCCAGGCCTGGCTAGCGTGGCTCAGTGGTTGAGCGTTGACCTATGAACCAGGAGGTCACAGTTAGATTCCCAGTCAGGGCACATGCCTGGGTTGTGGGCTCTGTCCCCAGTGTGGGGCATGCAGGAGGCAGCTGATCAATGATTCTCTCTCATCATTGATGTTTCTATCTCTCTCTCCTTCTCCCTTCTTCTCTGAAATCAAGAAAAAATATATTTAAAAATAAAATATTATTAAAAAAATAAAAATATAGGTCTGCAGTTTTCCTTCATGGAACTGCATGATACCAAAAGAACTTTATTTTTAAAAGATAACCTTGTTTTGTAAGAGGATTTGGTGACATCAAAATTAATACATTAGGGCAGGCATTTTTAATTTGGGTCAAAGGATGGGCAACGGTGGTCCATGAATGCTCTGAAATGGGTATACGTGTTTTGAGGGTACAATGTGCAAGAGTACAATACATTTGTTTGAAAATAACGCGTCTATTCCCAGTGGAGTTTGGGAAGGACTTTACTGAAGCAGAGGATTCCTTGCTCTACCCCATTCCTATATCCAGGTCGCATGTAAGTCTCTCATTGCTAGATCAGCCCCGAATCTCTGATTAAGCAATCCTATCCTTACGGATTTAAGCAATCCTATCCTTACGGATCAGACCCTGCTTCTCTCTCCAGGCCTCTCTTTGGGCCTGATCTGCAACCCCCTTGGCAGTAAGTGCTGGGTTGCCATGGCAATCCAGCACTGACTTCCGGTCAGTCCAGCCTTCAGTCATTTTGGATGTTATGAATCCTGGGTTTTTATATATTAGGATGGGAGGTTCAAAATGTTAAATTGTGCTGGTAAATAAGAGGATTTGAGTGTTGAATCTGGTCTGAAAAAAAAAATTCTTTCTTTAATACCACATTGCTTTAAAAAATACTTATAAAAGTTTCTCTAAGGCAATTATAATATTTCACAACTAAAAGTACATTAACAAAAAGTTTGCTGAATTTAACCCTCCTGGTAACTTAGAATTCTGCAGTCGGGCATTTGAGGACAGCATCATGACAAGGTCATATACATCATATACACAATTGATTATTAGTGAAGGTCTACAAGCATATGCCTGTGCATAAGAGTTCTTGATAATAACTGTTTTTCTAAGCATAAATATAAATGCTGTTTTCAATGAACATAATGGAAATTCATAAGCTTTTAGTTGCTTAGAAAATTTCAGGGTGGCTGTTTTTCCAGTGCTTTCCAGAAACTGCCAGTGAGCATGATTTATCCTCACATATCCAAGTGAATTTAGAGCAGGTCTCCAGGGCTAGACAGCAACATGACAGAAATAACATGTTATTATAAATGTATTCAGTTAGTTGTTGCTTTAGTCTTAAAGGTGGCTTAAGAGAACATGAACCGCCAATTAGAAAGAACAGCTGAGAAAAAGAAAGCAAAGCTGGTGAAGAAAACACAGTGGAGCCAGAAATAAAGTTTAGCTTCTCTCTACTTCCATTTCTGCAACAGGAACAGTGATAGGTTTTTGCGAGGAGTACATGAGATCATTTATATAAAGTGCTTAGCATGGGGTTAGAGCATTGCTATATAGTAAATGCTCAATATATAGTAACATTAAAAAATTCCTTCTGGGTGACTAAGATAGTCTGGGCAATAACTGTAATAAGAGAAACGACCAACTGCAAAGTACATAGTGGCTGTGAATTCAAACCCCACCAGTGGCTCAGAAGAATTAACTTGCAATTGTAATCATCTTTACCACAATCCTCTGAAATGAATGCCATTATTCCTATTATACAGGTGACAATAGAGCGGGAGGTTAAGAAATTACTCAAGGTCACACAAGCCTGATCTCTTTTTAATTATGCATTCATGGGGTGACAAGCCCTTATGATAGACTTATTTGCTTAATTTTCACCCAGATAGACATACTTCCTAAAACATTCACATTTTGATTATTAAAGGAATTAGCCTTGTTGACATTTCCATTTTAAGACAGGACATCTAGTAACTAGGGTGTTTTCCATTCTTGGGACTGGTTGTATTTTCATGGCCCTGCACAGTATGTTCTCACAATCCTGGGCACCCAGCCAAAGGACTCTCACTCTAATTAGCAGGTAAGGAAACTGAGGCACAGAACAATTAAAATGGGCCTGACATTCTCAAGGTCCCAAGTGAATCAGTGGAAAAGCTGAAATTAGAGTTCTAACTTCCTGACTCCCATGCCTAGGTCCAGGTCTGCTCCACACAATTTCCCCAGGAACTTCCATCTCTCTCCACATCCCTTCTCCATCTACCCCATTCCTATGGTGTGATTTATTTCCCATCACAAAACTATCAACCTGGAGTTCTATTTGCTCAGGGACTCACTCCTCTTATACTTTACAGGAGGCCAGGTCTTTGCTGGACCTGAACTTTACGTGCTTACTTAGATTTGGAGCAGAACAGAAATTAGAGATTTGCTTTTTAAAAACAAAAACAAATACAAAAAACAAAAAAATAGCCCCCCCCCCAAACAAACAAAAACACAGAAGTGCATTGCCATTTAGTTTCTTAGAATGGGATCCCTCAGATGAGGTTGAGCTACTGGTCCAAGAACTGATTTTCTGTCCTGAAGTCTACAGAACAAGTTGTCCTTCTGGCAAGAATCATTATGTAGCTCAAGATCAAAGGCATAAATGTGGCTTTAGTGATGTCTGTGTCTTAATAAATGCTTTATAAGGAGTCAACAGTTTATATTACTAGATTTTTATAAATGACATTAAATACCTTTGTGCAATATTGACTTACGATGTTACAATTTCAGAAACATAAATTAACAAAAATCTAGCAGCAGACGTCAGGAAAAGCAATCTTTCTTGTTGTGTTTTGGTAATACTGGGCTAATACAGTAAATCTCAGAATATTTCATCTTGTTAAATGTATCTGATGGCAATATTTAAAAAATATTTTATATATAAATATAAAAAAAACATGGGGTCATTTTTTTGTTTAAAAAAATCGAGACACTTTATTTCTGAATGAGGAATTTTTTAAGAAGGAAACTTTAAGTACATCTAGAATCTCATAAGCAATGATGCTTGCAAATTCTGTTTCTATGGGAAGATACCTTTTTAGACTCTCAGTGGAAATTGTGATTGTATTGGATATACGGAACATATAAATAACAACACACAAGATGTTTACCGAAGACTTGGGGGTTGTCTGTCCAACATCCAAGTTCTACTTCTTTGCCCAGAAACTTCATTACCCAAGTAATAGCAATGATTCTCTGATCTCCCAGATGAGTCATAGTTGGTTTAGATTGCTGTAGTAACGGTAGTCTCCCTCCTGAGTGATTGGTTTATGGTAGGCAGGAGAGCTAGTTCTGGCCAATGGATCTAAGTGGATATCTGTTGGATGGGATTTCAAACAAAGCTTTATATTCCTTACGAAAAGAGACAGAAACAAATAGTGTGGAGCTTTGCTTCTTTAATCCTGCTTAGAATATGATAAAGAGCCTTATTGTACAGAAGTCATCTTGTGACTTCATGGTGACATGCCTGATTAAAAGGCCAAGAGAATAAAAGATGCTACCTTTGCCATTATCAAGATATAAAAACAATGCCAGTACCTGTTCATCTCTAGATTTTTCCTTATGTGAAATATATATATATATGTATATATATGCATATATATATATATGCATATATATATATACACACACACTTAGTTTTAAGCCATAGCTATTCAGATTTTTAGTTACCTATAGCAGAAAGCATTCCCACGTGGTAGAGTAGCACTCTTTCCTATTGGTGTACATCTCATTTAGAAACCTGAGTTCAATGTCTAATCTCAATGAATCTTTTCAACACTACTAGACCAGTGATTTTCAACCTTTTTCATCTCATGGCACACATAAACTAATTACTAAAATTCTGTGGCACACCAAAAATATATTTTTTGCCAATCTGAAGAAAAATTAGGTATAATTTTGACTCATTCACACCAGACGGCTATTGTTGCATTGATTGTTGCCATTTTTAAAATTTTGACAATCCAAGGGAAAACAGGTCCGTGTCCCTGACTAAATAGTCAGGTATTGCATGTTTTAAAAATTCTCGGGGTATACCAGTTGAAAGTCTACTATACTAGACTTTCTTCCAGAATGTGCTGCCTGACCTGTGTGAAAAAATGTTTCCTTTACGTTATCATTTAGTTTTAGCAAAAAATAAAGAGGATGACAAGCTCACTATGAAAGAAACAAATGAATGTATTCTGTAACAGCATCTAAGATGGCTCCCAATGGTTTCCCTCTCCTCTATTTCCCGGTATTCATGACCCGTGTAATGCGCCCCCTTTGAGTGTGGGCTGGTGGGGTGTCACTTCCAACGTCAGGTTATAAAAGTCTGTGCACCCATCTTGCGTCCTCCTTGCTCTCTAGGGAGCTTGCTCTGCTAGAAGCCGGCTGCCCCGTGGCGATTGTCCTCTGGGGAGGTCTGTGTGAGAGGGACGGAGGGAGGGCTCTGGCCAACAACCAACGGTTGAGAAGCTGAGACCCTCATGAGAGGCCCTGAGCCAGACCACTCAGTCACGTCCACCTGGGTTCCTGGCGCACTGTCAGATGATAAATGTTTGTTTTTTCAAGTCATTCCATTTTAGGGTAATTTGTTACGCAGCTATAGAAAACTAATACAATTAGCAGAGCAACCACTTTTATTCTTAGAGTCATTTTTTGTTTTCTATGTTCTTGCTCTATTCTACTAGTGGATTTGATTTTCATGCTGATAGAAAAATGTATACAACGAATGTGCTTACATACCCAGGAATGTGGTTCTGGGGCAAAGTCCAGAAATATATGAGGAGGAAATACAGCATTTTCAGCTTCCTACCATTCACGTCAAACAGAATATTAGAAAACTTTTAGGCTATTGGTTGTGCAATTAGTTCATATATCTGAAGTGGCTTGGTTGATTGTATCCTGAGATATGCACCGAAGACTAAGAGCCAGCTCCTTCTAGAAAACCCATCATGAATATGGACTTCTGACTGTAATGCACTGGCCCAGGGCCCTCGGTTCCCAGCGCTCTCAGCAGGCACAGTGTGGCAAAGGACCAACCGTGGGCGTGAGTGGGCGGTGCCTGTCAAAATGCAGATGCTTAAGCCCCATTTCAGATTCAGATCAGATTCTCGGGGAGGAGGCGAGGAATCTATATTTTTAACAAAATTTATCCTTTTTTTCCACGCAAAAGTTGAAAGTATGCCAAGCTCTTTTTCATTTAGTGTCAACTCTTTTTTTTGGTCTACACTGCTCCCTCCTCTATGCCTCGAAGCAGGTTTGTTTCCTGCTTCTTTCTGGGAGCTCCTCATGTGCTGGATGGCATCTGGAAGTTGGTGAATAATGAATGGACATTCTCTTTGAAAAGCTTTCCCTAATTTAAGCCTATGAAGATGTATTATTGGAAAAGGATGAATGACTACGATTTATTATGAAAAACACACAAACTGGCAATAGAAATCCTGATTCATTTTCATATAAAGAATATGCATGTTTTAAAAAAATCAAATACGCACTTCTAAAATCCCAAGGTATGTATGCACCAAACCCAGTCAGACAGAAGGAGGGATTCGACATTTCAAACCCCCCTCGCTGTTCCCACGCATATTTCCAACATGTGGAGCAGCCTTTGAAGTCCATGGAATAAATGTGTGTGTGGGGGGGGGTGTACTAGCACAATTAAATGTTTCCAGAGCACAGAAACTTTGCTCTAATGCCCATGTGTTTACTGGGCCAAACTGGCACCACTGGGGAAAAGGCTGCAGTGCGCTCACAGCCCTGGCTGGAACGGGCAGCCTGGATTGTGTTGTTGATGCCTGCGTTGCTTGGATTCCCAGAGGATCCACAGGCAGCCTTAGCAAACATGGACACCTGGGTGGCAGCCCTGGCATGGTCGTGGGCTGCCTGGGGGTGGCAGGTACTAAGGAAATGGCCTTGCACATGAGCGCAGGCCTCTCGCTTGAGGAGAAAGGAAGAGGGCTGGTTCCAAGCAGGACAGGGGGAACTGCAGGTATTTGTCTCCCTCTGTGAGCAGGAGCAGAGGGCTGGGTGCAGGAGGAGTGGGGCCCGGGGATCTGCAGTCCCCGCCTGGGCCTCCAGCTGGAAGCATTGCGTCTCGCCCTTTGGACTGACCTCCCTCTTGTTGCTTTCCAGACATAACAGAGGCTTTAGAATGAAGCCTAATAAATGAGGGTTTACATTTATGGTGCCCACTCATCTGCTTCTCTTCACAAGCTTGAGAAGTTCTAGGTTAATTTCATAATAAGAATGAAAAATAGTCTTTTATTTTCCCACTAAGGAAAGATTCACTTCACTAATAAATGGCTGGACCAAACCAGAACTTGGGGCAAGTCTGTGCGCTTGTACCCATCTTGGTATCCTCCGCGATACCTAGTAGTGCTATACACTATTACTTAGCAAATAAATATTTCTTCAATACGTATAATATTTTAAAAGAGCGATGTGTCTACTGTAAAGGCATAGTTATACATAACATTACACTAATCAACATATTATCTCTTAAGAATTTTGGGCCTGGTATCACAAGTTTACTTTAAAATTAATTTTTTTGGCATCCCATTTTATTCAAAACGACCTTATTTACCAGAGCTCTACAATACCATGACCATTCTGACCAAACGTAAGTGGAGAGTTGGTTATCATTTAGGTGACTTGGAACACTCACAAAAGAGGGGGAAGTTCAAATCAGAAGTCTTCACCTTTAGGGAAAGATTATCTAGAAAACATTGAGGAAAGCATGTTTTTGCTTGCTTGGGTTTTGTCCCAATGATCTGAATAACTACGGTTGTGTAGACCTGGCCCCAAAGTAGGGGGACCACTGGAGTATGATGGGGAGGGGCCTCCAAGAGGAAGCTG
This sequence comes from Eptesicus fuscus, assembly GCF_027574615.1. Taxonomy (NCBI): domain Eukaryota; kingdom Metazoa; phylum Chordata; class Mammalia; order Chiroptera; family Vespertilionidae; genus Eptesicus; species Eptesicus fuscus. Next base: position 73,013,574 of record NC_072486.1, read on the forward strand.
GGGTGGAGGTAGAGGAGCAGCTGGGCTCATCCAGGCAAGGCATCGGCAGAGCGCCCCGATGGGGAAGGGAAAGGCTGAGGAGTGTAAACTTTTCTCTGGTGCCTCTATTCTCCACCTTTCTCACGTGTGTGTGTGTGTGTGTGTGCGCCTGTGTGTCCCAGTTCAGGAAAGAAGGCTTACAAGTAATTTGTACTTCAGAATGCACTTGGGTGACTCTTTTCTTTCCTGGCAGGGATGCAGGCAGATGTGCAGGGAAAGGCAGAGCATCATTGCCAATTGTCCTTTATGTGTCAGTAATGAATTTTAGGCATCTATGGGGCAGACTCTTACAGAGGCCTTCGACTCGCAACCCTTTATATTATAGGCCCTAGATGCCTTCTCGAGTTCACATCGCATCTTGTATGGGAGGACTTGGAAGGTGTTATTTCCTCCATTTTACAGACTAGGGAGACTGAGGCTCAGGGAGGCTGTAGTCAGTGACTGGATCAAACAGGACTTAGGGCTCTTAGTTCCTCATTTAGTTCTCCTGCCATCACACCACCCTTTTTAAGGCCACACCTCATTCTGTTTCTACAACCCTGCTCATTCAAACCTCACGCAGGGGTTTCTGAATCCGCATGCTCTCCCTTGCCTGCACCAAGCTTCCCATCCAAACCAATAGAAAGTGCCTTCCCTGTCTCAGCAAATGACCATTTCTACCAGGAAATGGTGTATTATCCAAGCAAGAGGATGCAGCTTGCCTTCTTCTACCGCCAAACCTCCCTGTTCATTATTATTCTCCCTCCCAGCAACGGCGCTCCTCTCTGGCCAGGACTCCTGATTCATTTCACTGACCAGGGTCCCCATTGCCTTCTCATCTCTCCCTGGTTTTTCCAGGTTTATCATAATACTAGAGGCCTGGTGCATGAAAATTCATGCACTGGAGTGGGGTTCCCTCAGCCTGGCCTGCCCCCTGTCACAGTCCAGGAGCCCTCAGGGGTGGGAGGTGACCCGGCGATCATGGGAAGGCGATGCCCCATCACACCTCTGCCGCTGCTACTGTCGGCAGCGCAAGCCTCGACCAGCCCTGGTTACCTGAGCCTCAGGCAGCCCTAGGCGGCTGGGAGCCACCATCTGAGGCTCGCCTGTGCCTCGGGCCAGCTCTGGGTGGCTGGGGGTCTGAGGGGACTGGGGGACTCCAGAAGCAGGCGAGTGGAGTGCGGCCTTGCCACGCACCTGCTGCCTCAGCTGGGCTGAGGGGACTGGGCGCCACCATCTTGTGGCTGTGGGTGCCGCCATCGTTGAGGGTGTGTCAGTCAATTAGCATATTCCCCTCCTTATTAGATAGGATTTTACCCTTTCCTTATTCCATTCCTTTAGGGCCAGTGGTTCTGGAACATCATATACTGATGAATTTTCTGGAGAATATTTGTTAAAATGAAGATTCCTGGAGTTCTGTAATGTGTTCTAAAGGAAGAGTCCAGTTATCTATACCTTCTCTCCCCTCCCTCCCCTTTTGATTCAGGTGGTCTGGGGAGGACACTTTGAGAAACAAAAAGTTGCCTCAGCCTTTATTCTCTGCTAGATGTGAAGATCTGATGGACATAATACTAGGTTTGTTACTGTGTTGCTTCCTACTTTTTTAAAAAAGGTGTTTTTATTGATTTCAGAGAGAGGAAGGGAGGAAGGGAGAGAGATAGAAGCACCAATGGTGAGAGAGAATCATTGATTGGCTGCCTCCTGCATGGCCCCCACTGGGATCGAGCCTGCAACCCAGGCATGTACCATGACTGGGAATCAAACCAGGACTTCCTGGTTAATGGGTCGACACTCAACCACTGAGCCACACAAGCCAGGGTCTTACTTGCTACGTTTGAAAAGCAATTATGTTGACATGCTTGACAGCAGGAGGGCCGGGTTTGATCCCAGCTCTGCTGTGTTTTCATATGCTACTCCACCTCTCTTTCTTCAGTTTCTCATCTGTAAAATGCAGGTATAACAGTACCTACTTCATAGATTTCAGGAACAGCGTTGGGAGGACAGAGGAGATCTTTTGGAAAAGGAGAACCTCTTGGCATCCCTGAAATTGTTTCATGGAGGTGGCTGTTTATTTTTCATTCTACCTTTAAGTGAGCAAGAAGAATTAGATCATCTCTAGCAAGTGGGTCAGCCTTCTGGAGTTTATTACAAACAGGAGGCACAAGGCGACCAAATGTGCCCCGGGGTAGAGGATGCCCCAGCTGACCGTGCACCTGGACATGTCAGAAAGCGGCACCAACACCCACGAGATGGCACTCTATTTGCTTTGGGTTAATTCCTTTTTGCTTTATTTTTCCTTTCCTTTTGTTTGAAGGTAACTACTAGGTTTCTCCATCATTTGTTCTTGGAAAGGAATATGAATTCCCCTAGGGTTTGAATTATACCTCAAAAATGTAAGTTAAATTTTCCTATTTTGATAGCAAAGGTATACACTCTTAGTTTACATCTAGTCATGCATTGAATTGGGTCCCCTTCTAAAAGATATACTGCAGGCCTCATCCTAATCCTCAGAGCCCCAGAATGGGACGGGGTCTTGCAGGTGAAATTAGGAAGAGGTTACACGGGTGTAGGGTGGGCCCCCCATCCAATGTGGCTGGCATCCTGAGAGGAAGATGGCAGTGTGAAGACACAAGGAAAAAGGCCATGAAATTGGAGTCACACTGCTGCAAGCGAGGGACATCCAAGATTGCCAGCAAACCACCAGGAGCTGGGAAGAGATGAGGAAAGGATTCCCCAACAGGTTTCAGAGGGAGCATGGCCTTGATTTTTGACCTTTAGCCTCTAGAACAGGGAGCCTGTACACTTCTGTTGTTTTAAACGACCCGGTATGTGTTCCTTTTGAAGGTAATCCTGGACAATGAATACGTGCGCATCCCTTTGAAATAGCTAAAACCCATCCTCAATGGCACAATGGTATGAGGGTTCCTACTCCTTGAGTAGGCTGCCCACCTTTTCTATGGGGATCCTAGGCGGGAACCTAAAGCCACATTTGGTGTACTTCAGATCAGCTGGCCATGGGCCTTCTTCAAGAGCCCGGAACCATCTCTCCTGTCCACACAGTCTCACGTTTTTATTATCACAAAAAGTGGATGGTGCCCTTGCTGGCGTGGCTCAGTTGGTTGGCCGTCATCCTGTTCACAGAGAGGTTGCTGGTTCAATTCCCAGTCAGGCAACATGCCTGGGTTGTGGGCTGGATTCCCAGTAGGGGGTGTGGAGGAGGCAGCTGATTGATGGTATGCTCTCACATCAATGTTTCTCTCTCCTCCCTTCCTCTCTCTCTAAAAATCTATAAACTATTCTTAAAAAAAAAAAAGAAAAGAAGAAGCAGATGGCTCAGTACAACGCAGGCTGCATACCTTTTGATCCCCTTTTTAATCTTCAGTCTTCTGGTATCAATTTGGTGGCACTTGTTGATGTTGAGTGTCACCAAACAATTGACATGGAACTGTGAACAGTGCAAAAATAGGCCACACAAAAGGGAGTGATAGCAGCATTGAACTTGAATAGGGCGGAGGGATACTTTGGGGGAGCACTTATGTTGCTCTCCTTGAGGAGAAATAACTACAGCCCTTCAAAGTTTTGAGAATTATCTTCCCAAATGGAAAAGTCCTGTATTTTTTTCACCCATTTAAAGTGTGTTTTTTTAAAATATATTCACAGTTGTGCAACCATTGCCACAACTAATTTTAGAACATTTCAACACCCCCAAAAGAAACCCTATACACATTATCAGTCACTCCCAGTCAGCCCCCCTCTCCCTGTAGCCCTAGGCAGCCGCTTTGTTTAATGCACGGAAATCTTATTTTATCCAAACATACAATTAAATGGCTTCATCTGGAGGCCTCACGAGCTCACAAAATTCTGTGTTTACACTTGGGAGTTTGTTATTCTTTAAACTTCTGGGTGTGTCATGGGACAAATACGAATGATTACCGCACTAAAGAAAATAAAAGCTCTTTCATTCTATCAAAGACACAAGAAATGGACAGTTCCCCCCCCTCCACCCCCACACCCATTTTCAGGCTACCAATTGGTCCACATAGACATCTGTTTGAACGGAGCTCTTTAAACACTTTTCACTTCTTTTCAGTTTCTACAGTTCACTTCCTGAGGACAGAGGTTGTTTCCTACCATTCAGTTAAGTCAAAGCAGGGTTACCCGTAGCTTTTGTCTTACGTCACTACTGGAATATTGTTCCCTTCAGTGCTTTGAGCTTGTTTATTAAACAGATAGAGAATGAGTGGAATAAATCTCTGCAGGTTTGAACACTGCTTTGCAAGTGAGGAAAAGGATCTACACCAAGGTTCTTGTAAGGTCTAAGCAAAGACAATCACAGCCCACAACCTCTGCCACAAGTTTCTTCCTGAGCTGGACTGGCCTTTCGTCATCAGGGTGGGGGTGGGGGTGCTGTCCTGTGTGCTGTAGCATTCCTGTCCTCTACTCACTAGAAGCCAGTAGAACCCCCTACATTTTCTCCAGATTTTGCCCAATGTTCCCTAGGAGGGAATGGGAGGTAATGATCCCAGATTGAAAAACTCTGATCTAGAAAATGAGAATATGATGTAATGAGACAGGACCTGAAGTGTAGAAATATTTATAGCCTAGAATGCTTGCTTGTTAATTGCAGAAATTTGTTGTTTTTAGTACATGGCCTTGTAAATTCATTCATTCATTCAGTATTTATGAATCACCTACTTTTAGAGGATGGAATCGTGAAATGAAAAAGTAGAGCCAGGACACGGGTGATGAACTGGCTACATGTCACTGGAAAGGGGACAGTGCCAGTCACACGGAGACAGCCTCTGGCGGTGCAGCTCACCCAGGAATCACACCAGAGGGGCAATGGCCTTCCCTCTGCACTCCCTTACTTTTAAGGTCAGAGAGGAAGTCACTTTCTTGCACCTTCCCAAGTCACCGACCTCTTGAATTTAGACTGGAATCTTGAATAATTTCTCCCGGGACAATGGCCCCAAGAACTTTCTTGCTTCAGGCCCTTCCCACTTGCTGTTGGTTTTACAAGGATCACTCCTTCCATCACGTTTCACTTGTCTGAGTTGTTTGTAATGTCTTAACCTAAATGTTCTTTTTCAAAGGTTTCTTTCTAGTCCCCACCCTTTTTCTCACCTGGACTTTTTTTTTTTCCATCTGCTCTATCACACACATATTAATGTGATGTGTGTGTGTTTCTGCTATTAGACTTTAAGCTCCTTGGAATGTAGTAGGTGCTAAGTTAATATTTGTTGACTGAATGAATGAATTAGTGAATGTTACCATTTGCTAAGTTATTTCCAAGAGCACAAGCCTGATAAAATCTTTAGAAAAGAAAGCTCTGAATGTTCATATCTAGCTGAAGGGTAAGTAATTGCATGCATTGATTGCATTCATTTATTTTAACCCAGTCACAGTAATTTTGGTAAAAGAGTGGACAAAAGACGACTGATTAAATGGAAGACAGATCAATTCAGTTTTTGCTTATCATGAAATTTGGATTCAAATGTACAGATTTTGACATAGCTTTGCTTAGGGAGCTGATGCGTTCCTTAAAAATGTTTAGGTGGTCTGGAATTCAAACAACTTTATGTTTACAGAATCATACAGCTGGGGTGCCAAGTGAGGGGATTAAAATCATACAGGATCCTCAATGCTAAACTTTATATAAGTCAGAGAAAAACAAACTCTTTACAGCTGGGTAATAGGAAAATCTGCTCAAAGTAAGTGTTTCTGCCCTGTAGTGCTTGGTCATTTGATCCTATTGCTCACAGATGGCCTGTTAAAAGAACTTCAGCCCTGGCCGGTGTGGCTCAATTGGTTCGAGCATCGTCCCATAAAGGGTTGCAGGTTTGATTCCAGGTCAGGGAACATACCTAGGTTTCGGGTTCGACCCGGGCACGTATGGGAGGCAACCAATTGGTGTTTCCCTCTTACATCGATGTTTCTCTCTCTCTTTCTCTCTGTCAATCTCTCTTCCCCTCCTTTCTCTCTAAAAATCAATAAACATATTCTCCGGTGAGGATCTAAAAAAATAAAAAAGAACTTCAGAAACGTGGCCCCATGAATTAGGTGAATTTGACAACTGTCAGCATTTAGAAAGTCTGAGCATTTTCTGTCTAGCTAGAGCTTTTTAAGACCATCGCTCTAACTAAAGTTGCAAGTAATTATGCATTTCTCTGTTAAGAATGTCTGATTACCAGAAAAATTACTGACAGCTTGTAACCAACTTTGATACTGATTTTCTGACCCGTCTTGGAACACAAACAGCCAATTTGGAGTTAAGGGCAATGAAAGGGAAGACCACAGAGTTCTGAGCCCAGATGAGAAGAGGACAAGAACCCCAGCTCTTGACCTTCTTCAGCAGCAAATGTTCATCTGTGGTATATCCGCAGTCAGCATGCATCGGTAGCTCAGTATTTCAAAGACCAGTTCATTAAGCCCAACAGCCTGAACATGAAGACTGAGAATGATAACTGGGATAGTCTAAGAAGGTCTTTTTCAGCCTTCCTTTCTGTTGTGAATACTCGTCAATCAGAACCAAAGATTTTAGAAGTGGAAGTGACCTAGAGATCTTTAGGTTCAACGTCTTCATTGCCCTAGATGCGGAAACTGCTGTCTGGAGGGTACAGTGACTCTTCCAAGGCCCAAAGTCACCTGCAGTGTCTTGGAAACTTCCTCTGGGGCTTAGTTTACCCATCAGCTCTGACGAGTGACTGGCACCAGTAAAGCACTTCTCAGTGACCTGGGATCTCTTCTCTGGGCCAGGCCCTGGAGACACGAAGGACACTTGCTTGTGCCCAGGTCCAGGGAAACTTCGTGTAGCCCCTAGCAGCACAGGAAAAACAACCAGTGCATGTTGTGAGCTCCATTCTTAGGATGCCTGAGCCATGGGCTGAGGTAGGAAAGGGGCACAGAGATGACATTCTGACACTCTAGCCATATGCTCTTCCTCTTTGGGAATAGAAAGAATGAGAAAAGGGAAAAACAACAGGACTAGATTATATAAGGGACATACAACAGAGTTCCAGAAAGTATTTTTTTTTGTAATGGGAATTTGAATGACAAATATAATATTCCAATAAAAATGCTTAGTCCCCGAAATGAGAAGTAATAATTTCCTCACTGTGGCCATTATGGTCCTGAAAGTTTTATCATGGCACATGGTTTTATTTATTCTGAGAGTCAAAAACAGACTCCATTCTGGCTGTACATTAGCCTCATCTGGGAAGCTTTCAAAACAGAAAAAAAGGAAAAAGAATACATAGGCATGGACCCCACCATAGGTCAATACAATCAGAATTTCTAGGGAGAGAGCAGATACAGCACTGTATATAAACATTGCCCAGAGGATCTGCAGCCAGAGTACAGAACCACTGGTCTAAAGTCACAAAACAGCCACCTCGGCAGAAACCGCACTCTCTCGTGAGTTTAAATCACAATAGGGGTTTATACAAGCTGCAGAACTGTGTGCATGTGCAGCGTGTAGGCGTGGATGGGCACGCTGGCCATAAAGACAATGTTTCATACTGACCTTTTGGTACATACAATGCAGTGTTCTGCTTTCAGATGTTTACCACTTGCATTCTTAACCACAGTTGCGTTGCCACATAAATCCCTCTTTGCCCCAAACACACCAGGTATCTTGAGGGAATAGAGGCAAGTGTTCACACCTGTGCCTATGCTTAATTATGAGGCTGTGTGTCAATGTTGTTATACACCAAACTGTAACTGTAGAGGTAGGATTTGAGAAGTTACACAGACAAGGAAGGGATTTTAATGCACAACTATTACAAAATAACCTCCTGTGACCCAGTCCTTACCTGGAATCTCTTTTCCCATGTAAATTAACACTTTAAAAAAGGGTACACCCCTTCCTCCTTTTCCTTGTCTGAATGGTGATTGTGTCTGAGCAGTGTTTTTCTTGTAAGTCTCATAATAACCTGGCAATAACCATGAGCAGTTGTCATTCCATGCTCCCTTCCAACTCTTCTAACAAATCATTCAGACAAAACAGTCCTGCCCCAGCCCCAGCTGGCGTTTTCTCTCCATCCCGTATCTCCTTCCTTTTGCTCTTTCCAGCATCTCTACATCCTTCATAAGATCAAATCAGGAGCCCATTTTTAATGTCAAACCAGTAGCAAATACTAGTAAAGTAGAGAATCTTGTATATGACATTTCTTTGGATCCCATTGTCCTTTTGATTCCATTCATTAGGCTTCCTTTAAAATATCATTAACTTCTTTAGATGTTTCATGGTCAGGAACAATCAACAGACTTAGTTTCGGTTCCCTATTGCCCAAAGGGTATGAAGTGTGGTGGATTCACTTAAGGATGAATTTAAAATAGTGATTTTCACCTCGGAGATCTTGGTGTCTTGGAAGCTATGGGATTATTACAAGGGCTTTCCATATCCATTATGCTCACGAAGCATCTTGGTTTTCCACATCACAAGCTCCTACAGAAATGACAACCCTCTTCTCATACTAGTATTTTTTTATTTTTCATGTATTTACCTATTTGCTTCCCACTTAATATATCTATGTTTTACTTCTGCTTATAAAACATTATCTTACTTTGTATTAGGCTTTATCTTATTTTTATGGGCTATTTGTACTTTGTCAAAATCACTTGGATGTTTTTCTTATCACAGATACTAACAAGGTCATTGTGATCAGTGTCATTTGTAAGTTGAGAGTCCTCTTAACTTGTTCATTCTGGTCCCTGATAAAACAGTAAATGTGCAAAAACGGTGGTCCTGGCTATATATCAGATAAGAGTCACACCTGAAATTCACATTGCACGTCACCACCCTCTTTTTATGGCTACTTCCGAGTCCTACATATTCTTAACTGAATCCTAATCCTGATTTCCTATACTTAGCTTGTTGATATGTAAACTATTTGGGGTCAAATGGACAAGCCTTACTTTTATATGTATTACAATAAACCCATCTCCTTTCATAGGAGATGAGAGAAAGAAAGACATCTGCAAAAGGAGCTAATGGTCCCTGTACTTGGCACAAACATCAATAGTGAAATGAATAATGTCTGACCCCTTTTAGAGGCACTTTAAGCATTTTCACTTTTTTTTTTTTTTTTCTGTAGAAGAGATCTGAAATCTATGTGAGCCCACCTCTGAGGTACAAAGAAACTTCTATGTTGTTGGAGTAGTGGGTTAATGGTCGCCACCTTCCAGCTAGTAAAATCTCAGAGATCTGTGTACTTAATATCTAGAAGTAGTAAAGCCAAAATAGAAGGAAGAAGAGACTCAGGGTATCAAGACTGTTGTCTCCTTCAGGCACATAGGATTTTAGCTTTTTCTTCAGGGATGTCTCCTGACCTAGATGTTTGCCATTGTCTGGGGAGAACATGTCAGGGGTTCAACAGGGAGTCTGTTTATATCTCTCATGTGGCCTGAGAACCAACTCTCAGCCTTAACTCCTCTGGCCCCAGGGGGCAATGCCAAGCAGCCGAATGGCATCTCTTGGAATCCTGGGAATTTGCCTGCCTGGCCCCAAGATACTTAGGAAATTAGCCTTGACCTCCAGGCCCTGGGATGCCACCGGACACATGTATTCTTCTAAAAATGGAGACTAAAAATATTAATAAATATATACACATATTAGAACACCTTTTCTCTTTACATTAGTAAATAGAGCAAATGCTTTTGGGTTTCTTTATTAATTAATTGGATATACTTTTTCTTATAAGATTTTAAATGTGGCTTTTGTAGAGAAAAGTGGTAAAAGGAAGACACTCAATAATGAATCCCACTGTCTTTTTGCTTAGAGGAGACCTTCAGTTCCTTAAAGAAGAGTTTCAGATTACTTTCAGCAGATTCAGTTGGTTATTCATTTTCTAACGGCAGACAGTGTAGGGTCCTGGGGTGGGCACTGGGAAGCTTTGAGGAGCTTAGACCTGAAGTGGGAAGAGAAGCAAGGGGAGAGGCATGGGCAAGAGAAGCAGAACCCTTAGAAGGCTTTGATACATGCTAAAATAGAAATAAAGACATATGTGGTGGAAGCCAAGAGCAGAAGAGCAGTTCGGATGCGGGCTGTCAGGGAAGGCTGACAGAGGCCCAGAAATCTGAGCTGAGCCTTGGGCGTGGCTATGGGTCTGCCAGGCAGGCTCCTGTGCAGCAGGACTCAGCCATACTCCATGCCTGGTCCAGAGTGCATGCTTCCTAAATATAGGGTATACCCCCATAATGTACACACACACTTTGAATAATTATAAAGGCAGTGTTTATTAAAATACATTTCATTTTCAAAATTGAGCCATCAGCTGTTAAAGTGTGTATACATTTTTGGGGACACCCTGTATTTGTTGAATGGCCTTTCTGGGAAGTCCATGATCTGGGAATGACTCTCATTCCACCTTTATAACTAGAGTAAGTAGAGGCACTTAATCAAAATAGTTTAGTAAAGAATTTCTCTCCCTACTAAAATGCCTGGTGTTCAGGAACAAGCAAGGAAGAGAGATCGGTTAACCTAACCAAAATAACTAGTGATGAAATCCAGTGAATGCAATTTCATTTTCTTGACATATTGTGGTATGCCATTTCCAGCTTTTATGATTACTGCTAGTAATATAGAAAAGGCAGCCCTAACTGGTTTGGCTCAATGGATAGAGCATTGGCCTATGGAAGGGTCCTGGGTTCAGTTCCGGTCAAAGGCACATGCCTGGGGGCGTGCTGGAGGCAGCTGATCACTGATTCTCTCTCATCATTGATGTTTCTATCTCTCTTCTCTCTCCTTTCCTCTCTGAAATCAATAAAATTATAATAAAAAGGCAAATAGTGAGCCATGATTGACAGGACATTTTAACTGTTCTGAGAGATTCACTTAACAGTGTAAAATGCACTATTAAGTCTCTCCCTTATGTCTGGCATTTGTTTTTGAGAACAAATACGTAACAACTAGGGAGGAAGTCTAAGAGAAACTACTTTCAGAACTAAATACACATTTCTCCCACTAGCATAAAACTAAGGTTTCTCTCAATTGTTCCCTGTTTTCACAACGTATTACGATAATGGCACAGAAACCTGTGGAAATCCAACAGGCACACTGAGAAGCTGTTCTTGCCCAGTGCCTGTCAGGACCTGCTTCATTCTCCGGCACTACCCACACTCCCGCAGGATCAGCTGCGCCCCGGGTGCTGGCCACCCTAGGCAATGGGGGTGCTTTAAAAGACTCAGGCGATCCAGCCTCTGCCAGGTGGCTCAGTTGGTTGGAGCAACGTCCCTTACACCAAAAAAGGTGGTGGTTCGATTCCCGTAAGGGCACACACCTATCCCATTCTGAGCATGTACGGGAAGCAACCAATTGAAGTTTCTCTTACATCGATGTTTCTCTCTCTCTCTCTCTCTCTCTCTCTCTCTCTCTCTCTCTCTCTCTCTCTCTCAAAATCAATTAAAAAAAAAAACACACAACATATCCTCTGTGAGGACTGAAAATAAAATAAAATAAAAGCCTCAGGCAATTCAACCCAAGCTAGGATTGTAGCTTGTCTGGTTCTGAGAGTGTGCTCCACTTCTAATTACTTTCTAATCACTGAGACCACACCCCACTCTGTACCCCACTTCCAGTCTTTGGGAATTGACCTTTGCTGCCTTGTTGGGAATTCACCCAGCATCTGCATTCCTTGAGGTTTGGGGTTTTACCTTCGTCTTTACATTGGTCCTTTACTCCTTCCCCAACCCACCTGCCGGGATCCAGAGTCTGGCCTTGAAACTGCAGGCCTGTCACTCCTCTTGCTAAATGCTGCCCACCCACCGCAAGAAAACCGTCATTTTTCTCGATCGCTGTCTGCTTGGATCGTGGCCAGTTTTAAAGAGAGGCACTGTAGCACAGTGCTTAAGGCCCTGGGCCCTGGAGGGCACATAGTCTGGATTCAAACTCTGACTCAGAGTTTGACTGTGCCGCCTCTTACCTGTGAAATCCTGTGCAAATGGTTAAGCCTGCGTTTCCTTATCTGCAAAATGAAGAGGCCTGGCTAGTAACAATAGCAGCCTCCTCAAAGGACCACTGGAGCAGTAAGTAAGCTGTGCCACCGAGCTGGCCTATAGGAGAGGGGGAGGAGGCAGCCCTGTCCTGTCTCCCTTCCCCCACACATTTAGCACCACGGGGTTTGCCCCACTGCACTGAAGTTAGGCCTTTTCATTAGTATCGGCTACCGCTCATCAGGTCCCCTCCTGGTCTAAAAAGAACTCTGAGCTGCTGTGGCCTGCAAGGGGACAAAGGCCTTGGTGGCGCACAGAGGCCCTGTGGATCTGGCTCCTGCTAGTGTCCCTTGCTCTGACCACACTGACTTGCCACTGGTGCCCAGAACATGCCAAGTGTCCTCAGGTCGCTGGGCCTTTTTCTCCTGCCGTCCCCTCTGCTGGACCAAACCAGGGACCCGTTTACTGCCTCCAGTGCCTGGTGAACATGTGTTTCGGCTTTGGAGACTGTTGAAAATCCTCTGCTTTCTGCCCAGTGTTGGCCTGCCCCTTAGTTACACGGCCTCACTTGGATGTGTCTCCATGTGTGCTTCCCAGATAAACGCTAAACCTCTTGGGGGTAGGAGCAGTGAGTTAACACTCAGCCCACGCCTGCGCCTGCGCCTGCCCATACCCTCCCCTGGCAGCACCGTGTAAAGCAATGGGTGTGGGATCCTGAGGTTGGCGTGTGAAGTGTCCAGTCCCGCACAGAGCCAGTGGCAGGACAGGGAGAAGGGGCCTTGTGGATTTCTCTTTACCTTTGCGTCCTTTCCTCCCAGTCTCCTCCTTGTTTCATGACTTGGGTCCAGAAATCAGCATACTTTCCAGTTAATCATTGTAAATGGGAAAACATAATTGTGTTTGATACCCACAATGTACATGAGATGACCCAGTGCAATCTCTAGATGCAATTTGCCTTTTTACATAGAATCTGTCAATGTCCATATGAGAGATCCTAATGTCGTTGCTGGGCTCAGGAAAGGTTTATACATTGAATGCACCTTTTAAAATTTTTCCTGTTAAATTCCTACTCTGAGATTAAGCACATAGATACACCAACAAAATGCCTGCCTCTTAATGACCTAAACAGCTCCCAGTGGCTAAGGGGAAGCTCAGTTGTGTTTTTAGGAATATGCACTTCCTCTACTTTGAAATAATGACCAATAAGAGACATCTTCGCAAGTTTCGATGAAGAAAACAAGATGTGTTTTATATCTGAACCATCAGCATGTTCCCGTGAGAGGCAGGAAGTATGTACTTTGTGCAGGTGTCAATCTGTTCTACCAGTTAATTCCCCGGGTATTTGCACAGTACATGGGTCATGCAGATTTCCTTTAAGACAAAATTAAAAAACATTTCCTCCACCCTAAACAATGGTTCATATAAAAGCATGCCATTTTTTTTTGTTTCCTGAACTAACTGAAAAAGAGTTTAAACTATTTTAAACATTTTAACCTTTGATTGAGTAGTTGACAAAATATGTGATGGAAGGATGTCAGTTTACTTAAACCTGTGTTGCAAGGAAAGAAGCTAAGGGGTCAGGTTAGAATGGCGGTTAAGAGCTCCTCCTCCACAGCTTGAAGGCTGTGATGATGGACAGGAGAGAGGTAACACTGGAGAGTGGAGAGAAAAGAAAACATGTCTGGAATGTGGAAATTTTGCTCATTCAGCTAAAAAATAGTGTACTAGTATGTAGGGGCTTCCAGTGCATTCCAGGTATAGGAGTCAGTGGCAGGTCATTGCCAATCCATTTGTGACCATATAGTTTTTCTTCCAAACTTGGGCACTTCTAGGCATGAATGGGGACACTACTACTAGTTAGTTACTCAGGGCTGGCCAGTAATAACTGGTTTATGCAGGGCAACCTAGGACATATGAACACCTCCCTCCTATGTCACCATGAGGCTCTGGGCTTGCAGTTGGCTGTAAGCCCAAGTGGCCTCAAGGGATGGAGGACCATTGAGCATGGTTGATCTGGGAACCCTCTATGGTGTTTCAAAACTCTCCGGTTTAAATGGGCCCAACTCCCAAGTATTTTCCTGGCAGGAAGAACATCTGGAGCTATACAGGGTGACTCATCTGTTATCTTTGGGTGAAACCATCTAAGGTGTATATCTTTAAGCCAACCTTGGGTACAATTACTTCTAAACCTGACCTCACAAATGTAATCACTAGTGAGCTTTGAAAAACAAAGACTCTTAGGCCCCATCTCTAGAAGTGCTAATTTAGTAGATCTGTAATGGGCCCAGGCATCAGTATTTTTAAAAATTCCTTTGGTTTGTCAGCTGTTCAGCCAAGTTTGGATTTGTAAAGATGCTACGAGGTTTTAAAAAGGCTGAAAATGTCAAATTTTCAATAAGAATATTAGAAATTGAGCACCAATGTGGGAAGAGAGAATTTTAGAGAATTGGAATATGGTCCATAATTTAATTGCACTTTTTAGAGGGCCCAAACAGAGGCAGATGGTATAAAAAATATGCCTCTTATTTTGCCCAAGCCTTCTTTACTGGCTCAGGAACAACTGGAGGCATTAGAGGTGAGGTGTTTTTGAACTAAACCCTGAAGGTTCTAAGGTTTTAACAGACAGCAGAATTTGGTAAAAAAAAGTTTCAGCAAAAGTTTTCAAAGGAAACTGCATGAAGGGAGGCAAGCAGATAGCCATAAACTCTGGGTGGTGCTCCTATCTATCTTATTCCTTATTGTAGCTCCTGACACATAATAGTAGATGTATAATAATCATTTATTGAAAGGTGAACAGTTTTTTTTAGGGGGACATTATTATATTATATGAGAATGACTCCCATTACTTTTTTATAGTTGGAGAAATTGAAGCATACAAACATAAAATATCTTGCCCAAAATATTTTTAGGACTGGTGTTTACTATATCCAAACAAGTATACTCCCTGTTTGTAAACCAGATTCTCTGGGATAACTGAAGAAGAGAAATCTATTGCCCTAACATCCTTCACCCTTCCGTCCATGGTGTGCAGTACCACACTATTGAGACTCTCAGCTTTCTAGCTGGAAGAGGCCACAAAAGCATTAGGCCTTTATATTGAAACTAACTGATCTGATTACTATATGCATGCATTTTCCTGACTGTTAGAGAAAAAGAATTTTGTGCCTGCATATTTAAGAATGATCACACTCAAATTTTAGAAAAGAAAAAGTTGCAAAAATATATTTTCTTATTCTGGCACAATACTCTTTCCACTCTGTCAGGTTGCCTTTGAGTACCTATATGTTAGGGATATTTCTAGGGGCTGAGGGCTTATTTTTTAGAAACTTCTTTAAAAAGAAATACACCATGCAAATTTTTTCTTCAGGAGCTCTGTGTACATTAATGAAGATAATATACTATTATAGTATATACAAGGCCCAGAGTATGGAAGTGTGTGTTTCTTGGCATAAACCACCTTTGTATGAAAATGGCAGCCCTGCCCTTTCCCCACTGCAAACCCCGCCAGCTGAGTCACGAAAAGGCCCAGAACCCCACAGGTGCGCACAGCCTAGGTCTCCTAGGGCCCGGTTCTCTCTCACCATTTCATCATAGAGAACTTATGTTGAAACTAGGGCAAACTCAAAAGCCGTTTCACTTGAAATATGCAAGTGTCTGTTGTTTCTATGGTCTTGAGTGGGCAGGCTGCATACTGGACTTTCCAGATGTTGCAGTCATTCTTACTTTAAGCCCATTTATGTATGTATGTATGTATGCATTTACTTATTTATGTTAATCCTCACCTGACGATATTTTTCCCATTGATTTTTAGAGAGAGAGTGGAAGGGAGGGAGGGAGAGGGAGAGAGACACATTGATTGGTTGCCTCCTACCCCCACCCACACTGGGGTGGGGGATGGAACCTGCAACACACGTACACGTCCTTGACTATGAATCCAACTCAGGGCCCAAGTTCTAATCACTAAACAACACTGGCCAGGGCTAAACCCCTTTAAAATGTAGCTGACACTGTTATTAATTGGGAGATTTACCCACATCACGAACTTTTTTACAGTTCAAGGGTTTTTAGTGTATCTTATCCCATCTAATAAAGAGGGAATATGCAAATTGACCATCACGCCATAACAAAAATGGCTGGGCCCACAGCGGAGGCAGGGATTCCATAACACAAGATGGCTGTGCCCACAGCAGAGGCGTGGATCCCATAACACAAGATGGCTGCGCCCACAGCAGAGGCTGAGTTCCTGTAACAAGCCTTAACGAGCAATCAGCAGGGATCTGAGGCTGCGCCCCCTACCTGGTGGGGCTTGACAGGGACCTCAAGCCATGCCCTCCACCCGGTGCCAGGCCAGGGGACCTCAGGTTGCACCCCCTGCCCAGCAGGGCTTGACGGGGGACCTCAGGCCGAGACCCCTGCCCTGGCACTGGGCCAGGTGACCTGAGGCCAAGCTCCCCCACCCAGTGGGGATTGATGGGGGTGGGGCCAGCTGGGTCTGGATCTAGCCCAATGGGGTTGGGGCCAGTCGGGTCAGGGTCTCACGTGATTTCGAGGCGCATGTGGGTGGGCGGGACCTTGACTCTGGTTCTTGTGGCATGCCCCAGACTCTGGGAGGAGGAAGATTTTTATATACATTTTACTAATTTTCTTTCATCTCTGACACTTCTATTATAGAGAAAGGGCAAATAGCAATATTAAAATATTTCCTCTAATTCCCTTTTAATGTGCACAAACTTTGTGCACCATGTCACTAGTCTTAAATAATATGACATTTTATTCAGTTAGAACCAAAGTGGAGCTAATTCTTCTTCTTTTTTTTTTTTTCTTTTTACCACAATTAAGAGGTAGAGAACATAAAAAAGACTTTCCATAAGCATTTAAAATGTATATCACTGTTGGCTTAACTTGAAAGTGTTTCAGATTTTTATGAATGAATAATATCTCCCCATTTTATTATAGTTCTTTACTCAATGATGTGAGGATAATTTCCCACCAAAGATGACTATAATGCTCTTTTATAAGCTGGAGAATATCCATCACTATCTCCCAAACGAACACACAAACAACAGTCCCAACAGAAGATAATATTACCAACTAGAGGCCCAGTGCATGAAATTCGTGCACGAGGGAGGGAGGAGTCCCTCAGCCTGGCCTGCACCCTCCTCAATCTGGGACCCCTTGGGGGATGTCCGACTGCCTCTTGCAATCCAGGACTACTGGCTCCTAACCACTTGCCTGCCTGCCTGATCACCCCTAACCACCTCTGCCTGCTTGATGGCCCCTAACCACCTCTGCCTGCCTGCCTGATCGCCCTTAACTGCTCTCCTACTGGCATGATCGCCCCTAACTGCTCCCCTCCTGATTGCCCCTAACCACCTCTGCCTCACTCTGCACCCAGGCTTCCCTACCTCTGGCCGGCCGCAGGCACCCAGGACCCGGGCTGGCTTTGCCCACCCCGGCTGCAGCCACAGGGGACTGTGGGTGGTTGGCTTCGCCCAGACCGCAGCCACAGGTGCCCAGGAAGCGGGGTGGGCAGCTTGTCCCTCTCCCAGGCTGCAGGTGCAGACAAAGCTGCTGGCACCCAGGACCACAGAGCGGGAGGCTTGTCCCTCTCCCGGGCCGGGCTGCGCCGCAGGTGCAGGCACAGCCACTGGTGCCCAGGACCTCTTGTCCCTCTCCCAGGCCTCAGCCTGGCTGGTCCCCATTCCTCTCTTGCAAGCTCATTTGTGCCTGGCTGGTCCCCATTCCTCTCTCCCCAGTGTTGAGTATCTGAGTAGTCACAGCATGATGGCATGATGACCATTTACATATTAGCTATTTATTACATAGGATGTGCTGAGTTCTTTGAGATAATTTGATCTTTTAAAACTTATGCTTTGATTATAACTATATCGAATAAACTTAAAAATTACTATTATATATATATATATATAATTTTATTGATTTTTTACAGAGAGGAAGGGAGAGAGATAGAGAGTTAGAAACATCGATGAGAGAGAAACATCGACCAGCTGCCTCCTGCACACCCCCTACTGGGGATGTGCCCGCAACCAAGGTACGTGCCCTTGACCAGAATTGAACCTGGGACCTTTCAGTCCGCAGGCCGACGCTCTATCCACTGAGCCAAACCGGTTTCGGCTAAAAATTACTATTATATTGATATTAATCAGCCATCACCCTAGAATGATTTCAGGTTGAAAGAGATCACAGAGGCTGTTATTTTGAAACCAAAACAGATCTGATTACCATGTGCATGCCTTTTGCTGACTACTAAAAAAAATTCATGTCTATTTAAGAATCATTACATTCAAACTTTGGAAAAGAAAATTACAAATGCATATTTGTATTTTCCAACAAAGATCTCCTCTCAGATGTCTTGATTTGTCTCAGAACTAACATCAGAATTATCTCAACTAATTTCTCTCCTCATGACAATAGTCCAGGAGAATCACATAATCTTGTCTTTTCTTCTCTTGTGATAGATTTTAAAATATCTTTTTAGACAGTAACCATGTGAAAACATGGATAACATTTTAAACTTTTTTAGCCCTTAAATTCCTGTTAATGTTAAAAAAGAGGAAGTGCAAGTTAGCCTCATATAACCACTCCATTCCCTTCTAATTCTAAAATTCCGTCATTTTGTGCTTATATGATTTTATTCCCAATGCTACCACATACTGTCCTCCCCATTTTGTGCAATTATAGTGTAACTGTTCTCTGCTCATCCAGACTAGCTATGTTTTATTACATCCTGTGCCCTAACCAGTCATCTTCCAAAATGCCTACCTGCAGCATGCCATCCTTATGCTTGAAGTGCTCCTGACTGCACTGCTGACCTGTTAAGAGTTGAAACTTATGTGTACTGGATTCAGGACTCTGCCACCTGGCCAATGATGAGTCTTTTCATCTTATGATTGACCACTCAGTCACTAAATTCTTTCCAATAAACAATGGGCTTATGAGGCATTGCAGGCTCATGACCTTGGATAGACATTCTCGCTCCCATGCTTTGCTCATTTAGAATGCCCCCCTTTGCTTCTCTCAGATATTTGCATTCCATCTGTCCTGTATGACCCAACTCAGACTGCATCTCCTTCATGCTCTTCTCCATTAACCTTTCTCTAGTGCATCCTCCTTCTCTTTCCCTAATGCCCTCTCCATAGTAGGGCCTTCCTAACACTTAATACCATTCACTTAAAACAAACTTTATTGAAGAATGATTAACAAATATAATTGTATATATTTAAAGTATACAATATGATCATTTGATATACATCTACATTGTAGAATGATTACCAAAATCAAGATAATTAATACCATTCACTTTTTAAAAGCCTTATTATGCAATAGTCACTGTTACTTACTTTTGACTTATTATAATATACGAATTTGTGCACAGGTGGAGTCTGGCCAGCCCAGCCCCAATCGGGGTGGATCAGGGTTGGGCCTGCCGGGGTAAGGGGCTGCAGGAGGTTGGCCGGGGGACCCCACCTCGATTAGTGTGTGTGTGGGATCAGGGGTGAGGCCAGCCGGGGGGAGGGCCCGCAGAAGGTTGGTCGGCCAGCCCAACCCCTGCTCCAGCAGGTTCGCAGGCCTAAGTGGACGTCATAGCAATTGGTCATTCTGTTGTTCTGATCATTAGGGTGTTCTGGTCGCTGGCTTTTTATATATAGACTAGAGGCCCGATGCACAAAGATTCGTGCAAGAATGGGCCTTCCTTCCCCTGGCTGCCAGCACTGCCTTCGCTCCGGCTGGAGCCGCCTTTTCACTCTGGCCTGGAGCCGCCTTTCCGCCTTCCCACGCTGCCTAGAGGCCCAGAGCGGCTGGGGCAGTGTGGAATGCCTGCGTCACCATGGTGACAACGCAAGCATCCTGCCCTGCCCCAGGCCACTCGGCACCTGTGTATACAAATTAACCTGCCATCTTTGTTGGGTTAATTTGCACACTCACTCCTGATTGGCTGGTGGGCATCGCGAAGGTATGGTCAATTTGCATCTTACTCTTTTACTAGTGTAGATATTTGGTCTATTTCCAAAATGATGATGAGAGAGCTTACTATAGTAACTGCATAAAACAGCATTCCAGTTGGAAATGAAAGTGAAAATTAAAATCCATATGTGGGAGAGAATAAATAACATGGGTCAATAAAACTTAAAATCTAGTTATATGTTTCCTGGCAGTCAAACCAAAAAGAATCCATTAGTTACCATGTGGCAGTGACTTACTGTTGTGTATTGTATGTGTGTATTTTTTTTAAGCTTTTCATCTGTATGTATCTTGTCTCATAATTCTAATTTTTGTGATTTCTAGAAATTATTTTAGGAATTACCCTTTGTAGTATGTGTTTAGTTCAGCATGTAAGACTTAAATAAGTGAATTAATTGATGGCTAATGTGATATCAGAATTATAAAATAGAAGCCATTTTATTTATCTAGAAATTCCAAATATGTACATAATAAACATATGGATGGAAATGGGAATGTAAAAAGAAGACATAAAAATCTTGGAAGGAGAAGGGTCTGAAGTTGTGATCACTTTAATTAGAGGAAATTTTAAGAAGCATTCAGAGCCCACTCTTTTTAGGTAAATATCAATATAGATATCTCATATATAGAGCAGCAAACCTTTAGTAATATAAGAAACAAATTCAGTGGAACTAAATGGTATAGACTAATTTATGCCATTAAAACCAGTGGAATAGGTGGTAAAACACCTTGAAATAAAAAATCATGACACAGCCAGGCCAGTTCTGAATTTTCTTCCCCTCCCTACATGGCTGTTTTTTTGGAGAGGATACTGTAGAACAAGCATGTCAAACTCAAAGGCCAACACAGGCCAAATAAACAAGCTTTAGGTTTATGTGGCGGTAAAAAAACAAAAGCTTCAATTTTCACAGAAATGTAGGTTTATTTTGATAGAGACATGCTGAATACAAAGGGCTGAAATAAATGGGTAATCGTTAACATAAAATAATAGAACATTTTAATAAAAATTAATATTTTTTTCTTGAACATTAACTTACCAAACACTAAATAACTGCACAAATTACTAAGTGTGATGCAAATAAACCTATTTTTCTTGTTCTCCAAAAGTGAAATATTTCCTGTTGCGCACACCAAACAAGTCAGTCCAAGACTAATGACGTGGCCATCGGCTGCTAAAATGATGCGCCCGTGTGTAAGGTGCGTTAGGGAAATGAATGCAACACAGTTACAGTAATCAGTCATTAGCGAGCGTTGTACAATATCCTATAACAGGCTATTGTAAAAATCAAGTTATAAAATTTTTATTAAAATGTTTCTTATATACCATTATATTGGTTGGGCTCAAAAATATTCCTTGTGGGCCACATGTGCCCCGCGGGCCGTGAGTTTGACATGCTTGCTGTAGATAATACTGTGCTATTCCTCTCACTGTACATCAGGGTTTAATTTCTTCTACATCCAGAGTTATTATTCTAACCTTGGCATAGGAACCTTTTGTAAAATGCAAGGAACACTCTAGGCTGGTGCTGTCCAAATGCTCTACATCTCTGCTGTCCCATATGGTAGCCCCTACTCTCATGTGCTGGGAACTCTTTGTGGCTGGAGTGACTGAGGAACTGAATTTAAGTTTTATTTTATGTAAATTACTTAAACTTAAATTTCAAGTGGCTAAGTGGCTACAGAATTGGACAGGGCTGCTTTTACCGAGCTGCTTGCCTTTAGACCAGAACTTCCCTTACCTGATTTGGTACCTTTAATAATAGATTCAATTGATTGCTGTTTGTTATCATGTGAAATTTTAAACTACCATGTATTAACAGTGAGGCTTTGGATCTCTTTATTATTTTAAGAAATCTATGCCATCCAAATAAAATTTAGGGAAATTCATTATTTATTGTCATGGTAACATGAGGAGGATCACCCCTGTTTCTGTCATTAGGTTTATGCTTGTACTCAAAGCAAAGCACTAGGAGTCTCTGTAAGGTGTAAGCCCCCCTCCTCCGCCTTCTGGCCCATGGCACTCTAGGTCTCTCTCCCTCTCTGCAGGGCATTCTGAAGCCCTAAGTGGGGCATCTGAGTGAGCGGGCCTCCCAAATTCTTCTCAAGGCAGATTTTTTTTCTGTCCGTCTTGCTTTGCTCACAGTTCTATGAGCAAGTGGGTGGGGTTTGCTTTCTCTGAGCCAGCAGGAGCTTGCTCTAACTCTCCCTTTTAATTTCTCTAATATGAGGATCCCCACACTTGCTCTCTGAAATGCTATTTTGTAAACTGCTATTTCCTCTAACTGTTATGCCCTTTTTCCATCTGCATTGAAGTCTCTTTTCCCAGAGGGCTCTTCTTTCTCAACTTAGTCATGCTCTGTGTGGAGAGCCACATCCACACTCCTGGCCTCTCTGACTCATCGGGGAGGTTTGCCCGCTCCAGGAACCCCACTCACGCTGTGGTGGAACAACAGGGAGGCTCCAGCGAAGCCAGCCCTTCCTGCCTTCTGCCTCTTTTCCTGGCATCTCTCCTTCTTGCCCACAGCTACAGGAGAAGGGGAAAAAGCAAAAAAATGCCCTTACCCCTTTTAAGGTAATGTTTTTAGTAAATAGTTTATAGCAATTCCCATTTTCAGTTTATAAGCTACTTTGGTTATTGCTGCTACCTTTAAATATTCCATGATCTGGCTAGCAGAAAAACCTGCCAAGGCTCCAAATTTCCTTTTCCCTCCACCAGCAAGCCAAGAGAGTCCATTCTGACAGCTACGTTTTCCTTCTAGTTACGGATTAAATTGTTCCCCTTTTTGAAATCTATTATTCATGAATGTGAACAGTCTCAACTATAGCTTCTTCCATCGATGGACGGGGAGGCCCAGTGGGTGAAGTGGTTCATTCACCCCATTGACTGCTCTGGGACAGTACAGAACTGGGTCTTCACACCCTATCTCCCAGGCCAGGACTTTTCTTGGCCCTCCTGGCCCCTCAAAGAAAACCCTCTGCCAAGGATGGCTCACGCCCATGATTTCACAATCCAGATGGGTTCAGACAATAAATTCCTCTGACTTGATTTGCTAAAAGGGTCAAAGTTAAGTAACATCGTGAAATAAAAAAAAAACTGACCCCCAAGTCAGATCAGATCTAAGTTTGGCCAATAACCTGTTCAATTAACCTATTTTTAATCTCACCAAGTACATCCTGAAAGCATAAAAAGTAACTGCAACGGGAATGTCCCTGGAGCTCAGCGAAAGCTGACGCAGGTAGTCACTAAAGAAGCAACTTTCCACATCTAACTCGAGGTTTCTGTGGGAGAAACCCAGAGCTGTGCATTATTTTTGACTTTGTAGTTTTGTTCAGTTGTGCACAAGTGCCATGCTTTTTCCAGTTAAAATACCCTTCGTATATGCATCTATATGAGTGTGTATGCATATATATTTGCATAATGTCTTTAGATGCATGCACATCTACCCACTTTATTGTGTTTAAGAAAATCACTTCAGTTACTTGACTTTAGCTGAGAGGAACATGCCCACTCTGTAGCCCAGCTTTCACCTTTGCCACAAAACCTCAGAAATGACCGCGCTGTGTCAATTATCTGTGCAGTGGGCACCACCCTTCGCTAGACTTTCAACCTGGGAATGGAGAGGGTGACCTGTAGCATGACCATTTCACCCTTTCCAGGAGTGGGGTCTGTCTGTGGCTGTGATCAGGAGCTTCGTTTGCCAGAAGAGTGCAGCTATATGAACGCCCATAAAACTCAAGTTAGCTAAATTCCACCTGAACTCAACAGCAGGGTGGGGGAGGGGAGGTCAAGCCCAGAAAACGGTGTGTGTGCGGCTCGCGGGGAAAGTGAGAAAAGAATGCACAGGCTGCCGGCCAGAAGAGAGCTGTCCGGGCCCTGACAGCGTCCCCTCTGGGGACAGACCTCCCCTTACCTTGACCACGTGGTCGTTGAGATGCTTGGGGTCCCGGTTAACCAGGTCGATCTCCTTGGTATGCACGTCGTACACTTGCCTCTCGTTCATGTCGTCTGCCATGGCCTTGTTGTTGGGCTTGTAGATGTTGCCCTGCTCCCGGGTGGGAACAGTGTAGAGATGTCCCTGCAGAGGGCGGACGGCCGCGGGAGAGAGAGGGGCACCAGCAGTTGGAAGAAATTCTCCAAAAGACAAACAAGCGATCAGAAGTCAGCCTGGCGGCAGAGCAAGCCTCCGGGCTCAAAATCGAACAAACCGCTCCCGCAGCGGCGGCGCACGCAGTCCGCTCCTCGGCGCCGCCAGCTTTTTAAGAGGATCGGGGAGAAGACACCACACCCCTCCTCACCCGGCGGGAGCGCCAGCCTCCCGCGCCCGCCGCCAGGGGTCAGGGCAACCCCCGCCGCGCACCGCCCGGCCCCCGCCCCAGCGCGCCCGGCTCGAGGCACCCCGCCTAGGCCCGCGCGGCGATGGGACCGACCCCGGACTTCTCTACAGCCCCCCTCTTCCATACCCCGGGTGCTTCACCTGTTCAATTTTCTCGTCCCCGCCCCCTCCTGCCTATTCCCCCCCTCTCCACAATTCCAGTTTCACCCTTGAGATTCAACTTGAACCCCCGGACTCATGGAATGTTCCCATTTCGTTGCTTCCCGGGCACCTGCCCGCGTCCTCCACCCTCCTTCTGCCCTTTGCTCTCCCTCCTCCCCCTCCCCCCGCCCCCCAACTCCGAGCGCTCCAACCTCAGGGCGGGGCCGTGTCAGACCCCTAACCTCCCGGAGATCTCTCACCTGCACCGCGACTCCGACCCACCCTCGGCGCAACGGCGTCTGCGTTTGGGGAAACGAAGTCTCCACACACCCAGGCTGGAGGGTGGTGGAAGGGGTGGTGGTGGCTGCGGGGAGGGAGGTGCGTCCCGCTTCCAGCACCCCAGCCCGGCGCCGAGGTGCAGGAAGAGCCCTTGAGGCGGCCTGAGAGCTTTGCAAAGTGCAAACACGGCGCGCGCCGCCGGGAGGGCCAGGCGCCCGGCGGGGAGTCGCCGGGACGGTCCCCCCCGGACGGGACGGCGGGTGACGAGCTCTCACCCTGCGCCCCAGCTCCCGCCTCCCAGCCGGCCAGGGCCCGCCGCGGGGGGTCCCGCCTTCAGGTAGCACCTGGACCCGCGGAGAAACTCGTCCTCCGACCCAACCTCAAACCCCGACCACCTTCTCTGCACCCCTCCAGCTCAGGGCCCCCGGGTCCTCCCCAGGAGGAAAACATGAACTATTCCTGCCTCCCCTTCACCTCCCCGCCCAGGCCCCTGCCTCAGCCGCTCGGCGCGAGGGCTCTCCAAAGTGGAGAGAGGGCTGGGGCGTTTGGAGAGGCAGATAGCAGGAGCAGGCACTCCCCGCGCCCCCGCAAGCCTACCTCGGAGTCCACGTATTTGCCCCCAGACATGCTGGCCCGTGGCTGGATGAAGGCTCTTGAGATTTCCCCGGGCTGTGATTTAAGGGAACAGAGGAAGAGAGATCTTGTATTGTATGGGGGGCGGGAGGGATGGAGCTGCCGGAGACGGGGGGGGGGGGGGGGGGTGGCTGGGAGGGAGCCTCCTGGCCGCCCGCCCAGGGTTTGTTCTGCTCAGGGTTGGTCAGGACCTGCGCTGCGCCGGGTCTAGGCACATCCCCAAAGTTCCCGTGCGGAGGGCGGGGAGCGCCCTCGGGGAGCAGAGAGCTGGGAGGAAGCGCTTCACCCACGCTGGGCGGCCGGCCGGGGCAGATATTTTAAACCCGGGGCAACATCTCCCCAGCGGGGAGCCACTGAGAGGCGTCCCGAGCAGAGCGAGTGTTTTCTCGGTGCATCATCCCAGCAGGGGTGGGGATGGAGAGTTCCCACACGCCTGCAAGATAGATGCCCAGTAAGGGAGCCAGAGCTTTAGAAAGAATTCTGCCCTTTATAAGCCATTTCTTCTCACCGTCCATGTTCCTTCGTTGCCTAAGACACTACCATCTCCTTGTTTCTCACAGAGGAAGGGATAAAAAATAAATAAAAAATGGCTGGGAGCCTTTAGGTGCAGTTCACATCTAAACACAGGCAGGAATCTGCGGGCGCATGTGTGGTGTGCTTTAGTGTCTGATCTACATCTACCAGCAGTTGCTGTGGATGGGAACTTGGGAGAAACAGGCATGCAGAATAATTGACTGTTTCCCAATCGCTTCTAGAATGGCTCCCAAATAATGTGAAATATTAACCTTTTCTATAAACTTATTACAAGTCTTTTCTGTAACAAAGGGAATTTATGCCAACAGGTTATGCCATAGTTATACAATATTTGAAATTGTTAGTAAAATATGCTATCTGTTCCTGAATTGGGGGCTTCTCTCTTTACCTTATTATAAATCAGCAGAAGATGGATTAAACAAGGATCAGTCATTTTTACTTTAGGAAATTTACTATCCAAGAATGGAAAGGATTTTTTTAAAACCTAAGTTTCCACATGCAATCAAAAGTCAAATTATGACTTGGAATAAAAAAGTTGGAAATACACCCGAAAGGGCACATGTTACGTTAAAAGAACTGACAGTCTAGAAAAGGAACTATGGGGAGAGCACAAAAAGAGGAGGAAAAGGGGAATAGAGGATGGAACTTTTAGAGCTGATTACCTAGTTGATTATCTGTAAAGCAGAACTACAAACGACAGCCTATTGTTGATAGCAAAAGGCAATACAACTTTTATTTATTTATTTTAAAATATATTTTATTGATTTTTTTTACAGAGAGGGATAGAGAGTTAGAAACATCGATGAGTTAGAAACATCGATCAGCTGCCTATTGCACACCCCTTACTGGGGATGTGCCCGAAACCAAGGTACATGCCCTTGACTGGAATCAAACCTGGGACCCTTCAGTTCGAAGTTCTATCCACTGAGCCAAACCAGTTAGGGCGGCAATACAACTTTTAAAAACAAGACAGTTTTAACTATGTGGCAGGGAAAATGTCATAAATATTGGCATGACTTTAAATTATGCTGGCTAATCATCATTAGAATACTAAAGCTCTTCCAAAAGTTGTTAATTTTATTTTTTAAATATATTTTATTGATTTTTTACAGAGAGGAAGGGAGAGGGATAGAGAGTTAGAAAGATGGATGATCGATCAGCTGCCTCCTGCACACCCCCTCCTACTGGGAATATGCCTGCAACCAAGGTACATGCCCTTGACCGGAATCAAACCTGGGACCCTTCAGTCCATAGGCCGATGCTCTTTCCATTGAGCCAAACCAGCTAGGGCAAAAAAGTTTTTTGTTTTTTTAAAAAATGTTATTTCTACCAAATTTCATTTCTAAATTCTTTGAACAAATTGTGTGTTAACAAACATGCTATGCTAGAAAAGGGTCTTGTCAGGTTCAGTGTTGTGTAGCGCCAGTCTGTTCATCTATGTCTTCCTTCATAAATGTTAGCTGCAAAGCAGTTGGGATTAACTCCTATGGAAAAATGTGGAAACCGGTTCCCATCTATTGTTATTCAGTCTTCAGCTGTGATGAGTAATCTTGACTGTGAAAAACGTCAACAGGAACAGGGAGAGAGCATGTCCTGCATTCCAGCAGGAGATAGACTTTCTGGGGAGGCCTGTGGGTGAATGCTTAACTAGCACTGAAAGAAGGGGAAGCCGCCCGGCTGGGGAAGTCTACATCTAAGGGGAGTCAGCAGCCGCACACAGAATCATAATGATCAGTGAAGCGTTGTCAATGCCAAAATGAATTCCTAATGAGAGGAAAAACCACAAATCTTCATTAACCTGCCTCAACAAGAAGCTGGCACAAAAGAGAAACAGATCTTTTTGTGATTATAAAGTTGAGTTCGAGAATTGACTCCAACTTTATGAGAAATAAAAAAAACAGATGAAGAAGAACATTGTTAGCATAGTACTAGAATTGAAATGAATAGATGATGTAAAAACAAAACATAATGTTTTTTCTTTGATTCCCAGATAGATAATGTTAGGCTTGGAGGCAAGTTAATAACTTTCTCCAAATCATTTACTAAGACATGGGTAAATGGCAATCATTTGCCCTCTATTGTTTTTAAAGAAGCAGTCTCAAAAGTCAGCCCACATATTATATGTTACTAAAAATATACAGCTGGAGGGACACAGATTGTGCAAACCAGCCATCTTAGAGACGAGAAAACCGAAGTTTAAATACATGACTATTATTTATTCTTAAGGAGTTTTGTGGGGTGTGGACAAAAAAAGGGGCCCCACACGCTAACCTGACACGTTCAGGGAAATCTTGCAAACTCAAAGGCCTAAAGTAACCACAAAAGATGGTCTGAAATTAAAACTTTAACTAAAAGCAGTTTATAGTGGGTATCATGTCCTAGGCTAGTATCTTCCCTGACAAAGGTCAATCTTTACCTTATCAGAGCCTATTGTCTTTTTTTTTTAAAAATATATATATATATATTTTTATTGATTTCAGAGAGGAAGGAAGAGGGGAGAGAGAGAAAGAAACATCAATGATCAGAGAAAAGTCATTGATCAGCTGCCTCCTGCACCCCCCCTACTGGGGATCGAGCCCACAACCCGGGCATGTGCCCTTGACCAGAATCGAACCCAGGACCCTTCAGTCCACAGACCGATGCTCTAACCACTAAGCCAAACCAGCTAGGGTGCCTATTGTCTTTTTACATCTAAGATAACACATCTGTGAAATGTCAGAGTAACTTGAAATTTCCCTTTTTCTGGACTCAGGGCACAACCAAATGTGCCTGGGCGCCTGGGAAGGAGATCATAAATGCCTTCATTGTCATTGTTATCATGCTAATTGTTGACTGTTACCTATTCTGCACCCACCTACCTAAAAGAAGTTTGTGTCTATCATTTTACGTCTTACCCAATCCCAAAAGTCCCTCCTTTGCTTTCTCCTGCCTCCCTAATCTATCTATCACCAATGGATTTCATGTAACCCACCTATGTCTCCTTCTTTGATTGTAATGTATAAAACAAGGTGAAGAACTGCCATTCTCCGGAGCATTATCCCAATCTGGTGAGATTCTGCTTCCTGGCAATTGTTGACAGTTTGGCTCAAATTAACTCACAAAAATTCTTTACAGGTTTGAACATTTTTATGATAACTGGGGATAATGGAACATTTTAAAGCTGATAAATACTAGCACCTGTTAACAACTTACAGGACATGGGATTCCTATGTAGTCTAGTGAGATGGTGAAGTTAGTTGCCTTTTGTGTTCCCACTTTCTCAAGGCACATGGCACAGCTTCCTTTTCCAGTTCCTACCCTCTAGGTCCTCTTCACACTTTTAGGTGGCTCCATCTAATTCCCACTTTAGGATTAGGAACCTAAGGTTTGGTCACTTAAATGGTGTTGAGGTTTTAAGAAGTAGGTATTCTTCCAACACTTCCCAGCACTCAGAAGTCTGAGGCTGCCCAAATGTGCCTTTGTTAATGAGTTCAGAAAAGAGAGTAGTTTGGATTATCAATAGGGTTATTACTATGTATAATATACTAGTAAAAAGTTAATGACCAGTCTGTCAGAGACACCCACAGTCATTCCAGACTTGGGCCCCAGCTCTGGAGCTGAGCCTTAGAATCTTGCTGGCTAGTGGCTGGCTCATTGGGAGGATGGCGCCCTTGGGGCAGGGTGAGAGGGGAGGAGGCAGAGAGTACTTCAGAGAGTGACTATTTGCATGAAAGTCAATATTTTTACAATCTTTGTGTTCAGCTGAATATTTACCCTAATTACCACCATCATTACCTCACATACCTTCCTTTAGTCATCCCCATTCACTTCCATTCCATCCTCCTTCCCATGCTTACCATACTTCTTCTGTATTTTCCACTTGATACATGAAAAGATACTGCTTTCTAGATTAAGACTTGCTTGATCACCTGATCCCTTCCTATTCCATCCTGGCTTGAATGCCCCACTGGAATCTTCCTTGGTTTGAGCCTTTCCATTTGAGTATTTGAAATGATTTTTTAAATTGTTTTCCTAAATAAATAAACAACTATTTCGATATTTTAAAAATCTTTCTGATCAAGGTGGCTAAGAAAGTAGTCTTTTCATACTATTTTTTTTTAATTTTTAGAAGATATTTTATTGATTTTTTACAGAGGGGAAGGGAGAGGAATAGTGAGCTAGAAACATCGATGAGAGAAAACATTGATCAGCTGCCTCCTGCACACACTCTAATGGGGATGTGCCAGCAACCAAGGTACATGCCCTTGACCGGAATCGAACCTGGGACCCTTCGGTCCACAGGCTGATGCTCTATCCACTGAGCCAAACCAGTTAGGGCCATACTAGTTTTTTAAAAAGTTAGCTCTACTTTATAAATTTGTAAAGTGAAAAATGTAATTTACATCTACCCCACAGAGATGCTTTAAAGCACTAAAGATACTGCCTAGCCCATAACAGACAAGAATTAAGGGTACAAATTTCAGTTCACAGATTCAATATTAGAATATATATATTTTATTTTAAAGTATTTTATTATAATATAGTTCACCATCTAAGAGAGCAAATAGTATAAAGAACACCTGACATCAAGGCTGATCAAATAATAAATTTGCTTTATTTGTTTCAGATTTTTTAAATGTGGAAAACATCATGGATACTATTGTTCCTTGTGGGATGCAACTTTCTCTTTTTCTGTAACTGAATTTAATTTCTTTTACAACCTTGCATTCCTTCAGGTGGCAGAACCTTCTTCTCAGGCATTTCTTTATTTCTTCCATTTTGTTGAGGTTGCATCTGTACATTCCAGAGACTCTGAATTGCCAAGGAATCTCAGGGTGGGTCTGTGCAAGAGAGGGTCTTTTTTTATTGTATATCTTGGATCTGTTGATCTATACTAATAAAAGCCTATGTGGTCACCACACCCTCATGCCGTGATGCCCTCACACCATAACAATCCATCACCAGGAGGTTACGTGTGCAGTGGGCGCGTGTGGGTAGGCGGAGACCTGATGCTGCATGTGGGGCGTGTGGCGGTCCCGTGGCTCCACCTGGTGCGGAGGCGAGTCCCGGTGGGAAGCTCCGCACAGAGCCACGGGGGCAGGTCCTGGCGGGAGGCTCTATGTGGAGCCATGGGGGCAGGTCCTGGCAGCTCCACACGGTGACGACGCTGAGGACAGAACCCCCGGCTCCAGCCTACCTCTTTGGGGCAATCCACCGAGGATCCCCAGATGGGTGGGCCAGGCCTACCTCTTTGGGGAGATCGATCGTGGGGCTCCTGCACTGTGTGAGGGCACAGGCCAGGCTGGGGAATCCCCTGTCCCCCAAGCGCATGAATTTTGTGCACCGGGCCTATAGTAGGTACATAATTCGGTCCTTGGTCATTGGTTCATTCATGACATTGCTACAATGTCCTTCATGCTTATTTCACAGGACCCTAGAGTTGGAGAAACTTTTGCTAACTTCTGTCTTTCCCTTGGACTCTATGCAAGTCTGAGGAATCTGAGTGGGTAGGCGGAGCACAGCATCATGGAGCCTCCCATATGAATGTGGTGTAGAGAGCAAAACAAACACCGGGCCATGGTGCAGAGAAACTCCAGGAGGTAGCTACCTCCATGGGCCCTGCCCAGGAGGAAGAGGCACAAATATCTCTGTTCTTGGATCCTTCTAACTTATCTCAGCCTGTGCTAGGGACACAGGTGTGTCAAAAATTATTTTGCTTATTTTCCCAATTTCTTCTCCCTTGAGCAGGACCAGTCAGAAATTAAACATACCATAT
Organism: Eptesicus fuscus; assembly: GCF_027574615.1. Taxonomy (NCBI): domain Eukaryota; kingdom Metazoa; phylum Chordata; class Mammalia; order Chiroptera; family Vespertilionidae; genus Eptesicus; species Eptesicus fuscus. The sequence continues at coordinate 73,045,182 of NC_072486.1, forward strand.
TTTCCAGCGTATAAGATGACTTTTTAACCCAGGAAAATCTTCTATACGCCCAGTCGTCTTATACGCCAGAAAATATGGTACACTAATTGAAATAAATAATAATTTACAGGGATTCAATAGTAGAGAGAATTCTGAGAATCAAATCAATGATTTGAACTATGAGAAAGCAAAAAACACCCAATCAGAAGAGCAAAAAGAAAAAAGAATCCAAAAATATGAATACAGTATAAGGAGCCTCTGGGACAACTTCAAGTGTACCAACATCCAAATGATAGGGGTGCCAGAAGGAGAAGAGAGTGTGCAAGATATTGAAAACCTATTTGAAGAAATAATGACAGAAAAATTCCCCTACCTGGTGAAAGAAATAGACTTACAAGTCCTGGAAGTGCAGAGAACCCCAAACAAAAGGAATCCAAATAGGACCACACCAAGACACATCATAATTGAAATGCCAAGGGCTAAAGACAAAGAGAGAATCTTAAAAGCAGCAAGAGAAAAGCAGTTAGTTACCTACAAGGGAGCGCCCATACAACTTTCAGCTGATTTCTCAACAGAAACTCTGCAGGCCAGAAGGGAGTGGCAAGAAATATTCAAAGTGATGAATAGGAAGGACCTACAACCAAGATTACTCTACCCAGCAAAGATATCACTTAAAATTGAAGGTCAGATAAAGAGCTTCACAGACTATAAAAAACTAAAGAAGTTCATCACCACCAAACCAGTATTATATGAAATGTTGAAGGTTATTCTTTAAGAAGAGGAAGAAGAAGAAGAAGAAGAAGAAGAAGAAGAAGAAGAAGAAGAAGAAGAAGAAGAAATATGAATAATAAAATGGCAATAAGTACACATCTATCAACAATTGAATCTAAAAATCAAAATAAACGAATAAGAAATCTAATGAACAGAATAAACTGGTGTATAAAATAGAATCAGAGGCATGGGAATGTAACAGACTGATGATTCTCAGAGGGAAAGGGGTGAAGGGGTGGGAAGAGATTAAACAAAGATCTTATATGCATACTAGTGACCCGGTGCACAAAATTCATGCACATTAAAAGGGGATTAATTAGAGGAAATAATTTAATATTGCTATTTGCCCTTTCTCTATAATAGAACTGTCAGAGATGAAAGGAAATTAGTAAAATGTATATGAAAACCTTCCTCTTATCAGAGTCTGGGGCACAACACAGGACCCAGAGTCAAGTCCCCGCCCACCCACATACACCTCAAAATTGTGTGAGATCCAGACCCAGCCAGCCCCCCACCCCCCCCATTGGGCTAGATCCAGACCCGGCCAGTCCCACCCTTGTTAAGCCCTGTTGGGCAAGGGACAAAGCTTCAGGTCCCCTGGCCCAGCGCCAGGACGGAGGGCATGGCCTGAGGTCCCCCAGGCCAGACTGAGGTGGGGGGCATGCCTTGAGGTCCTCCATCAAGCCCTGCCAGGTGGGAGGGGGGCGCAGCCTCAGGTCCCCCATCAAGCCCCACTGGGCTGGGGCATGGCCTGAGTTCTCCAGACCCAGCACTGTGGGAGCACCTTGAGGTCCCCCATCAAGCCCCACTGGGTGGGGGGCATGGCTTGAGGTCCTCTGTCAAGCCCAGCCAGGCAAGGGGGCGCAGCCTCAGGTCCCCTGGCCCAATGCTGGGCGGGGGGTGTGGCCTGAGGTCCCCTGCCAAGACTGGCTGGGCAGGGGGTGTGGTCTGAAGTGCCCCGGTCTGGTGCCGGGGTGGGGAGCATGGCCTGAAGTCCCCTGTCAATCCCCACCTGGTGGGGGCTTAGCCTGAGGTCCCCCGACCTGGTGCTGGGGCGGGGGGAGCACCCTGAGGTCTCCTAGCCCAGCACCAGGATGGGAAGTGCACCTTGAGGTCCCCTGTCAAGCCCTGTCAGGCGGGGGGCATGGCCTCAGGTCCCCTGGCCTGACACTGGGGCAGGGGGTAGGCCTGAGGTCCCCCAACCTGATGCCAGGGTGGGGGGCGCAGCCTGTGGTCCCCTGTCAAGCCCTGCCAGGTGGGGGTGCGACCTGAGGTTCCCTGTCAAGCCCCACGGGGGTGGGGGAGGGCGTAGCCTCAGGTCCCTGTTGATTGCTCGTTAAGTCTCCTTATGGTAACTTGGCCTCAGCTGTGGGTGTAGTCATCTTTGTGACAGAGTGATGGTCAATTAGCATATTCCCTCTTTATTAGATAGGATATACATTAACTATGGACACAGACAATAGGGTTTCGAATGCCTGGGGTGGGGTGGGAACTGGCTGGAGGGGGATAATAGGGTGAAAAATTAGGGATATCTCTAATACTCTCAACAATAAATATTTTAAAAATAAAATAAACAACAACAACAAAAAACTAAATTGGGGAACATTCACATGGAATTACCAACTGCATTCCAGCTGAGGAGACCTATATCAAGGAAGCACAGAAAACACCTGGAGACTGGTAGGAAGGCTGAGGTCACGAGAGGGGCTGACGCAGCTTCCACAGGGAGCAGGCTGAGCGTGAGGAGGGATCTCTCGGCTATGGGAGGGTCTTTTTCCTGAGAAGATTGTGGCCTGGAACCCAGGCTGGGCTCCACATCCTAGACTCTAGGATGTGCACATTAAAAGGGGATTAATTAGAGGAAATAATTTAGTATTGCTATTTGCCCTTTCTCTATAATAGAAGTGTCAGAGATGAAAGAAAATTAGTCTAGGTCTTCAAGGACCCAGAGCAACACAGCTGAGAAAAGGGGCCCATGTAACATCCAGCCATGAAAAACAGCAGGGCTTCTGGCCTCTGAGGAGACCGGAGATTGTCAGAGATAACGACACAGTGTTTTTGTTGTTGTTTGTTTTTACATCCAGAGCACAGGATTTTCATTTGCAGCTACTCACCCAAGGCTCCAGTGGAGGGAGCGCGGTATGGACTGAAGATGCCTGAGGAGAAGCTGGGGTAGGAAGCATTTGGGGGAGACATGGAAAAGAGGTGGCCAGGAGAACTGCATTTACTCGCACCCTGCAAACCAAATGGCCAGTTTTCCTGAGGCACTGGCCTTTCCCAGAAGCCATATCTCAGGAAAAGGAAAAAAATCCACCCTAGGTGATTTAGCCTGCCCCACTCTCAGGAGCCCTGCCTGCCACACTGGGCATCATGACCGTTAAAAAGGAGACAGCAGCAGAGGCCAAGCCTACAGGTTTGAACAGTTTCAGGCAGTGTCAGTGACTGGATTGGGAGTGGGGCTGTCCACCCCACTATCCCGGGAACTTGACTGGAGAGCTGATAGAATCTCCCAGTATCCAGCTGATCCCACTGGACTGCATACCGGGATCTCAGCCAAGCCGAGGACAGGGATATTCTGGAACACTCTCAGAGGAGTAGCTCTGGCATGGGGAAACACACCCAACCACTTTCCCTGAAATCTGAACATCAGCTTCCCCTCAGAGGAGACCCAGGGGGCTATGCTCCCAATTCCACCTAAATCCCTTTCAGAAACAGCCTTTTGAGTGATTAAGATTGACAGCCAGCAGGCAGGCAAAGACAGGTGGAGGTGAAGCACGGGGAACCTGGGGAAGTTTGCTCACCCACCCCTGGGCCCCGTGCTGCTAACAAATCTGCCTTTACAGGTTGGCCCCTCCCACACATGGCCAAGTCCTGTGGAGCAGACACAAATTGTGGATCACACGAAGCTTCAAACTAGTTGCTGAAAGCCAAAGGAGGAGAGTTTCCAACAGTGGTTACTACTAAGTACCTCCCGGGAAGCCAAGAATTGGCAGGCAAAATGTCAGCCACAGTCATCAGAAGAACAGGATCCAAAGGGAGCTCCCAGGAGGCAGTAAACTTTGCTGAGATGAATAGCATTTCACTTTTCTTTTCCTCCCTTTTTTTGTCATCTTATTTATCTTTCTGCTTTATTGATTTGTTGTTATTTTAGTCTCAATTTTTTCTTTCATATATCTAATGTTTCTCTTCCCTTTTCTTACTCATTTAAAAAATTTTTTTCTCTCTCTTTTTTGTTTTCCTTTTCTTATTTTTGGTCTATCTACTTTTTTACTGTATTTTCCTTTTCAATTTTTTTCTTACTCTTTTCTTTTATACCATTTTCTTCTCTTATTCTTTATTCTAATTTTCCTTATTTCATCTCTGCTCTTTCATATTCCATTTTCATGCTATTTTGTTTCTCCTTGTATTTTTTTCTTTATTTTTTTTCTATCATTCTTGCTCTCTTTTCTTCTTCCTAATTCTCTCTTCTTTTGTGATTGCTTTTATTGTTGTTCTTGTAGTGGCCTTGTGTATATTTTTGTTCTGTTTCTTGTTTGGTTCTGTTGTGTTTTGATCTGTTCAGTCCGCACCTCCACAACAACTAGCACAATATGGTCAGGGGTGAGCCTCATAATCAGCCAGACTGAAAGGAGATTCCATCCATGAATGGAACAACAACATTCAAGACCAAATTACAACAGGAGAGCCCAAATAACTCACACAAGGGACATTCCTAGAGCACCCAACTAAAGAGATCTAATAGATTGCACCACTGGTCTCACAAAAACACTTACTAGATAATGCCCTCCATGAAGATTGGGAGGAAAAACAGTTTGATATAAAACATAGAAATAAATATAAGGGAACATCAAAATTGGGGAGACAATGACACAATCCCAGAATGAAAGCAAAGGAGGAAACACCAGAAAAGGAACTATATGAAATAGAGACAAGCAATTTGTCAGATAAAAAATTCAAAGTAGCCTTAGCAGGTTTGACTCAGTGAATAGAACACTGACCCAAGAACTGAAGGTCCTTGGTTTGATTCTGGTAAAGGGCAAGCATCTTGGTTGCAGGCTCGAACCTTGGCGCTGGTCAGGGGGCATGCAGGAGGCAACCAATTGATGTATCTCTCTCACATCTATATTACTCTCTTTTTCTCCCCTCCCTTAAACTCTCTCTAAAAATATTTGGGAAAATGTCATTGGGTGAAGATTAACAAACAAACAAAAAAGATTTCAAGGTAATGGTTATAAGGGTGCTTAAACAACTTAGTGATAACTACAAGAAACTTTATGAAACTAAATGGAACTTAATGAGAACTACACCAGAATGAAAAAAGTGGTAGAAACCATGAACAGGAAGCAATAAAAAATGAAGAATGACAGAGCTGAAATAAAGAATATCCTGGAAGGACCCAACAGTAGCGTAGAAGAAGTGAAGGACCGAATCAACCAATTAGAAGACAGGGTAGAAAAAGACAGCCATTTAGAGCAGCAACTGGAAAAAAAAATTAAAAAGCAAGAGGAGAGTAAGCAAGCTGTGGGACATGAAACATAACAATAGCCACATAACAGGGGGATTAGAAGGAGAAGAATATGAGCAAGAAATAGAGAATCTATTTGAAGAAATAATGACAGAAAATTTCCTTAACCTGGTGAAGGAAAAAGTCACTCAAGTTTGGGAAACACAGAGAGTTCCAATCAAGATGAACCCAAAAAGACCCATACCTAGACACATCAAATTAAAATGGCAAATGTTAAAGACAAAAAAAGAATTTTTCTTGTTGGTTTGTTTATCCTCATCTGAGGATATTTTTCCATTGATTTTTTAGGGGGAGTGGGAGAGGGAAAGACAGAGAGAAACATCAATGTGAGAGAAACACATCAACTGGTTACCTCCTGCACAGTGGCATAAAATTAAAAATCAACTACAGTAAAAAACACTCAAAAACATTCAAACAAATAGAGGCTAAATAACATGTTATTAAATAATGAATGGGTTACTAAAGAGATCAAGGAAGAAATAAAAAACTTCCTGGAATCAAATGAAAATGAACACAAAACAACCCCAAATCTATGGGACACATCAAAGCATTCCTAAGAGAGAAGTTCATAGCACTACAGGCCTACCTCAAGAAACAAGGCAAATTTCTAATAAACTATCGCACCCTACAACTTAAAGAATTAGGAAGATATCAACAAGAAAGAAGTCCAGAGTAAGTAGGAGGAAGGAAATAATAAAGATCAGAGCAGAAATAGATGACATAGAGAAAAAAAAATCTATGAAACCAAAAGTTGGTTCTTTGAAAGATAAACAAGATTGATGAAACTTTAGCCAGAATCATGAGGAAACAAAGAGAGAGGACCCCAAAAAAGTAAAATCAGAAATGAAAAAAATTGAACAACAACTGACACCACAGAAATACAAAGGATTATAAGAAAATACTATGAAAAACGTTATGCCAATAAGCTGGATAATCTGTACAAACTGGAATAATTCCTAGAAAAATACAATTTTCCAAAATTGAATCAGGAAAATAACAACAAATAAAATTGAAGCAATAATAAAAAAATTCCTAGCAAACAAAACCCTGATCTAGAGAGCTTCACAGAGTTTTACCAAATATTCAAAGAAGAACTAACACCTATCCTTTTCAAACTATTCCAAAAAATTCAAGAAAAGGGAACACTTCCAAAGTCTTTTCACAAAGCCATCATTATCCTAATTCCAAAAGCAGATAAAGATACTACAAAGAAATAGAATTTCAGGCCAATATTCCTGATGAACATAGATGCTAAAATCCTCAACAAAATATTAGCAAATAGAATGAAACAATATAAAAAGATCACACACCATGATTACATGGGATTTATTCCAGGGATGCAAGGCTGGTACAATATTAGCAAATTAATAAATGTGATACAAATTGAAAGACAAAAATCATATGACCATATCAATAGATGCAGAAAAAACAGACAAATTCCAACACCCATTTTTTATTTAAACACTCAACAAAGTGGGAATAGAGTTATCTTACCTCAGCATAATAAAAGCCATATATGACAAACTTACAGCCAACATCATACTCAATGGGCAAAAACTAAAACCAATCCCCCTAAAAACAGGAACAAGACAGGGTTGGCTGCTTTCACCATTTTTATTCAATACTAGGGGCCCAGTGCACGAAATTCGTGCACAGGGCTGGGGGGTCCCCTCAGCCGGACCTACGCCCTCTCCAATCTGGGAGCCCTCAGGGGATATTCTACTGAAGGCTTAGGCCTGCTCCCCATGGTTCTCTACTCTCTGCGGACCTGCCTGCTTGACGCCACCACAGGCCCTGGTATCTGTTCTCTGTGGGGGCCTGCTTGCCCTTAGCCGTCGGAGCCAGGGGCAAGCAGGGCCCTTGTGTCTGCTCTCTGTGGGGGCCCTGCAGGGGATGTTCGCTCGCTGCAGGGGATGTTCCTGCCCTGCCCTGGCTGCTCCACCCCTGCGTGCATAGGCCTTGAGTGGCCAGGGGTCGTCCTGGGACCCCAGCTGCTCTGGGCCTATGCATGGGCCTACAGGCTCAGAGCAGCCTGGCTCCCAAGGATGCCTGTCCCCGGGCTGCCCCACCCCTAGCTGCTCTGCTCCTGCATATGCAAATTAACCCACCATATTTGTTGGGTTAATTTGCATACTCACTCCTGATTGGCTAATGGGCATTGCAGAGGTACAGTCAATTTGCATATTTCTCTTGTATTAGTGTAGATAATACTGGAAGTCTTAACTACAATGATCATAAAATAAAAGGCATCCAAATTGGGAAGACAGATATAAAACTGTCATTATTCACAGTTAACATGAGATTGTACATAGAAAACCCTGAAGACTGCACCAAAAAACTACTAGATTTAATAAGTAAATTTGGCAATGTAGCAGGATACAAAATTAACACCCAAAAATCAATGACATTTTTATACCCCAATAATGAACTCTCAGAAAAAGAAACTAAAAAATCTATCCCATTTACCATTGCAACAAAAAAATTAAGATACTTAGGAATAAACTTAATCAAAGAGGTAAAAGACCTATAATCATAAAAGTATAGAACCTTGAAAAAGAGATAGAAGAAGATGTAAACCCATGGATGTATATACCATGTTCATGTATTGGTAGAATTAGCATCATTAAAATATCCACACTCCCCAAAGCAATCTACAGATTCAGTGCAATCTCTATTAAAATACCTGTGGCATCTTTTACAGATTTAAAACAAACACTCCAAAAATTTATATGGAATCACAAAGACCCCAAATAGCCTCAGCAATCTTAAGAAAGAAGAACAAAGTTGGAGGGATCACAATATCAGATATCAAGCTATACTGCAAAGCCACTATAATAAAAACAGCCTGGTACTGGCAGAAGAACAGGCACTCAGATCAATGGATCAGGACAGAGAACACAGAAGTCAACCCAAGTCATTATGCTGAACATAATTTTTGACAAAGGAGGCAAGAGCATACAATGGAATAAAGACAGTCTCTTTAATAAATAGTTTTGAGATAATTAGACAGGTACATGCAAAAGAACTAGACCACCAACTTACACCATAAACAAGAATAAACTAAAAATGGATAAAATACTTAAATAAGTTGTGAATCCATAAAAATCCTAGAAGAAAACATAGACAGCAAAATATCAGACATCTTATGTTGGAGAATTCTTACTGATACCATGCCTCGTGCAAGAGAAACAAAGGAAAATAAACAAATGGGACTACATAAAAATAAAAAGCTTCTGTACAGCAAAAGAAACCAGCATCAAAATGAAAAGAGAACCCACTGTATGGGAGAACATATTTGCCAATGATATATCTGATAAGGGGTTAACTTCCAAAATATGTAAAGTACTCATACAATTCAACAAATGGAAGGCAAACAATCCAATTAAAAAATGGGCAGAGGACCTAAATAGACACTTCTCCAATGATGACATACAAATGGCCAAGAGACATATGAAAAAATGCTCAACGTCACTAATTATCTGAGAGATGAAAATTAAAATGACAATGAAGTACTACCTCACACCTGCCAGAATGGCTACCATCAATAAATCAACATACAACAACTACTGGCGAGGATGTGGTGAAAAGGAACCCTAGTACACTGCTGGTGGGAAAGCAGACTAGTACAACCACTATGGAAAACAATGTGGAGTCTTCTCAAAAATTAAACATGGAACTGCCATTTGACCCAATGATCTCACATAGGAATATATCAAAAGAAGCCAGAAACACCAATCAGAAAGAAAATATGCACCCCTACTTCATATGGAAGTAGCAGCCTTATTTATAGTAGCTAAGACATGGAAACAGCCCAAGTGCCCTTCAGTAGATGAGTGCATAAAAAAGCTGTGGTACATCTACCACATGGAATGTACCATTGTGTAAATGTATGCAGCTGTAAAAAAGAAGGGTCTCTTACCCTTTGAGACAACATGGAGGGACCTGGAGAGTATTATACTAAGTGTATAAGCCAGTCAGAGAAAAACGAATATCACATGATCTCACTTATGTGTGGAATCTAATGAACAAAATGAACTGACAAACAAAATAGATCCAGAGACATGGAAGCATGCAATAGGAGGATGAGTCTCAGAGGGAAGGGGGCAAGGGGCAATTGGGAAGAGCTTAACCAAAGAACTGATATGCATATATGCATTACCAATGGACACAGACAATAGTGTGCTGAAGGCCTGGGAAGGGGGTTGGAGTAGAGAGGATGGGATTAACGAGGGGAAAAGGGGACATCTGTAATCCTTTCAACAATAAAGATAAATTTTCAAAGAGTACAATTCTTTTCAGGGTCCTAATTATAATTGGTAAAGGTACTGTAAGTAATAAATTAGTGTAGATAAATCTTTACAGCTAATTAAAAGTGAAAGATGATGTGACAAACACATTTTGCCATCATATATCCAACACATTTTAAAACTGAATTTTAATGCATATCAATCAATTATTGCTACAGTAATTCAGCACAATAAATTACTACAAAACTCAGTAGCTCTAATGAGCAACCATTTATTCTCACAGATCTATGAATTGGGTGGGCTGGGGTGTGGCTGATCTGGACTGGCTGGGCAGCTCTGATTCTCACTGCAGGTCTGGGCTGATTCTGCTCCATTTGTCTCCTATCTTGTTTGAACCAGCAAGCTAGTCGGGGCAGGTTCTTCTCATGATCCAAGAAGTAGCAGGTACACAAGAGGACAAAGAAAAATAAGTCAGGCTCCTAGAAGCCTAGATTTGGAAATGGCACACCACTAATTCTTCTCCTTTCTGTTGGCCAAGGCAAGTCACGTGACCCAGCAAAAGTCAAGGATTGGGAAGTGAATTCAATGATGAGACCCTGGCAAGGGTGTGAAGAGCCCAAATCTACATAAAGTGTGTTGGTCTTCAGGGGCTCGTGTTTGGCTTGCAATTTTCTATGTTTTAATCTAATTTCTGAGATATACCTTTTTGCCATCTTTTATTTTATCTCAGGAAGGTTTATATAGTTTTAAAAATCTTTCAATTGAACTGTGGTAACAACAACAACAACAAAATCCCTTAATTTTTATACAAATGCAAACTTTTGTATGAGGATTCTCAAATATGATGTATGACAAGATATATTCTCTTGCCTTAAAATAGAATGTGATTTTTCAAAGTTGACAATTTATCTTACTTTCAAAATTTTAGACCATCATCTTATGTCATTACAATTATTCTTTTTCTGAATTTAGAACTCAATCTGATGAAATTTGTGATTTTTCTTTGAAAATAAAGCAAAATTTTATCTGTAAGAGTAGTATGCAAAATTTATAGTCTTGCTTTTTCTTTCTTTTAAAAAATATATTTTATTGATTTTTTTTTTTTTACAAAGAGGAAGGGAGAAGGATAGAGAATTAGAAACATCGATGGGTGAGAAACATCAATCAGCTGCCTCCTACACACTTCCCACTGGGGATGTGCCTATAACCAAGGTATATGCCCTTGACCAGAATCAAACCTGGGACCTTTCAGTCCATAGGCCAATGCTCTATCCACCAAGCCAAACTGGTTAGGGCTTGCTTTTTCTTTTATCTGTAAATTTTTTCTTTGAGATTTCCCTCCACAAATTATATAAGAATCAATATTACAACACAATCTGTTTTGTTAGCATATAAGTGTATTTAAATATTGGAAAAATATTAAATGATAAACAGAAATCACTTTGAGTTATTTTTTAATTGTGTGTAAAGCCCATACAAATTTCCAGGTCAATCCATTACTTCATCATGATGACATATAAGAAATCAAACATACTGCATGAAATTGAGTGATCTACCTACCTTGACTATTTTAGTAACTGGATTGTAATAGCCCTATCAAAATAATTGCTCTAGCATTCTTTAAAAAGAAGAAGTCTTACTCCAAACATTAATATAATTAAGGGATAATGTATTCAGAAAGCATGAAATGAGAGGTAAATAAATATTTGGCATATTTTTTTTATTTTGGTAGGTTTATAGCAATAATAATCATAGTTCTAGCTAATTCAAGAGTAAAAAAAATTAATATAAGACTTGGGCATATCAATTTTCAGAAAAATTGGGTTCAAGTGGTGAACCAGATTACTACACTACATCTAGTTGAGGGAAAGAATAATTTAGATATGTGGACAATGACTGTATTTCCTTCTAGTCAAGCAAAACAAAATTAGGACCATCCTTTAGACATAAGGAAACTCCATAATTCTTATCCCGAATGTGACTAACTCTCAGAAAACTCAATAGGACAACAAACTATCCTATCTAATAAAAGAGTAATATGCAAATTAACCATCACTCCACTACACCCACAAGCCATGCCCACTAGCCAATCAGAGCGAGTATGCAAATCAACCCCAACCAAGATGGCTGCGGCCACAGAGAGCAGGAGGGAGGTTTGGGTTTCCCTGGCAATGGAGGAAGCCAAGCTTTCCACACACCCTGGCAGGCCCAGGCCTCCACTCAAGGGTACAAAGTTTCAATTATAGAAGGTAAATAAATTCCAAAAGAAATGGTGGCAGCCATGGAGCTGGAAGAGCAGGAGGCTAGGGTTTCCCCGGGCGATGGAGGAAGCCAAGCTTCTGCAGCCCTGGATGGCTCAGGCCTTCACTCCAGGCCACAAAGTTTCAATTATAGAAGATACATAAATTCCAACAGAAATGGCTGCTGCCACAGAGCGAGCAGGAGGCTTGGCTTCACTCCAGGCTACAAAGTTTCAATTATAGAAGATAAATAAATTCCAAATACCAGGGCCTCTGCTTGGGTCGCCAGGGGGCGTGGCCAGCCTGCAAACCACCCCCCCTCGCCCAGGCTGCCCCATGCCCCAAGGGAACCCCCATCCTGATCCGGGACATCCTTCAGGGCAAACCAACTGGCCCCCACCCTTGTACCAGGCCTCCATCCTATCTAATAAAAGAGTAATATGCAGATTGACCATCACTCCAACACACAAGATGGCTGCCCCCATGTGGTCAAAGATCCTGCCCCCATGTGGACACAAGATGGCTACCACAAGATGGCCAGCAGGGGAGGGCAGTTGGGAGGGACCAGGCCCCCAAGGGAGGGCAGTTGGGGGCAATCAAGCCTGAAGGGGAGGGCAGTTAGGGGTGACCAGGCTGGCAGAGGAGGGAAGTTGGGGGCAAACAGGCTGGCATGCAGAGTGGTTAGGGGGTGATCAGGCTGGCAGACAGAAGCGGTTAGGGGCAATCAGGAAGGCAGGCAAGAGAGCAGTTGGGAGCCAGCAGTCTTGGATTGTGAAAGGGATGTCCGACTGCCTGTTTAGGCCTGATCAGGTCTAAACGAGCAGTTGGACATCTCTCGAGGGGTCCCAGATTGGAGAGGGTGCAGACTGGGCTGAAGGACACCCCCCTCCCACATTCACTAATATCGTGCACCGGGCCTCTAGTAATATATAATATCTTATATTATATATTACTAGAGGCCTGGTGCACGAAATTTGTGCACGGGGGTGTGTGTCCCTCAGCCTGACCTGCACCCTCTCCAATCCAGGAGCCCTCAGGGGATGTCCTACTGATGGCTTTGGCCTGCTCCCCGTGGTTCTCTACTCTCTGCGGGGCCTGCCTGTTCCACACCGCGGCAATGGCCAAGCAGGCCATGCTGGGTGCTGCTTGCGGGCTGCGCTTCACTGCTCCCGGGTCGCTGAGGCCATGCTGGGTGCTGCCTGTGGCCGCACTTGCCTGCTCCTGGGTCGCCACGGTGAAGGCCAAGCAGGCCGTGCTGGGAGCTGCCTCCTTCCTGCTGTCAGTCTCCACGGAAGCGATGAGGTTAATTTGCATACTCACTCCTGATTGGCTGGTGGGCTTTGTGAAGTGATGGTCAATTTGCATATTTCTCTTTTATTAGTGAAGATAACATGGTATGATATAATGTACTATAATATAATTTGAGATATTTACCATTTTATGTTATACTAATAGAATCTTTAAACAGCATACTAGAAGCATCACATTTTATTTTAACAAATAATTTAAACATTTCATTTTAACTATAATGAAATTTTAAAGAATAAAAATGATTTTAGCCCCTGGAACGTAACATGAAATTATATATAAAAGTTCTACTTTTTTCTTAAGTTAATGAATGTAAATATTTGGGAGGACTCCTCCACAAAAGCCTATTGTTTTGTAGCAACCCATCTGGCTTTAAGTCAGAGCTCCATTATTTAACAAAGGAAACTGTCTTTCCTTTTGGCCCTTTCCCTATAAAATAAACTATTTATCAAGAGTTGCTTTGGCCTGGGGGAAATTTATCTCTACCACCACTACATTCAAGGCAATGATGCTTAATTATAAAGTATTTCATGTTGTAAAACGTATATCTAAGTTCATATTGACTGGTCTTTAAGTGGTCTTTATAGAGAACTTTACTTTCTTATAATCAGATGAGTTTCTTCTTTTCTCTGCCTGCAACTACTTTGTCTTCATCTCTCTCCTTGTCTTGCTCAAGCTAGTTACTTGGGTTTGGTGAAATGGAAGTTTTGGACTGGAACCCAGATTCTTTGTCCGCCAGAATCGAAGAATGAATCCACCATCAGAAAGTGGTATAGGAAAGGTGGAGATTTATTGAGGAATAAGTACAGACTCCCACATGGGGAGAGGTAAGGAGTCCCACAGAATGGACTCCCAAGTAGGGAGCGGGAAAAGGGTCCCACCGAGTTCCTTTCCCTATGGTTTATAAAGGCTGCAGATCCTGGTGCCTTGATATCCCCTCTGATTGGTCACTATTCCCTTGGACTGGTTACTATAGTAACTCCTGGGCTCAAAGGTTGAACCTCACATGGCACATGTGAGGTTCCCCCCGCCCCTTCCTTTTTGTTTTTCAATTCCCTTTGGGCTTTCTTCCTCTCCTTCTGGATGAAGGGCTTCCTTCTCTTTATTTTGTACATATAGACCTTTTGCTGTTCCCAGCTCCCTCATTCTATGGAAATGTACCTGTTGCAGCTTTTCAGCTCCCCTATTCTATGGAAATATACCTTTTGCTGTTCTGCAGCCCTGTGCTTCCTCCAAGGTCCCCTTAATTTCCAAAATTTCTAAAATTTCCTAAACCTGTCCTATTTCACCCCCAAAATTCCTGTTTCATTGGTACTCAGACTATGGTCTGGGGACTGCAGCATCAGCATACCTGGGAGCTTGTTAGAAACCAGAACCTCAGGCCCAATTCCAGATGGACTGGATCTGAATCTGCATTTTAACAACATTCCCAGGTTATTTGTATGCACTTTAAACTCTGAGGATCAGTGATGTAGGGGAAACTTGAAAAGGCACATTTTCTGAAGGCATTTCACAAGGCAGAAGTTATGCCAGCAAATACCATTGTCCTCTATAAGAACCACGAGTGAAGACAAACTCCCCACGAATACATGCATCAAAGAGCCTTTACATCACAAGAAGAGCAGTAGAACTGCAGCCTGAATGATTTGCAGGGGAATACCAACTCCACAAGAGGAAGCAACATACTATTAAAGAAATATTTGTAAGCAAATTGACGGAAGCATCATTTAAGGGGGAACCCTACAGGCTAAGTTGGCCAAGTTGTTTGCAGGGAACTGGCAGTTCTTTTCATTTCTATAAACTGAAGGCTTCTTGGAATGTGAAATCAAGAATGACAAACTGGGCAGCAGCCAAGGTGATTTCTTTATTCTCTGAAAGGGCCTGAGCTATATTAAACGCTCACACCCTTAAGGTATTGGTCCATGGCAAAAGTTGAGGCTGAAGTGGCCTATTACTTTTCAAGAAGACAGCGAGGTTCCTTAGGCCCTGCTTCAAGGTAGCCCCAGCCCATCATGTGAAGCATTTCATGCTGGGCAGACTTCATTGCAGATTTTAGGACTGTGGGGGGGGGGTAGGGGGTTTTCGTTTCTAATTCTGACTATTCCTTCAACTCTAAGAATCATAAAATCTTTCAATGAAACCCTAGTTCATTATGCCGTATAGAACCTGCTTGCATCTGAACTGTCTCAAATAGATTAATGCTCAACATTCTCAAAGTTCTTCCAGGAATATCTTGCAATCTTATTTTGGCCATTTCCCCTTGCTGGAATATATTTCTTATCACAGTTTTTTGTATGCTTACTCTAATAAAATGATCACTTAAGATAACTCCACTGAGGCTTTCTCTCAGAAAAAAAAATAGTTTCCATAAAAATTTTTTGTACAATATTTTTCGTGTCTCATGAGGCAGTTTACTCACCTTTAGAACAAATAATACTTATAACCCAGGTTCTTTTTAATCATTATAGAATTTTCCTCTTGTCTAAATAAAATGAATATAAGTCAATTGAGTGCTCACTTGTTTCTTCTACATGATAAAATGTCTTGTGTTTATTTCTAATGCTTTATTTATGCCCCTTCCCCGACACTCCTTCCACCCCCTTCATGACCTCTACACACAGAGCCCACGAAATTGATTGAGTATGCTACATACCCTTGAGATTTTCACTTTGTTTATATTACATAACTCTAAATAATGTGTGTTATTCTGGTGACTGCCTCAGCAAAGTCATATCTAACCTGGGTAGGCAAAGTTGGTTTCATTTTGTGCTTCTTTTTTTATATTTCAGTGTCATGGCTTCTCATTTTCAATATTTCTCCCTATTTTGGTATTTACTGCTGCCATTTTGTGAAAAACATGTACATAAAAAATATTTGCCATCACAGACATTTTCATTTGGTGATTTCTTCATTTTGATGCATTGCAGTTTATAAAGTTTCAATTAGAGGCAATATTAAATTAGATAATTTAAGATAAAGTTCTCAAGATATCAAGATAATGTTGTGTGGTGCAATTAGTTTTTCTTTGTCTCACAGCAAAATATTGTAAACCTTTACCCTTCAAAGCCATCTAAAATATTAAATTATCAGCACTGCGTGAGAGCAGTGAGAGGAGAAAGAGGAAAGGGAGAGGAGAAAAGTGGGTGGATCTGTGGTAGCCATTGCCAATGATGGAAGGATGAAGTCCACGCCCTCAAGACTTTATAATGGTCCAACAGAACCACTATTGCAAAGAACAGAGAGCATTACTATTTTAGATGTGAATGAAAAATTAGAGAAAAATGAGTATGGGCATCACAATAATATAGAAGTGTTTATTAAATTTTTATCACTATAGAAAAGTGTTTGTTAGATTTTAAATGTGTAAAAGGGAATACTATGATGTCCTATAACACCATCCAATACCTTAGTAAAAATGATATATGTCTATATAGACATGTACATATATAAATTTTATTGTTATATATATACATACAAATGCTGATGTGTAGACAAACTATCACACTTACAATTGTGATTAAAATTGTATAAACCTATGGCAATTTATTAATATAATTGTTTACTTTAGTCCAGTTTTTCTATTTTTGAAAATTTATTATGTGCAAATTATCCTATAGGAGGAAAATAAATTTGTATATGGTTTTCCCTAGTATTTCCAAGATAAAATAACTGACAATATATTAAAATATGTGCAAACGGACAATAAATTTCCAACTAAATGAAGAAAAATACAAAACAAGGCCTCTAGAAAAATATATGCATAGTTTAAACAGAAATTATTACTATAATTATTAATATTTTATGTATGAAGATGTCTAGTACTGAGGAGAAATATCATCATTGTGTTTATGGTACATATTAAAAAGTCTTTGTTAAAGGCAGTACATTTTATAAAATTTGTGAAACATGGCAATAATGGCATTTGAAAAAATATTTTTGACATTACCTGGAATGTAGGGTCTAGAGCACAGGTCATATAAGGAAGGAAAGGGGTGCTCAGGAAAGTGGGGAATAGGGCTGGGGGAGGGCTCAGTATTAGAGGGGGCCAGAGTGAGGAGGGGAGCTCTCAGCACTGAGGGCTGGGAACTGACTCCATTAGTGGAAGAAAGGGAAAACAAATGCTTCTCAGAGCGAGAAAAGGGGGATGAATGAGGAGTGAAAAAGAAGGGAGAGCAAGTCTGTCATTGGAACAGCCACACACATATTCCAGAAATAACAGGTAATCTCTACCGTGATCAAGAGCCAGGACTCTGGTGTCAGATTCTCTTGGCTCAATCCCCGAGTCCCAGTGTGATTCTGGGAAAATTCTTTAACTACACGGCGTCAGTTTCCTCATCTGAAAAATGTGCGTGATAAGAGAACGCACATCATAGAATTATTGTGCAGATTAAATAAATGCCCAGCAGGTAATAAATGTTCAACCATTTGGAAAGGCTATTTTTTTTTTATTTTTTATTTTTTGTACAGGAGATCAGGATTCCAACCGGTTTCCTTCTCTGTCAAAGAAGCGTGTTAATCCTTGCCACTTGCCTCCCTGGGAAATGGTGTGTTTATCTCCGAAACTTCCCAAGTGACTCCCTGTTTCCCTGTCCCAGTTAGCCAGCCAGCCGCGGGCGTGCGCTTCAGCCAGAGAGGCAGGCCCTGCTTACCGCCCTTCTCCCCGCTTTTGTCGCAGGCAGGTGCTCCATGACAAGCTACCCAGAGTCAGGGAGGGAAAAGAACGCTCCACCGATGACCTGCCGCTCCAATCCCTTCCTGAGCCATGTGTGTCTGGGAGAAGCATTTGCCCTGGGTTACGTGCTGTTTCCCGCTCTGAGTCACATCTCTTCCTTTCTCTCATTATTCTCCACGCCTACCTTTTCCGATAATGGCAAAATGACTTCTCGGGGTGTGCAGCCAAGCTGAGTGACCTAGCACGTCCTTGTGCAGGCAGATAGGTGTCCGTCCTATTTTTGGATGATTGTTGAAGTGGTGTCCTCCGGTTTCTCTCCCTGCTGCGTGGGCTCCTTTCTTTGCCACGGATACATTGCAATGGTCAACAGCACAAGGAAGGGAGGTGGGAAAGAAATGAATGGTCACAACCTGTACTTCACTTTTCATTTTAACTTTTGCCTTTCTGCCATTGTATTTCGGATACTGTGATTCTAGTAGAGCCCTCACACCTCTCCCCGGGGCGCTTTTTATTCAATTAGACATAGGCGATGTTCCTATGGAAAAGTCTTTAGCCGACCTCAACTCCCTTCGCCCTGTTTAATTCCCATTGCCCCCCTGCACTGGGCGTTTGGGACAGGAGTATCCAACAGCAAAACCGTGAGGGTGACAGTTTGTGTCATTGGAAACTCCTGATTCCCCTCTTCTGTCCTGGTTTTGTTTGGTGGCATGCCTTTTAATCAGGGCATGGTGTTCTCGTATGGCTCGCAGCTCAAGGCCCTCATACTTGGGTTCCTTATGTAGTTTTTCAATATCCCTTTCTCAGACAATCCATTCACATTAAGGTAATGGAAGACTGCTAATAGAGGGTAATGTTACCCCACACAAAGGGTATCTTTTTCTTAAAAAAGCATCAAGGTATAAGGTCCCAAAGGTGGCATTTCAGATACAGTCCAAAGAAAGTAGCTAAGGAGTGGGTACAAAATATTTTTTAAAAATACAAGTGCCTCTTTTGCTCATTTGGCTCTTTAGGGGTGAATGGGGATGGGGTGGGGAATTAGGTTGATTAAATTATGGAAGCCCACAATTGTTTTTATTCCTAAAAAATATAACCTGTGCCCTAGCCAGTTTGGCTCAGTGGATAGAGCATTGGCCTGTGAACTGAAGGGTGCCAGGTTCAATTCCTGGCAAGGACACATCCCTGGGGTGCAGTCTCAATCCCCAGTGGAGGGTGTGCAGGAGGCAGCCGATCAATGATTCTCTCTTATCATTGATGTTTTCTCTCTCTCTCTCTCCCTCTCCCTTCCTCTCTGAAATCAATAAAAATATATTAAAAAATAACTTGAATATCTTGTATATCCTTATCCTGCGTTCCCTCCTCCTTCAATTCCTTCCCTTGTCCTTCCTATATAATATATACCTTGAAGGAAAAAGATATACCAAATCCTGATTTGTGATAAATTGCATTATCCTGGTAATTTTTTATTGAAGCACTACATAATTTTTAAAAAACAATTCTTATAGTAATTTGTAACCTTGTAAAAATTCTTTAAGTTGTTATCTTAAATAAACATTCTAAAATGACAGTTTCAAGCTACAGAAATAGAGCTATTATTTTTAAAAAAAATACATTTTTATTGATTTAAAAAATATTTTATTGTTTTTTTACAGAGAGGAAGGGAGAGGGATAGAGAGTTAGAAATATCAATGAGAGAGAAACATTGATCAGCTGCCTCCTGCACACTCTCCACAACCAAGGCACATGCCCTCGACCAAATCAAACCCGGGACCCTTCAGTCCGCAGGCTGACGCTCCATCCACTGAACCAAACCGGTTAGGGCTTTATTGATTTTTCACAGAGAGGAAGGGAGAGGGGTAGAATTAGAAACACTGAAGAGCGAGAAACACTGATCAGCTGCCTCTTGCAGCCCCCTACTGGGGATTGAGCCCACAACCAAGTTATATGCCCTTGACCAGAATCGAACTTGGGACCCTTCAGTCTGAGGGCTGATGCTCTCTCCTCTCAGCCAAACCAGTTAGGGATAGAGTTATTATTTATATGATTTCTCTGCTATGCAATTTAATTTGGTCTTGGTTTAAATGAGACAATGTATGGGCCTGTGTTTTCTGAAGTGTAGAATGCTATAAACACAATGCTTTAATATTATACATTTGAAAATGGGAGATAGGATAGTTAAAGAAATAGCAACATTCCAAAATGCTAGAAAGTATGCTTCCAAACTAGTTTCTAAGTGTTAGTGTTTTATATCCCTAAAGATGCAAAATAAATTTCAGATAAGAGAATCGGGAGTAATTACTAGAATTGGTAAATTTCAAACTCCTCTTGCAAATGAAGAAATTTTTGAAGTCAAAACATGATTTCCACCCTAGCTCTGAAATCAAGTTTTTTTAATTATTTATTCACACAGTCATTCATTAAAAAATATTGAGTGAGCTCACCAAGTGTTGGGCACCATTTCAGAATCTCAGGAAACAAAGATGAAGTCATGCTTTTTGTTCTAACTAGTAACCAAGTAGGGTTAGTTAACAAGGGTTAGTTTTACTGTGTGGTAAGTGGTATTTGGAGTTTGTACAGATTTTATACGAAGACACAGAAGAGGCACTTAATGAGGAGTTTTGGAAACAGAAGGGGTTAGACTGCCAGGAGGAGAAGAGGGATCCTGGCACGGGGGCAGGAAAGAGCTGGCACTTCAGTGAGGGCTGCAGAAGGGAGGGGAGCAATAGTGAAGGCCTTGTGTATGTTGTTCAAGAGTCCAGATTTTACTGTAAGGGCAAGCACACGCAACTGATAATTTTGAGCAGGAAGTCTTGATGGGATCACTTGGTTTTGAGGGGAAGATGGATTGGAGAAGGTCATATTGAGGGCTGGGAGTGAGGCCAGTTAACAGGCTATAGCAACTAGCTGGGCAAAGGATGAAGACAGCAAAGATTATGACAGTATAGCAGTGATCTTGGTAGAGAAACCTTCAAATAAAATAAATTTTAATTAATTTAAAATATAGAGTAACATTATTTTTGGGGAAAATGTCATAATGATAAAGACTTAAAATTGTTATAAATCTAAGAATCCCTGTCATGAAGAATCAAAGCCACATACACAGTTTCACAATCAACTAAAGAATGAAAAACGAATGCATTATTTATTATGTTTATAGCACCCAGCCCTATAATTGATAGAAAATCCATGATTTAAAAAAAATTCCTGGACTGAACAGATAGATTGGTTTTCATATGTGTAGCCAAGTCTTCATCTGACGGAAGCTACAGAAAACAAGGAGCTAGAAAGCTCCTGAGAGATTTTTTTAGTTCAATCCTCCCCTTAAAGATAAGAAAATTGAGACCCCTGAGATTAAACCATTTGCAGTAGGTGGCACACCTCAGTAAAGGCAGTGCTGAGACTGGAATCCAGATGCTTGATCTTTTCTCATTACATCCAATAGCTTCCCAAGAAAGGCCTCTAAATAAATTCATGGGATGTGGATGCCTGAAAAGAGGGACTTTCAAAGTTCTTTGAAACTATAAAGAGCATTTTAAAAAGCCTTATTATTAGAAGTTGGTCAATTTTCCAGATAAACTGACAATAAAAAATCTATGCTAAATCAGCAAATACACTTCACATACTCACTTTCTAGAAATAATTTTAGACTCTAGTCTGGCTTCATGGTACCAGTATCCAAGAACATGTGATTTATATTGTTTTACTTTCTCATTAAAAAAATTAAAAACAGAATATCAGTTTATTCAGGATTAGGAAGAGACTTTATTTTATGAAGAAGATGAAATATAGTGGGTTTATGAACAAGCTATTCCATACTTTTCTTCCAATGATAGAAAAATTAATAGGAGACCTCTTTAAGTGCTGGAAAAATAAAGAATTAAATTACCAATCTCATAATTTTTCACCAATACATTCCCAAATAAGCAACAATTCATGTTTTTTAATGTATTATATGTTTTTAAGAAGGTAATTAGTTTGGAAAGAATCTTTATTGATCAGTTCTATATTTAATGTAAGAAAAGCAATGAATGTGTCTATGGGTTTTTAGAAAGTTTATTATGGATATTGAGAAAGTCTCCAAATCACCCACCTCTCATGGACACCCAGCTAAAGAACAAACATGTTTGCACATGTGACCTGGATTACCTTGGTGCAAAATTTCAGTTTTTGAAATAGTTAATGGCAAATCTCAATAAAAATTCACTTTGAAGGTATCCAATGATATTAAGAAATAAGGAGCTCATATTTATGATTTTTAAAAGTTACTTGGTTGTTATATGATTTTGTGTATGTATTTTGATTTTAAAACTCGCCAAATGAGTGGAAATGCTAAAGGTAATGATCATGAGTGTCTTTTCTAAGGATGCTACCATGGCCTAAGACAGCTTTACAAGCCTCTTTTGAGGTTACTTTCAGAAAAATACAAGTCTCATAATTTAATCATTAATTTGCTTTGGTCCCCAATAATATTCCAATAAATCATCTTTTATTTCACCAGTCCTGGCAATTTGGAAAAATAAAATTAATATTTGAATGAAGATTTGTCATTTATGAAGATATTTAAAGGAATGTTAATTCAGGTTCTTATAGTAAACCTGAAATTTGAGCATTTCATACTTTTAAGATGTGTAAATTGTAGTAACTACTCACATCATAGACATCATTTGTGTAAGTTATCATTTTGGAATAATGATATTTCTAAAACAAAAGCAATGCATAACATTAAAATGGGATTCTACAGTTCACAATGATAAGAATAATTCTATACTGTGTAACAAAACCCATGTTAGACAACATATGGAAAGTTTATAGCTGTTAGTGTTTAATTTATAAATAATAGCTCAGTAGCATGGACCCAACAAATTGACAACTTTCTTGGAAGTCTCTCTACATGAATCACTGTGGTACTTAAGTATAAGAAATAGGCTTTATTGTAAAATGTTATTAAATAGCACCAATATTATTTGAAGTTAAAGGGAAACATTAATAGGAATGCAGCATACTGGTTTAATTTCTAACTATAAGAAAGAAAGCATATCCTAAACAAAATAAGAATTGGATACAGATTATTTTGAGATAAACATTACTTATAAAACATTTCAGGGTTTTGCTTGCAAAGTTAGAAAGAAAAGCCAGTACATTGGTCTTTTACATTCTGTTCCCAAAGGAGACATAAATGCTTACATAATCAAGACAGTGCAATCTCAGCAGTAAAAATTCCTGTGGGAGATACAGTTACTCATTCTATATATTAGCTCAACAAGAACACAAATATAATAAAAGTGCTTTAAAGCAATCTGATTAGAGCAACATTTACATTAAGTACAAAATATA
This sequence comes from Eptesicus fuscus, assembly GCF_027574615.1. Taxonomy (NCBI): domain Eukaryota; kingdom Metazoa; phylum Chordata; class Mammalia; order Chiroptera; family Vespertilionidae; genus Eptesicus; species Eptesicus fuscus. The sequence goes on from NC_072486.1 coordinate 73,068,255, forward strand.
CAGTAAAATGAAATTTCTTGTTAAATAGGATTAAAGATTAACAATACTTTATTTAAAGGAACACATCTGCATGAATCAATTTTCACATTTATTATATTTGATAGCCCCTATCACTACCGTATGCTTTCATTTCTGCAATTTCTAGAATCTTTGTATATCTTATTGCTAAGAATCCCTATGGCTTTTTCTGCAAAGGTAATTGTATTACTTTTAAATTACCTTTAAATAAAAAATAAGAAATAAGAAAATAAGAAATCCCTTATTTTTATGGCAGTTGTGCAAAAAAACCACTGTAGTATTTGAGAGAAATGTATCTTGATCATTATAAATTCATCATGATAAAAGATATACTTCTGTACTAAAGCAAAAAGTGTTTGCCTTTAAAAATAGTGTTGTCAACCTATTGTATAATTCTGGTTATAAAGTTAGATATGAAATCCGTGGTTATTAATTATAAAAGCATTATTTGAAAAAAATTTGCCAATAAACATTCCTAAATGTGCCTTTCCATCTTAATAGTTTTCTTAATGAGCACAGTTGGGGAATGAACAGAACAGTAGTCGCTTTATGCTGTAACAACAAAGAAGTAGGACAGTATCCAAATCTCCAGACCTGGGACCAAGTGTTCAGTCGTGGCTCAGCTGCACGCTGACAGAAGAGAAGATGCGTCCTGCGCTCATACACAATGGGGCAATGACAACGTCTGTCACACTCTTCCAGATTGTCTGCACTGAAGGCTGGATCATTAGGCAGGTCTTTATAAAAGGCATTATAATCCTGGAATGGAGGAAAAGAGATGTGTAAGGATTATTGGTGCTACCAAATAAGGCCACTGGCTCTTGCACATGCGTGAAAAGATATAACAATGGCCTAACTCACCTAAATTTGGCTGAACTTTTGAAACAAATAAAATAAAGTGACCCACATAGTGATAAGATGCACAGAAGTTGCTTAAAAAATAAACAGGCAGGTAGATGACAAACAGTAATCTTATTTCTTTTGGTGGTATGCTATCTGAATCAGTAAAACAAAAAATTAGACCAAACCGTAAATTTATCAGACTTTCACCCCTAAACATTAACCTGCCTAACTCTTCACATTTCTCTGTGGTTCTAATTCCTGGTACCCTTTCTGGTTGCCTTATTCCACTTCCCTTCCCCTTAGGACAGGCTGGGCTGAATGCTTGCGTGTGTGTGTTTGTGCGTCTAACATATTGAAACAAACTTTAAGTTCTTTAAGTGAGGACATCCTTGATCCGTAGTAAATGTTTGAGGTGAGGTGAATTTAGCAATCTGTTAACATTAATATTATTGATTTTTTACAGAGAGGAAGGGAGAGGGATAGAGAGTTAGAAACATCTATCAGCTGCCTTCTGCACACCCCCTACTGGGGATGTGCCCGCAACCAAGGTATGTGCCCTTGACCGGAATCGATCCTGGGACCCTTCGGTACACAGGCTGACGCTCTACCCACTGAGCCAAACGGTCAGGGCTATATTTTTAATTTTTCACAATAATTACATGTACTGAAAAGGGTTGTGTGGTATAGTTAAAAGAGCCCTGCAATTTCTTAGATGAGAAAAACTAGACGATATGGAAATTACTTTATTCATATGCCTTTTCTTGAAGTAACTGCATACTCTCATATTACTGTGACCGTGGCTTTCCTCTGTCACCCTCTGGAGAACGTTTCCTGCGGCAGAGGTGCTCTTTGCGCACAGCGGTGTTTGTGAATTCTCAGGCCTTGACGGCAGCCTCGGTGGAATTTTTATTATTACCTGGGTGGGCACAGGAAGTAGGGTTGATTTTCTTGGCTTGCTTTTACAATGTGACTTAAAGTAAATGTCTGTGGTACTTATTCCAAAGAGAAGGAAAGATCAGGCAACTGTCTGATTGCAATATTCTTAGAATACTGAATTATTCATATTGACCGTTTACAGATTATACTTATCTTGTGTTTTGTTCTAAGTACTAAAGACTTGACGCAATCTCGAAAGAAAATTAATTACTAGGTGTTTCAGAGCTAAAGAGTTGAATAGAAACTTGAATGATGGCAACGTTTGGCTTCCTTATTCCATTAGTTTCTCATTTTATGTGTGGCTTTGGGTAAATGACTACAAATTAAAGTATGGTTTGGAAATCTTAGAGAGTGGCTATCAGGATTATGTGCCCTTGAAATGTCCAAATGGTGCTGTCATTATAATAAATAGAACAAGTCTGAAGTCAGAATGAAAACAATTATAACAAAATAATCTCAAATTGACATCCTACAAGACTTAACTTTAGATCAGAAAACTTCTCAATCAAATCCACTTCATTCAAAATATAATTAACTTGCCTTTCTTCCTTAGGCTAAGAGATTTATCATCTTCATAACTTGTTAGATTTCCATGTCTTAAGAGGGAATTAAGCTCGGGACAAAAGTGGATTTTCCAGTTCAGCAGACTGCAGTAGCCCACACTTGAGGACGTTAGTTCATAGGACGTGCTGAACTCATTATAATGTTATTTTCTTTAAGTTGTTGTTCTCTCACTTTGGATGAAAGAATCCAAAGATCTTCTGATATCAAACAAACTGTTTCCTCAACATCCTAAATAGTACCCCTTCAGAAACTCCAGGCAATTTGGAATAACCCAAAACTTGGCTGAGGCTCAATGTGGCCAACCTAAATACTTCTTCCATTAAAAAAAAAATTGATTTAGAGAGAAGGGAGAGAGAGAGAGAGAGAGAGAGAGAGAGAGAGAGAGAGAGAGAGAGAGAGAGAGAGAGGTGTGACTAGGAATCAAACTCTCAATCTGGGTATGTACCCTGATGGGGAATTGAATCCACTACCTTTTGGTGTGTGGGACGACAGCTCCAACCAACTGACCCACACTGGCCAGGGCCAAAAACTTCTTAAATCTTATAATTTATAAGAGTATATATTCCTCCATTCGATAATAAAGCTCTTAGGACAGAGACTTTTATTTAGCTTTGTATTAACAATAGTGTCATGCAGATTGAATTGTCATAGCAATTTGATTTATTAAAAAATCTTCCGGAAAATGAGACTGATACTGCTGCATCCCCAACACAGGAACAGGTATTTGAATTGTATCCCAGCAAATATAAGGGGTAAGGGAGCTCCAGCCAACATTTCTTGGTATGATTTACTTGTGATCAATAACTTGCAATTGCCAAATGGTGGCTACTCAGCCTGAGCGTGGTGTGGAATCAAACCAATTCCCTGGATCCTAATGACCTGAACTCTGGCCTGGGATACATCGCCAGACTGAGTTCAGGGTTGTTGTTGTTTTGTTTGTTGGTTGTTGTTGTTCTTATTTTCACTTGTTTCTTTAAAGAATTTAAAAATCAGACCCATTGTGATCATGTGATGTTTTCATAGCTTTGGTCACATACTCCCTATCAAAAGAAAAAAAAGAGAAGGAGCGAGGCAAGAGCGAGAGAGAGAGAGAGAGAGAGAGAGAGAGAGAGAGAGAGAGAGAGTGCACAAGCTTACTCAAATAGGTTTGATATTCTCTAAGGTCTCTACTTGATCCATTCTTATCATGTCATGTAAGCCACTAAAGATTAATCTATTTTATCCAGGTATAAACTAACTTTTAAGCTAATTTTTGTTAGAAGTGACTTCTCTACTTGCAATCAAAGCTGTCTGATGACAAATGTATGATGGTTAAATATTAATGTCCCACATGAATGCAATCTGAGAAGAAAGCTGAAGTTAAATAATATATTTCATGTGGCTGAAAAAGACCTGGTTTGATGATTCACCATACACAAAAACCCCCATGGGTCTCAGGACAGCCAGGTGGAGAGAAGCATCATTTGGTTAAATGCAGTTTTACTTATATCTTTCCACCATTTAGAAAATGAAAACCTTTTTGTTTTCAAGTCTTCCACAAGTGCTTTGGGAAAACCTGGCTTTGTTGGCTATAAACATGGCACTCTACATTTCCAAACGGCTTCATAGCCAGCATTTCACAATATGCTGTGGCCTCTCAGTTTTTCACATTTTTGTAAGCGAGAAATCTAACACAGAGGTTAGATGACTGGTTTTCGTTCATTAGGAATCCAAAATTTTATATGCTGAATTTTAAAAAATCCATGTATTGCCCTGGCGGGGTGGCTGTTAGTTTCAGCATCATCCTTTACACCAAAAGGTTGTGGGTTCGATCCCTGGTTGGGGTGAGTATGGGAGGCAACCCATCGATGTTTCACTCTCTCATTGATGTTTCTCTTTCTCCCTTTCTCTTTCTCTACAAAATTAAAACAACAACAACACAAAAACATATCCTTGAGCGAAGATTAAAAACAATACATGTGCTAATGTCAGAATATGAACTATACATCTGGCCTTTGTGGACCTGCTGATGTATAAAGGCAAAGGTTTTCATTCCTTAAGGAGTCTTTCGGCATTTTCAACATAGTTTAGTTGTTTACAATCTTTAGTGATCAAACTGAATTGATGTGCATTGTTTATCCTTTGCCTATTTGGTGAACTTTTATTTACCCTTTTTAGACTCTTTTCTCTGTCCACATAGCCTGCCCTGTGCCTCCCTCCTCCTCCACAGGTTTAGGTGAGTTTTCTCAGCATCCACCTTCGTACCCAGCCAGCTGCCCTGTAGTGCCGTGAAGAAGTTGAAGGCAGACCCTGCATCTTAGTCATGCTGGGCCCAGTGCCCTGCACAAACTAAGCATTCAATAAAGTTTTTTTGGTTGAACTAAACAGCTAGCTAATTGACTAAAGAACTTGATTCAGATGGTAAAGGGGAATGGAGACTAATTTTTGTGACTTCTAGCAGGGAACACACTCTAAGTGAGGGTGCAGCAATACCATCTAAAGTGATTAGGGAAGGCATGGCGGCATCTGGGGTTACATATTTGACCAGGATGGACCTAAAGCACAAGCTTGGCAACTGTTGCCTCTCAAATAAAGTGGGTATCTTTTAAAACGACAACAACAAAACTTCTTGGTAAAATATGGCATTTCCCCTTAAAAATTTTTGATACTTAAAACTGTTCTCCAAAGCTTTATGATGCATTTTGAGTGTGAATAAAGTTACTCAAAGTATCCTATCCATGTCCAGTAGGTTTGCTGTATATATTTCCCCTTGAACCAGAATTGTTGTTTAGAAGTGAAAAAGGAACCTGGAGGCCTTGTCATTTCATTATCCTGCAGTTTGAATTTTCATTCATTTGGTCTCATTCTTGCCATTTGCCCCTGGCAGGAAGCAGGTTTTACATCCTTTTCCAGGGACACTGTCACTGGCATTCTGCTCCGAGATCACTTTTGTTTTACCCCAAGCATAGGTGGTGACTGCATAGAAAGTGATGGAAAACACGAAGAGCCCTGCCCAAAGCCAGCGGCACAAGTCCCAACAGAGCTGGGAGAGAGAGCAGCCTGTGGCAGGAAACGCGGCCTCCAGGTTTCCTCCTCCACAGGCAGCTGGGGCCCAGCCCTCAGACAGAGGGACATTCCCTCTGTTTAAACTCCTAACCCAGCCCATGCCTCTCCTCGCCCCCACCCCCACCCTACAATATTGAAGAAAACACAGACTTCCAAGGCCTCCCATTCTCGCTAGGGTATGAGGAGCTGATGTGAGTTCTCCCCTTGCATGCCAGCCTGGGAGAAGGGGCGGGCAGGGGGCAGGTGGCAAGGAACATTCCCCTGTTTCAAACAGCTGGTCCACCCCCCGGGGTGCCCCCTCTCACCAGATGTGCAGACAGCTGAGGGTGGCAAAGAGAATCCCCGCGGCAAAGGCCAGCGGGATAGCCAGGAACACGGTCAGGAACTTGTAGATCACGTATTTGCTGACTTCGAAGAGGGCATGGCTGCAGATCCACACCTTGTCAAAGGAGTGCGTGGACTCGGGCTCTGCGATCACATCCTGGAAGTCCACCTGCGGAGGCGAGGCGCGGGGTTCCCAATGGTCACCAAACCCGCGCCCCCGGGAACCCGGCGCTCTCCGGGCGGGGAGAGCAGCAAGGAAGGGCTTGGCAGGGGTGCCCACCTGCTCTGAGGGTCAAGGTCGGCGCCCAGAAATGTGGCTAAGAATTCCTGGCTCCGCAGGCGGCCCCGCGGCTGGCGGATTCTGGGTCCCCGGACCCCGCAGGGCTGACCCGGTGGCGAGGGCTGGGGTTGGCAGAGGTAGAAAGGGGGGGGGGGGACCGCACCCCCTGGGCCGGGTGGGGGCTGGGACGAGCCTCAGGCCCAGGTTTTGACCCACCCCGGGCTTCACCTTGAGATGCGAGTTGAGCTGGTTGGGATCCCGATCCGGGTCCGAGTCCACGTACTTCTCGGGGTGGGCGTAGTCCAGGCCGCTGTGGTGGCTGTAGGCGTCCTCGTCCATGAAGAGCTGCACGTCCGCCTTCTCGGTCTCCAGCCCCATCGTGGCGCTCGGCGCGCGGCGGCTGCACCCGGCTGGCGAGGCGCGGCTCCGGCCGCCCGGCCGCCCCTTCGCGTCGCGCCGGCCCCGCCCCGCCCCGCGCGCCTCGCCTCCCCTGCGCGGCCGGGCGGCGGCCCTTCCCTCCCGGCGGCCCGCTCCGCCGCGGCTCCGGCTCCGATCCCGCAGCGGCCCGAGCGCCGCCCCGCGGCCCGGCCCGGAGGGCGGAGCCCGGACGCAGCGGCACAGCGGCTCGCGCGACCCGCGCCCTCCCCGGCGGGTCCCCCCACCCCGCCCCCTCCAACCTCCCCCTCTCCGGTCCGGGAACGCGGGGCGTCGCTCCAACCCGGCACCTCCGGGCCTGCCCAGGCGGCGAGGCGTGTCGCGGGGCCGGGGACGCGCACTCGCCCCACGGATGGGGCCGGGGCCCGGGGCCCGTCGCGGGATGCTAGAACCGGGGTGCGGCAGGCCTGGCCGGTTCCCAGGGGTGATGGACTTACAAAGGGGCAGCTGGAGACGAAGAGCAGGAACGGTATCCGAGGTCTGGCTTCATCTCTTGTCTCTACTGGTCACGGTGTGAGCTTCGACCCGTCTGGGAACCCCAGCTGCCCCCCTAAGACGTGGAAGCAATGACACCTGCTTCACAGAGCCTTCGCGTGAGAACTAGAGGAGTTAATTCATGTAAAACCCGCATGTGGCATATGGTCCCTAACACACAGCAGGCTCCCAAACCGCGTGGTTGTCCTGGCACTGGGAGATGAGGAGCCATCCACCCATAGCCAGGCAACCCCGCACGTGCCAGGGGGCTCTGCAAGCACATCAGCAAGTCCCGTTACCCACAGTGTGTGAGGGTATGGAGTTGGGTAGGTGAGCCTCCTCCCCCAAGGAGTTTGCACCTTCAGACCCGGAGGGAAGGTCTGATTTCCCCCCGCCCCCCTCTAAATTATAACTCAAGTTTCCTTTGAATCAGACAGACCCTGTCAAAAATTCCTGGCAGTCACTTCTGTAACTGCTTTGTGGGAATCATGTAAACAACCCCCCAGCATAAAAGCCACCTGCAATGGACGAACCACTCTGCTAACTTACCCACTCAAAAGCTTTTAGAAGGGAGGGGTTTGAATGTTCATGAAGGGTCTAAGGTCTGCTGGACTTAGATGTGCGACTGGAGAGGAAGGGGAGTAGTAAAAACTTGCCAAAAGCTAAATGATGGGTTCTAGACTTGAGGGGGTGCCTGCTCAGAGCCTAAGACGCAGTGGGAACCCGCTAAAGTGTTGCTGAATATAGTGCATTTGGACATCGCTGTCCAGACCAAATCCTCTCGTGTGAACTGGATTTGAAGAATGACCTCTTCTAAAAGAAAAAGGCTATTTTTGAAACACTAACAATTATAAAAAAAAGAACAGGACTGCAATTGGAAAACTATTTTGGAGCCAAACCTTAGGATTTCTAATAATTAGGTAAAAAGTTGACCCACTACTACTGCTGCGTATGGAGGGCGGTGTTGAAACACTGTGGAGGGTTAACGTGGATCTCATGCTTCCAGGCCCCTTCTTTTCCAGGGGTGGTCCTCCTTCCCCCTTCCCTTTTTCTTACTGTTCTTTCCCAGTGTTATTTATGTTTGGTTAATTCCAAAGTGATGAGTTAGACGTTCTATTTATTCCCTTTTCTGTCCTTCTCTACCTCCTCCATTCACCCAAGAGGCAAACTCTGAGAGCTGGGACTCTAGAGATTTCCCCCCTCCCCCCCAACATCTATTTATCAACGTGAATAGAAGACTTGAATTCATAAGGAAATCTGTAATATCAATGACCAGGACATGGAAAAGAAGTGAGTTTACAGCTAACTAACATTTTGTAACAATTTAGTTTTCTTTAAATTATAACATCAGATGTTAAGATATTTCATCCAAAGAAGAAAGTCATTCCTGAATGCTAGAGTGGTCTTAGGCAGTGGCTGAAAATCTGGCATTAGGGCTTCTTTCCTTATTGTTTTTTTGTCCTCTGATCACATTTAAATTTCTAGTGGGATTAGTAAGACCTTTGCAATCATTTTCACAAGTAATTGAGTTATTATTATTACTAGAGGCCCAGTGCATGATTGAATCATGCACGTGTAGGGTCCCCTACACGCTTTCGATCGCGGGGAGCTGGGTGCCTGTCCGCTGGTGCACCAGGCCTTTCAGAAGCCTCCAGCAAGGCAGAGGCTTCTGAAAGGCCTGGTGCACCAGCGGACAGGCACCCAGCTCCCCCGCTTTTGATGGTCCACGGCGGGACGTGAGCTCGCTGCCCCAGAGGCCCCTTCTGTGCCGCTGCACAGCCATGGTGCAGACGCTGAGCTGGCGCCGCCGCTGGTGACACAAGCTCAGCGTCCCGCTGGCCCAATCCGCTACCCCGGCCACCCCGAGTCCCGCCCCCTGCGCCTCCCGCTGGCCCAATCGTGGGCATAGTGGAGTGATGGTAATTTACATATTACCCTTTTATTAGGTAGGATTATTATTTCAGGTGGTGGGCTAGGAGGCCAAAAAGAAGGTGAAATTAACATGGTTTTAATGAGACAGTTTAGATTACAGTTTATTTGTAAAATGATAGCTATCTGTGAAAGTGCCTCTAAAACCTAAGAGAAACCCATGTATGTAGGTTTGTTGCATGTAGCCCAGAATTTCAGAGAGTAGGATGCATGCATGAATTCACTCATTTACCAACTTTTTTATCGGTAAATGAGCACCCTGCCCGCCCCTCAGTGGGTTTAGTCTGTGTGAGGTTCTTATTTTGATGAAATTCTTGTCCATTTCACCATTTTAATACATAATATTCTCGAGAGGAGCTATCCAAATGATTTTTCTTATCCTATTGGTAAACGCTTAGAAAAATGTTAGCTGCTGTTGCTCTCAAGGAGTTTAAACCAGTGATTACTACAGCAAAGGGTATCCTATCTCCACTAACTGGAGGAGAGAACTACCAGGAAAGGGGGAAGGGAGGAGGTGGATTGGAGCTCTATGTCTGAGCACACTCTAGTATCTCTCTCCAAATAAAGCCTCTTTTATTAAAAAAAAATAAAATAAAAAAATTGCCCTATGACCAAGGGAACTGTCAACATAAGAAACATTCAAACCTGTGAAGAATTTTTGTGCGTTTATTTGAGCCCAAACTGTCAACAATTGCCGAGAAGCAAAATCTTAATGGATTGAGATCATACTCCAGAGAAGGGTAGTTTCACACCTTATTTTACACATTAGTATAATAAAAAATAGAAGACGTATGTTGGTTACATAAAATCCATTGGTGATAGATTAGAAAAGTGGGAGAAAGCAAAGCAGGGAAACCTCTGGGATTGGATAAAAAATAAAATGATAGACACTTCTTTTATTTAGGTGAGTGCAGGATAGTTAACAGTCAACAACTAACTCAATAACAATGAGGGGATTAGTGGTCTGTGCAGAGTGGAGCCTGTGCTTTGAGAGGCCCGGAAAAAGGATAATTACTTTGACATTCCAATGAGATGTTATCATAGATGCAAAAAGACAATGGACAGGCACACATAAGGTAAAGACTGACCTTTGTCAGGGAAGATGCTGGCCTAGGACATGACTACCCACCATAAACTGCTTTTAGTTTTTTAAAAAAAAGCTTTAATTTCCATCCTTTGTGGTTACTTTAGGTCTCTGAGTTTGCAAAGCCACCATGCAGGCCTTCCCCGAGCTAGTCAGGTTGGCATGTATCCTCTTTTCGTTCACAGAAATAAAAAAATTTGTAATAAATCTATACCAGTGCATTCATCTTCTGGCTGTTATCATAGATTCTGACAAGATGGCTGTTTTTCAGATGATTTATTAATATAGTTGAAGATTAACAACTTGATAATGTTTTAGGCAGTTAGACAGACATGAGCAGAACAAGGACGATGAGGCAGGTACAGAAACTCACCAGGGCAGACAGCCCCAGATGCCTGGCAAAACTGGGAAAACAAGAACCTCACCCCCAGGGAGACCTATCCTCCCCTCGCATATTCCTGGTCATGCGATTTGGACCCCCTGTCTTTTCGTATCACTAGTCATGCAGTTTAGACGCCCGGAACTTTCCCCCCTTAAAGATAATTCTAGGCCTCAGTTATATTTCAGCTCCAGCCCAGAGAAGCAGGTTAACCAGACAAGTGATGCCATGGCTACCTCAGAACCAGCTACATTGATGAATAACCCGCTGCCTTGGCAGCGACCAATCAGTGGAGACCATGTCCGTGAAAGAGCACACCTGATAAACTGCTGAATATTCTATTGAGACCCTCCCCTGAGACTCCCCTATGATTTCCACCTGCAAGAGAGATAAATACGCTCAGGATGAAGAACCCAGGGCACACTCCCCCCTACGGGAGCACACCCTTGCCATTCCCTTTCCTCTTCTTTCCCCTAAGGGACCCCACCAAAACTGCAACCAGGGGAGCAGCAGGCAGCTGCATCTTGTCCCGGGCTACCCCCCTGAACCTGTCTCCAAGGCCCCCTTTTCTCTGACTTCTCAGTGAGCCAGAGCAGCCCAGCCCAGGCTCTCCTGTTGCTTCTTCTTTGCCCGTCCTTGTTTTACTGTCCTAAGTATATATTTTTTTGCTGTGGCCAATAAATTCTCACTTCTTTTGCTACACTTTGTCTCTTGATTGAAATCTTTCCTTCAAGAAGACAAGAACTGATATCTTTACGTCTCCCTGGTAACATACATTTGGTGCCGTGACTCGTATAGCAGCCATATAGCTCCAAATGGTACTGTCTGAAGGATACCAAGCCCTCACTCCCACAGGACAGATTCCTTATTTTGGGCCTCTGGACAGACATCAGCAGCCACCTCCCTCCTAGCAAGTATGGGAACCCAAAGCCCACAATGACCCCAATCAGCTTGAAGCAGCCAGAGCGGACTTTGCTCAAAGGCCTTCAAAGAATTGGGTTCCCATAGTTTGAGGAAGTTAGATATGAATGGATACGGGTGGGGCCTGCCCTGGGGTCCTGAACAGGGGTCAGACCAACTTTGCCTTCAGACTGCCTCCCTATGGGTGGCCCAGCAGCCAGCAGACTGCCAGTGGGCAGGTTCGGAATCAAGGGGTTCTTGGCGCAAGCTCAGAGGAAAACGACATGACTCAATGCCATCTTACTAGGGCCCTGGACTAATTTAATAAAATTTGCATTGCAGTTTTGGTCCTCCCATGTTATTTTCTGTATGCATTATGGGTAAGGGCATGCTTAGAAGAAATATAGTTATACTAGGGGCCCAGTGCATGAATTTGTGCACCTTGAAAGGAGCTGTGGGCCGCGAGGCTGCGGTGGGCACAGGGGCGGGTCTCAGCCCATCTTCTGCGCCCCCGCCCGGCCCCTCCCACTGCAGCCCCCAGTCCCCTGTCTGATGGCAGCCCTGCTCCTGCCGCCACTTGCACCCACTGATGGCACAGAGCAATTGGGACCAGTGCCAGCAGTGAGTGCGAGCGGGGTCAGCGCCAGCAGCAGGTGCAAGCACCGGACGGGACTGAGGTGTGCAGGAGCAAAAGAATTTTCAGTAACTACCAGAGGCTTGCCCTGATGACAGCAACCAGCACCCCGCCTTGGTCTGGTGCCTCTGCTCACCTGCTCCACCGTCCCTCTGCGGCCAACGCCTGCCATGTTCCACACTCTGCTGCCTGTTCCTGCACCCACCTTGTTCTGTGTATGCCCCCTGGTGGTCAGTGCACGTCATAGCAACTGATTGTTTGGTTGTTCCGCCATTTGATTTATTTGCATATTAGGGTTTATATATATAGATAACCCCTTTCTGTCAACCATCTCTGAATGGAAATGAAAGTCTCCACCCAGCCCTAATCGGTTTGGCTCAGTGGATAGAGCATCAGCCTTCGAACTGAAGGGTCCCAGGTTTGATTCTGGTCAAGGGAACGCACCTTGGTTGCGGGCACATCCCCAGTGGGGGGTGTGCAGGAAGCAGCTGATCAATGTTTCCCTCTCATTGATGTTTCTAACTCTCTATCCCTCTCCCTTCTTCTCTGTAAAAAATCAATAAAATATATTTTTTAAAAAGTCTCCACCCAGAAAATCCCTCATTTAAACTATATAACCCAGGAGTTTGGGGCCATTGTCTCTCTCAACTGGCCTTGGTTTGAGTGTATCTTCAATAAATCCCACTTTGCTTTACTTTCATCTTCATTGACCTTAAAATCTTTTCTGCATCAACAAGAAGAACCGAGGTCCCAGCTGGTAACCCCGATTGCTAACAATAATATATTAGTATTTGTGAATAGGATAGTTTATAATTATTTTGTTACTCACTGTTCTCACCATAGTATCTAAGAAAAAGGGATATTTTTCTTGTTCATTGAAAATTGTATGTGAATGCTTTTATGAATAAAATATATAAGTTTTCTCTTTTTTTTTCAAATTATAGATGTGTCATTCTTTTTCCTGTATAGTTTATATATAATATTTGGCAGGGTCTGTTTTCATGCTGCCTTGTGCAAATTTGTTATTACTTAAAATAATACTGACTTCTTGATTTCACCATTATGATCTAATGATATTTAAAGCACTGGGATTAGACAGGGTTTCTCAGCCTTGATACTATTGATATTTTGGACCAGATCATTCTTTATTTTGGGGGGCTATCCTGTGCATTGCAGGATGTTTAGCAGCATCCCTGACTTCTACCCACTAGAGGCCAATAGCACTCCCCAGTCATAACAACTAAAAATGCATCTAGCCTTTGCCAGATGTCCCCTGGGGGGCAAAATCACCTTCCCCTCCTTTCCTGGGTTGAGAATTATTGCATAAGACAATGTTGAAACTACTAAATGTGAATGGGGAAAGTCAAGGTCCAGCTGTCCATTTACAAACCCATGCTGAAATCTCAGAATTGTAATACCAATTTGTCAGAAACTCCAGGGATTTTTGATATTTTTTTGCCTGGTAACAATTTTAGAAGAACCAGTTACCATCGCTTAATTGCATTTTTTCAATATGATGTTATTATTTGAGTGATACATATACCTCATTAAGATACCATCAAGAAACAGCTGCTAGGCCCTGGCTACCTTGCAGCCTCCTACACGTCCCTCACAAAGGCCAGGATGGTTTGAATAACTATAGCTGGAAAAACAGAGATTTGGGACTTGATTTCATCTCAGGACTGTAAAATTTAGTAAGTTTTGGCAGTCTTTAGCAACTAAATATCTTTTGCAAGGTTTAGGGCATCTCAACTGAGAAGTCCCTGGGCTGGTTAGTGGAACAGCTAGGTAGCTGCTTAGCATGTCCTTGAAGCATCCTTCGCAGACCTGCTTACTTCCAGCAAGGACACAGCCTGAGAATTTGGAAAAACCTGCAGTATCCTATAGGATCCGTTTTCTCTGGAGAGTGGGCTTTGCATAAACTATTACTCTTTCTTCACCAATATGTATTTTTGTCTTCTCTCCTCTCCACCCTCACCCAATAGTTATCCATTACCCAAAGCACAGGATAAAAACGCTTAAAGGAACAGGTAAAAAAAGAGTCTGTTATTAAAGTTATTCGGTAATCAAACTTTTGTGGAATTGTGCCAGGGAGTTTAATGTCACTTAATTAAAGCCTGTCAATGTATTTTTTCTTGCCTATCACTTGTCTTTTTGTCCACATTCTGGGTAAAATTAGCCCTGTACCAGTGAACCAGGGAATTTTTTAATTTAACATTAAGGCACAATAGTTTTTTTTTTGTAGTTGGTGCTAGTTTAATCTTCTGGCTGTTTCAAATAGCACTTCCTCTCAAAAACCTCTTTTCATACACGAGAATTTTCATGATTAACTGTTGTTTGGGAATATTTCACTCTTAAAATTAGATGGGGAAGAAGGTACACTATTGAAGTCTGTATTCACGATTAGAGCTGATAAGATAGGTCATTTCATTCTATTTGAAACAATGTATGACAATTAATTTTAGATGTATTTTATCTTATTTTCCAAAAGTAAAGGATGTTCCTATTTCATAGTTTGAATATCCCATTGATTTCTAGAATTCTGTATATATAAATAAAACATATCCATAGAACTTTGATATTTTATCTTTCCAGATAATGAAATAGGCACTAATTGACTTTCGGTGAGCACTAACTTTCAAGTTAAACTCTTTTAAAATAACATATTTTTAAATTTATTTTAGAGAGGAAAGGAGAGGGAGGGAGAGATAGAAACATCAATAATGAGAGATAATCATAGATCAGCTGCCTGCTACATGCCCCCTACTAGGGATTAAGCCCACAACCCTGGGCATGTGCCCTTGACCAGAATTGAACCTAGGACCCGTCAGTCCACAGGCTGAAGCTCTATCCACCAAGCCAAACCAGCTAGGGCTCAAGTTGAACTCTTAATAAGCACAACTTCCTCTATATTCAAATGGGGACATATTTCTGCAAAGCTGCATAGTTAAATGATTTCCAAATACCCACTGAAATGTTCAAAATAAGATTACTAGTTACTAAAACAATAGAGCTGGAGGTTGATTTCTTGATTAAGGGTTTTATTTTGGATAAAAATGTTATCATGGCTCAATTTGAAGTCTTTGTTTTCTCTAGTAATTCTTTTCACAAATGTTATTCTACTTTCATTTAGAGTAAATTTTAATTTTTTAAAAAGAAAATAGCTAATCTATATTAGTCAAGAGAAAAAGGATGGAAAGTATTTTTTAATTTTATTTTATTGCATATTTCCAATAGAAGAACAAGGGCAAAAATGTAGAATGCTCTCCACCTGGTTCTTGTAAATTGCTTTTTGGTGTCTCTTAGGTGACCTCGAATGCTGGAGACAGTAACCTGGGAGTGCAGAGCGAAGGGCTGGACGCTGCCAAGGGGCTTCGCGGAAGAACTTTTGGACTCTACTTTCCTATCCATAAACACCTAGGAAGAATTTTGTTTCCAGAAAGTTTACTAAAATAATGTTTGTCTATTTTTGCTCCGTGGTTACATGAAACTGCAGGGCAGATTTTTACATTACATAAGAGCATAAAATAGGTTAGACAACCTAGATGCCTGTGTCCACTCACGTTGGGCCACTGAAGCCCAGATGGGCCCTCACTATCTGTCAACTGCTTAGTAACTTCCGGGTTCCTTGTTTAGAACAGCGAGGTTTGGATCTAAAGGCAGATATTTAAAAGGATACCCTATTAAATACATTGTAAGTCAGACTATTGACATCCTTGTGTGCCCGAAGAAGACATTTCTTCTTTAATTAAATAATTAGGAAGCAAATAAATGTCTATTTCAAAAGCAATTTTATTAGATGTTTGCATTTATTAAAAAAAATAGGATTCCTTCAGAGCATTCAGAAAACTCTTATTTTGCTAACCTCAAGAGAAACAACTAAGTTTCCATTGAAATATGCACTAATTCCCATAACATCTGTATTTATGTCACTATCTAACTTTTTCTAACTTTTGGGAAATGATAGCAATTATTTGCCAAATAGACAGAGTGCCTATTTTCCCTTTATTAAGGAATGAAGATAAAATTCTGCAGGTCACTTGTTATCACTCTGTATACATTCATAATTTACCAACAAGTATGCATTTTTCCTTTCTAAAAACGATGTGGTCATTGGATAAACAAGTCACTGAAAACAAACTTAGATAGGAAAACACTCTGGTTCTAAGAAACTGCAAACTACTTTATTTGGAAATAGTAGAATTTGCAGAATGTTGCCGTAAAGGGCATGCTACTCAAATTACTTGGTTCTGAAGAATCTTACTTTGAAAGCAAAGTATTTTCTGAAGGAGTGGAGTACAAAATAGCTACATGGTTGGGCAAAAAATAGTTATTATTTTATCATTATGTAAAAACCTATTCAATTTTCTATGTATATATTGCAAGTCTTTTTCGTTAAAAATATAATAGAAGACATAATGAATGACAAATGAATGACTGTTAGGTTTAAATTATTTATAACTATAGGATGCCAATTAACAGAGTTGGGCTGTCCTTCAGGAAAAGATTAAAATGTAGTTAAGTTTCTTTTAGGTTTAGGGATATGTTTTAGGACAGTGGTCGGCAAACTCATTAGTCAACCGAGCCAAATATCAACAGTACAACGATTGAAATTTCTTTTGAGAGCCAAATTTTTTAAATTTAAACTTCTTCTAACGCCACTTCTTCAAAATAGACTCGCCCAGGCCATGGTATTTTGTGGAAGAGCCACACTCAAGGGGCCAAAGAGCCGCATGTGGCTCACGAGCTGCAGTTTGCCGACCACAGTTTTAGGATATTGAAAACTACTTTAGAAGCTCACACTCCTGTCATGGATCTTATTTTCCCCTAAGTTTCTTCAGTGTTTTCTTGTTGGTTTGTTTTTTCCTGCCAGCAAAAGTGTTTCCATGATAGAACTGTTACCCTTTTCCTCCCCTCCACTCCTCTTCCTTTCTCTCTTTCTTGCTTTCTTATTCTCTCCTTTTCCAAAATGTCATTTTTCCCAATCTTGCTCATTAACAATATCTCTGGGTTGGGAAGAATTTTGGAGGTTCTAGATCAGTGACCATCAATCAATGACTCTTCATTAAGTAGCCATACAGGCTGTGTTGAAATATTTAGCAAAGGGGGATTACTTTATAAAGCAACCCAAATATGTCTGTTATAAAATTCTTCATTATTTGTGCCAATATCATTTATTTGAAATTTCTTCCTCTTTCTCCCCCTTCCTCCCTCCCCCCTCCCTCCCTCCCTCCCTCCCTCCCTGCCTTCCTTCCTTCCTTCCTCCCTTCCTTCCTTCCTTCCTTCCTTCCTTCCTTCCTTCCTTCCTTCCTTCCTTCCTTCCTTCCTCATTCCTTCCTTTCCTTTTATTTCTCTCTCTCTCTGCCCCACCACCATTAGTCATCTTCTAAATTTGACGGTTTATTTAAAAGTATAAAATGTCAGCCCTTGACCCTATTGAGATTCATTTTTAGCCAGATTAATTTCTTTAGTTGTTCTTCACATTTCACCATTTTCAAATACTTACAATAATTTTTCTCACTGAACCTGTTTCATGTCTCAAAAATCACACTTAAGGTATAATATATGGTCTGGGTTCTGAGCACCAACCTTTATTTCAAGTGGTCAGTAAATCTTTTCTGAACTGAACTACAGCCCCTGCTGGCCACCATCGAGCTCCAGGCCTGTTTAACCTGTGTGTTGGCTTGTCCCACAGACACTTGAATCTCAGCATGTCAAGTAAGTAGTATATCATCATCTTGCCCTGATCTCTTCTTCCTCCTACATTCCTTACGTTAGAAAATGTACTTCATTGAGCTGCTCAGGACAGGAATTTGGGGACAACCCTTTTTCTTAATCCCATATTCATTTTGTCACCAAGCCTTGTCAATCCGATTTTTACATACCTCTCTAATTTTCTTCTTTCCCTCCTCTCTCTCTACTTAGTTCAGGCTCTTATTAGTTCCTGAATTCCTGCAGCAGCCTCCAAATTGATTTCCTTATCTCCAACCTGTACACACACTGTAGCTATCCTTTCTCCACACTGTAGCCAAAGAATGCTTTTCAAGGTCACTCTCCTCCTTAAATCCTTTGATGCTCTCCATTCCCTTGTCAAAGGACCTTTGTTGGTTGTAGGACCCTTCAAGTCTGCCTCTTACTTATTCCTTTAGCTCTCTCTCTTTGTTTTTAAATCATTTTTAAATTTTTCAATTACAGTTGAAAGGTGTACACCCTAGTAATTAGACTTTACATAACTTACTAAGTGATCATCCTGATAAATCTTGCACCCATCTGACATATACTTTATAACCCCATGACTATTCTGTAACAACCAATTTGAACTTCTTAACCCCTTCACCTTTTTTACCCATTCTCCCAACCACCCTCCTCTTTGGCAACCATCATAATGTTCTCTGTATCTAAAGTCTGTTTCTGTTCTGCTTGTTTGTTTATTTTAGATTCAATTATTGATGTGTATTTTTTGTCTTCTCATTCTCCTCCTCCTCCCTTCTCCTCCTTCTCCTCCTTCTCCTTCTCCTTCTCCTTCTCCTTCTCCTTCTCTTCCTCCTTCTCCTTCTCCTTCTCCTTCTCCTTCTCCTTCTCCTTCTCCTTCTCCTTCTCCGTCTTCTTCTTCTTTGTCCTTTTCTTCTTCTCCTAGAAGACCCTTTAACATTTCATATACTACTGGTTTGGAGGTGATGAACTCCTTTAGCTTTTTCTTATCTGAGAAGCTGGATCATGGGTCGACATTCAACCACTGAGCCACACTGCCCAGGCACAAATTTACAATTTTGTTTTAAAATGTTTTATTGATTTTTTACAGAGAGGAAGGGAGAGGGATAGAGAGTTAGAAACATCGATGAGAGAGAGACATTGATCAGCTGCCTCTTGCACACCCCCCACTGGGGATGTGCCCGCAACCAAGGTACATGCCCTCGACCGGAATCGAACCTGGGACCTCTCAGTCCGCAGGCCGACGCTCTATCCACTGAGCCAAACCGGTTTCGGCCACAAATTTACAATTTTGATGTCTATTGCTGACAGTTGAGAAGTACTAATCTAATTTCTTTATGGTTCTGATTAATCTTCATGATGTAAAGCCAGTGTTAGCATCTTAGGTTCAAATAAAAATAGTTTTGAGAGTGAAAGGAGGCTTCTGTTGATATTACATCAGGACAACCAGCAAAGACAGAGGTTGTCTTGGGGAAATTGGGACCTATTGCCATCAAGCTTGGTTACAGTCCTCAGACCATCTTTCCTAATTTTCAGGGACTATGAATGATGGACACTATAATTTGTTTACTTTAAAGAAATGGGGGTTGTTAAGAAGACTGAGGCAAGAAGAATCATCCCTCCAAAGTATCATGCAGTAGAAAAAACATGTGTCTAGAGTTAAGTTTTAATTCCTGTCCTAAAAATCACTAACTGTTACTCAACCTCTCTTATCTTTGGGTTCTTTGTAAAATGGTAAAGAAGTAAGAATGAAATAGAATGCAGGAGAAAGTGTTTACCTCTGCTATTAACAGAAAAGATACTCAATACATTTTACCCTCCGAAGATAAGAAGATAACTGAAGGAAGGGGGTGTGACCTCATACTGATTAAGGTCCAATTCTCTGACCCAACTCATAATTTTTAACCTTTTGCACTCAGATGTCGAGTTTTACTCGACACGGTTAGCATCAGTAGCAGCTCGAGAAAAAAGCAAGCGAGTGCAAAGGGTTAATATTGTATACTTATTTTATATTTTCTCTATACCTTCTTTCTTAATACATTTATATTTGTTGCTAAGAGCTATCATGTGCATTAGGCAGGGCAATTATTATTAAACCCATATTAGAGACAAAGAAAGTGAGGCTCAGAGAAACTTTCCATGGTTAAATATTAGGTCCAGGATGTAAATCCGAGTCTCTTGAGTCTTGGTATAGGGATTTTTCTAATATGCCAGGTTCTACCTGACACTTTCTGGTGAATTAACTTTGGTCTCCAGGCTTGAGATAATACCCTGACTTGAATAAAATTTTAACTAAAAATGTAATAAAATATTTAAGGTGTATTTGTTTGTATGGCATGCTTTAATTTATTTTTTGACACAACTGAGGTGTTGATTATAATTCTGGAAGGAGCTAAAGGATAAAACCATAATCCTTTCAGAATCTGCATTTCTGCAACTGCTTTTCCCTGAATGCTAGAAGTACTTCATAAAGTTTCCCTTCAACCCTCCATCCAGTCAGAGCAGTTATGCTCTGAGAATTCTGATATTACATCCAAAATAGAATTAATAATTTCAATCTGTGATAAAAAGCACATAAATAATTTCAAAGGCAAATAAAAGGTAAATCATGGGTCAACTATTGTTTAGGATTATTTTTCAGTGCCTTCTTTAATTGATAGCAGGAAAAAATGAGAATTAATCCTAAAACCTTTGGAGCTTAGTAATCAGGACTTTGCTAGTTCTTCAACAACAAAGGAAAGAAGGGGCAACAGGTGGACAATGTTCCAAGTCAATGGGAGTGGCTCATGCCTCTCTAAGGTGGTGGACTGACCCTGAGCACAGGGAGGGAAGGGACCACCCACATTGTTGCAGCTTCAGCCCAAATAGCTTTGAAGTGCCTCAGAAAACACTGGACTAAAAGGAGAGAAGAAAATACATGTACTTGCAGGATTTGGGAGAATGGTCTAAATGAATATGGAATTCATCTGGAAAAATATTTAGACATTTTTAGGTTTATTTTTAAAAGTAATAGCTTTATTGAGCTATAATGCACATACCATACAATTTACAAATTTAAAGTTTACAATTCAGTATATTCACATAGTTGTGCAACCATCACCACAATAAATTGTAGAACATTTTCATCACCCGAAAGAAACT
The DNA here is from genome assembly GCF_027574615.1 of Eptesicus fuscus. NCBI lineage: Eukaryota > Metazoa > Chordata > Mammalia > Chiroptera > Vespertilionidae > Eptesicus > Eptesicus fuscus. The sequence goes on from NC_072486.1 coordinate 73,088,953, forward strand.
CTTTGCACATTAGCTATCATCCCACAATCCTTTCATCTCCCCAGCCCTGGACAACCACTGATTTACTTTGTCTCTGTAGATTTGTCTATTCTGGGTGTTTCATATAATTGAATTTATACAATCTCTGTTGTGTGAGTGTGTGTGTGTGTGTGTGTGTGTGTGTGTGTGTGTGTGTGTGGCTTCTTTCACTTAGAATAATATTTCTAAGGTTATCCATGTTGCATTACAAATCAGTATTTTTTCTTTCTTATTGCTGAATAATATTTCCTTTTAGTAATGTTATTTATTCATCAATTGGTGGACATTTGGGCTGTTTCTACTATTTAGCTATCATAAATAATGCTGCTATGAACATTTGCACACAGGTTTTTATAGAGATGTGTTTTCTTTCTTGCGTATGTACCTAGGGGTAGAATTGCTGGGTTCCATCATAAATCTATGTTTGGTCTTTGGAGGAGCTGCAAAACTTTCCCAAAGTGGCTGCACATTTTACATTCCCACCTGCAGTGTCTGAGTATTCCAGCTTCTCCATATCCTCATCAATGCTTGTTATTTATATTTTTGAATAGTGGATGATAAGTGGTGTCTCATTGTCTTAGTCCTTTTGGAATGCTATAACAAAACACCATACACTGGGTGGCTTATAAACAACAAAATTTATTTCTCACATTTCTGGAAGCCAGGAAGTCCAGGATCACCGGTAGAACCAATGTTTACTGAGGGCTCCCTGGTTCATAGACATGCTTCTTTTTGCTTTCTCGTCCATGGTGAAAGGGGTTAGGGAGCTCTAGGGGGCCTCTTTTATAGGAGCAATAATCCCATTCATGAAAGCTCCACTCTCATGACCTAAGGATCTCCTCAAATTCCAGTTACTACCAGCACATTGGGCATTGGGATTCCAATATATGAATTTTCAGGGAACACAAACATTTAGATAATAGCACTCATTAATTATAATTTTTCTGATCTCTGATTATAGATGTCATTTTTTGTCTGGAATGTTAGCCAACATATATGCCCGTCAGGTGCAATATTAGATTTATAAAATACAAATTTGAATAATATTATTCCAAAATATTTTCTCAACTGAACTGTAAAAGTTCTTTGTTTATTTCATATAATTCATATTTTATAATTATGCCTTTCCCCTGGATCTGCCATGTAACAATTAAGTTATAGTGTATTTATTATATCATAATAGATTGTATTGCATTTATATACAGGGTGGGGCAAAAGTAGGTTTACAGTTGTTTGTATGGAAAATAATACAATAATCCTATCTAATAATAGAATAACATGTAAATTACCATCACTCCACTACGCCCACGATTGGGCGGCGGGAGGCTGGGGGGCGGGACTCGGGGTGGCCTATCCGGCCATTAAGAGGCACGGATCCGCTGCCACTGAGGGGGGCTACCCTGCTGTTGAGAGGCACAGGGGACGGGGCTCCCGCCCCCTGTACCTCTCAACAGCCAGATCCGCGGCCTGAGGGGGCCTGCCGCGGACACCCAGCTGCGCCTCTCAATGGCTGGGTAGTCAGGTGTCTGCGGCAGCCCCCCTCAGCGGCCGTTGAGAGGTGTAGGGGGCGGGAGTCCCGCCCCCTGCGCCTCTCAACAGCAGGGTAGCCCCCCTCAGCAGCCACGGACCATCAAAAGTGGGGGAGCTGGGTGCCTGTCTGCTCCGCACCAGGCCTTTCAGAAGCCTCCGCCGAGCCGGAGGCTTCTGAAGGGCCTGGTGCACCAGCGGACAGGCACCCAGCTCCACCGCGAAAAGCGAAAGCGTGTAGGGGACCCTACACGTGCATGATTCAATCATGCACTGGGCCTCTAGTTAATAAATAATAACACAAGAATAAACCCTGTGTTTTGCCTACTCACAACTGTAAACCTACTTTTGTCCCACCCTGTATATTATATTAAGTTATAGTGCACTGTCTTATTAGTTATATCTTTTCTGGGGGCAATATATTATTTTTTTTGAGGAAGACTGCAACTCTCAAAGGACAAGGATTTGCCTTGTATTTATTTTGAGATCCTTTAAGACCAAATAGAAAGGTGAGCATGTGATTGGGTCTAACTAAGAATTTGTTTATTGACTAGTTCAGTGGATTGCTCATTTTTGCTAGGCTGGTTTAAATTGTTGTAAAGTTCAAAAGAAAATAACTGAATCAATATCCACAAAAAACAAACGTCCTCAACTATTGGGTAATGGGATTTTTCCAAATTAATTTTTTAAATTCATAACTTAACAGAGCTTGGTGATTACATAAAACTGCACCCCTGTGATAAGGAGATTGGGGTGAGTTCCTGAAAGGGAGGGTGTGCACAGGTTTTCGTAGAGTTAAGTGGGGAGTTTTTCTCATCTCTCTCATTGGACAAATATAATCACATTCATGGTTGTACTGGGGATATTTGGGGGCTTACCAAGCGGGACATGAGCAAAAGTAGTTTGAAGGGAATCAGTTTTCATTTTTTCCACCTCCATAAGTCCTCTAACAAAATTAATTTGCTTGATAACTCATCTGTCATTTTCCTTTCCCACCTCCCCTTTCAAAGTTGCCCCCTTTCCATTTTGCAGCAAAGAAATGAAGACTTCTCATCCATCCTGAACTCATTATGCTGCTGAGCGCAGTGCTTTTAAGCCTCTGGGGAAGAGAGAATGGAGAAAGGATGCCTCTAAGAAAATAAGGAAGCCTAGAGGTGGTGGGGAGAGTGGTCAGATCACAGTGCAATACGAAGGAAATGGGGTGGGAAGAAGAGTTGGTTAGGAAGTCTCCGACTGCAGCAGAGTTATAAGAAAACTTTGGTTAGCCCCAGGATTCCCAAGTTATTGTCTGGGGACAATCAGGGGAAAGTGTGGTCTCAGATTCAGAAAGCAGCCATCTGTTACTGAGAGCAGAAGATCTGAGTGGTGTATTTTTGTGGCCACAGCGAGCTTTTGGTGTGGATTGGATTAGAGGCAGTATTCCAAATTCCATTGTCAATGGGATGAAGCAAACCTGGTATCTACCAAGCTGATTATGAGAAGTGGAGTAGAGAAATCCAGAACAGGAGAGTTCGTACTTGTGTTCTTATCCTCCCAGTTCTTCAGTGATCTTAGAGTAATTAATTGTGTGATGACCTTTCTTGTCACAACCTGATTGTATCAATTAAATTATTTTGTTTTTCAGTATGAATGTACTAAGCTTGCTTATATTTAAGATAATAAATATTATCATAAATTCCCATTTTCTTGATTTACTTAAATCTGTGGGTGAATAACTGGCTATAGTTTTTCTGAAGTTTCTACTTATCAAATTGTGGCTAACTAGTAGTAATATAACACTAACATTAAGTGTACATTTGTATATATGTATGTGTGTGTATAATCTAAAATTAACATTTTTTGAAAAATACAAAATAAATTATAAAATAATTTTAATTTAATTAAAGTTTATTAAAAAGATTCTTATGAATTATAAATTTTCTGTAAGCGGTGTAAATGCTTTGCAAAGCAAATGTTAGATGTTCTCCATCTTTTACATAGAATGATAAATTTTGGTATTTATTTACTTTAATTATGGCACTATAGAATTTATTATAGGGTTCTCCAAATGTTATTTTCTCTGATGTATTTTTCAAATTTTTGCTGTCTTCTAACTTGCACATTCTGTAATCCATTATAATCCTTTGTATTAAGATAACATCTTATTGAGCAGATTTTTACTCTAAATAATGCCTTAAAATGATCATTATTTTAGGATATTTTAGAATCCTTGGGATTTTGACAATGTTAAAGGAATTTGAAAAGAAAACATATACATTATAAAATGTTAAATATGTAGGCACTATTTTGAGGGTCTCTGAAATTTCAATGAGTAGTTAATGCACTATACGGTAAATATTATTTTTCACTGTCTGGATCAGGATGCAGATGTTACTGCAGTATAAAACATCCGTAACACTCCTCAGTCAACACACACACACACACACACACACACACACACACACACACACTCTGACACACCAGTGTGTCTGTGATCTGTTGGCATTCATGGAGCTTCTATTTTGCTGCCAAGCTCTAAGTTTGGTTGAAGGAAAGGATCATAAGAAATAGAGCAAGCAGGAGGATGGCAGGATGTCACAGCTTGGTTCTTTGGACTAGAATTGGGCCCTTGGGATGAGAAGGGAAGAGCTAGAAGTTGGACAAGCTGTTTGCATGAAAATCTTTATAAAATTCTGGACATATTAGACCTATTTTGGGAACCATTCTCCTTGACTTTTTGTGAAGTTCAGTCCTGCTTGGCAACCCAAAGCTTAAAGTCTTTGAGAACTGCAGAAATCAGCACATTTTGCATAGATTTAGGGTTGGTGGGCATTACCAGTAGGAGGAATTTTAAGATTCGTCAGTAAGGTTCATTGAAATGGTGGGGAAGAGGATGTTGCCATGAGATGACTCTAACTAATGAAGATTGGTCAAGTGAAAATATTGGTGCCATCTATTTGGGAGTATTAGAAATAATCAGACAACACCTTCGAATGGGTTAGCATTTTTAATGGAGCCATCACAATTTGGGTATATACATATACACGCTGGTGAAACAAAGTGACAATTCATTTGTACCATAATAATAAATACGTGTGTGTGTGTGTGTGTGTGTGTGTGTGAAATTATGAATATTTTTGGAATAATACATTTCTTATAAAATGACTTTTAAATTAATTGAATTAATTTTAAATGGTCCTATTTTTTGCTTAGGATGTATGGGACTTTTGAGCTTAGTGTTTAGTTAGAGGTGATTGCTGACAACAAGTTATGACATGACAGTGAAAGTCTGTGTTCAGACATTCAAGTTGTAATTACAACACATTGCTTCAGGCAGCAATTTCTGGAAGAAGTTGCCACATAAACTCCATCTAGTATGAGTCTATACTCACCGTATCGTCCCACCCAGGAATAAATCCTGTACCAGGCCTATATTAAAAAACAAATTGTCAAAGACCAGCTCTAACCTCCCATACATAGCAAACAATAAGACCACTGAACAAAATAGTGAAACAACTCTGTTTAGTGGTTGGAGAACAAGGAGCACAGAACTGTGATCCTTGTGAGAAAGAAGCAGCTATAAATCTTCTGATCTTCTTGGCTTTCTACCCAGAGTCAGTTTCCAACTGTGGCACAGAAAGGGAAACCCACACAGATTCTGGAAGCCTGCTGACTTGAGAAGATGGAAATCCGTCTGGGGAGGCTGAGGCAGCTGCAAGCTACAGGGCAGAGTTTGGGGAAGGGAGGCACTCTATACAGAAAGAGTTCCATAGAAATGCATGGGACCCAGTCTTTATTAAGTGCTAGGCTGTCCATGGGTAGAATAGAGCTTCACAAAGATGGGCAAAGAATGACCATGGAACTATCAATGGGAATATTCTCAGGGTTCATAAAGGACAGGAAGACTTTTGAGTTCCGACCATCCAGTATGGAGAGCTCTTGATGACCATCTGGAAAATGTAATGAGGACCCCAGCGGTTCTGCCTTAGAAGCAGGGGTGGACTAGCACCCTGAATGGAGGCTATTCTACACCCACTCTAGCAAAATGTATAAATAGCCCTGGCCAGTGCTCAGTGGTTAGAGCATTGGCCAGGGACCAAAGGGTTACTGGTTCAATTCCAGGCCAAGGGCATGGTAACTTGGTTGTAGGTTTGATCCCCGGCCCCAGTCAGGGCAGGAGGCAAGCAATCGATGTATCTCTCTCATATCGATGTTTCTCTCTCTTCCCCCCCCCTCCCTTCCTCCACTCTCTCTAAAAAAATCAATGGGAAAAATATCCTCCTTGAGGATTAAAAAAAAAAAAAGTATAAATAGACCTCAAAGTGATGAAACTGATCTCTCTCTAACTTAACTTATTTAACTCTGTAAAGGAAGAAAACAACATACAAGCACTTAATATAACTTTCACAATATCCAGTATACAATAAAAATTTAATAAAAAATACAAAAAGAAGGAAAATGTGGCCCAATAAGAGGAAACAAATGAACAAAAACGATACAGAAACATTGAAACATGAAAAATAATATTTTAAAGGCAACCAAAAAGAAGACATGATATACACATGTGTCTTGGTGTGGTCCTCTTTGGATTCCTTTTGTTTGGGGTTCTCTGTGCTTCCTGGATTTATAAGTCTATTTCTTTCACCAGGTGGGGGAAGTTTTCTGTTATTATTTCTTCAAATAGGTTTTCAATATCTTGCTCTCTCTCTTCTTCTGGCACCCTCATAATTCGGATGTTGGTACGCTTGAAGTTGTCCCAGAGGCTCCTTATACTATCTTCATATTTTTGGATTCTTTTTTTCTTTTTTCTATTCCAGTTGGGTGTTTTTTGCTTCTTCGTATTTCAAATCTTTGACTTGATTCTTGGGATCCTCTAGTCTGCTGTTGGATCTCTATATATTATTCTTTATTTCAGTCAGTGTGTGCTTAATTTCTAGTTGGTCCTTTTTCATATCCTCGAGGGTCTCACTAAATTTATTGGCGGTTTCTAGAAAATTATTGAAAAACCTTATAACCGTGGTTTTAAACTCTATATCCAGTAGTTTTCTTTCCTCCATTTCTGTCATTTGTGACCTGTTTCTTTGTCTCTGCATTTTGGCTGCTTCCCTGTGTTGATAGCGTGGCTTTGTGTGCTAGGTTTCCTATAGGGCCCAGTGGCTCAGCCTCCTTAGTTGCCTGAGGTGGACACTCTTGGTTCCCCCCTTTGTGGGCTCTGTGCACAGTCTTGTTGTAGTTAAGCCTTGATTGTTGTTGGTATCACTGGAAGAAATTGGCCTCACCTGGCCAATTGGCTGTGAGAATCAGCTGTGTCTACGCTGGGAGAACTTCTGTGCTGGAGACACCCTTATGAGGCAAGACTTGCTTCAGTGGGGCTTTGGTGCTCACTGAGTCTGCCCCCTGAGTGTGTCCCTTATGGATCTGAGGAGTTGTAATCTGGATGGTCCCACTCTGACCACTGGGTACACTGGCTCTTGGATCTCTAAGGAGGTGCTAATTTAGCCTCTGCCTGAGGCCACCCAGCAGGAGCTACGGAGAGATCTGCAGATTCCTCTTCTTTGTTGGGGTTTTGAAGGTGCCCAGATGAGGCCCACCTGTGTAGCAATGCAAGCTGCTGTGGGGTCTTGGCCCTTCTTTTGGATGTTCTGGGTCTCTCTGACCCAGCTACAGTTTGTTAGGTAATTTTAGATTGCGAAGAGCCAGGCCATTCATATGCAAAAGCCTCTGCTCACAGCTTGGGTGGGGTGGGGTCTCAGGGAATTAAAAGGGCAGAGCAAACAGCTATGGCTGATCCTCAGCCCTGCCTTAAGAGGCCCCCGGGTCTCAGTGTCCCTAGGTAATCGCTGCAAGCACCTCTGAGAGAAAGCCGCCCTTGAGTTCCGCCCAATGCCAGACAGTCCAGTTTCTCCCCATATGAGTCTGGGTCCCCAGAGTCTCACCCGGAACTGGATTCAGAGCAGTCAGAAGCTTGTGTCTCCCTCCAGATTGAAAAAGACAACTGCGTCCTCAGCTGCCAGCCTTTTCCTCGAGCATGCCTCCGTACCTCTGCACTTTACTTCCGCACCTCCTCTGAGTCTCAGTGTGCTTTTCTCTTTCCTTCTAGTTGTAGAATTTCCACTCAGCCAGCTTTCCTGTGGTTCTGGATGATGTCCGTTTTGTCTTCTAGTTGTAGTTTTGAAGTGGTTGTGCAAGGCAGCAATTTCAGGTGTTTACCTATGCCACCATCTTGGTTTCTCTCTCATTGTTTAATAACAGGTTATTTTGCCTTATTTTGTTTTTCACTTTTTTTTCTTATTATTCATTTTTGGTTTCACACTATTATGGTCAGAGAAGATACTTGATATGATTTCAGTTTTTTTTTAATTTGTTGAGACTTGTTTTGTGTCCTAACATGTGGTATATCCTACAAAAAGTTCCATGTGCAGTTGAAAAGGATATCTATTCTGCTGCTTTGGGTTGAAATTCTCTGATATCAATTAAATCCATCTGATCTAGTGAGTCATTTAAGGCTGTTGGGTGGAGAAAATTTTAATGAATTTGAATTACATTTTGCATATGGCTAGCATATTTTTAAAAATTTGCTTTCTTTTTCATCTTGGATATAAGAAAGGCATCATTAAATAAAAATCTTAAGTGATGCATGATCTTCACATGTGGTTTATGAGCACAGACCACAAATGACTAATACTGGCTTGTTTATTATTTCCATCCCTGGTGGAAACTTTGAAGAATAGAAAGTTAGATTATGAACAAATTGTAGCATTCCTGAAAATAAGCAATTTGTATTATGGTACAATAAATAAATATGCAAATTGATTTAAGGCACATCTTTATACTAGCTTTGTCTTGAAATTGTTGTTTGTCTACATCAGAATTGTTTTTTATGGAATTAATTGTTAATTCAAGTAAAATGGAACCACTAACGCATGCTAATTTGGTATTTTAATATAGAGTATAAGCTAAGAAATTAGGTAGTTTAAAAATTGTAGTTTCAAGGTTTAAACTATGTAGTAAATTTAGAGTATTAACATTTAGAGACATCTCTGTTATATTTGTGATATTGTGGTTTTATATCTTTTTGTGTGGATACATTTATTAATTGAAGAATTTTGGACATGTCTCTACATTGTTTCTGAGTCTATATTTTTTACCTGTGAAATGTAAAAATATGTCTGCCTCACCTACCTTAATCCAGTATATATTTATTTAACTCCTATTATGGGACATACACTGTTTTAAGCATTTATGTTACTTTTCATTTATCTCTTCTTCTGGAGAATTCTCTTGTTCTTTCATTTTGGGATTATTTCTTTGTATCCTCATTTTGTCTGCCTGTTTGGGTTTGTGACTATGTATTAGATAGATCTGCTATGCCTCTCAGTCTCTAGTGCAGGACAGTGTCAAAAGCTGTTTCTGACTAATTACTAGGTGTACTGGTTAATAATAGCAGATTTTGTAATAAAAGAAAATACGATAATTTCAAGAGAAACATCAAAAGTGTTTTATTCAAAGTAATGTCTATGGTTAGCTACACATTTCCCCATCTTTCAGGTAATTTGTGGATACCATCCCAATAGAACTTTTCTTATTTTGAAGCAAACCATTCAGAGACCCAATTTTCTACTTCTTCTTATGTTTTGAAGTGCTGCTCAGAAAGTGCATGTGCCATCTATCGGAACAAGTGGTAATCTGGAGGAGCAAGGTCTGGTGAATATAGCGGGTGGGTTAGTACTTCCCAGGCAAGGTCTTTTAATGTGTCTTTAACTGGTTTTGAAGTGTGTGATAGTGTGAAGCAAAATTACTTTACTGTGTCTTCTGGCACTTTCTGGTCATTTCACGATCAAAGCGTGGTTCAAATTAATTATTTGTGGTTGGTAGGAATCAGTATTAATAGTTTCACCTGGTTCTAGAAGCTCATAATACACCACACCTTCCAGATCCCACCAAACACAGAGCATTGTCTTCTTTCTGAAGCAGTTTGGTCTTGCAGTCGATGTTGATGGTTGATCTGGATCAACCCATGATTTTGTGCATTTGGGATTTTCAAAATAAATCCACTTTTCATCACCAGTCACAATTTGATGCAAAAAAGACTTTCTTTTGTGCTGTTGAAGCAACATTTTACTGATGACTTTTTGGTTTTCCATTTGTCTTTCGTTCAGTTGATGTGACACCCATTTTCCTTCCTTTAAAAATCTTTCCCATTGCTTGTAAGTGATTGGAAATTGTTTGCTGAGCAACGTTTAATCTTTCTGCAAATTGTTTTTGAGTTTGACACACATCTTCATCCAATAATGCTTGTAATTGTTGGTCTTCAACTTTTTCAGTTGACCTGGACGTTCTTTGTCTTTCACATCAAAATCATCACTTTTAAAACATTTAAACCAGCATTCACAAGTATCTTGAGATGGAGCATGTTCACCATAAGCTTCCTGAAGTATTCAGCAGCACTTTTATTCAAAATAAAGTAAATAATTAAAACTTCCTGCAAATGCTCTTTTTTTTTGGTACAAAATTTGACATTTTTAAGTGTAAAAATATCTATGATGTTAACACCTTCAGCAAATGTGACATACAAAGGTTTGAAGCTTGTTGTCAATGCAACAAAATAGCATACATATCAAATCACATATATATCAACATATGTGTAACTCCATCTATTGAAAAAAATCCACATTATTAACTGGTATACCTAGTAGATCAGGCAAAGACTCAAAGCCTTCAGAGACTATCTCTACCTACAGACTGATAGGATTCAGACTTGAATTGCCCTCAGGCAATCATCCTCAGGTGTGCTGAGAGTTTTTTTTTTTTTTTTCAACAGGGTGGGGCAGTTGCTTCTGCCTGGAGGCTAATTGTTATTTTTAGTCTCTTAAGTGGCCTCAGAAACTCTGCAGTGTGGGGCAAGGTGTTTTCCAATAAGGTGGGTCAACTATCTTCCCCCCAGGCAAGGCCACCTGTATAGTAAATGTCTGTGTGGGAAAGATGTCCTCTGCTGCATGAGGGAATGACTCAGCCCAGGGAACTGGGGGTGTCTGCCTTCTGAGTTCTAACTCCTGAGTCCCCAATCCTGGCTTCTGCTCACACAGCTCCAGTCCACTCTGCCCTCCCTCTGCCAGAGCTCAAGGTGGGTGGCTCCACAGGGAATTTTGTGCATTGGCCCTTTAAAAGGGTGCCTGAATTTCCAGCTGTCTCTCCTTGGCAGACAGCAACCCTGCTACTTTTCAAATCCAGCTGTTATGTGGTTACCCTTCTCAGTTCTGGTGCTCTCTGCTGGGGGGCCCAGCTTGAGGATTAGGTCCCAGAATTCTCAGTGGCAACCCCCCACAGCTGAGATAACTCTCCAGAACTTTAGTTGCTGTCTGTGGGCATTTGGCCAGCCCTTTTCTCCTCTGCCCCTCCTACCAGTCTCTATGCAGTCTCCACTTTCGGTCCTTGGGCATCAGAGTTCTCTCTAACAAGTTGTCCGTTGATTATTCAGAAAGTTTTTCTGTATTTTAGTTGTAATTCCAGTTTGTTCCTGGGAGTGTCAAGCATTTATGTTACTTAATAAAAGAGTCACAAATGAGTAAGAGACACACAATAACCACAATAAATTGGCAAGTCAGCAGATGGGAAACAATATGGAAAAAATTAGAGCAGGGTAACGGCAGAAAGTTCCTGGTGGGAGGGATGGGCTCACTGCAGTTTAAAATAGAGTTTTCAGGGTAGGCTTCAGTGAGACGGTGGCCTCTGAGAACACTCAAACGATATAAGGGAGTCAGTCATCAGGGAACAATTCCAGGCTGGGGGGTTCACTAGGGCAAAGGCAGTAAGGTATATGTGGTGAGTTGGCAGAACAGCAAGGAGCACACTGTGGCTAGAATGGAGAGCAAAGTAGTAGACATCAGAGAGATAAGGAGGATCAGAGTATAGATTGGTCATGTAAAGTCTTATAGGATTTTGCTTTGATTCTAATGGGACATGGCAAGAATTGGAAGGGTTTGATAATAAATGATATGATTTAAATTAGGTTTTAAAAGGACCATTCTAACTACTTTCTTAGAGCATATTATAGAGGGCAAGAATGGAAGAAAGGAGACCATTAGAAGGCTTATTATAGTGATCTGAGAGAGATAATGCTAACCAACAGACTGGAATGCTAGGACTTGGAGGGGCTGTAAATGCTTGAATTGTAGAAACGTTTTGAAAGCAGAACCAATAGAATTTCCTGATAGATTGGATGTGAGATGTGAGAGGAAGTGAAGAGTCAGGATGGCTCAAATAATTTCACCTCAGCAACTAGGATGATGGAGCTGACATTAACTCACATGGCAAACCTACAGATGGAGTAAGTTTTAAGGAGGAACATCAAAAATTGAGTATTGTTTATGTTAAGATTGAGATGTCTATTTGACATCTTATTTAGGACCATCTAAATTATGCTAAAGTTGAAACTAAGACTCAATATGTCAGTGGCCTAACACATTAAAGGGTTACTTCTCACTCATGTTACACATAAAACATGGGTAGTGAAGTCTCTGCTTCACATATAATACTCAGGGACCAAAGCTTTTAGAAGCACTGCCATATTGTAACTGACTTGGAAATATATGGGTTCCAGAGTCATAGAACAGGGGAAGAGAAGAACTGGAGAGTCATGATTTGGTTCCTAATATATTATCCCAACGACACCATTCACTTCTAATTGCCAGTTGATCAAAGCCAGTCACATGGTACTACCTAACTGCAAGGGGATAAAAAATATGGACTTTGATATAAGAGCAGACACTCAGGCCAGAGATCTGTGCCTGTGATATGAATTTGAGAGTGGTTGGTCATATGTACAGTGTTTAAATCCAGGAGATTGTGAAGTTACCAGGGATTAAACAGAGGTAGAGGAGAGAAGAGGAAGGAGGATGGGCCCGAGGGTGCTATAATGTTGATAGGTTTGAGAAAAGGAAGACAGGACAGCAAAGGATACTGACAAGTGAGGTAGGAGGAAAGCCAAGAGACTGAGTTGCATTGGAATTCAAGAGGGGAAAGGGTATCAAGGAGAATAGAAGGTGATGGACTATGACAAAAGCTACTGATAGGATGAGAACTGAGAACTGACCATTGCATTTGCAGGTGGAACTCACTGGTGTGCTTCATGTTTTGGAGGTGTGATGAAAACCTGATTGTAGTGGATTTAAGGGAGAATGGAAGGAGAGGAATCAGAGATAGTAAGTTTAGCAACTGTTTTTGGGAAAATTTAATATAAATGATGAGAGAAATGGGGTGGTATCTAAAGAAGGAAGAGTTATTAAGAACATTTTTTGTAAATGGAAAAATAGAAGCCCGTGTGCATGCTAGTAAATAGAATGAGAAACATTGATGATGCAGGAGAGAGGGAAAAATTGCTGAGGTGATGCTCGTGAGCAGAGGGGAGTAGATGTGTCTGCTGCACAAGTAGAGAACTGATTGGCTTTAGCTAGGGGTCTGGGGAGCTTATCTCTAGTGATAAGCAGGAAAGAAAAATTGAAGACTGAAATAGTGGGGGTCTCTGTACATTTGGTGAAGCTTGTGTACAGGTGTCGATGAAAGGTGTGTCTTAGATTTGTCACGAGCACCAAATGAAATGAGCTCCAAAGTAATAGATAAATATGTGATTATTAATTTGCTATCAGCTTTTAACAGGTTTGCATTAGAAACAAGTCAAAGTTGGCAGACCAGGCTCATCTGGAAGAAGACAAAGTCTACCTACAGGCTCTTGGCACTAGAAAAGCAGGCGGGCTTTCTGCACCAATCACCTCTGTGGAGATGCTGCTCACAAGGAGAACATGGGGAGAGTGAGGATGACCCTGAATGAGTCCTATAGAAAGATGAATTAGGAATTGCATGGCATAGACCTATACGTCTGTTGCTAGACAGTGTTTATACAGTTGTGTTAACTTCTAAGTTAATCTCTAGCCAATAGTTACAGTAATTTGTTAACTCAGTCACATGGGTATCCTTTGGGTGTGTCACACACAAGATAGTGGCAGCCATTCACAAAGGTCAATAACTTGGGAACAAGCGGACTTCATTTAGGAGAACTGCACCTTCTAAAGTATATCATTTAAATATCCATTTTAACTATTTATCTGACAACAGCTGCATCCCGTTCCGTAATAATAATTAATACCTTCCTAATATGGGATAAATTTTACTTTTTCAGGCCCAGAGTTCTTTCCTGGATCATGACAGGCTGTTGACACTTCTGGTGCCTTATGCATTATTCTTCTTTTTAGGGGGTAAGCGGCCACAAAACTAAATAATACAGACATTCGTTCCTGTGTGTATGCCTGTGTGTGTTTTTCTGATTGATTCAAGGTGACAATAATTGACCAATTAAATCCAGGAATCATTGGAACTTTTCTAGCTTTTTGGACCCATTAAAACAATTTTCTCTTAAACTAGTAGAGGCTATATCATGAAACTATCATGTTCTGGAAAAATAAAGCTACTTTTGCTGCCACAATTCTAAACATGTCCAAAATACTACCAATCGCAGAATTACAGGATTAGCCAGAGAGTTCCTACACTGTAGAGATTTGCACCCGGAGAGGTGAAGGAAGGATCTGTATTGTCGAAGAAGGGAAAGACTGTGAAATAGAGTTTCGAGTGGGGCCCCTCTCTGGTCTTTTCAGCAAGTCTTTTATGAAAAACACAATTCATGAATTTTCTACTCCAGACCTTTCCACATGATAACAGTTGACAAACTGCCAGGCTGTGTTGGGCAGAACGGAAACAGACATCACTATGCCATAACACTTAGTCCTAAACAGGAACTTCTATATGCAGAGTTTGGAAGTCCTGAATTTTTGATGCATTTTCTTTACTTTTCCACCTTACTTATTATCAGGCTTAAATTGATATACTAAACATCTAGGGATATTAAAACCTTTTATTTTTTTCAGACATACATTTAAAATTCTTATAAACCTAATGCATGCCATGTCTATAAATAACATATAGAAGAGTTTGTAATTAAAAGCATCAGCTCCCTGCCCCATCTGTTCCTACACATAATTCTTTCTCCAGAGGAAATAGTTTTTACTCTTTTAAGTGTTCCACATTAAAAATTATTTGGTAGTTCACTTCATATATCTACATTCGATGTTACTATGCTACTACTTCTTAATTCTCCACAGAGACATTGTTCATGGACTTTCTGATAGATGCAGATTTAACTAGGTTGACTCTTTCACCCCTTGCCAATTCTACCTTCTAGTTTTGTTACAGAGCTATTTTATGACTTCGATTGGTGATATGTGTTATCTACTGATTACAGACAGTATCTCTGGACTCCTCATTTTATGAAAGGGCATTAGTGCCCTACCCTTGCTTTAAACTCTCTTTCTTGTTTCCGTCTCCCAAATTACATCATTTATACTTTCACTTATACATGTCAAGTTTAAAGCATTTACATTATGTTCTGCACCCATAATTAACACCTTCCTGATGTATATATAGGTAGATCCTAAAGTTGAAAATCAACATATTCTGGGCTGTGACTGTTTTCTAATCAATTTTTCAAGTTATTCCATCATTCTACTTTTTGTCACCTGCAAACTCATTTTTTTTTTTTTACTTTGATTAAAAAAATGTAATTATGTCAAAACACAAACATTTGGTAGAGGTTAATGGTGGATCCATGGGTATTCATTACATTTATTTATTTATTTATTTTATTTTATTTTATTTTAAATTTCTTTATTGATTAAGGTGTCACATATTTGTCCTCATCCCCCCCATTCCCATCCCCCACCCCTCCCCAAGGATGCCCTCATCCCCCTGTTGTCCTTAACCATTGGTTAGGCTTTTATGCATGCACACAAGTCCTTTGGTTGATCTCTCCACCCTACCCCCACCCTCCCCTACCCTCCCTCTGAGGCCCGACAGTCCGATCAATGCCTCCTTGTTTCTGGGTCTGTTCTTGTTCATCAGTCTATGTTGTTCATCATTTCCCCTAGATGAGTGAGATCATGTGTTACTAGAAATATACTTGTAAGAACCGAATGTGAGATGAGCAATAATAGTTATGCTGACAGGCAAATGAATCAGTGTGTAGTGAGTTTCTTTCTGGACCAACAGTTCTTTTGAGACCCAATTTCAATGTCAACGAGTTCCTTATGTGTACATGTCGGCACTGACTTTTCAGCTCGGGATGGTGGACAAATGGTGGTAATGCAGGTCCGACTCCCTCTGGTTTGGTCTCGGCCGGACCCAGGGGCGCGGCTTCACCCAGACTCAGGGGCGCGCGTCCTCACCCGGACCTGGGACCCAGTGTTACCCAGGCCCCGGGGCATGTGGCCTCACCCGGACCCAGGGGCGCGGCCTCACCCGGACCTGGGACCCAGCCTCACCCGGACCCGGGACCCAGCTACACTCGGACCCAGGGGCATGTGGCCTCGCCTGGACCCAGGGGCGCAGCCTCACCTGGACCCGGGTCCCAGCCTCACCCGGATCCAGGGGCGCACAGCCTCACCCGGACCCGGGACCCAGTGGGGCTTCGTCTTCTTGATCCCAATTCCTGTTGGTCAATTCCCTCTCAGCAGTTCTTTCGGCCATTTTCTCAAAGCTCTGGGGCAGCTGCTGTGGAACTTGCTGGGCGGCAGGCTCGGCGAAGCTCCAGTGCACCCGGTGTGCGGTGGCGGGCTGGTCTGAGGTCGCTGCAGCGGCACTCGGGTCTGCAGCGGTGACCAGTCGCCGGGCGAGCGCACTTGGATCTGGGACCCAGCGGGGCCTCTTCTTCCCGATCCCAACTCCCATTGGTCAATTCCTTCTCAGCAATTCCTCCGGCCATTGTTCTGGATGGTGTCTGCTCTGTTTTCCAGTTGTAGTTTCAAAATTGTTGTGGTAGGCAACAATCAGGCGTCTGCCCTATGCCGCCATCTTGGTCCTCCAGAAGATTCTTAAGTAACCTTATAAATGTGGTTCTGAACACTGTGTCGTCCATTAGTTTACTTTCCTTTATCCCTTCTATTCGTGACCTGCTTCGGTGTCTTCACCTTTTGGCTGCCTCCCTATAGCTCAGCTTCCCCAATCTCCCTAGGTGGTCACTCTTGATACCCCCCTTTGTGGGCTGAGTGCAAAGTCTTGGTGTTGTTAAGCCTTGATTGCTGTTGGTACACTGGGAGGATTTGACCTCCAGTCCAATTGGCTGTGAGGACCAGCTGTGTCTATGCCGGGAGACAGCCTTATTCAACTAGACTTGCAAATTTGTAAAAGCCTCTGTGCTCAGCTTGAATGGGGTGGAGTTTCAGGGTGGAGCCTACAGCCTTGGCTTCCCGTCAGCCCCGCCCTATGAGGTTCCTGGGTCTCAGTGTCCCTCTGTACTCCCTGCAAACACCTCTGAGAGAAAAGCACCCTGGAGTTTCGCCTGCTGCCAAACAGTCTAGTCTCTCCCCCAATGAATCTGGATTCCCAGATTCTCGCCCGGAACTGGGTTTCAGTGTAGTCGGAACTGGGGCTCAGCGCAGTCTGGCACTTTTGTCTCCTTCCCACCAGGGCAATTCAGCGGCACAGTCAACAGACCATCCTCTGCGCGCATTCCCGTGTGCGCCTCCAGTGCTCTGCCTTTCGCCACTTCTCTGCATTTCCACCTTACAGCCCAGATTCCCCCAGTATGAGCCTGGCTTCCCAGGGTCTTTCCCGGAACTGGGGTTCAGTGCAGTCGGAACTGGGGTTCAGCATGGTCCGGAGCCCCTGTCTCCTCCCCGCCAGGGCAATTCAGCAGCACAGGCAACAGTCTGTCCTCCGCGCACATTCATGTGCGTGCTTCCGGAGCTCTGCCTTTCGCCGCTCCTCTGTGTTTCCGCCCCACAGCCCAGATTCCCCCAGCATGAGCCTGGCTTCCCAGGGTTTCGCCCGGAACTGGGGTTCAGTGCAGTCAGCTGGGTTCAGCGCAATCTGGAGCTTTTATCTCCTTCCTGCTAGAGAACGCCGGCCAGGCAGTCAGCTGCCCCGTCCTCTCTGGCTCCGTCCTCCCCGCACGCGTGCTCGTGTCTCCGCCCGTGTCTCCATACCTCAGGCTTTTATGGCTCCTCTGATTTTCCTTGTGGTTTTCTCTTTCCTTCTAGTTGTGAGCATTTCAGTCAGCCAGCTTTCCTGTGGTTCTGGATGATGTCCGTTTTGACTTTTAGTTGTATTTTTGAAATTGTTGTGCCAGGCTGTAGGTTAGGTGTTTAACCTATGCCGCCATCTTGGTTTCTCATTCTGCAAACTCATTGAAAACTCTTATTTGCTCATGGTCCATCTCTGGTTCTCTTTGTTTTTGTGTTTTTATAGTTTTATACCTTCTTTATTTCTTTAGTTTTCATAAAATCTAGAGAAGACAAGAGGACAAACAAGTGTGCTCAGTCTTGTACCAAGGCTCTTTTTATTTTTTAAAATTGAATTTACTGGGGTGATGTTGGTTAACAAAATTCAGTTTTAAATTTGTGGTTTTTTCTCTCTCTGACACTTACACAACAAAATAAAAGTGTTGTACCAGCAAGTCTAGCTAGACTTTAATATTTCTAGTAATGCACCTATCAGAATATATTTTATTCATACTATCTTTTTACTTCTGCAGTTTAACAGTTCATTATTGCTTTAAATTTAGCAAAGAGAATCTTCTAATCCAAAACACTGAGATAGCAAATTGGAAAAGCAAACACATACTTTGGAAAGCTTAACAAAGCACACGAAAACTGACCATCAGTTTTAATTGTCTTTTTTTACTCTGACATTCTTTAAAAATATTGAAAACAAAAATGTTTTCTTTTAAAGTATTGGCATGACATCTTGATTCCTTATTTAGTATCCTCCAATTACAGTTTATAATATCCTGGCAGGCAATCTCCCGATTTGATATCTTCATCTACACTGCAGGATAAGATAACATGCTTTCCTCTTGTCCCTGTCTTCTGTACAGTCTGGCTTACAGTTTTAATAACTCCTTGGAACAAGTTACTGTACAGCATAAACATATATTCCTGTTTATTCAGAGTGACAGTTCTGTTATTGCTATATTATGAAAACAATTGTGATTCTAAATAAAATACACTGAGTGGCCAGATTATTATGATCTCTGAACACAGAGATCATATGTATCTCAAATGGGTACCAAAATTATTCTAAACTTTTGCTGGAGATCAGCCACCTATTTGCCCTGAGCTTTCAGTGTGAAGGGGAAAATGGATCAGGTGCACAATTTATAGTATCTTTGAGAACAAATAAATGAGGTACTCAAGAGAAGTATACTGAGTGGCCAGATTATTATGTGTTCAGAGATCATAATAATCTGGCCACTCAGTGTATACTCACAAGTGAAAACCAAGAGCTCAACTTAACTACAATGTATACACAACTTAAAGTTTCAAGAATTTTGTTTTATAGAATTAATCTAGCCTGAACAGTCACCTACAATGTCTTCGTGATTCATTTTTTTTTAAGTCTGTCAAGTTTATGTCTCCCTGTTTTCTTACTGCCCTAAGAGTGCAATCTTTGTGACATTTTCATTACCACTTTGTGAGGCTCAGGGCATGTCTTGATGTGCCAGCAGGAGAGACGGCTTTCTCCTGGACTGAAGGTAAAGCTGATTTTAAAAAAAACAAACAGAAATAGGAAGGCTTAGTGGTGAGGGGGCCTGGCTTGGAGGCAGGGCAGTGGGTGCCTGTATGGGCTCAGCGTCTTACTGCCTAGACGGACACTTGACTTACACTCTTGAAACTTGTGAAACAGAAATGGTAATAGTATTTACCTTAGAGAGCTGTCAAGAGGCTAAAACAAGACAATGCATGTAAAATATAGCAAAATGCCCATACTTTACACATTGGGTGTTAGTTATTTTTATTCTTACCGATGTGATTTGCTAATTATTCACAAGTGTTAATCTTGTCTAAGGACACAGAATTACTTACACATGAATTTCTCCTTAAGTTTTTGAGGACCTAAAACACATTCTGTGGATAGCTTCTCAGTGTCAGGAATGTTTCTTGTTTCCCTTTATGGGCATAATTTGCATTTGGGGAATTACTTGTACAATGTGCAGACAGAAATATTAAGTTCTATTTTCTCCCACTTAGGAGATCAAGTTTGTATAAAGCTTATTTATATCTAAACCCATCTTTTAATTAAGGTAACTTTAGTGGCTTAACATGGAGATTAGTGTCATAAACATTAACTTTTACTTGTTAAAGTCACCTGTTAAACTCTCACTTCACATAGCAAACGAATCCCAAGATGTCTACGAGGGAAGTCTGTGTATCCTAAATGAGTTAAAGGAGGAATAGTAAACATTCAATTATTCTAGCTCTACCACTAACTTTCTTTGTGATTTAAGTCAGGACACTTTATTTATTCAATTCATGTATGTTTATCCTGTACTATGTCCCAGGAACTAGAGTAAACAGACAAATACAATCCTTTTCCTTAGGAAACACACAGTTTGGTTTGGAAGGCAGACTAAGTACAATATAATGTATGTGACAATGCACACACAATGTGGTAAGGCACACATCACTAAATGATATGTATACATATATGATGTGTTAATGTATAAAGTATAATGTGTATACTATGAAATTTATCTTACTATATTTTATTAGTTTTTTTTCATTTATGTGTGTGTGTGTGTGTGTATGTGTGTGCGTGCACTACATCCTACATGATATTTGCTGAGTTTCTGGAGTCTTTAAATTTATATCTTTGATAAAATTTGGGAAGTTTTTATTCATTATTTCTTTAAATATTTTTTTCTGCCCCATTATCTTTCTCCTCTCCCTTCTGGGTTGTGGGGGACAACACATTACAAGTATAAGGAAATCTTTTGCTATTTTTCTCACAGATCCTAAGGCTTTATTTAATTTTTAAAATATTTTTTCTCTTTTTCTTCATATTAGATAATTTCTATTATTCTATATTTGAACTCTGCTACTTAAAATATTAATAAGCCGAAACCGGTTTGGCTCAGTGGATAGAGCGTCGGCCTGCAGACTCAAGGGTCCCAGGTTCGATTCCGGTCAAGGGCATGTACCTTGGTTGCAGGCACATCCCCAGTAGGGAGTGTGCAGGAGGCAGCTGATCGATGTTTCTCTCTCATCGATGTTTCTAACTCTCTATCCTCTCTCTTCTTCTCTGTAAAAAATCAATAAAATATATTTAAAAAATAATAAAAATAAAATATTAATAAATATTAAAATTCATCTGTCTTCTCTAGTGTGCTTAGTAGGTGATCCAGTGAAGTTTTATTTTAGATATGTAATAATCCTTTCTAGAATTTCCATTTGGTACTTTCTTATAGTTTCAATTTACCTGCTGACACTTATTATATTTACTCATTCATTATGAGCATATTTTCCTGTATTGAGTATAGTTATAACACCTGCTTTAACATACTTGTTTCTAACTCCAAAAACTGGGTCATCTGAGGGTCTCTGTTCATTGATATTTTTCTTGAGTATGGGTCGTGTTCTCTTATTTCTGTATATGTCTAGGCGTTTTGGATTATATCCTGGACTTTAACTTTACCAATGATGTGTTCAGGAGACTCTGGGATCCTCTTATATTCCTCAAAAGAGTGTTCTTTCTTTTTTTTTTTTTAAGCTGGTAATAAACTTGGCTAGATACACACTTTCTACTGTCTCAGCTAAAGTACATATTTAGTTCTTTTGCCTAAGCTGGGCTGCTTGCAGTCTGTCCTATGTGTGTACAGTGCAGTGTGCAGCCAGACATTTGGACAGGATTTGGAGCTCGCCCTCTCTTGCTCTCTCCTTTTCAGGACTTACCATTCACTTGCCAGCGGCTGTGCTCACTTGATCTCTGTTCACTCATTCTTTGCATGAGAAAGAATGTTGGATTCTGTGTTCTAGACACCCAGCACTGAGTCACACTAAATCCCGCCTTCAGACAAAGGTCTGCAAGAATGAGAAACTCACCCAGTGGATTCCTTCTTTGTGTAAATCCCTCCCAGATCCAGATTCCGCCTGCTTTGACTTATTCTCTAGTATTTTTAGGTAGTTTTTTTTTTTTTTTTTGTGTGTGTGTGTGTGTGTGTGTAGAGTTGTTACGTATAGGACGATTGATCTAATAGGAGCTCCTCAGTCATTACCAGAAAGAGAACCCTTGATTTATATTACTATGCATAGAGCTAGAGGAATTTATTTGGCACTGTATCTCAACAAGTAAATAGTATATTCTACATGTTCAGTTTATCTTTTTTTATAAGTACTAAGTCAATCCTTCAGGATTAGTCTGTTACTATAGACCTAGGAAGTGCAGCTATGCTAAGGTTTAGGTTAGCTGATTTAAACATATGCATACTGTTAGCTCTGATCAAATAACTGAATCAATACCCTCTCTCCTGGGAACTGACCTTTAGACCACTTCACAATGGACATTCACTTTCACTTAGACCACATTCCACTTGCTAAGACCACATTCCACTTGCTAAGACTATTATCCTTCCCCTCTGGACTTTCCCAGGATTCAGACCTGCCCAGAGAATGCCCTGCTCAGAAAAAGCCCGCCTAGAGTCCTTTAAAATCTCTGGCTCCCCATCCCTGGGTGCTGGCACCATTTTGGGGCTCAGCCCATCTGATACCCAGATGACCTAATCTACACTAATAAAAGAGAAAGATGCAAATTGACCTTACCTTCACCACGCCCACCAGCCAATCAGAAGTGAGTATGCAAATTAACCCACCATCTTTGTTGGGTTAATTTACATACATAGGCGCCAAGTGGCTGGCGGGGACGATGCAGGCATTCTCCACCGCCCCAGCCACTCTGGGCCTCTGGGCAGCATGGGAAGGCGGAAAGACGGCTCCGGCCAGAGTGAAGGTGGTGCCGGCAGCCAGGGGAAGGAAGACCCATTCTTGCATGAATCTTAGTGCATTGGGCCTCTAGTACATTTATAATCTCTTACCACCTTTGTCCTCATGCGTTAACACATATACCTATGCTGGGTTGTAGTATGCTGTAACTTAATGCAAGGTATTTTGAAATCCCTTTTTAAAGTTTATTTATTTTTAGAGTAATATAGAGTGAGAGAAGAAATCGTTTGTTTTAAATATATGACTTCAGTATGCTGTTTACTTATATTTCCCTGTGGGATGCTATCCAGAATGGTAGTCATGCCACATGTGGCTACTTATCCTATATAATAAGAGAGGAATATGCTAATTACCCATTCTGCCATGAGGCATAACGACCAACAGCGTAATGACCCAATCACAGATCTGCAGGAGGGTGGGGCAGTGAACTACAAGCGGGTAGCGGAGAGCTACAGGAGGGGGCAGGGCAGCAAGCTATGAGGGAGGCATGGGGGGAACTACAAGAGGGTGGGGCAGCGGGCGGAAAGCTATAGGAGGGCAGCAGCGAGCTACTGGCCAGCTAGTATTTAAAGTAAAGTAAAATAGAAGTTTAGCTTCTCAATTATACTACCCACATTCTAGTTACTCAATAACCACATGTGGCTAGAGGCTACTATATTGGACAGAAAGAATAGAAATTTCTATCATCAGAGAAAGTTCTACTAGATAACACAGTTCAACAGAATGCTGCTGTGTATAGCAGACACGTGCATTTATTGGGAATGAGGTTTGTTCAGTTGATCACCTGAATTCCACAGGTATAGAATCTATTACCAACGAGAGCCACACCTTGATGGAAGCTAATGTTTATCTCCTTTTGTCACGTGGGCTATATTGTCCCTTCATGGGTTGACAAACTACACTGTTTTGTGCCTGTGAAGCATCTCGGTAACCTTAAAGGCAGCAACACATTGAAATTACTGAAACTATATTCCAGGCCCTGGGCTCAGAACTTTATCTGCATTATTTCACTTAATCCTTATAATAACTTTTTGTCATAGTTGTTATTAGTCTCTCCATTTTTACAGGTAGGGAATCCAAGACAGAGAAGCTGGGTAATTTGCTTACAGTCCTATAATAGGGGAGAAAGCCAGGGCTTAATTGTGAACAAATAAGGGAAGTGGAAGAATATGTATTTTTTATATTCCCTGTGGAAACTTTCCAATTATTAAAACTTGGTGACAAAGCTGTTCTCCTTTCATGAACAGAAATATAGCACAAAAGAAAGAATTACAAATATATTAGTCATAACTTTTTAGACTCATATAAAAACTTCAGTTATGTATCATGCCTTAGTCACATAAATTCCTGATCTAGGAGTGTTTGTTGAAAAATATTTATCTTTCCTTCCCTCTTTCACCTCTCTCAGATGCCAAATTTCCTTTCAAATGACCAACTTTTAAATCGCAGAACATCTTTCTAATTCTGACCCACATCTCTCTATGCCTAGGGCCCCTCATCCTGTTTCATACTCTTTCAACTCTATAATCTTTTGAGTGTTTTTTAAATTTTTTATTTAAAAATAACTTATATTTTAATATTGCATACCAAATATGCATCTTCATGTTTTAAACTTCTTTATTTTACATGAAATAATTTTTAAAAAATATGTTTTTATTTATTTCAGAGAGGAAGAGAGAAGGAGAGATAGAAACATCAATGATGAGAGAGAAACATTGATTGACTGCCTCCTGCATGCCCCTTCTGGGGATCAAGCCCACAACCCAAGCATGTGCCCTGACCGGGAATCAAATCAGTGACCTTTTGGTGCATGGGACAACACTCAATCCACTGAGCCACACCATCCTGGAGATTCTTGTATTATTATTTATTAATTATTGTATTATTTTCTATACAAATAACTGTAAACCCACATTTGCCCCACCCCAAATGTGTAATGCAAGATAATAAAATCTTACAAAACACTAAAAAACAAGTGGAAAAAAGATTTTACAGTTACCCTTGGCCTCAAGAACTGAAGTAAACTTACCCTCATCAAAGCACTCTTTGCTTATGATATAGCCATCAGATGAAGGAGGAAGTGTCTGTAGGTTCAAATCACTGAACTCTATCTGTACTTAGAGACAAAAACAGGAGAACCCTCATAACTCCATCAAGAACCACAAGAACAATAGTTTTAGAAACATGCAAATTTCCTTTGATATTCAGCTGCAAGGAACTCTTTGAAAGAATTTTCCAGCATTCTTATTTTGGAGATGCAGCTGGATAATCATCTACATGTGGAAGAAACAGGAAGGTCTCATTTCCTCAACATTATCCCAGAGGGCTTTTTCAAAGGAACTGAAAATATTTTTGTAAAAAAAAAATGGATTCCCTGGGTTTTCTAATAAATGAAATTAGCTATTCTTCATTGAAGTGTTACATTTTCCCTCCATGGCTGGAGAGCCTCTGTTTCTGCTAACTTGGCTTTCCCCACCCCAACCTTTTTAATTAAACAATTTTAATAATTATTTGATTAATGAGTATATTAATAGGTAAAATTGTAGATTTTTGTGAAGATCACAGAAGATTACTTTATTACCTATTGAAAGAGTCAAGGAAAATAATACCTTAAGCAAAAAATTGGAAGAATCAATCACTACTCTATTTGGAAATGAATTTCAACCTCAAGGTAGCATCACTTAATTTAGGGTGATTTATAATTTACTTCTTTTTCTTTTTTAGTTCTTTGTACTTATTTGTGTGATAAAGAGAAAGAAAGAACCTCCCCTGAGACAAGGAAGGTAAGGTTTAACAACCTAAAGGACTTTAGGATGGTCCTTAAGGATGGCGCATCATTCTCTCTGATAAACATTTCACCATTATTAGCACCACTGGGTCAGTGTTGTCCAATGTAAATTTTTGTGATGCTGAAAACAGGCTGCTGAATACTCTAGCCACACGTGGCTCGTGGCTACTGGCCACCTACAATGGAGCTATTGTGACTGAGGAACTGAATATTTAATTTATTCAATTTTAATTAATTGATATTGGTATAGCCATGCGTGGCTAGTGGCTTCCCTATTGAACAATTTAGACTTAGATATATCCAAAAAAATATCAGCCACAAGCACCTAAAAAGTATTTTAGCACTATTTGTGACTACACAAACCTGCATTTATTTACACATAGTTCTTACTTTTTCTATGAATAATCATATGATAATCAGCAGAGAGCAAGAGTGTGTGTGTCCAGAATAATCAACTCTGGAAAGCAAGGGTTTTGTTAAATTCATGTCAGGAATGCTGTTAGGATTAAATTTAGGCATTTTAAAGGTGCATTTTTATAAAACTGTATTTGGCATAGCTTAGACCAGTGGTCGGCAAACTGCGGCTCGCGAGCTGCATGCGGCTCTTTGGCCCTTGAGTGTGGCTCTTCCACAAAATACCACGTGCGGGCACATACGTACAGTGCGATTGAAACTTCATGGCCCATGCGCAGAAGTCAGTTTTCGGCTCTCAAAAGAAATTTCAATCGTTGTACTGTTGATATTTGGTTCTGTTGACTAATGAGTTTGCCGACCACTGGCTTAGACAGTTATCTCTTTTCCTTTCCCATGTTCCTGTTGAATTATGAGAGGGTTGTTTCAAAGCAATGCTTTCTTTAGTAATGAAGGATAATGAGCAAATACATTGGGCCAGGTGAGAGAGAGAGAGAGAGGGCGGGGGGGGGGGGGAGGGGGAGGGGGAGTCCCTGGAGCAGCAGGAAGCCCCCCAAACCAGAAGATAGGCTGCTGGCTTCTGCACGCTGCCTGGCAGCACAGGCGATAAGGTCTCCCTGACGACAGACGGTAAAGCCCTGTAGTGGGTGCCTGCAATCATGGGGAAGCAAACAAGGGATTCTCAAACACACCAACTCGCCAAACAATTGAGAGAAATCAAATTGGGGAAATGGAACTAATAGAGAAAACAGAACATCAAAAAAAATCTTCAGAGACATTCAAAAGATACCATATCAATAAAACAAGAACAGAGATTCTAAGAAATTAACGAAAATTTCAAAAAATGAAAAAGATGATCATTAAAATAGGTCTCAGTCAATGGCTACCAAAATAAAGTGTAGGAATGTTAATATCAGGTAAAAAAATATAATGTAAGGAGTATATTAACTTAACATCGCTATTTCATCTTTGTTCTAAATTAATTCTTCACCAACTATTGTTCACCATGGGACAGAATCTGTCTTGTTCACTCTAAAATCCTATACACTTAATATGTACAGTAACTATTTTTTTAATTGAATTGAGCCTAAATCATGTGGTCTCTTTTTTTTTCAGCAAGATAGACTGAGGGGGTGGCATATTATTTAGGGGTGTGTGTGTGTGTGTGTGTGTGTGTGTGTGTGAGAGATAGGGGGATAAATATTAGTGAAAATTTCAACCTCTTTGATAGCAACTTCATGTATATAGTGATGCCATTTTTAAGTTTTATTATCCATCCATATTTATGTACTTTATAATAGAGTGTCAGCTACCTTGCAATGCTATTTTAAATTTATCTTCATGATTATATTCCTGAAGTCACATGACTCACAGCTATGCTGGGTCTGTTAAGGCAATGGTGACATTTATATATATAAAAGCTTTGTCTTCCTGTGAGTGGAATTCCTGAGTCACACATCCTTGCCCTGCTTCTTTGCAGATGCATCCTTAGAAGATGAGAGCCTTTCTTTTTTTTCTATTCTGAATGTGCTTACCTCTCCCTGCCCTCTCCCACCCTCCCCCAATAATCTGGTACTGGAGGGCACTGGAGGGTGGACTGCTCCCTACTTGGGGGGGGGGGGCAGGGGAGGGTTGTGAATCCCCTTGCAGGGATAATGCTGCTATCCCTGGAGTGTGTGAAGCATCAGTTTCCTTGTTCAACAGGCTTATGTTCCCTAGTTGATTATGCTTAATAATGTCTGATTCCCTTTGCTCCCTTTCTTTATTAATATCTAGTCCTCTACACTAACATTTTGAGCTGGTTAAGAGTTTGGGTTTTAGAGTTAAGCTTCTTCAAGCTCAGATCCCGTCTCTATGATTCATCTTTGGCAAGTGAATTCATTTCTTCCTGCTTTAGTTTCCTCATCTTCAAAATGTGAATAATAATAGTGCATTTCTCACTACAGAGTTGTTTTAAGGACCAAATAAGATAATACATAAAAAACTCTTAGCATAGGGCCAAATATAATATACAAAAATGTAAGCTATTACCCAGAATCCTTGGGAAGTTCCCACTGGCTATAGGGTAACCTAGAACTGAGCAACCTGACTGGGTATGGGGCAAAAAGGAAGTTAGCAGAGACCACAATGAAATGATGCTTTGGCACATTTCCTTTATTTAGAGAAATAATACCACACTGCCGGTGTGAAACAGGGATACAAACATGGAGAGAAATCACAATGTGAGAAATGATGAGATTAGCGAACATCTGTGCACATAAACAAGCAATCTCAGAAACACCATTTTCTGTGCCCCTCAGGGACTATTTTAAACTGAAAAAATTTTTGGGGGAGGGTAAGTAGAAGGTGGCATTTTGAGAATAGCTGTGGAAGGTGGAGAAAGAATGGGATTTAGAGGTGTTTAATTCTTATCCATTATTTGGCTCTATATTTAGCCACTCACTTAGTGGAAGCCCAAGGAGAATCTAATCTTATTTAATAAAAGCCTAATATGCTAAGTGTCTGGTTGTCCATTTAACCAATCAAAGCATAATATGCTAATGATATATTAAGGCCGCTCAGCCGCTCACTATGATGTGCACTGACCACCAGGGAGCAGATGCTCTGACTGGTAGGTTATCTTGCTGCTGGGGACTTTGCGAGATGGGCCAGACACACCCTGGAACTCTTCCACAGTCCCTCCCTGGCTGGCCAACCTCCCACATCCCTCCCCGGCCCCAATTGTGCACTGGTGGGATCGCTTGGCCTGGCCTGCGCCCTCTTGCAATCTGGGACCTCTCAGGGTATGTCAGAGAGCTGGTTTCGACCCAATCCCACTCAGCACAGGAGCTGCCCTCTGGTGGTCAGTGTGCTCCCACAGGGGGAGTGCCGCTCAGCCAGATGCTGGGCTTACGACTGGCAAGTGCAGCGGCAGTGGCAGGAGCTTCTTCTGCCTCTGTAGCAGTCAGACATCCCCTGAGGGCTCCCGGACTGTGAGAGGGCTCAGGCCGGGCTGAGGGACCCCCCCTCCCCCCCCCCGCCCCCTGAGAGCACGAATTTCATGCCCTGGGTCTTTAGTAGAAAATAAAATGGAATAGCTACATTCACAGGCAACTCCTTTTCCTTTTTTAAATTGAGTTCATTGGGGTGACATTGGTTAATAAAATTACACAGGTTTCTGGTATACAATTCTGCAATCCATTATCTGTGTATTGTATGGTGTTTTTACCACCCAAAGCAAGTCTCCTTCCATCACCGTTTATCCCCCCTTTACCTTCTACTTTCCCTCATACCCCTTCCCTCTGGCAATCACCATAAGGTTGGCAGATAACTTCTTTTGCATTTATGTTGTTTCTCACCATTTCCTGTGCTCAACTATCTAAGATTGCTTGATCCGCTACCCACACACTTTAAATTAAAATAAACTTTTTATATTCATACAAGTGTTTTCTTCATGAAATAATTTCTGGTGAAGACTTTAAAAGGTGAGGCTGCATTCCTTACATTTCTTTTGTCTACACCCTGATTTCTTTGGCATAGCATCAGTTCTTACGTTTTGGACATTAAAACACATGTTAGTAATCATTGATTAGATTAATCGACACATATACCAAAAGATGGCTAACTTTTCTGCAATGGGATGATAATGAACAGATATAGGAAATGCCTAGCATCTTTCTTTCTAATATGAAATAAAATGTTTTGACAGTTATTCAGATATTTTCCAGTGATAGGATATTATTATTAGATTTTTTTAGTTCTTTCTCCCCCTATTTCATATTTACATTTTTATATTAAATTTATTTGGGTTTGAGACCTCTCTGGATTCTTCTTTCTTCAGAGAACTATTTGGATAACAGTGTTTGTTCCCTGCTATGATACTTCTCTTGTCTGCCTATGTCATAGCTAAATGTGGACAGTTCAAGTTAGTTTTTTCATTTGAACACAAGGATTATTTCATTTCCATTAGTACTTATAATGTGCCTTGGGTAAAATACGTTATCTTTTGATTTTTTTTTTCTTTTCTATGAGCCTGTCAGGAGCATCTGATTTGAAGGGTGTTCTTCTAAGATGGATATTTGCTTCCTGGATGATAGTGTTTCTAGTGACACTCCGCCCCAAACCTGGTATGATAAGTCAGGCGATCTTGATTCAGGCTGTAGAAGTAGTTTTGGGAGAGGGAGGGGAATGGATTGGGCAATAGGAGCCACTGGGGACTCTGTAAAACCTACTTTTCCCAGCCTTCATATGGCTTGTGGCTTAAGGGATATTAGCAATCTTTATTGAAAGCACGCTGGAAGTCAAAACAATAACTAAAATATGTACTAAATGCATTTGCAATTGCATATGCAATTTAATCACTAAATTACTTTGTATGTAAGCTACTTATACATGTAACTCTATGGTGACTTATGGCTTTATTCTCTATTGTGACTCCCCATCATCTGGTATGATGGAATATAAATTTATTAACAAAATAAAATAGCTGTTCCAAGTGAAGCCACATGGCAGTAATATTTACAAGAGGAAGATCTGTTTCCTGTCCATGTGTTCCTCAAGCCCCTCCCAAGGATCTGTAGGATCTGCAGACTATGGTTCTATTCCTTCAAGATAAGAGCCAGGACCCTGGAGGGGAGCAGAGTGGCGATGACTATTGCACATGGAGACACCTATTAAAATACTTCATGTGTTCTTTTGTATGTGTATTACGCTAACAAAGTCTCTTCCTCTTCAATGTATTTTACTGATGATCTAGTCCTTCTAATTAATGTACATAAAATATTTATATCCAAGATGACGAGGAAATGGCTCCGAAGTTTAAAACAATATATTTATTAATGCCACCATTAACTCTGCCATTTATGTGTACTGTACTTAATTGGGAATAGGCTTTACATAACATGAATACATGGTTCCAGTAAGTGCACACCCTCTGAACTGGTATATACTGAATACACTCCATTATTTCATGGCCGGCTCTTTTAGGAGTGTGTTGTTGAATGGCTTTTCCTGTGTGAGACATTGGGACTGTTTGCTCTGAACACAAACACAATAAACTTATTTCAAATTGAAATATTTTGAATGAATATTTACTTTAAAAGAAGGATTTTATGTTTTCCAAGCCTTCATCACATGAGAGAAAAGCCATTTATTTATTGCCTATATTGACAACGATTAAGCTGTTTGGTATGTATTGGGTAGTTCCTGAATTGGATGACTAAATGGACGGGTAAATAAGAACGTAGAAACAGTAGGAAGCAAAGTAAATAGGAAAAGGATTCTCTTTCAGAGAAAGCGTGCTCCTAACAGGGCCATTAGCTATGCCGCTGGTACCAGAACTCTGAAAATGCTCCCAAGGGAAGTTGCTATAGGAATGCTTTCCTTTCCAAATCACCGCACTTTTAAACTAAAATGATCGGAAAATCAATTGACCCACCTGTTTAAACAAGTTAATGAGGAAACAATGTGCTCACTACAACTAACCCCTCCCAGGTAATGCTTGGGGAGATTGATCTTTGAAAGGGATTCCTTCTGTCTTTCTTTTGGACGTGCAGCCTTTCTCCTGCCCCCCCCCCCCATTCCAATCCGGCTCAGTGAACGTGGGGAACTAGGTGCCAGTGCCCCACAATCCCCAGTGCAGCAGGTCCGCATTCCTGGTCTCATCTCTACTCCATCTTTCCATCCCTGGCCCTCCGCCCTATCCTTAGTCTTTGATGCAGCCCTGCCAAGTAGCCACCTCTGTTGTCTGGGCTTTTTACCACATGACACAAGAGACCCTGTGATATTTTCAGTTGCTTATCATAGGGTGAGCCCTTGAGATGTAAGTGATTATAAAAGAGCCCAGAATTTGGCGTCAGGAACCTGGTTTACAATCCTGACTTTGCCACTCACAAACCATGAACACATGGGTGGATTATCCAGCTTCTGTGGCTTCCACACCCTCATCTGTAACATAAGATTTAATGCTGTGTAGCTACTAAACTCTCTTCTGGACCAAATATTCTCGGTCAACATAAAACAGCCATTTCAACAAAGAAAAACGTTTAATTGGAAATTTAAAAAATATATTTTTATTAATTTTAAAGAGAGATAGAGGAAAAGAGAGACTGAGACATTGATTTGTAGTTCCACTTATTTATGCATTCATTGGTTGATTCTTATAAGTGCCTTGACCAGGGATCAAACCTGCAACCTTGGTGTGTCACGACAATGTTCTATCCAACTGAGCTGCCCAGCCAGGGCTATAATTAGAAATTTTTTGATTCATGGATAGGGGGAACTTTTACTTGTGTTCATTTTGTATAAATATTATAAAAACTGTTCTGTGAAAAATAAGCTATTGTTAAATGGTACTATAACCTTGCTTTCAAAAAACCTTTTTTAAACAACAAACTTATGCCTTTTAACCTTGTCTAGTATATCCTATGATTTTCCATAAAGAAGTTTAAGAACATTGTATAATTAACCAATCATTTCAAATTAATTAAAAACCACCTCAATGTAAATTTAGATAAATGAACATCCTGATTCATTTTGTTCCAGATTAAAGTCTGAAGTCTGAAGAACACATAAATAAGCAAGCAAAATAGAACCCACTGGAAAATCACATCTGTCCACCCTCATCACACAAAAGCGCACACTGCGTGGTCCTGAGGAAGATTACACAGCTTCCATGGGAGGCAGCTTTAAGAGAGATGAATAAGTAGAAAAGCAAAAGATTGTGTGAGAAAAATCCGAAGACTGGTTCTGTAGAGTGAGAATTAGGGGACAGCCTGAGGCAAGAGGAGAACCCAAGGACAAACAGAGACTGTAAGTGGCCATTCAGGCTCGCAGGTGCTACCTGAAATCCCAAAGGGAAGAAAACTGAGGCTGGGATGGAATTATGATGGTCACATTGTGTATGTAATGGAAGGATGAACACAATGATTTAAGAAGGAACATACATACGTATTTTTAGTCAGTCTCCTTATCTGAAACGTAGCATTTGAATTAAGCCTGGAATCCTTTGAGTGGCAGACACTGCTTTTTCTTCCTTTTAATCCCAATTATAGAGACAGAGAAAGTGAAATATTTGCTTTCTCAGCCTCCCTCAGGACAGAAGGTGGCCGTGTGGCTAATGAGAGACAAGCAGACATCTGTTGGGATCTCCCCTCTTCCACCTGCTCTTTCTGCTCAAGTGAGACATTCTGTTCCTAGTGGTGGCGGCTGTCTGGTGGCCATGAGGGAAAGGGTAAGTGACAGACAGCAGTGATCACACCACTGAGCCACTGCACCCATGCCACCAGCCTTTAAACTTACTATCTAATAAAAATAATTTCCCATTTGTTTAAACCCGGGTTAACCAGTTTTACTATTTCTTGTAGATGAGCGCATCCTCAGAAAAGCAAATTCTATGCTATGCTTCCACGTTACGCACTCTGTTTGCAGAGGCGGGTGGGACTTATTATGCTTCAGGGCTCTGATCCTCTTTCCATGAAGATAGAGTCCCTTCCCGGGACATCTTGGCAGATTCATCTTGGCAAGATCACTCTGGCATTCCGTGTGCTGAAAGCAGTTGGAGTACAGGCTGATCTCAGAACATAAGCTCTGAGTAGAGGCAGATTAGGATCCTAGACCCTACCATATTTCTTTCTCTGCATCTCCCTTCCTCCCCCATCCATAGGACCATCAGAAAGACAAGTAGCTCAAGGTCTCTGTGTCTAAGGAACTGTGTTGTGTGCGTGTGTGTGCGTGTGTGTGTGTGTGTGTTAGTCATCTCTATACTTCCCCCACTCCCAGCTAAGATAGGGAAAGGCGGGAATGCAGTTTAGTTCCACGCCTAGAAGGACAAAACTGACCTCGATATCAGCAGTAGAAAGGGGACTCCAAGCTTGCTGTGAACAGCAGCAGTAAAGGGAAAGGCTTGATGTGGCTTAAGTGAGCTACAGAACAGCTTCAATGTAGTGGATGAGCCATAATAAATGTTGAGAAAATGTCTACAGGATAATCATTTTGGGTGGAAAAACAAAGAATGTTCACAAAGAGAGAAGTAAGTGTGGAAAGGTTATTCTAACCTCGTTTTCTTTTCTAGTAGCTCAGATTCTATTAGTATTGAAAAATAATTGGTCATGCAAATGAAATGTGTGTAAGTGAAATCTGAACCACATTGATATGTAGTGACTCATGGAGACAGCCCATGGAAGGCCTAATGGGTACAATCTCCAAATTGGCAAGAGACCTTGCAAACAATAATGGTTAATTAATGGTTAATTATCTGGACTACTAGTCCAGCCTGCAAAAGGGAGGAAATAGGTATTTGTGTCCTCCATAAAATACACACATAGTCTTAACAGGGATAAGAAAACCTTTGTCCAAGTCTTCTAAAGTGTTGCTTAATAAAATTATGAAATATGTGACAGAGATCACTGTCATCATAGAACAAGCAGAGCTATTACATATCGAGCCATTAATAGTTAGTGATATTAATATTAAATTTTAATCTTATTTATGCTGAAATACGATGGCATCTAACGATAGAACATCTGGTATACTTTAACTCTTAAACAGATTTAAGGTGAACTTTTTGTTGTTGTTAATCCTCACCTGAGGATATTTTAAAAATATTTTTTTATTGATTTCAGAAAGGAAGGGAGGAAAGAGAGATAGAAACATCAACGACGAGAGAGAGTCATTCATCGGCTGCCTCCTGCACGCCCTACGCTGGGGATTGAGCCCACAACCTGGGCATGTGCCCTGACTAGGAATCGAACTGTGACCTCCTGGTTCATAGGTTGATGCTCAACCGCTGAGCCACGCCAGCCGGGATAAGGATATATTTTTCCATTGATTTGAGACAGAAAGAAACATTGATGTGAGAGAGACACATCAATTGGTTGCCTCCTATAAGTACCCTAACCAGGGGCTGGAATCAAGCCTGCAACCAAGGTACGTGACCTTGATCGGAATCAAACCTGTGACCTTCAGTCCACCAGCCTATGCTCTAACCATTGAGCAACCGGCTAGGGCTAAGGTGAACTTTCTTAATCATAAGGAAATGTCACTTCACTTGTCAAGAAATGAGTCTGTGAGAGTTGAATTGAAGATCAGATTTCCTGTATTAATTATGAAAATTTAAATCTATTTAATCAATATACTTTAGAGTATCAAGACAGTTATAGGTATGGATTTTGACTTTTTTTGGTATAGGAATTATAGCTTCAATACTATCTTGGGAATTATTTACAAATCATTTATTACCCATCGCTATCCTTTTCTGAGAAAATTAGGTAGATTAATATATCACTGATTTGGGGGTAAGAGTTGGGTACTTTTGTTTCCACTTTGTCGACTTGTCATTGTTAGTAATGCTTCCTTGTTACTAATGAAAAGAGTTGTTAAAAAACAAAAACAAAAACAAACCTAAAGAACTGCTGTTGGGGACAGCACAATACTTTTTCAGATACACAATTGAGGACTGGAAATACAAAACTTGGTTCATTTTCTACACAGTGCAGTTTAAAGTGACCTAACTGATGGATTTTCCATTGACTCCCTAGAGATGAAAAAAGTTTGACTGTCAGGAAACTTTTCTTGTGTTTATTCTTCAATTTTCCTTTTCATAATTTCCAATCACCACTCCTTGTTAACATCCCTCTATGGGCCACCTTAAGTGCTTCCTCATTTTAATAGCATTTATGCTCTTTTAAAAAAATTTTTTTCCAATTGGTTGCTATCATACCAAATAATACATTTTCTCAATCTTCACTTACAGTTTAAGTCCTCTGACATTTCAATGCTCATCAAACATTTCTTTAAAAATACCTCTTACGTTAAAATACCTGATATGAATATCACACTGTCTCCAGCATTGTCTAGAGAGTTCTAATTTTATAAAAATTATACTACAGTGATAAAAACTAGCATTCCATATGCATGTTCACTGTCTTTATGTTGACCCTATTACATCTGTCTCCATCTTCTTCCCCTTAGCTCACCTCCATCCAGCCCTGGCAACCCCGCCCCCTTTCCTTCTGGCTATCCCTGCAGTGCTGTCTGTGTCTATGGGTTGTGCTGGTTAGAGCTGTCTTAGTTGCAGGTCTTGGTGTTTCATCACTTTGAATACTTCATGCCAATCCCTTCTGGCCTATAGTGTTTCTATTGAGAAATCAGCTGACAGCCTGTTGGGAACTTTCTTGTAGGTAACTGTCTCTCACTTGCTGCCGTTAAGGTTCCCTTTGTGTCTTTAACCTTTGCCGTTTTAATTATGATGTTCTTGGTGTGGCTCTCTTAGGATTCATCTTTATTGGGACTTTATGTGCTTCCTGAACTTGTGTAACTTTTTCCTTCACCAGGTTAGGGAAGTTTTCTGCCATGATTTCTTCAAACAGGTTCTTAATCCCTTGCTCACTTGTTTTTTTCTTCTGGTTCCTTTCTGATGAGGATGTTGTTATGCTTAATGTTGTTTCACACTACACTTTCCCCTTGGACTTTTCCAGTTTCTCTGAATTCTCTTTTCGTTTTGATGCTCTGCTTGGATGTTTACCATTATCTTCTCTAATTTGCTGATTTGATCCTCTGCTTCATCTAACCTGCTGTTGATTTCTTTGGGTGTATTATTCATTTCAGATATTGTATTCTTCATTATTGATTGGTTCTTTTTTATGGTTTCTATATGGTATTTAATGCTTAATATTTCTTTGTTTAAGTTCTCACTGAAAACGTTCATTCTTTCCCTAAGGTCCTTGAGCATTCTTATAATGATTGTTTTAAACTCTGCATTTGGTATCTGGTTACTTACATTTTATTTAATTCTTTTTCTGAAGATTTTTCTTGTTCTTTTGTTTGGGGCATTTTTTCTTTGTCTCCCCATTTTGTCTCTGTGCATTAGGTAGATCTATTATGGCCCCCAAACTTTTTATGATGGCTTTACGATGAAGGTGTCTTGTTAGGCTCTGTGGCACAATCTTTCAGAACTCTTGAGCTTCATGACCTAGGATATTTCTTGTGGGATATGTCACCCCCTGTTGTAGTCGAGAATTGAATGCTGTGGGCCTTTTCAGGGGTGGAGTAACTGTTCATAGTGGGTGATTATAAGGGTAAACCTCAATCACCGTATATGAGACGCTGTGCTGGGGCTGCCCCCTGAGTCATGTGTTCCCAGCAGGTTCTGATGCCCACCAGAATCTCCATTTGGGTGTGCCCCTTGTGTGGCTAGTTGGATTGAGCTCTGGTGTGATCTGAAGCCCAGCACTGGTTGTGTTGGTTCTGGTCCACTTGGGTGGGGCTCAGGTACAGGTCTCTGTCAGACGCTGTGAATAACCAGACTTGGACCAACTGTCTGTAGCTACCATGCTGTTCACGATTATTGTCTGCATCTACTGGACCTGTGTGTGGGAGGGGTAAATCTGTGTAAAAGGGTCAGCTTCCTCCAGCTTAAAGCTGGGGGCAGATTTATAAAAGGACCCAGGGTCCCTGAGGTCTGCTCCCCCTGTCAGCTACTCCCCCTCCCCCTGAGGTTGTCTGGTCTTCCTCCAGAACCTCCAAATAAAGACTGTAGGATGAGCCCAGGCTGGCCAGAATCCACAGTGCCATCCATAGGTTGAGAGTTTGGTGGGACAGGGTAACCAGGGTGGGGAGGATGGGGCTAGTGTTTGCCCTCGTTAGGGATCAAGCAGTCAGGCACTCAATGAGGGGAAAGTAGTCCATGCTTCAAAGCCAAACCCCTCTACTTCCCCCTAAGGGGGCTCACTGCAGGTTCAGGTTGGGTATAGCCTGCCACCCCCTATTCAGGAACAAGGTGAGCTGCCCTGGGTTCAGGGGAACAGATCAAAAGTGCCTCCTGTTGAGGATGATGCTGGCCCAGACTGCAGAAAGGACCTAACCACTTTGTTGGGGTCCAAGACAACAGCCTCTGAGGGTCTTGCACTTTGAATGTCTCAGCTCTCAGCCACTCTCCTGTCCTCCCAGGGAACTGTGCCCAGCATGGGTATCTGGGACTTGGCAGGGGCTGATCCATAGTCTCCTATTGGGGGTGGTGCCCACAAGCCTTTAGGAGGAGGGCAGGCATTTCTTCCCCAGGTAGCAGGGGCTGAACTCACAGGGAAGGTTGGATTTGCCTCCTCACCATGTGGTCACACAGCCCAACACTTGCCCATCTGGCTCCTGACAGAAGCCTTCCGGGAAGTTTCTGACCACCGTGTGGGTTTCCAGTTGCCCCCACCCTACACACATACCACTAAACCTGGCAGGATGGCGGGGAAGGTCCCAGCTTTGCACGGTACTCTCATCTCTCCGCACCTGATCTCAGCAGGGCTGAGCTGAAAGTCCTACCTCTGGGCAGCTCCCCTGCATCACAGAACCCAGGGTGGCTCAACAGGTGAGGGGAGGGGCGCTGGTTGTGTGCTTGAGGTGGGGGAGACCAGTCCTCTTTCCCAAGCCACACAGTTTAGTCACTGCCTGGGTCTTCCCCAAAAGCTTCCCCAGATAATAGAGGGCCCTTAAAGCCACTCTTGGATGTAGCCAGCAGAACCCTCCACATTATCTGAGTATAATGGCAGCATGGCTTCACCAGCAGTGGGAGTCCAGATACTGCACTCTCTGAGCTGGTGCTGTAAAAGTAGGGGCGCCCTTGCCCGGGAGGGTGCGGCCAGAGTCTCCCAGGCAGACTGACTCCCCACTGATTTTCACCACCAAATGCAAGGCAGGTCCCTTTTCCTATCCTCTGCTGCTCTGGGTTGGGGAATCCCTGCATGAGGTTAAGACCCCAAGCTTCTATGGGGAGGGAGTTTTGCACCTGCAATATCCCTCCAGCTTCTCTGTAGCTGCTGCACCTGCGCGGGAGGGGCTATTCTTTTCATAGTCTTCGCCCTTCTTACCAGTCTCTACATGGCTTCTTCTGTAATCCTTGGCTATTATATATCAGTTAAGTCAGCCTTCAGTTGGTTGTTTAGGTGGATTGCTCTGCAATTTAGCTGTAAATCTGGTTTGGAGCCAGGAGCAAGTGGGTGCAGTCTCCACCTACTCTAAAGCATCTTGGAATCTCCAATTTTTGTTATATTTTGTACTGTTGCTGGCAGTGTTCCTGCGATTTTCTCTTAACCTATGTAGGGATAATCCTGGGGCAGTTCTTTGGGGAGTGCTTGTTATTCTTCTTTATAGATGAGAATCTCCTATACCAGAGAAACCTTTGTTGGAAGAACAATTTGACTATTTGCTTTCGTGACTAATTTCTGATTGGAGAACAAATATTTGATATATTAGATAATTTATCAGAGAAATATGGGCCTCCTAAAATAGCCGAGGGGGATCCCTTCAGTCATCAGTTATATTAAGATACACGGTGACTCATTTTGAAAGGAGTTTGGCAATAATAGTATTATGGGCAAGGAATTTGAATACAATTTACAGATATACATGATCTCTTATCTTCTTAGTTCTAGTTAGAATAATCTTAGTTTTGTACTTCAATATTTTAGGTTGATAGCCATGATATTTGGGAAAGAAAAAAAAGATTAGGACAAAACAGGACATAGATTTTGTTTTCTTTGCAGGGACTTGTTACCCCTCTTCTCCTTAGCCCACAATGTGGTGAATGAGCCTTCCAGCCACGGTGAGTAAGGCATTGGCGTACCTCTGTCCAAGGGGGGCCTTCCAGCCCTACAGCTAGTGCAGGGGTGGCTACCCACTGTAGGGGCTTTGGAGACCTCATTGAAGATGCCACACTGAACCTCTTGACTCGAAGCATCTTTCATGATCCCTTGTAAGATACTAACTCATCCTATCTAATAAAAGAGTAATATGCAAATTTACCATCACTCCAACACACAAGATGGCTGCCCCCCTGTGGTCAAAGATGGTCGCCCCCATGTGGAGACAAGATGGCCACCACAAGATGACTGGCAGGGGAGGGCAGTTGTGAGAGATCAGGCCAGCAGGGGAGGGCAGTTGGGAGGGACCAGGCCTGCAGGGAGGGCAGTTGGGGGTGACCAGGCCTGCAGGGGAGGGCAGTTAGGGGCAATCGGGCTGGCAGGGGAGCAGTTAGGCATTGATCAGGCTGGCAGGGGCATGGTTTGGGGGTGATCATCCTGGCAGGCAGAAGCAGTTAGGGGCAATCAGGCAGGCAGGCAGGCAGGCAGGCAGGCAAGCGGTTGGGAGCCAGCAGTCCTGGATTGTAAGAGGGATGTCCGACTGCCCGTTTAGGCGGCAGTCAGACATTCCTCAAGGGGTCCCAGATTGGGGAGGGTGCAGGCTGGGCTAAGGGACACCCCCACCTCTGTGCACAAATTTCGTGCACCAGGCCTCTAGTTTGTTCTATAATTGGTGAGAACAAAGCACATTTATTAAAATGAGGTAACACCTAAGTTACATAACTCCAGAATTTATAGAAAAAAATAAAGTAACAGAGATTAAAACAAACACTGTAACGTGGTACAAGTGGACTATTTTACTACATCTGACAGTTCTATGGAATTATACTTTATTATCCTAAAATAAAAATAAAAAATGATCAAAGCCACAGGAAAAGCTTTCTTTGGCTTCTAAGCATTTTACATATCTAGGGAGTCTCTGTGTAAAATATCACTTGCTTAATTATTGAGTGTTTCCCTAAGTGACTAGTGTTATCTCCCAATAGTCATTAATATTCTTCTTCCAGGGTATTCCATCTGTCAGAAATGGTGAAATGTGATCCAGTATAAACAGGATGAGGAATTTTCATTGGTTCCTGTGGTCTACCATGGCTTCCTGCTGCTCCCAAGGGGAGACAGAAGTTCTGCTGGACACAGTTGGGAAATTTCTAAGCTCCAAATGTCAAACCAGGAGTAGAGACACAACAGTTTTCAAAGGAAAACAAAACAAACAGCTGATAGATCTGTGTCCTTTTCTTTTCTGGTGCAGATTCTACCACTCCCCATTTGAATTTCACTCTCTCACCTTTGTTTGAACTAAAGCTCGTGTTCATTTAGAGCCAATACAAACTACAAAAAGGAAACATCTGTATTGTTAAGTAACTAATGCTGCTCTGATAGTCCAGCAAAGTAAAAACCTAATTAAAGATCACATGGGCAAACTTTCAGTGGATAGTATTTTCAAGGCAGAAAAACATTTTGTACCACAACTATCAATTTTACATGTATAAAATTAACTTTATACCTAATTTGTATTTGTATTATATTTTATAACTTTTAAAAACATATTATTTCATGACATTTGGTCCTTGAAATAAATGAAGGATAGGTGTGCTACACAGATTTATTTTACAATATATGAATAACTAGTAGCCCTGTGCACGAATCTGCGCACCAGTAGCTTTCTCTGGGGCCTGGCACTCCGCGCCCACTGCTCAGAGGCTCTCTGTGGCCCAGAGGCCCATCCGTGGCTGGGCGCAGAACTCTTGCCACGACAAAGCAAGCATTCCACCAGGCCACTCATGCTGCCCGCTCTCAGTGGCTGTCCCCCCACCCCCTGCCCAGGGACTGGGGGACTCTGGTGGGGCTGAGAGGACTAGGTGCTGCCATCTTATGGCTATGGGCACTGCCATCTTTGTGACAGAGTGATGGTTAATTTGCATACTATCCTTTTATTAGATAGGATTAGAAGAGCCAACATAAGATCCTAGCAAATTCTTTATACAATTACCTGCTTGGCCCTAGCCAGTTTGGCTCAGTGGATAAAGCATTGGCCTGTGGACGGAAGGGTTCCAGGTTCAATTCCTGTCAAGGGCATGTACTTTGGTTGTAGGCTTGATCCTCGGCCCCAGTTGGAGTGCGTGGGTGAGGCAACCAATTGATGTGTCTCTCTCACATTGATGTTTCTCTCTCTCTGTCTCTCCCAAAATCAATGGGAAAATATCCTCCGGTGAGGATTAACAAAACAAACCAAAAAATCATCTGCCTGTGTTAGAAAACACTGTTGCATTGGAATAAAGTAAGTTATTTAAGAAATGGTCATTGATTTGCTAGTAGGAATTGAAAAAACACCTTTTTTGTACTCTTTCACCAAGAAATTTTACTTCTAAGAATATATTCTAATTAAATAATTAGATGTTTGCTCAAAACTGAGCTACAACAAAGTCTTCCTAAGCACTGCTCATGTATTTTTTAGTATAAGTAACAATAGCACTAATTGCTATAAAAAAAGAAATCCAGCCCTAACTGGTTTGGCTCAATGGATGAGTGTTGGCCTGCGGACTGAAAGGTCCTGAGTTCGATTCTGGTCAAGGGCATATATCTTGGTTGTGGGCACATCCCCAGTGGAGGGTGTGCAGGAGGCAGCTGATCAATGTTTCTCTCTCATCGATGTTTCTAACTATCCCTCTTCCTTCCTCTGTGTAAAAAATCGATAAAATATATTTTTTTTAAAAAGAAATCAAAAAATGTTATGACTCCTCAACATACAGAAAAGCATATTTTTTTGCTCACACAAATTCCAAAATGATGTATTTGGTGAGTGCACATCCACATGGTTATTCAAAGACTCAAACCCCTTCCATCTCCTGATCCCTCCATGTCCTGAGACCAAGGGGTCCTCTGAAGGAGAGCCTCTGCCCTTGGCTGGTTTGGGAACATGAAGGTCACTGGAAGATGCTTTATACTGAGCCTTCCAGTGGCATAGCTCACTTTTGCTGTGTCCATTGGCCAGACAGTCTATGCTTACTCGACACTATGGGAGGCTGTGTTTTTAGGCAGCAGATGAACTAGATTTTGGTGAGCATGTAATAGCTTCTCTGCAACTTGTAATTGTGAATAAACTTTACAATAAATTACATCCACATAGCAGAATACTGAATGCAATGAACAGATGTTTTTCTATTGAGCAAAACGTGTTGATTACAAAAAGTGCTTCTGGCACAAATATTATCATTGTTCATATGGTTATCATGACTTACAATAATCCTTTAGTTATTAAAGGCTGACAGAGCAAAACTTATGGAATGATATCATTGCAGTCATATTATAAGTCTTCGTTTTCTTTTTCTTTCTAAAACCTGTGTTTTGTAATGAGAGAATAATACGTTATAAAGATTTCACACTGTGAAATCTGATTTATATACATTTGAAGATAGGTTTTTGTCATTTATTACCTGGGTTAACTCAGACCAATGGATCAACTTATATGAGGTTACATTTCTTTTTTAAAAATGAGGAAAATACCGTACATCTGATGATTGCTAGCATGGCTAGAAAGGCGTTCTCAGGCATTCTTGGGT
This sequence comes from Eptesicus fuscus, assembly GCF_027574615.1. Classification (NCBI taxonomy): domain Eukaryota; kingdom Metazoa; phylum Chordata; class Mammalia; order Chiroptera; family Vespertilionidae; genus Eptesicus; species Eptesicus fuscus. The sequence goes on from NC_072486.1 coordinate 73,131,659, forward strand.
TTCTGGTTACCTCACAATTTCTTCCCTGAGGTTTGATGTTCTGATTGATGTTCTCTCTAGTTGAAACAAGCGAATATTCTAGAAAAATTAATTGTACTGGACAAAAAGGTGTTCCTAAAGTGTTAACTAAAATTTTTATTGGTACTTCATCTCATGATAAAATTGTACATCATGTAATGAACCTAAAACAGTAATATTATAGGGCAAAAATTAAAATTTAAATGCCATCAAGACTACATTATAAAATTTTCAAAAGCCTCCTAACATTTAAATCAAAAAAGGGGGGATAGTAGAAGAATATCATGAAAGGAAAAATATCCTGTAAGTAAATTACATCTAGAAAATTAATACTTTAGAAAATTAATTGTAAGGCTAAAAGCAAGACACCCATGAAAAACACACAAGGTGTCAAAACAAGCCAGAGGAAAATCATTTGGGCAAAAAATGAAATAGGATCCCAAGTCAAATATATAGAAAATATTCCTTTATTAACTTTTGGTCGAGAATATGTTTGTATATTTTCAGAAAACAACTCCGAGACCATGTGGATTCCAGCAACAGAGAGGAATCGATAGGACTACTCCAGCCATGAAGACAGAAGAGAAGCAGTCCAGATGTGGAAGATGCTGACGTGGCCTTCCCATACTAGCAGTTAGCAGCTGTGCATCACTGCAGGTTGCCCAGGACCAAACCAGAGAGGGTCGGACCTGCATTACCACCATTTGTCCACCATCCAGAACTGAAATGTCAGTGCTGACATGTACACATAAGGAACTGTTGGACATTGAAATTGGGTCTCAAAAGAACTGTTGGCCCAGAAAGAAACTCACTACAAACTGATTCATTTGCCTGTCACCATAACCATTATTGCTTGTCTCATTTTCGGTTCTTATAAGTGTATTTATAATAGCACATGATCTCACTCATCTAGGGGAAATAATGAACAACATAGACTGATGAACAAGAACAGACCCAGAAACAAGGAGACATGGATCAGACTGCCGGGCCTCAGAGGGTGGGGAGGGGAGAGTGGGGGTCAACCAAAGAACTGTGTGCAAGCATATGAGCCTAACCAGTGGTTAAGGACAACAGGGGGGTGGGGGCATGTGTGGGGAGGGGGGTGGGATGGGAATGGGGGGGATGAGGACAAATATGTGATACCTTAATCAATAAAGAAATTTAAAAAAATTAAAAAATAAATAAAATAAAAATGAGGAAAATAATAATCCAAGTGAATATTCATATTCACTCAGCAAAGTGTGAAGGGGCTTTAACAAATAATGGAGTGATGTCAATCGCTATATTTGATGTCATGTGGCAAGTCAGGTCATTCCAACTAGATAGTAATTTTGTTGAAAATATATTCAAATGGACTGCATTTCTCCTGTTCTTTTCCTTAGCTCCCAATAGTTTTATATAATTTTAATGAAAGGTTCCTTATTTCAAAACCCAGCATCTTATCATAAGCCTTCCAAAGTATTTTTTCCAGGAAAAAATATCCCTACATTTGGAATATTTTCTTTTGACTACATTTGACTGGGAAGTCCCGTTTTTTACGAAATACTAAGAACTGCCTTCTCACGTTGAATTAAGATTGTACATTTTGGCAGGCACTATGGGTTGCCTACCAATCAGCCACTCTCTCCCTCAACACTGGCAAAATCTGCTTGTCACTGTGGCCCCGGAAATGTCAGACTCTGGCTGTCCCAGTGTTTCATGCAGGGAGGGTAGGGCATGCGATCCAGTCCTGTGTGGGTCGGAGGAGAAGTGTGCTGGGAACATTTCAGAGAGGTGTTTCTCCTAGTGAGTGACTGTGCTCAGCTCTCTAAACTTCCTTTCATCTATACCCTGTGCTTTGGGGTTCCCCATCTGGAGGTGGAGTCTCTTTCCTCACGTTTTTGAATTTAAGGCTGATCTCATGACCTAATTTTGACAACAGAATATAGTGAAGTGATTGTGCACCATTTTGAAGCCTAGTCCGAAGAAACCTTGAAAGGTGGGGCTTCTGGTATAGCTAAATAAGGAAATTAGTACACTCTTTCCCCAGAAAAACAACAATTTCACTAGTAAAAAATTTAAAAACAAGTATTTAAAGTCTCTGGAAATTCTCCTAAGAGCATATAGCAAAGGGAGAAACACGTATTCACTGAAATCTACCGAGCAGGTAAGAGTAGTAAGAGTCTGTGGAATTGCTGCAGCCGTTTTGGACTCTCAGGAGAAACATTGGCGACGCCCTGAAGAGAAAAATGGATCCTTGATAACCTCATCAAATCCCGGAACTGATGAACTCTTAAACTGTCTGTCTACTTACTGATTGCTTTTTATGTGAGAAAATACATTTCCTATTGTTTAAGAAATTTCAGTCTAAATATTTTATTTTTGCAATGAATTATATTTATGTGATTCTCCGAATAGAACTAGTCCATGGCAAAATGTACAGCGACAAGTTTGTACTTGGCCATGCTATTTCTTCTTCTTTTTAAAAAATATTTTTTTATTGATTTTGGAGAGGAAGGGAGAGGGATAGAGAGAGAGAAACATCAATGATGAGAGAGAATCATTGACTGGATGCCTCCTACACGTCCCCTACTGGGGGGGATCCAGCCCGCAACCCTGGCACGTGCCCTTGGCGGAATGAAACCGGGGCCACTTCAGTCCGCAGACCGATGCTCTATCCACTGAGCCAAACCAGCTAGGGCATTGGCCTTGCTATGTCTAAAGCACTGTTCCTTAACTAATTACCTCCACCTGCCTGCAAAGTGCTTTATCCTTCCAAAGGCTGCTTTTCCTGGTCCAGGATCCATGTCTGCCTGCATGCTCTCACCATTTATGACTCATTCAGATCGAAGGTGTGGAATGACAAGTCTTTGCTAATTCCAATAAGATTACTTGTACTTAACATGTTCATTTTAGGTTTTGCATCCTGGACTCTGCCAAAATGTTTAGTCATGGATCATGAGACAAACATGGGCTCATTAGAGATCCTTAGATAAATAATGAATGCTGGCTTATTTTCAGAGCTTATTTTTATTGACCTAGGTGTATACATGTCGGATCTCTCCGCAAAAAGACTCTTAAAAGCATGGCATGGCCTATATAAAAGTGAATAACCTAATATAAAAATCCCAATTGTCTGACTCCAAAATTAGTACTGCCTTCAGAGGTGTATGTGTGACCTGTAGGTCGGCCACCTGGAGCCCACCAGGAAACAGTTTTAAAGTCTTTACATTGTTATATTACTTCAAACATTATTATGTTTTACTGTGCTTATCTTTTCTTTGCAAGAGCAATCACCATCAAAAGAATATAGATGACAATGGATAAATGAATATTTGGTAATTGTGTTTTTTTATCTTTACTTTTAGAAATCTTATCATTTTATTTTTGGTATTCGAAATATAGATGAAAAGAAACTATACACATGAAATAAAACAGCCTCCTTGAAAAAAAAAAAAAACAATGATGTACCGGTTTTTCATTTTTCGTAAATTTAGATTTCCCTGGGTGCTTTTTCAGTTTGCTTCTCAATTAATAAGAAAATAGAATAAATAGAGCTCATGATTGTATCTAATAGCAAACCAGAGACCTCAAAGGAAATAGGGCTTCCTACTAATGTAGCTTGCGGGAAGCCACCGCTTTCCAATACTATCATGAGAGTGCACCAAGGAACACGGAAGGCCGATGGACCTTGAGCTTTAGCAGGGCTGATGCTAAGCACCGATTTTTTCGTGCTGAGATAGTGGTGGCTCAAGGCAATTTCCTGACCTGATAGCCTCCAAGTAAATGTTTACTGGACCTTACTGATCTTTACTGACCTTAGAGACGGCCTGTCTGCTGTTTGCCGTGCTTTACTGAAGGCAAGATGTGTATCTAAAACTGAATAAAAAGTGGATAAGCCCAGGTTTCAGTGTGTCTCCTCAAGAAAGAGGCTCCACCTGGCCCCCACCCCTTATAATTCATATTTGTGTCTAGTATTTTCATTTGTGCATCGCCCCCTCCTTCAGATCCTGAACCCAGCCATGCAGGTCAGGGCAGTAGCTGAATAAGCTTGAAAATCCATTACAATTAGTATTCCTTTTCTGGGCTTCTTGCTCATAGTTGATGACTTCTCTTGTGTTAACTACTTTGAAGTATCTGGTTTCAGAGACTGCCTTCTGAAGGCCTTGCACTTGGCTGTTGGCCTTTCATTTGATGATAACGGAGTGCTCTCTGTGGCTGGCCTCAGATTCAGGCAATCTTAAATCTTCACTGCTATTGTTTCCTGGGGGAATTTGCTCTTCATGGGTTGTATTTCACTAATAAAAATATGCTGACAGCAAAGTAGTTGCAGGGTAGGAGAAAACTAGGAGCCAGCTATTTCACAAGCAACTTACAAAATAAATTATAAGGGTATAATACTTCATAGATCTCTATTTATAAGAAAAGAGATCATTTGCAGATTGAAAGTGCCTTGCATTGTTTTTGTGCACTATTATTCCTCTAGCCATGTCTAAATGGCTGGCACATAATCTATACAATATCCTAAAAGTTAACACTAGCTTCGGGTCCAAAAATCCCAGGCTCAAGTCTTTTGTGCTTTTGGTGTGATGTAGGGACTGATTAGAAAGGGCAGGAAAAGTGATTGAGAAACCTCTCTAGAAATCAATGGGAGAGTCTTAGTCAATAAAGAACTCTTTCTCATTATTTTTCTTTATGGCTTTGAAAAATAAACCTTGTTTCATGAGATTTTACTAATGCCAGGAAGAATTGGTAAACTACTGTACAAAAGATTTGCTTCATATGACCAAATGTGCATTTGGATGATTAAGTTTCTAATTTTGAATTGCACACTTGCAACTTTCCACAGTAATAAAAGAAGTGCTGAGCTTATGCTTCTCACTTAACTAAATATGCTTGGCATTTACTAGTAAAGGCTGCCCTTGACCTGAACAACCGACTGCTGTTTAGAATTTAGCCTTACTGTGATATTGTCATTTCCCAAGTGATAATAGCCATTTATGGCTAACAAAGGATTTAATTCTGTGGTAGCTGATCTTGTCACAGGGACAGAGGAAAACACTGGAAAAAAAAAGAGCAAGTTCCTGGTTATTATTTGCATGGGGAGGAATAGCCTTCATTATAGCCAAAGCACAAATAGTCTTGCTTTGAATAATGTCATCTATAAACCAATTCCCTCTACCTTCATCAAGATTTAAAGTTATGATCTTACTAATTGTTAATATAACTATAGAACAATACTAACTAAAGGCATTTGTTAGACTACACAGAGAAGGAAAATATGAGCTAATAAAACTTAAAAATTTAAGCCTTTCAGGCCAATGATAACAAAAATTAGGTTTTTAGTCCATGATAGATGTGTACAAGAGCAAAGAAAATGGCAAGGTATAAAGAAATGGATGTTTGGTTAAAATCCAAGCAAAGTGCACACAGGATTTAAAAATACCTATTGTTACTTCATTGAGTAGCACAATGATATAGGCTTTTCGAAGAGAAATGTGGTGCAGATTTTTAAAAAATGACAATATCAATCTTTGTTGTTTGTCTACCTGATAATGAGTTTCTCCTTTATCCCCTCTTTGCCACCTCCTGCTTATTTGTTAATGAATACCAATTTGCTCATATCATCAATAGCTTCTGACCTATTCCCTTCCTCAGGATTATAAATCTTGATTAACCTAAACCAGGGGATGGTAACCAACTGCCTTCAGGCTGGCCATCTATTTTATAAATAAAATTTATTGAAACATACAATGCCTTGTTATTTAGTGTCACCTATGGAAGTTTTCCTACTACAACTTAAAGAAGGTTGCTTTTTTCTGATCATAAAAGTAATATTTGTTCTGTGTACAAAAATGGAAAATATAGAAGCTTATAAAGAAGGCAATAGAAATCATGCATAACTATTTTATCAAAATAACTAGAGGCCTGGTGCATGAAATTTGTGCACCCTCTCCAATCTGGGATCCCTCTTGCAATCCGGGACTGCTGGCTCCTAATTGCTCGCCTGTCTGCCTGCCTGATTGTCCCTAACCCCTCTGATTGCCCCTAACTGCCTCTGCTTGCCGGCCTGATCGCCCCTAACTTGCCCCCCTGCCAATCTGATCGCCCCTAACTTGCCCCCCTGCTGGTCTAATCACCCATACCTTGCCCCCCTGCCAACCTGATCACCCCTAACTTGCTCCCTTGCTGGCCTGATCACCCCTAACTGCCTCTGCCTCAACCCCTGGCCTAAGCTGCAGTCTGGCCTCCCCCTGTGGGAGACAACCTGGCAGAGCAGAGGAAAGCACCACCCCCATTACCCCGTTGCTGCCATCACTGCCTGGGCCCTTCACAGCTGCCCGAGGCTGCCTGAGCCTTGGCCCTTGCAGCTGCTGCGGCTTTGTCCAGAAGGACGTCTGGAAGGTCATTTGGAAGACGTCCGCTCTAATTAGCATATTACCCTTTTATTAGTATAGATTATAATCACTCATACAGACAAATGCAAATAATATCTCAGTGTATTCTCTTTTCTAGGTATTTTTATTTATTTATTTTCTAACTTTTATTGAATTTATTGGGGTGACATTGGTTCACAAAACCATACAGGTTTCAAGTGTGAAACTCAATAAAACATCATCTACATTGTGCACCCATCGCCCCAAGCAAAGTCTCTTTCCATAAACCATTCCTTTGCCCACCTCCACCTATCCTCCATGTTTCTCTCTGGCTATGACACACGTTGTATGTGTCTATGTATGACTATATATGTGTTTGTTTAACCCCTTCACCTTCTTTCATCCAGCCCCTCAACCCTCCTTCCCTCTGACAGCTGTCATTCTGTTCCATGTATCCATGCCTCTGTTTCTATTTTGTTGGTCAGTTTATTTTTTTTTTCATTAGAGTCCACATATAAATGAGATCATATGGTATTTGTCTTTCTCTGACTGGCTTATTTCACTTAGCATAATAATATCAAGGTCCATCCACTGCTGTAAAAGGTAAGACTTTCATTTTTTATACTTAACTAATTTTTACTTTTTACAATTATTATTTAAATTGAATTTAGTTGGATGACATTGGTTAATTAAATTATATGGGTTTCAGGTATACACTTCTAAAATACATGTACATTATATTGTTTGTTTACCAACTCAAATCAAGTCTCCTTTCATCCTCACTTATCCTCCCCTTTACCCTCTTCAACCTCCTCATCTCCCCCTCCCTCTGGTAATTGCCATACTATTGTATGTGTCCATGAATCTTTCTTTTTTTTTTTTTTTTTATTTGCTTAATCCCTTCATATTTCTCACCTAGCTCCTAATCCTGTCACCTCTGACAGCTGTTCTCTGTATTCATGAGTCTGTCTCCACTTATATGTGGAATCTAATGAACAAGATTTCCTTTCCTTTTTGTTTTTTTTTACAGTCGAGGAGTATTCCATTGTGTAAATGTACCACTGCTTTTTTATCCACTCATCTACTGATGGGCAGTTAGGGTGTTTCCATATCTTAGTTATTGTAAATAATGCTGCAATTAACATAGGATCCATATATTCTTTTGAGTTAGTGTTCTGGGTTCCTCCAAATATATTACCAGAAATGGGATTTCTGGGTGAAAAGGCAGTTCCATTTTTAATATTTTGAGGAATTCCATACTATTTTCCACAGTCTGTATCCCCACCAACAATGCACGAGGGTTCCCTTTTCTCCACATCCTTGCCAGCACTTGTTGATTGTTGATTTAATGATAATAGCCATTTTGACAGGTGTGAGGTGATATCTCATTGTGGTTTTAATTTGTATCTGTCTGATGTTTAGTAATGTTGAACATTTATTTTCATATGTCTATTGGTCATTTGTATGTTCTCTTTAGAGAAGTGTTCAGGTCCCTCCCTTGCCCATTTTTTAAATTGGGTTGTTTGTCTTGAGGTTGAGTTGTATATGTTCTTTATAAATTTTGGGTATTAACCCCTTACCAGAGGTATCATTGGTTAATATGTTCTCTCATCCAGTGGGTTCCCTTTTCATTTTTTGATGTCTTCTTTTGCCATGCAAAAGCTTTTTGGTTTGATGTAGTCCCATTTGTTTATTTTTTCCTTTGTTTCCCTTGCCCAAGAAGATATATTAGAAAAAATACTGCTATTAAAAAATGTCTGAAATTTTACTGCCTATATTTTCTTCTAAGATTTTTATGGTTTCTTGATATACAAATAAGTCTTTATCTATGTTGAGTTTATTCTTGTGTATGGTGTAAGTTGGTAGTCTAGTTTCATTTTTTTGCATGCATCTGTCTAATTGTCCCAATGCTATTTAATGAAGAGACTATCTTTACCCAATTGTATGCTTTTTCCTCCTTTATCAAATATTAATTGACCATCAAGGCATGGGTTTATTTTTCTTGTTCTCGATTTGTTCCATTGATTTATGTGCCTGTTCTTGTGCCAATACCATGCATATTTTGATTAACATGGTATGTAGTTTTTTGTGTTTTTTTTTAATCAGGTAGTGTAATACCTCCAACTTTGTTTTCCATTCTTAAGATTGCTGAGGCTATTTTGGGTCTTTTTGGTTCCATGTTAATTTTTGAAATATTTGTTCTACATCTGTGAGGTATGAATTCATATTTTAATAGGAATTGCATTGAGTCAATAGGTTGCTTTGGGTACTATGAACATTTTAATGATGCTAATTTTTCCTATCCTTGAACATGGTATGCTCCCACTTTTTTATACCTTTCTCAATTTCTTTCTTCAGTATTTTATAATTTTCTGAGTACAAATCATTTTCCTCCTTGGCCAAACTTAATCCTAGGTACCTTTTTTTTTTTTTTTAAATTTGTGCTGCAATAGTAAATGGGATTTTTTTCTTAATTTATCTTTCTGATAGTTCATTATTGGTGTGTAAAAATGTCAAAAATTTTGTGGACATTAATATTGCATCCTGCTACTTTGCCAAATTCATTTATTAGATCTGGCAGTGTTTTTGTTGTTGTTTTTTTTTTTTGAGGGGAGGGCATCTATAGGACTCTCTAAGTACAATATTATGTCATCTGTGAATAATAAAAGTTTTACTTCTTTCCAGTTTGGATGCTTTTGATTTCTTCTTCATGTCTGATCACTGTGACTATAACTTGCAGTACTATACTAAATGAGAGTGGTGAAAGCAGACATCCCTGTCTTATTCCTGATCTTAAGAACAACAGTTTTGGGGTTTGCCCATTGAGTCTGATGTTGGCTGTAGGATTTTCATATATGACCTTTATTATGTTCAGGTATGATCTCCCTATTCCCACTTTGCAGAGAGTTTTTATCATTAATGGGTGCTGGATTTTATCAAATGCTTTTTTTCTGCATCTTTTGCTATGATCATGTGATTTATGCCTTTCATTTTGTTTATGTGATGTACCATGTTTATTGATTTGTGAATATTGTACCAACTTTGCATACCTACAATAAATCCCACTTGATTATTTTAATGTATTGCTGGATTCGGTTTGCTAATATTTTGTTGAGAATTTTAGCATCTATGTTCATCAGGGATATTGGCCTATAATTTTCTTTCTTTGTAGTTTTTTTGGTCTGATTTTGGAATTAAGATAATGCTGGCCTCGTAAAAGGAGCTTGGAAGTATTCCCTCCTCATGAATTTTTTTTGAATAGTTTGAGGGTAGATATTAGTTCTTCTTTGAATGTTTGGTAAAATTTGCCCATGAAATCATCAGTTCAGGACTTTTGTTTGTTGGGAGTTTTTTGTTTTAAAGTTTATTTTCTATTGTTGACATTATTACAGATGTCCCTTATTTCCCCTCCCCCACACTTCACCCCTCCATCCAGTCCCTGCTCCACCTAGTCCTTCACCACAGTATTGTATGTATCCTTGGGCTATGCATAGATGCATATAAATTCTTTGATTAATCTCTTCCTGTCCTGCACACCTCCATGCCCTCTCAGATTTGTCAGCCTGTTCTGTGCATTCACACCTCTGGACCTATTTTGTTTATCAGATTATTTTATTCATTAGATTCCACATATGAGTGAGATTATATAATATTTGTCTTTTTCTGACTGGCTTCTTTCACTTGGTCTCCAGGTTCATCATGCTGTTGCAAAGGGTAAGATATTTTTCTTTTTTACAGCTGTATGTTGTTCCATTATGCAAATGTACCACAGCTTTTTTTATCTACTCATTGACTGCTGGGCACTTGCGCTGTTTCCAGATCTCAGCTATGGTAAATAATGCTCCTTTGAACATAGTGGTGCATATATTTTTTCTGAATGGTGTTTTGAGATTCTTAAGATATATTTCCACAAGTAGGATTTCTGGGTCAAAGGCAGTTCAATTTTTAATATTTTAAGGAAACTCCATACTGTTTTCCATAGTGGCTACACCAGTCTGCATTCACACCAGCATGTACTAGGGTTCCCAATTCTCCACCTCCTTGCCAGCACTTGTTATTTGTTTATTTTTTAATGGTAGCCATTCAGTTTTGGGTAGTACAGGCATTTTAATGATTTAATTATTTCAATCCATGAACATGGTATATGCTTCCACTTGTTTGTATCTTCCTCTATTTCTTTTTTCCAATGTCTTATAATTTTCTGAGTATAAGCCTTTTACCTCCTTGGTTAAATTTATTCCTAGATATCTGCTGTTTTTTGTTGAAATGGTAAAATGGGTTTATGCTTTTTAGTTTCTCTTTCCGAGAGTTCATTGTTGGTATATAAAAATGCCATTGATTTCAGGATGTTAATTTTGTATCCTGCTACTTTGCCGAATTCATTTATTACATCTAGTAGCTGTTTGGTGGAGTCTTTAGGATTTTTCTATGTACAATATCATGTCACCTGCAAATAACGACAGTTTTATTTTCTCCTTCCCAATTTGGATGTCTTTTATTTTTTCTTCTTGTCTGATCGCTGTGGCTAGGACTTCCAGTGTTATGTTGAATAAGAGTGGTGAAAGCAGACATCCCTGCTTTTTCCTGTTCTTAAGGGAAATGCTTTTCGTTTTGCCCACTGAATATGATGCTGGCTGTAGGTGTCATACATGGTCTTAATTAAGCTGAGGTATGATTCCTCTATTTTCACTTTTCAGAGAGTTTTTATAACAAATGGGTGCTGGATTTTGTTGAATGCTTTTTCTGCATCTATTAATATGACCATATGATTTTTAACCTTTAATTTGTTTATGTAGTGTATCACATTCATGGAATGTTTTTAGTGTATTGCTGAATACTGGCCTGTAATTTTTTTCTTTGTAGTGTCTTTATCTGGTTTTGGAATTAGGATAATGCTGGCCTCATAAAAAGAGTTTGGAAGTCTTCCCTCCTCTTGAATTTTTTGGAATAGTTTGAGAAGGATAGGTGTTAGTTCTTTTTGAATGTTTGGTAAAACTGGCCAGTGAAGCTGTCCAGACCAGGGCTTTTGTTTTTAAGGAATTTTTTTTAATTGCTTCAATTTCATTAGTTGTAATCAGTCTATTCAGGTTTTTTTATTCTTCCTGATTCAGTTTTGGAAGATTGTATGTTTCCAGAAATTTATCCATTTAACCCAGTTTTTTCAATTTGTTGGCATATCATTATTTATAGTATTTTCTTACAATCCTTTGTATTTCTGTGATGTTAGTTTTTACTTCTCCTCTTTCATTTCTTATTTTATTTATTTGGGTTCTCTCTCTTTGTTTCTTGATGAGTCTGGTTAAAGGTTTGTCAATCTTGTTTTGCTTTTCAAAGAACCCGGTCTTGGTTTCTTTTATCTTTTGCATTTTTTTTAGTCTAGCTGCCATTTATTTCCACTTTATTATTTTTTTCCTTTTGCTTACTCTTGGCTTTATTTGTTGTTCTTTTTCTAGTTCTTTTGGGTGTAGGGTTAGATTGTTTGAGGTTTTTCTTGCTTCTTGAGGTAGGCCTGTATTGCTATGAACTTCCTTCTCAGGATTGCTTTTGCTGTGCCCCATGGATTTGGGTTTGTTATGTGTTCATTTTTATTTGTTTCCAGGTAACTTTTGATTTCATTGTTATCCCATTTATTATTTTATAACATGTTATTTAGTTTCTGTGTGCTTGAATGTTTTGCAGTTCTTTTTATTATAGTTGATTTCTAGTTTCATATCATTATGGTCAGAGAAGATGCTTGGTATAATTTCAACCTTCTTGAATTTATTAAGACTTATTTTGCGTCCTAACATGTGGTTTATCTTTGAGAATGTTCCATGTCCACTTGAGAAGAATGTATATTCTACTGCTTTGGGATTAAATGTCCTGTAAATATTAATTCAGTCCATCTGGCTCAGTGTGTAATTTAAGGTCACTGTTGCCTTGTCAATTTTTTGTCTGGAAGATCTATCCATTGATGACAGTGGAGTATTAAGATCCCCTACTATGAATGTATTGCTGTAAATCTCTCTTTTAATGTCCACCAAGATTTTCTTTATGTATTTAGATACTCTTGTTTTTGGTGCCAATATGTTTACAAAGGTTATATAGTCTTGTTGGATTGATCCCTTTATGTAGTGTCCTTCTTTGTCTTATTTATGGCCTTTGTTTTGAAGTCTATTTTGTCTGATATAAATAAGCTTCTTTTTTCTTTCCATTTGCATGGAATATTTTTTCCCATCTCTTCACTTTCAGTCTGTGAATATCTTTTGTTCTGAGGTGGGTCTTATGTAGACAGCATATATGGGTCATGTTTTCTTATTTATTCTGCTACCCTATTTTGATTAGAACATTTAAGCCATTTTCATATAAAATTATTATTGATAGGTACATATTGATAGCCATTTTATTCTTTTAATGGTATACATATATATTATTATATAAATAATAATAATAATAATTATTATTATTCTTAAAGCAGGCCCTTTAACATTTCTTGCTATATGAGTTTGGTGGTGATGAACTCCTTTAGATATTTATTGTCTGGAATGCTCTTTTATTTTTATTTCAATTTTAAATAATAGCTTAAATGGATAGAGTACTGTTGGTCTTAGGTCCTTGATCTTCATCATTCTTAATATTTCATGCCAATCCCTTCTAGTCTGAAATGTTTATGGTGAGAAATCAGCTGATAGTCTAATGGGAGCTCCTTGTAGGAAACTAACTGTCTTTCTCTTACTGCTTTTTAGATTCACTCTTTGTCTTTAACCTTTGGCATTTTAATTATGATGTGTCTTGGTGTTGGCCTTTTTTGGATTCATTTTGATTGGAACTCACTGTGCTTCCTGAACTTTATTTTCCAATTATAGTTGATGTACAATATTATATTAGCTTCAGGTATACAACTCAATGCTTAAACATTATACAATTTACTATATGATCATCCCAATAAATCTAATACCCATCTGACACCATACATAGTTATTATAATACTAGTGGCCCAGTGCACGAATTTATGCACATTGAAAGGAAATTAATTAGAGGAAATATTTTAATATTGCTATTTGCCCTTTCTCTATAATAGAAATGCCAACCGAATTCATGATCGACAATGACAGAAACTGTTGTTATCATAATTGGACAAATGGATGGTGGGTCCACTTTTTTAAAAAAAATATTGTTATACTAGAGGCCTGGTGCACGAAATTTGTGCATGGAGGTGTGTGTGTCCCTCAGCCTGGCCTGCACTCTCTCCAAACTGGGACCCCTCGGGGGATGTGCAACTGCCAGCAGTCGGACATCCCTGTCACAATCTGGGACCGCTGGCTCCTAACCACTCGCCTGCCTGCCAGCCTGATCGCCTCCAACTGCCCTCCTCTGCCAGCCTGATGGCCCCCAACTGCCCTCCCCTGCCGGCCTGGTTGCCCCCAACTGCCCTCCCCTGCTGGCCCGATCACCCTCAACTGCCCTCCCCCGAATCACCCTCAACTGCCCTCCCCTGCTGGCCTGATTGCCCACAACTGTCCTCTCCTGCTGACCATCTTGTGGCAGCCATCTTGTGATGATGTGAGGGCAACACATGAGGGCGCGAGGGCCATCTAGGCTTTTATTAGTATAGATTATTGATTATACTCCCTATGCTGTATTTTACATCCCCAATATGTACTTCTTATCCCTTTACCTTTTTCACCCATCCACTCAACTGCCCCTCCCATCTGGCAACCCTCAAAATGTTCTCTGTATCTATGAGTCTTGTTTGTTTATTTTGATTTTTAGATATGTATTTATTGCCATTTTATCATTCCTATCTTGCTGCTGTTCCTTCTTCTTCTTCTTCTTCTTCTTCTTCTTCTTCTTCTTCTAGAAGACCCTTTAACATTTCCTATAATACTGGTTTGGTGGTGATGAACTCCTTTAGCTTTTTCTTATCTGGGAAGCTCTTTATCTGAACTTTGATTCTAAATGATAGCTTTGCTGGGTGGAGTAATCTTGGTTGTAGGTCCTTGCTTTTTATCCCTTTGAATGTTTCTTGCCACTCCCTTCTGGCCTGCAAAGTTTCTGTTGAGAAATCAGCTGACAGTTGCATGGGCACTTCCTTGTAGGTAACTAACTGTCTTTCTCTTACTGCTTTTAAGATTCTCTCTTTGTCTTTAACCTTTTGCATTTTAATTATGATGTTGCTTGGTATGGGCCTATTTGTGTTAGTCTTGTTTGGGACTCTCTGTGCTTCCTGGATTTATATGTCTATTTCCTTTACCAGGTTAGGGAAGTTTTCCATCATTATTTTTTCAAATAGGTTTTCCATTTCTTGCTCTCTATATCTTCTACTTTTGGCACCCCCATGATGCAAATGTTGGTATGCTTTAAGTTGTCCCAGAGGCTTCTTATACTATCATCATTTTCTTGGAATTTTGTTTCTTTTTGCTATTCTGATTAGATGTTTTCTGCTTCTGTTTCTTCCAAATCTCTGATTTGATCTTCTGCTTCATCTAATCCACTGTTGATTTCCTATAATGTATGCTTTATTTTAGTTAATGTATTATTCATTACTGACTGGTTCTTTATTATGTTTGCTAATTCCATGTTTGTTGCCTACCTCTTCATTCAAGTTCTCACTAATAGAACTCAGTGTATTTGGCAACAGTGGAAACTTGATGGCTCTATGAAAAAAATAAAAGAAAAGTATAACAAAGAGGTTTCATCTTATATATATCATAAAGAAGAGAACACTTCTGTTTTTAATTAACTATCCTTTTTTTTTGCAGACTATGGCTTTAGGAAATCAAATAAATTATTTGAAACAATGTCTATTTCATTAAAGCATCAAGTTAATGAGTTGAAGTTTCAGATGCATCCCCAAGTAAGCCAGTAAATTTACTCTGGCTTGGAACCAACAAATCTACAGATTAAAAACCAGTCATCTTGAAAAATTGTTCCTAGAGGCTGGTTGAGTTTGGGTGGATGGATCAGTGCAAATTCATTCTCACCACCCCCTGGGAAATCTACTCAATGTTGTGTCAAGAGTGGTTCCTTCATAAAGGGACAGCAGCTTCTTGGTATAAATGTTGCAAAGCCTTGTGGTTGAGCATATGGACATCCCAGAGAAGCTATCTGTGTTTATATCCTGGCTCCAAGCTCACTAAATGTCTGACTATGGGCAAATTACTTAACCCCTCTGCTTCAATTTCTCCATCTGAGAAACAGGTCAGGTAGTAGGATATAATTTATAGTGTAATTGAAAGGATGAATTCAGGTGACATATTTAAAGTTTTTAGTGTAGCCTCTGGCACATCAGTAACTGCTCAGAAAACGTTACTAAATAAGGTATCTTGTTTAATAAAGTGGCTTCTCAACTGTCATGATGGTGCCAGAACTCAAAGGATCCTGCACATTTTTCTTGTCACTCTGTTTGGTTTCAGTAGAAAGGGTTATTATTATGAATTCAACATACATAGTATTGTCTGGCAGGCCTGGATCTCCATCCTTTATGGAATGTGTTAAGTTGGATGTGACCTGCCACCAGCTAATTGCCATTTAAATGAGTGCAAATGGAAGCCCAGATTTCTATCCCTCAGCTGAGTGAGTCAGGGATTTTAACCTAGCAAAATGTCTGTTTATGGAATAAATCATTGAAAGAAAGCTCTCTTTGTGTGGCATTTTCTAGTTTTACCTGATTTCTGTTACTGAATCCAATGGTGCTCTGTGTGAGAGGTTGAGTGTGAGGAATTTAACCATGAAAAATCACAATCTTTTGCAAGTATTCTATGTCTTGACGATCTCAGGAATTTTATTGGCAAGATGTTATGAGTCTTCTGTTGCAGAGATTGGAATGCAACACTAGATATGAGATAAACAGATGGTGATCAGAGACTTTCCATTTTCTACTGAGAAATTTAAAAATATTGAGGAAAATGAGAATCGTCATTCAAGGAACAAAAATGTCCAGATTCTTTATCAGTTAAAATCATTACCTGAAGCAAAAGTTTCTCTCCAAACACAAACTTTATTTTTTATTTAAAATAATTTCTTTTCACTTTCTGTAGTGTTCAAGCCATTCTTCCAAAGATAAAAGTGAAAATTATATAGTATTTGAAGCAACTATAATTTTGTGATGTGGGTGATAGCATTTTCCTTACAGTCATCATTAGACCTATCTCTAAATAGTTTGCCTGATATTTAATAATATTTTTAAACCTTTCTAAACAGTACTACTTATATAAAACTTGAAGCCCCCATACAGCTTTGGTCAAACTAGTTGAGTCCCAGAATTTCTAAGACCATTTTTATTCTGTTATCATAGAAATGATGCATTTGGAACAAAGGGAAAATACAGCAACATACTTATTTTTACTTGCTAGAAATGCTGTGTCATTATTTGTCAGGATAAATTCTTGTGAAAGAATTTTAACCATTGAGTTAATCATCCATCATTTCACATATTTACTTTTTCTTAATTTCTTTCTTCTCTTTTCTGTTTGGTGTGTGTGTGTGTGTGTGTGTGTGTGTGTGTGTGTGTGTGTGTGTGTGTGTGAGGCCTCTTAAGTTCTATTTTCTTAACAAATTAAAATAATACAGTGTACAGTATTACCAACTATAGTCTGTTTAAATTCTTTCCAGCCAGCAGGTTCATGTGTTTTAATAGATACACTATTGTCTCTTTGTCCTGCATTGCTGTCATTTAGCTGAGAGAAAAAAAGTCACTTATCTTGGTTTAGTTATAGAAAACTACATACCTTTTCTGTGAGCAAATATTTTAAGCATAAATGATTCCCAAATTTAGTTTAAAAAAAAACAATATTTTATTGATTTTTTTACAGAGAGGAAGAGAGAGTTAGAAACATCAATGAGAGAGAAACATCAATCAGCTGTTTCCTGCGCACCCTCTACTGGGGATGTGCCCGCAACCAAGGTACATGCCCTTACCCAGAATCGAACCTGGGACCCTTGAGGCCACAGGCCGATGCTCTATCCACTGAGCCAAACAGGTTAGGGCTGATTCCCAAATTTAGTTACTGCATATAGCTAAGATGGGAAAGTTCAATTTCAATTCAATAAACATTCAGTGAAAAGCCACTACCTTCAAGTCATCGAAATTGTATGAGAGGAAGTTTGAAGAATGAAGCTTGTCCATAAACAGCTGACTGTCCTAAGGGTACGACAGGTAAGAACATAAGTAAGCACACAAGGCAGTGTGTGATAAAGACTGTAGATGATGATGAATAGAAAGAATGGGGTTTTGCCATCAGAAGGACCTGTAATATTTATGTCATCCATTAATAGGTTTTCCATTGTTCTTGATTTCCTTATATTAAGTTTTTATCTCAAAAATGGGCAAAACAATTTCTACCTCACAAATGGAAATTGATTAAATGAAAAGATTGACTGGTTGTTTTACTGGTTATTTCAAGAAATAGCACATGCCTAGTGCCTACTGTGCATTGGCCACTATTCAAAGTTCTGGGAATATATTTATGAATGAAATAAAGTCCCAGTGTTTATGGATCTTATATTGTGATCGAAAGAGACATATAATAAACAAATAAATGGGTAAATATAAGTTGATGAAAAAATACAAAGTAAAGTATAGGTCAGAGGATGGCTGGCACAGGGATGGGCAGTGCAGAGAAGGAATATCTCAGATCATTACACAATTCCTAACATTGTGTGCCAACCAAATAGATGTAAGTCCCTATCAATGGATGGAAGAAATCTAATGTGGGAATTTTGCCAAATTTAATGAAATAGCCATTGGTTTTTAAGTTTGGGGAAGATGTCGGCAGGAAGGGAAAGGTCTTGATGCTGAGAGAAGAGAATACACATGGATCTGGAAATTGTAACGTGTGTGTTATTTCTGAGAAATTGCATTATTTCCCACAGTCATCAGACCCCACCAAACACCATGTTTGGGTTCAACTTTTGAGTAAAGGCCATTATAAGCACTAGGGGCTTTGGCTTAAACCTGGGAAGCATTCTCTCCTGCAGTGATTTAACTGATTGCCTCTGTGGCTTCCTATACTTCAGCCAGCTCTGCAAGTTTGGGCCAACTTCTTGACCCAGGAAACTGGACCACCAGGCAGGCTCTCTGTACTCCAGTTTTATCTCCATTCTCTCTGTAATTTCCCTTCTCCTTCGCTTTCTACATTTGGCTGCTTTTCCAGTAGAAGAAGTCCCTCCTTGCTTGCCAGAGATATTTTCCTAGCTTGTTTTAATAATCTTAATTTGCTAGGTTCGAATTTCCAAGACAAACTCATCTTGAGATATAAAAAAGGAGAGGCAGGGTGAGAGTGTAGGATGATGGAAGGGAGAGAGGGCAGGGATGCTTTGGTTTATCACAGGATGTTCAGACTCTCCCACCGAAGGAAAAACAAACAAACAGCAAACTGCCTGAATCTTGGGCTTAAGCCCACGAGGGCTGTTTCAGAAGGGCAGGGAATTCCTAAATGCTGACTGCTGTGGTCTGCATGAGTGTGTCAAATAACCGCCCAACATTAATTCTCAGTTCTTTGGATTTTTAATTTTTTCAGTTTTGTTTCCTTGAGGGTAAAGGGTCCCTATCCTTCCTCATCTTTGCTCAAATTTCTACCACTTGAGCTTTCTTTTTTCAAGAGCAAATAGCTGCCTCCCAGCTTTCTCCCTTCTCGAGGTTTTTTGTCTTTCTTTTCCCTACAAGTTTTTTGGGTTTTTTTGAAAGAATCATCCATTCATACTTTCTCCATTGCAGTTCCGTTCTTCTGGCAACCAAGTTTCTGCTCTCATCAGTCTACTGAAACAGTTTTCTCAAATGTCCAAACTTTGCCAATTTGGTAATTTTGATGATCCACTCAGAGTTCTTTTCCTGCTTGACCTCTGTATCATCTGAGTCCTGGTCACCTCTCGGCCTCTAGGTTTATTATATTCTTTTGATTTTTCTTTTAATCTAGGTAGATATTCAGTAAAATTATTTTGTTTGTGTGTTTTTTGTTTTTTTTGTCTCTCAAATGTAGGTATTTTTGGAGGCCTTCGTTTTCAGCCCTCTTATCTTTTCTATCTTTTGGCATATTTTCAGTAGCCTCAACCTGTCTTTCAAAAATCTAGGTCCAAGTTCCCAACTACCTGATAAATATTTTCACACATGTCCTTTCACCAGCTTCTCAATGTAAGCACATCAAAGCTAGGGTTCATTTTCTCCTTCGAATGTCTCCAATCAGGTATCTAAAAAAGTCTCATAATTAATGGATTTCTTTCAAGAAGTAGAGCTGAAAAAGAATACATGAGAACTGCATGTTCAGTTCTTCCATTGCTAGTGCTTTTCATGTTAAGTGTTCTCCTGGTAATGGTTTTAAGATAGTTTGGTACACACTTTTAATAACAAATTTTCCAGAATCGGATCCAATACACTTTTTAAAAACTGAACATAAGAATTCGCGCCTTTGAAACCCATTTCTAGAAGATGCTTTAGAAGAGCTACTCCATTTTAATACACTTATCATTATTTTATTGAACCTCACCACAGCTCTTTGCATGCTAAGTTTCTAAGTTCCAAGTTGTTTTAGACTGAACATTATTTTATTTTCTATTTTATATAAGTTCTTTTGTGAATATCGTAATTCTCTATACAGCTTGGAGAAGTCTACAGTGATACGAGCATTGTTTCAAATTCTCACAACCACCTGATACTTTATTGCATAAATGCTAGGTTTAGAAATTGTTTTTCTTCCCAAGTGTCCAGCTGCTGCCTGCGCAGGCACCGAGGGAGGCTTGTGCAGCTCATCTTAGGCAGGGCTTCCTGTCAATAGGAAAGAGGAAGCAGTGCTTTTGGATGAACCCTCATTGTCCCGGCTGGAACAGCGATCATCGGGCAGTGATAAGGACCTTTTTCTCCCTACGTGCTCTACATGAGTCTGACTAACCTTGTTAAGGAGAAGAGGAAAGGGGGCGGGGGGTGGGGGGGCAGGCACAAACAGTGTTGGGAACACTATCTCTTTCTTTGGCCTCTCATATCCCAGCCACAGAAAGAATCTAAAAGACCTGAAGTAAGATGATTCTTTTTAATAGTCAGCATGTTTATCTTGCCATGGTTTTGAATTTCATCGCTTTAGAGAGTAAATATAAAATTGCATCATCACATCAGTTATTAAAAAAGTAATTAATAGACTATCTTTGTAATTAAGATGGGTTATTGTAATGTGTTCTACATTGGGTTTGATTTTTTATTGTTATCATTTTTTCTTTGTAGTAATTCACGAGTTTAGCATCTTCTACTTAAGAAGGCTATGCCTCAGGATCTCCTTGTGTTTCATCCTTATATATTCCTCACTGTTTCCACCTCATTCTTGTTTCCTTCAATGGGCCTTATACCTAAAATATGCTTCTTAAATATTTGTTGAATAAATGCTTGATATAATGAAAGGCATCATCAGCTTGTTTTTCCTATACCCAAAACTTGAGGTAAGTATATTTTCTGTTATATTAAAAATTACTTAAATTACCAAAACCATCATTCCCATTTTCCAGATGACAAAACTGAACCCACAAGGGTAAATGATTATTTGTGGTTTGGTTTTTTTTTGTTTGTTTTTTTTTTTGTGTGTGTGTGTGTGTGTGTGTGTGTGTGTGTGTGATGGTAAATCAAAGATCTGGGGAGTGAATTGGCTTGTAGATAATAAGTACATTAACAATAGTCTCTGATTTTAGCTGTTCTTCCCAGTGGCCTATGAGCCTAAAATAGAATGAAAAGACTCCCATAATTTAAATAACTTTTTTTGTAAGGGATATTACCTTAGTGATAAAGCTAAGAGGAAAATTGAAGGACAGCTAAAAGATTATTCTGGTGTGACTCCCTTACCCAGAGGTCAATAGTAGCATGGTTCCATTGTTCAAAAGCATTTCTATTGAAACTGGCATTTTGTGAAATTCCATTCCAAATGCTCCCCATCAGAAAATTCTATTTAAAATTAGTAAGGGCCAGAATGGGCTCCTACATCCCGGAAAACTGCGATTGAAATGTATTTTCCAGTCAAGTTTAGGAAAACAAAAAATAAAACAAAGTAAAAACAATAGTTTTATTTATTTATTATCACTATATTTTAAAATAAAATACTTTTAGTTCTTTCTATATACAGTATATTACAGGTGTGAGCCTTAGAATTTAGATAATTTGGGTTTGAGCCCCAGATTCAGTATCTTGAAATTTGGTTAAATTTACAATGTTAAAATATAAATGAGCAAGAGTGCGAGATAAAGTGTAGAACACAGCAATAGTATTAGATGAGGTGATGGTTGGGGGGCCAGGAGGTAGGTAGAGGGGATAAGTGGTGATGGAAAAATAAAATAAAATAAAAATACTAGATGCTACAATTGTTCATGATTAATTTAAATTTTACTGTAATTATTAATTTAAATATACTCTTAGTCACCAATTGTACTTGTATTTATAATGCCGCCAATTCAAGTACTAACCTTTTCTTTTTTTAAAAAAAATATATTTTATTGATTTTTACAGAGAGGAAAGGAGAGAGATAGAGAGCTAGAAACATCGATGAGAGAGAAACATCGATCAGCTGCCTCCTGCACACCCCCCACTGGGGATGTGCCCGCAACCAAGGTACATGCCCTTGACCAGAATCGAACCCGGGACCTTTCAGTCTGAAGGCTGACGCTCTATCCACTGAGCCAAACCGGTTCCGGCAGTACTAACCTTTTCTTAACCAATGAATGACATGCTTTCTGAGTGAGTATACTAGGCGCCATTTATATTGATTGCATATGCGAATAGTGTCTATTTGCAAAAAAACACTTTTCTGAAAAAGCATAGAAATGTGTGATGGATATGTGGTATTATTTACTTTTCTTATTAGCTGAGCATTCTTCGCTTGAATTTATACCATAAAATAGCATATTACTTTATAGAATTCAGGACTCATAATGTGTGTGTGTGTGTGTGTGTGTGTGTGTGTGCGCGCGCATTAAACTAAACAGATATATGTCCTGGTCGACATGGAAATTACAGTGTTTGACTTGATTAGGTAAGATGCTTGAGTTGAATTTTAGAGTTCCCAGAAATACAAATACATGATCTAATATAACCAATATGATGCGATACCAGCACGACAGATTTTTTTAAGGCCAAAATCCTTCCTAAAATGTGTTACAAAAAGTAAGTAGAATAGCATGTAAGGCAGAATTTCCAGTATGCATCTGGAGAACATTCTGAATGTGCTCTATGGATGTTCCATGAGACATGTAATTTCAAATTTATTTAAGTCTAAGAAATTAAAATGTTAATATGAAATCCTTTAGTCTTAAATGACTTTATAATGATGTTAACACAATGCTATGGAATGTGACATGAAGTGATAAGTAGGGTATTTGGAGATATACATTTGAAAACTATACTAGGAATTTACACATACCTCCAAATCCCTATATGTTTATAGTTCCAGATTAAGGACTCAAGTCAAGGGTGCTGGACTGTGTTTATCTACTGGTCATCTTCCCCTCATCCATCATTCTGGCCTCCAACCCTTTTGCATCTCACTCCCCTCTCTTACACATACACTAGAGCAGGCGTCCTCAAACTACGGCCTGCGGGCCACATGCGGGTGTTTTTGCCGTTTTGTTTTTTTACTTCAAAATAAGATATGTGCAGTGTGCATAAGAATTTGTTCATAGTTTTTTTTTTAAAACTATAGTCCGGCCCTCCAACGGTCTGAGGGACAGTGAACTGGCCCCCTGTTTAAAAAGTTTGAGGACCCCTGCGCTAGAGCTCTTATGTAACACAACTTCAAGGGACCCATGTAAATGGAGCCCCCGGGAGTCATGCAATACTAAGCCTATTGACCATAGGCAAAGACCCTGTCCAAAACATGGCAAAAATACATATCTAAGAAATAGCAGCTTAGAAGTTCAAAGTGATGATGCAAATACTCTCTTTTTAACAAATCCATTTTTTTGTTATTAATCTTTATCCTCTTATCCCAGCTTGCTCAACCTACCTGTACCTCCAGGTATAAGTATAAACAGTTACATCACCGACTACTTAACTTCTTAAACTATTGCCTTATTTTGTGACATAGTTTTTGAAACCTATTTGGATATTTTTTCTACTTCTCTTTGATCTTGGATGGAGAGGAATATCCTACCTAAACCTCTTAATATGCAATAAAAAGAATCACCCTTCTTCTCTTGGTTTGGTAAAGACAATGCTTTATCACTGACAGAACTGGGACTTGTAGAAGGGCCTGGTTAAACTCCACAGCACTGCTCTCAAAAAACTAAGTGATATGAGCTTACGTCTTACTTTCCGTTAATAGCCCAATTATTACTTGTTATTTATAAGTTGCCTAAAGTATTCTTATGTTGATGTTTATTTTTCAAAAAGTACAGCCAAATAGCGAAATAGATTCTATAAGTTTGGGTTTATTTCATAAAGTACAATAATACTGTGGTGTGGGAGCTGTAAGGAAGTTTTCTGATTTTCTTGTTTTTACTGTATTTGAAACTGATAAGTCTTCATTCCTCCACATAAGCAACATATTTTTAGCCAGGCATTAGTTGAGGTCAGGGATTCTGCCTTATTATCTGCTTCCTTAATGTATACCTCACTCAATGTTTGGCAGGTAGTAGACACAGAATGTGTGTGTGTGTGTGTGTGTGTGTGTGTGTGTGTGTGTGTGTAAGTTTAATATCCTTTTTTGGATCTATTCTAGTTTCATTATACCTTTGAGGTACAAGCAAGGAGATGTACAGAAACAAATTTAGATGTCAATTGTTTTTGTTTGTTATTTTATAGCTAATAGAATAAGATGGTATCATTTTTATTTATTTTTTGAGCCATAGAAATAAATTGAGCTAAACCATTAGTATATTCTTCAATATGATAATCCATTGCTACTGAGGTATTTTTAATCTTGTTTTTTGAAATAGTGCACCTTGTATAGCGTTAAAAAATCGAATGGGCTAGTTATGCAGAAGTTACAACAGCCATGCTTACATTTGAATGATGCCTTTCAATTTAATGTCTAGTACCTCAGTTTATCCATATGACAACACAGTGAGATAGGTAATTTTTATCTCCCTGTTACACAAGGAATTGAGATACAGAGAAAGTAAGTCATTTGTTTATATTACACAAATCACATCATTATAACTCAGATTATCTGTTTCCAAATTATGAACTCCTTCCTAGACTTGGACAAGTTATTTCTTTCTGAACCTCTGTTTCTACGCACATAAAATTGGAATCATAATATTCACCTTTCAGGGTTTTTATAAGAAATAAAAATAATAATTGTTAAGTGCTTGGCACTCAATGAATAGTGACTATGCTCTTACTTTGAACATAAAGGGCAGATGTAGCTCAGTTAGTGGCAATAAAACCAGCCAATCTGAAGTATTTATGTTCCCACAAATGATAGGAATGAAACTGCTAAAAAGAAAAACAGGAGTAGTCTTATAGTCGGAGGTCAGAGGTGATACATACTGAAATGAATGTCCTACAAAATAACAGGCACTCATTGCTAATGAGTTACCCGGAAGGAACACACAGCACTGAATGCTGATGACCATAACTACACCACTGTCACCTGGAGAGCTAGAGGACTGTGTATGGATATCTTGAAACCCCCCAGAGAGGGAGACTGGACACCCAATAATCATTGATAGAATGAATAAAATAACCTCTCTCAGAATGTTGTCTTATGTTGGGTTGCTAAATCAGTTTTGTCTTCATAAAACTTTTTCTATGCTCACACTTTGCATTCCATGTAGTTTGTAAGTGCTTCCATTCCATGAGATACCAAATATATTCCCTTGAGCATAACAGATGCTTAACAGATATTATTTACAGGAGTGATTGTAAGAGTATGTGACAGATGTACTCTTACATCTCTCACTTTGGATTGTCCTAGATTGCTTGGTGTACGGAAAAGAGCATTCAGTAGCCCATGTTTTCGCTCAGTGTAGGTGCTTTTATCACATAATTTAGAAATTTTAGTTAGTACCTGCCTTATATAGGTTCATCTTCCATTGTTTTAAAACTTGGGAAAGTATTTAATTTGCCCATTATTTTTCTAGTAGGATGCTGTGTTACTAAATTACTTAATAGCCTACTATATTCTTAGTATAGTGTTTTGGGCATTAGACTGGCCAACACAAGGTCTGAGAATGATGCCAAGTGGGAAAAAGGAGATGCAAGCAGTGGTTAAAAACCAAAACAAAACAAATGAACAAACAAACAAAAAAAAAAACCTGAACATTTCACTCTTTTATTTTCTCTGTGGAAATATATAAGAAAATGTGGTTCTATGACCTACTTTTGCCATCATTATAATTAATCACTAAGTATGGGATTCTTTTTAGGTAGAAAGACTAAGAACTTTTAAAGGGATGCCTTTTTAGTAATTTATTCATAATCACTGTCTAAAACTGGAAGAGATTGACTGACATGGAGCAGTGAGTCCCCTATGAACAGAAACGTCCAAACAGATACTTTAGAGATGAGATCCATAAATGAAACAAGGTTATTTATTGAATGAAGTCTGTGATTCTGTCTCTATGATTCTAAGCATGGACTCTCCCTTTATGTTTCTATGAAAAAATGACCAAATATATTTACTTAAGAAGTTCTGAGAAATTGACCCCAAGAGAAAAATCTCATGAGAATTAGAAAACTGCAAGTCACATTTTTAAAAAGCCTGTTGAATGCTGGAGAAGAATGATCATCTACAGACTGGCCTAAGCCACAGATGGCTTTTCTTTTTTGTGCAGTGTGTGGTGCTCATTCTCAGAGATTTATTTTTACATTGTTCTAGCTGAGGGAAATCAATTTTTTTAAAGGGAGACATTTGAAGTGTCTTACTCCTCCCTCCCACCCCCTCATTAGGCAAAATAATAGGATTAACAGTTAAGCTTTTAAGAGAAGACAATTTGGCAGGAGCTACTTTAAGTGAATTTATATTTGGGATTAGGAAGTGACTTTAGAGATTGCATCAAGAGACAAATAGCTCAATTTGCCAGGGAGCTGGAGAAATTTAAAGAATTTCAATATTGTTCTTTCTGCCATGGTAAACATTAAAATTTTTTTTAGTAAAGGTGACTTACTATGACATAAACTACCTATTAAAGGTCAACTAAAACATTTATACAGAACAAACCAAAGAACATCATGTACCCAAAAGAACAGTGTATTAAGACCCTGTATTAGTTTTCTTCTACTGATGCATAACACATTACCGCAAATTTAGTGGCTAAAAGCAACACAAGTTTCTTATCTCTCAGTTTCTGTGTTTAGGAGTCCAGGTGTGGCCAGTCCCTCTTCTCAGGGTCACACAAGGCTGCAATGAAGGTGTTAGCTGGAGCTGGATTTCATCTGGGGTTCAGGGTCCTCTTCTAAGCTCACCGATTTTGAGCAGAATTCAGTTTCTTGAAGACTGAAGCCTTCATCTCAGAGGCTGTCAGCCAATCTCTGGTAGGTGGTTCCATCTACAACATAGCAGTTTGCTTATTCAAGGCCAGCATGAAAGCATCTGCTTTGGATCTCTTACTTCTGACTCTGGTTTCTAGATTTTTAAAAATGCTCCTATGATTAGGTCAGGTGCACACATGATGACCCTCCCTTTTGATGAACTTAAATTCAGTTGATTAGGGACTTGAATGACATCTACAAAATCCCTGCATCTTTGTCATATAACCTCACATAATCTTAGGAGTGAATGCATAGAGTAGATTGCCTCAGACCTTATGTGCAGAGAAGCAGAAGTCACAATAATTCGACAGAGAACAATTGAAAGTCAGCCACACTTAAATACCTCATTAACAGTCTTCTAGTGAAGAATACAATTAATTATGATAACTTTACTAATTGGTGATTGTCTTTGCCTCCCTAAAGAAAGGAAATAGCAGACAAGCCATGACAATTTATTTTCATTTTTAGGATAACTGGTAGATACTCTACAGGTCCACTGTGTTGAGATTGAGTCTAAGGCCACATCTGGGCTTATTAGGAAGCAATGCTGTGATTAATGAGAAATGTCTGATCTGGCAAAGGAAGTGGTATAGTGATATAGCTATTTGTCATCTCTTATCTGTATCTTGAACTATTTTCTCCTTGAAAATTTTAGTCTTATTTTACAGCTGTAAAGGCGTTACAGGTTTAATTGTTTTCAATTTTGATGCTTTTTTAATGCATTGAAAGCAAAGTTTCAGAGATTTATTTCAGGTAAGTTCAAAATTAAGTTGATTGTAAAAGGAAAATATTTAGGAAATGAGTATTTTTGTTTATTAACTTGCAAAATATTTATAGTGTACCTATTTTAGAGCACCTATGTGCCAGACATAGTTTTAAGTGTTTTATAGGTATAAACTGATTTAATCTTTGTAAACAATCCCATGAAGTAGATAGTATTATTTCCATTTTACAGATGAGAAAGCTGAGGCACTGTGAAGATAAGTAATTTACCCATACTCACATAGCTTTTAAGTGGAGGAGCTGAAATTATGAGATATTGACAATGAGGATGGATAGAAGGGGTGGGTATAAGAGATATCTTAAGAACATGGAGCTAGGCCAGTGTTGCTCAGTGGCTGAATGTCAACCCATGAACCTGGAGGTTACAGTTTGATTACTGGTCAGGGCACAAGCCCAGGTTGCAGACTCAGTCCCCAGTTGGGGCCACACAGGAGGCAGCCAATCGATGATTCTCTCTCATTGATGTTTCTATCTCTCTCCCTCTCCTTCCTTACTGAAAAGAACATGGACATAAGAGATTATGTAAGATTATTAGTGACTAGTTGAAAGCAGGAGTGGGAGACAGGTAAGGTTATGTTTAACTTTGAGTCTTGAGAACTTTTCAGGTAGGTCCATTCTGCAGAATAGACAACACAAAGACGGGGTGAGTTTTGGATAAGCTTGGTTTGAGCTTCTATGGGATAATTCAGGTGGAGATCCTGCTAGGAAATTAGGAGAAATATCTAAATTGGTAGTCAATATTTGGGGAATTATTACCATTGGCTTGGGCCCCTGAAATAGAAAAATGCCATCATCCAGGAAAGACATTGGTGAGAAGAATGTTGTGGTTGGATTTCTCGGAAATAACCAACAGCTAAGGAGATGGAAGAAGATAACTGATAATAAAGGACCAGAGTGAAAAAAGGAAAAGTTTGGTGTCACGGGAGTCAATGGGGAGGACTTCGAGGTTATAGATAATTGTCAATGTTCTGCCAATTAGATAAGGGCAAACAGGAGGTCTCTGGTGATTTTTTCATTTCCTCTGGACTAGTGGGAATTGAGCTGTGTGACCTTGAGCAAGTAGTTTAATAATAATACCTACTCATAGAGCTGTTGTAAAAGTAAATGTAATTCCTCCCCACCTAAGAAAGGTCTCTCTCTCTCTCTCTCTCTCTCTCTCTCTCTCTCTCTCTGGAATTTACTTCCATTAGAATTGTTTGCATTCACAGTGCTCTAATATGTTTTAAAAATATATGACCTTGAAGCAACTAGACACCCACATGCAAAAAAAAAAAAATGAATTTAGACACAGACCTTACACCTTTCACAAAAATTAACTCAAAATAATTTGCAGACCTAAATGTAAAACTCAAAACTATAAACATCTTAGAAAATAGTATAGGGGTAAATCTAGGCAACTGTGGTGTTGACTTTTTAGATAAAACACCTTTGCACAATCTGTGAAAAAAATAATTGATAAGCTGGATTTCATTAAAATTAAAAACTCTGCTCTACAAAAGACACTTTGAAGAGAATGAGAAGAGAGGCCACAGACTGGAGAAAATATTTATAAAATACACATCTGAAAAAGGATTGTTATTCAAAATATACAAAGAACGCTTAGAACTCAACAATAAGAAAACAAAAACCTGATTTAAAAAATGGGTCAAAGACCTTAACAGATTGCAGGATATCACCAAAGAAGATATACAAACAGTAACTAAGCATATGAAAAGATGCTCAACCTCATATGTCATCAGGAAAATAAAAATTAAAAAAATAGTGAGATACCACTATACACCTATTAGAATGGCCAGAATCCAAAACACTGGCAACAGAAGTTCTTACCAGGATGTTAATTCATTCCAGCACTCATAACAATACACTCTTCACCATCAAACCTTATTATATTCATGCATAGCTTCAAGTTACATTCCCAGGCATGCTGTCCTGAAACATGTTGGTATAAATAAGCTTCTTGGTAAACAATAAATTCTCTTTCCACTCATAGCATGGACTTCTTTCAGTGCTTCCTTCCTGCACCACTCTAAGACCTGACCCTAGTTTTTGTTATAGACCAGGGATTGGCAAACTAAGGCCCAGGAGCTGGACACGTAAAACTGTTGTAAAATTAAGAAGCACAGACACACCCATTTGTTTATATATTGTCCATGGCTGCTTTCATGCTACAGTGGCAGAGTGGATTAGTAGAAACAGACTTCAGATGGCCTACAAAGCCTAAAATAATTACTATCGGACCCTTTAAAAGGAAGTTTGCCAACCTCTGGTCTAGGTCAGCCCTGCCCAATAGACCTTTCGGCAATGTTGGGAATGCATAATCTGCACTGTCCAACATGGTAACTACCAGCCACATGTGGTTACTGAGCACTTGAGATATGGCTAGTGTGACTGAGGAAGAGAATTCTTGACTTAATTCCATTTTAATTGGTTTATAGTTATGGGTGGCAAGTGGCTATTAGGTTGGACAACACAGGTGTAGAAGCAATGAAGGGAGGTGGGGAAAGGTAGAAGTTTTTAGGAGGACAAACACGTCTTGAAGTCATTCATTGCAGTAAGGATTTTGCATAATCTTTAGAAAATGGAAGGTTGCTTCCTCTAGGAGAGAGACTCACCTCAGCGGGTTCAGGGATCACAGAAATTGGGGGTTGAGGGAGGGCTATTTGTTGACAGTGCTCATACTAGGTCTCAGGGTTCTGACTTCAGTGTAGGAGACACTGGACCTGTGAATTCACCCTCTTTGAAGTTCCATCAATCCTAAATTTCAGTCTTGGGTCTGATCATTAGCATAGCCTTCTGAACACAGGAAATGATGTTTTCTTTAAACACTGCCACTGAGGCATTCTGGTTTTCATACCATGCCTCAAGCTGATAAATTTTTTTACCTGAGTCTTTTTTCTTCCTTACTGTGATACTAACAATAGCCAACTAATTCTCCAATCCTCATAACTACCCGTGCTTCATATCTTTCAAGCATTGGACCTATTATATAAGCCAGTACATACCTTTCCAGTATCCTCCTCTCAATCCACTATAGGTAAAATGTAAGAAACTGTGATGTTATGCAATGCCAGGGGTAATAAATGCCTCACTTATCAGTAATAGAGATTATTTCATCTATCCCATCAGTATCCCATTCTGAGTGTCTATTTCCTGTAATTACTTTTGGTATCAACTTTCTTAGTCTGGGATCCCCCATGAGACAAGGATTTGTATGCATGCGCTTTATGAGGAATGTTCCAGGGAAGAGGGGCCAGGGAGTGGGAAAGCAAGACAAGAAAGAGTAGAAAGCCAGTGTAAGGTCTGTGAATGAGTAGGTTATT
Organism: Eptesicus fuscus; assembly: GCF_027574615.1. Lineage (NCBI taxonomy): Eukaryota > Metazoa > Chordata > Mammalia > Chiroptera > Vespertilionidae > Eptesicus > Eptesicus fuscus. The sequence continues at coordinate 73,162,555 of NC_072486.1, forward strand.
GTGGAGGACATCTGGGGCTCAATCCTGCTGGGACCCCTGGGAAACAGTGTGGAACACCCTTTAGGCTTGTTCTCCTACATCATTCACTGGCTACTACTCCCAGCATGTGAATTTTCTGGTCCCCCTGGCTTCCCTGTTCCTAAGATGAGATAACACTCTCAAGTGGAGAGTTGCAGGTACTTGCCATCTTCATGTTCAGGAATGGTGAATGTTGGATAGTATGGGCAGGGCACCATCAACATTTGCTACAAAATTGAATACATTAAAAAAAAGCCATGAGTCCTCAAAGACCTCCGGCCAAGGCAATAAAAGCAAAAACAAAACAAAACAACACACACGTGTACACACACATGCACACACACACACACACAACACACACACACACACACACTGTTAACCCCTTCTAACCTTCCCTAGGGAGCTCAGAAAACTGTCAGGGCCTGACATAAGATGCTGAGGGTCAGGGTAAGGTGGGAGGGGATAGTACTTTTCTGTTTCAGGTTCACACTTCCCAGACCTACCCTGGTCATGTCTACCAGATGGCTGCCACTCACACTGGATCAGATGGCATCTCTAAAGTCTTCATTATCTCCTCTCCGATAGCCTGAAACATGTCTGGCTGGATTATTGAAAATCATCCCCCATAACCAACCTATTGGCTAGTGGGTATTAGGCCTTGTCTCAGGAGTTCAGAGGTTTCTAATCTGTCTTCCCTCCATCCCAAGTCGCCTTTATTTTGTTTGCAGGGGTCGGGTTAATGTAGTCTTCTTCTTTCAGTCTATTTGTTAAATGATATACAATTTATGTTAGACTTAGTCTCCTCTAAAGATTCATCTTTTGAGTTTCAAAATACTCAGATCTTCTGAATTAGAATACTTCACTTTCACAACAATGACCCTGTGATGAGTTGCAAGACTTATTTGGAGCTAAAGCCAAGAACTTCCTCATGCAGCTGTGTTAGTCTTTCTCAAGCCAAAGTGTGCCATCCATGTCAAAGGCAATGGTCACAGAAAGAGTGTGTGTTGGGGGGTGGGGGGACGGGGAGAGCCAGGATGGCTGTGCTGTTGGTGAGACAGGGTGGTGATGTCAAGGAGTGGAGAAACTAATATGGCAAATTCTTATTCTTTAACACATGGATGAGATGTATGAAATTAAAATGTCTTTTAATCTTTCAGAAAGCTCTCCTTTGACGCCTCTTATGAGGAACTTTAAAAATCATGGGGCCTTTTAACCTAGAGAAAATTAGCCTCTGGGGATTATTGGTTGGAGCTTGTTGAATGAGGAGCCATCAAAAAAGAAGGAGGAAGGGAAATCTCATGTATCAAGTCCCCGTTTTGTGCCAGTACTTTTAGGCATTTTGCTTCTGTTATTAGATTTACTCTTTACAAAAACCATGTGAAAGTAAGTATTATCAACCTGTTTCCACAGTAAAGAAACAGAGGCTCAGAAGAGTTTAGCAACCTATCCTTAGAGAAACAGGAACACAACGTGGTCATAAGCACAGTCTCAGGAGCCAGACCATCTGGTGTTAAACCTGGCTGTGCCACCTCCTGGCTGTGTGACACTGGACAATTTGCTTAACCTCTTTGTGCCTTGGTTTTTATAGCGGAAAATGGTGAAAATGGTACTTAATGTCTACTCTTAGAGTTGTTATGAAGACTAATGTGCTAATTTATACAAAGTAATTAGAAGAGTGCCTGGCACTTAGTGAATGCTATAGAGAGGTTTTTATGCTATAATTATTATTTTAAATAATCCTAGCCCTAAAGCTGTCAAGTAACAGAGCATGAATTTGAACTTAGGTCTGAGTGTTTTTAAGCAAACATTTTATATTTTCATGTGTAATGTAACACCATATTTTCATATGTGGTAAATTTTATAATTTCTTTAAGTATTTTCTTCCATAAACACGTTTTTGTATATAATAGGTACTGTGCTACACAGCTTGGAGATAATGATTATATGTATACATACACTATGTTGAGTGCTATCTCATCAAGAAAATTGGCTAGCTGGATTGTCTCAAATTAGATGGCTGATTTAATACGTGGGCTTCATTGGGGATATTGGGAAATCTCCAAGCATTTAATCTTTCCAAGAAGCTGTGACTACCAATTGGGAGAAACACATCAAACATATTTAGAAACTTGAAGAATGACCCTACATCAAATGTCACAGGAGTACAGCATTCACAGTGCAGGGACTGTTTATAACCAAGTCACCTTTTACATGGGTAATGCCATATAATAGTATGGATTGATTTATTCAAGGATGGTACCATGGGGTCAATTACAAATGCAATAAATGTCAGATATACCAAAAGAATCACAATTTCAAATATTTTGTAACTGAGGTAATGTTGCCCTCAAGCCCCTGTCCCTCTAGCTAATTGGGTGGGGAGTAGAGGAAGTGGGAAAGGGAATTTAAACTCATTGACATGCTCTTAGTCTCTTTTGTTTAAAATAATCTTCCTTAGGGTTTACACAGTCTCTTTGTGGTAAATACGTCATCTTTCAGGGTTTATCCATTTCTTTTTCAGATGATGTCATCTTATGTCAAGCAGAAGGATGCTTATATGTCTGTAAGCCACATGGGAAAGGGCCTTTGGTCCAGGTACTGGCCCCTGGGACAGCAAATCCATTTTTCAATGTATTAAAATGGGAGGACAATACTGGGTGCAATTAGTTAATATCTGAAGTTCACAAGAGCTTTTGGAAAATGTTAGTACATTGTTCTGACACTATTGAAATTTCAGATTGTGTATGCTTCTTTATTTATAAGGCTTTCAAATATAACAAGGGAAAAAAATCCCCTGATCTATTTTCATAACATTGACTGTAGCCATAAGACTACATATATATATTCATGTTCACACATCTCATTATTTTAATCATATTATTAAACCTAAATACTTTTGCCTGATACCCAAAATGCCTTTGGGATAGTAAGTAAAACAAAATGTTTTGCGACCTATAAGAAAACATCAAGCCAATTGTCAGAGCAGCATTTTGCTGAATTTTGCAATTGCTTAGAATAATTAAATATGAAACACCATAGAACAAGTAGAAATTTTCAGTCTCTGCATTTACATTTAGGTGAATGGATGCCCCAAATAGTGAGATATTCCACTTCTAGATAATCTAATTCTATAGTGAGCAATGGAGAAAGACATCAACTCATAGCATTCCAGAAGAAAATTTAGAAAATATTGCTGAATTTACTTAGTCATCTGAAAGAGCTAATAATTTTTTTCAAAGAGTGTTTTTGAATAGAAGACAAATGTTCCTTTGTGCTAGAATTTTCTCTTTTATGTTATATTTAGAGCTGAACTACATGTCATCCAGATTTTCCTCAAGTGCTTTGTTTAAAAAATCCATTTAGAAGTATTTTCCCTTACTCTCTGAATGTAAATGTGTTTTGTAAAATTGAATAATTGCAAATGTCCTTTTGTGAAGAAAAGGATTACAGTAGCAGATCTGAGATGTCTATTCATTAGAAAGGTCTGCTTGCCAGGTTGGCCCTTTGCTTATATGTGAGAATTTGAATTTGGGGAGTTTATTCACCATCCCCTAAATGGTGAATATTCAGGTTTTATGCTGAAAACCTGATTTTCTTCTGGGGGTCTGACATTTTGGTACATGCTAAGCAGAGGGTACCTACATGACCAGCCCCCAGTGCAAACCTTGGACACTTAGTCTCCAGCGGGCTCTCTTGGGTAGAAACAGCACTCACATGTTGCTGTAATTTTTTGTTGTTGCTGCAGGGGAAGAGCATGTTCTTTGCGACTTTCCATGGGAGGAGGTGAACATAGAGAACCCTAACATGGATTCCTTTAGACTCTGCCTGTGCCTTTCCTCATATGATCTGCTTGCTGTCTACTCTTATTACATTGCTGTTTTAAGTCCTAGCTGTGAGTACAACTGTATACTGAATCCTGTGAATCCTTCTTTTTATTGATGGCTGTATTACAGATGTTTCCCATTTTCTCTCTTTTTGCCCCCCTGTACCCAACCCCCATTCCATCCCAGGCCTTCTCCATACTATTGTCTGTGTCCATGGGTTATGCATATATGCCTATATGTCCTTTGGTTCATCTCTCCTTGCCCCTGCTCCCCTCCAAATGAGATCTGTTATTCTGTCCATGCATCCATACCTCTGGATATATTTTGTTCATCAATTTATTTTGTTCTTTAGATTTCACATCTAAATGAGATCATGTGATATTTGCCTTCCTCTAATTGGCTTATTTCACTTGCATATTAGTCCACAGGTCCATCCATGCTGTCTCAAAAAGTAAGAGCTCCTTCTTTTTGACAGCTGCATAGTATTCCATTGTATAAATGTCCCATAGCTTTTTATCCACTCATCTACTGATGGGAAGTTGGGCTCTTTCCAGATATTACTATTGCAAATAATGCTGCTATGAACATAGGGGTGCATATATTCTTTCTGATTGGAGTTTTAGAATTTTTAGGATATATTCCCAGAAGGGGGATTGCTGGTTATAAAGCAGTTCCATTTTTAATTTTTTGAGGAACCTCCATACTGTTTTCCACAGTGGCAGCACCACTCTGCATTTCCACCAGTAGTGTAGCAGAGTTTCCTGTTCTCCACATCATCAAAAGCACCTGTTATCCCCCTCCACTCCACTCCCGCCCCCTCCCCACACTATTGTTTGTCCATGGGCTATGCATATATGCATATCAGTTCTTTGGTCAATCTCTTCCCATACCCTTCCCTCTGAAATAAGTCAGTCTGATGCATATATTAATGTCTATGGATCTATCTTGTTCATCAGTTTATTTTGTTCATTAGATTCCACATATAAGTGATATCATGTAATACTTACCTTTCTCTCACTGGCTTATTTTGCTTAGCATAATACTCTCCAGGTCCCTCCATGCTGTCTCAAGGGGCAAGAGATACTTTTTTTACAGCTGCATGTCTTCCACTGTGTAAATGTACCACAGCTTTTTGATCCATTCATCTACTGATGGGCCCCTGGGCTGCTTTCAGATCTTAGCTATTGTAAATTGTGCTGCTATGAACATAGCGGTGCATGCATTCTTTCTGATTGGTGTTCAGGATTCTTAGGGTACATTCCTAGATGTAGGCTCACTGGGTCAAATGGAAGTTCCATGTTTAATTTTTTGAGGAAACTCCATACTGTTTTCCATAGTGGCTGTACCAATCTGCATCCCACCAACAGTGCACTAGGGGTACTTTCTCTCCACATCCTCCCCAGCACTTGTCATTTGTTGATTTGTTGATGGTAGCCATTCTGGCAGGTGTGAGGTGGTATTTGATTGTCATTTTAATTTGTATATCTCTGATAATTAGTGACATTCAGCTTTTTTTTCATAAGTCTCTTGGCTATTTGTATGTCCTCTTTGGAGAAATGTCTATTTAGGTTTTCTGCCCATGATTTAATTGGGTTGTTTGTCTTCCTTTTGTTGTGTTGTGTGAGTACTTTATATATTTTGGAAAATTGCCCTTTATAAGATGTATTATTGGCAAATATGTTGTCCCATACAATGGGTTCTCTTTTCAATTTGACACTGGTTTCTTTTGTTGTGCAGAAGCTTTTTAGTTTGAAGTAGTCCCATTTGTTTATTTTTTCCTTTGTTTCCCTTTCCTTATGTGATGTATCTGTGAAAATTCTGCTCCATGAGATATCTGATAATTTGCTATCCACATTGCCTTCAGACAATGTTTCTGGTTTCATTAGTTATATTTAAGTCTTTTATCATTGTGAGTATATTCTTGGGTATGGAGTAAGTTGGTAGTCTAGTTTCATTTTTTTTTTTTGCATGTACCTGTCTAATTTTCCCAACACCATTTATTAAAGAGACCACCTTTACTGAATTGTATGCTCTTGCCTCCTTTGTCAAAGATTAATTGAGCATAATGGCTTGTGTCGATTTCTGGGTTCTTGGTTCTGTTCCATTTGTCCATATGCCTGTTCTTGTGCCAGTACCAGGCTATTTTTATTACAGTAGCTTTGTAGTATAACTTGATATCCAATATTGTGATCCCTCCAACTTTGTTCTTTCTCAAGATTGCTGCAGCAATTCGAGGTCTTTTTTGGTTCCATATGAAATTTTGGAGTATTTTTCTAAATCTTTGAAATATGCTGTTGCTATTTCAATGGGGAATGCATTCAATCTATAGATTGCTTTGGCTATTTTAATGATGTTAATTCTACCATTCCATGAACACGGTATATTCTTCCACTTGTTTATATCTTCTCTTTTTTCAACAACCTGTAGTTTTCTGAGCACAGATTTCTTACCTCCTTGGTTAAGTTTATTTCTAAATATCTTAATTTTTTTGTTTCAATGGTAAGTACAGTTATTTGTTAAGTTTATCTTTCTGAGAATTCATTATCTATATATATATAAAAGGCTAAGTGACCGACCATCCTTCCAACTGACCATCCGACAGACTGACTGGCTGGTACATATGATACACATTGGCAATTTAAAAATAAACATTGACTCGAGTATGCATGATACCTATAAAGCTCTTGCTGGTGCCAATAGCATGTGTGTGTTTTGATCTATCACTGTCAATCATGAATTTGGTTGACAATTCTATTATAGAGAAAGGGTGAATAGCGATATTAACATATTTATTCGAATGAATTTCCTTTCAATGTATACGAATCCTGGCATAGGGCCACTAGTTGGTGTATAAAAATGCCATAAATTTCTGGGTGTTAAATTTGTAATCCTGCTACATTTCTGAATACATTTATTAAATCTAGCATTTATTTTGGTGGAATCTTTAGTTTTTTTTATGTACAATATCATGTTATCTGCCAATAATGACAGTTTTACTTCCGCCTTTCCAATTTGGATGCCTTTTATGTTTTCTTCTTATCTGATTGCTATGGCTAGTACTTCTAGTGCTATGTTGAATCAGAGTGGTGAAAGTGGACACCCCTGTCTTGTTCCTGTTCTTAGTGGGAATAGTTTTTATTTTTTTCCCATTGAGTCTGATGTTGGCTGTAGGTTTGTCATATATGCCCTTTATTATGTTGAGGTATGACCCCTGTATTCCCATTTTGCTGAGAGTCTTTATCAAAAAATGGGTGTTGGATTTTGTCAAATGCTTTTTCTGCATTTATTTATATGAACATTTGATTTTTGTCTTTCAATTTGTTTATATGATGAATCACATATATGGGCTTGTGAATATTGTGTCAGCCTTGCACCCTGGAATAAATCCTACTTGGTCATGGTGTTAATTTTCTTTCTTTGTGGTGTCTTTATTTGGTTTTGGAATTAGGATAATGCTGGCTTCATAAAAGAGCTTGTACGTCTAACCTCCTGTTGATTCTTTTTGGAATATTTTGAGTAGGATTGGTGTTATTTCTTCTTTAAATGTTTGGTAAAACTCACCTGCAAAACCATCCAGCCCAGGGCTTTTGTTTGTTAGTTTTTTTTAATTATTGCTTTAATGTAATTAGTTGTTATCAGCCTATTCAGGTTTTCTGATTCTTCCTGATTGAGGTTTGCCAGATTGTATGTTTCTAGGAATTTGTGCATTTCATCCATCTTGTCCAGTTGGTTGGTATATAGTGGTTCAAAATATGTTCTTACAATACTTCCTATTTCTGTGATATAAGAAGTTGCTTTGCCTTTTTTATTTCTGATTGTATTTATTTGGTTTCTCTCTCTTTGTTTCTTGATAATTCTGGCTAAGGGTTCATCAATCTTGTTTATCTTTTCAGAGAATCAGCTTTTGGTTTCATAGATCTTTTGTATTGTTTTCTTGAGCCTCTATGTCACTTATTTCCACCCCGATCTTTATTATTTCCTTCCTTCTACAAACTCTGGGATTTTTTTTCTAAGTCTTTTAGTTGTAGAGTTAGATTATTTATTTGAGCTTTTTCTTGGGGCTGCTTTCACAGTGTCCTATAGATTGTGGGTTGTTGTGTGATCATTTTCATTTGTTTTCCTGATGTTTTTTATTTCTGCCTTAATCTCATTGGTAATTCATTCATTGCTTGATAACAACCTATTTAGTCTTCATGTCTTTGAATGTTTTTGAGGGTTTTTATTGCAGTTGATTTATAGTTTTATGCCATTGTGATCTAAGAAGATGCTTGATATGATTTCAATTTTCTTGAGCTTGTTAAGACTTATTTTGTGTCCTAACATGTGGTCTATCTTTGAAAATGACTCCTGTGCACTTGAGAAGAATGAGTATTCTTCCACTTTGGGATAAAATGTTCTGTAAATATCAATTAAATCCATCTGATCTAGTATGTCACTTAAAGTCTTTCTTGTTGATTTTTTTGTCTGGATGATCTATCCAGTACTGTCAGTGGGATGTTAAAATCCCCTACAATGATTGTATTGCTATCAATCTCTTCCTTAAAGCTTTCCAAGAGTGTTTTTTAAAAAAATATGTTCAGGTTCTCCTATGTTGGGTGCATATATGTTTATAAGGGTTATATTTTCTTGTTGGATTGATTTCTTTAGTATTATGTACTTTCCTTTTTGTCTCTTTTATAGTTTTGTTTTGAAGTCTGTTTTGTCATATATGAATATGGCTACCACAGCTTTTTTTTTCCATTTCCATTTATGTAGAATATTTTTTTCATCTTTTTACTTTCAGTCTATATGAATCATTTGTTCTGAGGTGAGTTTCTTGTGGATAGAATGTATATGGATCACGTTTTCTAATCCATTCAGCACCTTATGTCTTTTGATTGGAGTATTTAGTACATTTATATTTAAAGTTATTATTGATAGGTACTTATTTGTTGCAATTTTTCCTTTATACCTATGTTCCTGTATCTCCTGGTCCCTTATTCTTAAAGCCCTCTTTTTAACATTTCTTGCAATGCTGCTTTCTTGATAGTTTACTGCTTTAGCCTTTTATTTTTTGTCTATGAACCTCTTTATCTCGCCTTCTATTTTAAGTGATAGCCTTGCTAGAAAGAGCAGTCTTTGGTTCAGGTCCTTGCTTTTCATTACATTGAAAACTTCATCCCAATCTCATCTGGCCTGAAGTGTTTCTCTTGAGAAATAAGCTGACATTCGAATGGGTACTACTTTATAGGCAACTTTCTGTCGCTTTCTTGCTGCCTTTAAATTCTTTCTTTGTCTCTTATATTTTTCCTTTTAATTATGATGTCTTGGAGTGGGACTCTTTGGGTTCATCTTGATTGAGACTCTCTGTGTTTCTTGAACTAGTATGGCTTTTTCCTTCACCAGGTTAAGGAAGTTTTCTGTCATTATTTTTTTAAACAGGTTTTCGTTCCTTGCTCACTTTCTTCTCCTTCTGGTACTCCTATTATGTGGATGTTGTTACCTTTTATGTTGTCCCAATATTCCCTTCACCTATCCTCCTGCTTTTTATTTTTATTTTTTATTTTTTATATTTGATTCAGTCTTCTGCTTTTTTCAATCTGCTTTTGACTCTTTTCAGCATATTCTTGATGTCAGATATGTTATTCTTCATTTCCGAAGAACAAGAACATTACTTGTTCATAGTTTCTATTTCTTGTTTCATGTTGTACTTCCCACTTAGTTTCTTATAATTCTCACTTAGTTCCTTAAGGATCCTTATAACTGTTCCTTTGAAATCTATATTTGATAAAATTGCTTACCTCCATTTTATTTAGCTCTTTTTCTGGAGTTTCTTCCTTTTCTTTCATTTGTGTGTTTTTTTCCCCGCTGTCTCCCCAGTATTGCTGTCCAATTGTATTTGTTTCTATTTATTAGATCAAACTGCTCTGCTTCCCAGTCTTCGTGGGGTGACCTATGTAGTAAGTGTTCTGTGGGACCCAGTGTTGTAGTCTCTTTGATCTCCTGAGCTGGGTGCTTTAGGACTGTCCCTTGTGTGGGTTATCTGGGCTCGCTTATAATTGGGTCTTGATTGTTGTTGTCCTGTTCGCGGGTAAGATCTCCTTTCAGGCTGGCTGACTGTAAGTATCACCCCCAACCAGGTTTTGTCAGTTATGCAGGTGTTAACAGAACAAAACAAAACAAAACAAAAGCAAACAAAAGATCCTACAACAACCACAAAAGAGAATTAGGAAAGAGAAAGGAGAACAAGAATAACAAAAGAAAATAAAAAATATATAAGAAGAAATAAGGGGAAGAAAAGGGGATATAAAAGGGCAGAATGGAAAGAAAGAAAATAGGATTAAAGTATAGGATAAGGAAAACTATATAAAAGAAAAGAGGAAAAAATATGAAAAGGGAAAAAAAGAAAGTCAAAATATAAGAAAAGGAAGAAATGGAAAGCAGGAGAAAGAAGGAAAAAAATTGAGTAAGAAAAGGAAAGAGATAAGCAAGAGATATGATAGAAAAGACATAGAGAAACATAACAACAAACCAATAAAAAAGAAAAATAAAGATGATGCAAAAGAGAAAAAAGTGAAGTGGATTTGTCTCAGACAGGTTCAGTGCCTCCTGGGAGCTCCCGTTGGATCCTGCTCTTCTGACTGAGGCTGTTTTGTTTGCCATTTCTGGGCCTCCCAGGAGGGAGTTTGGTGCAAGCCTCTGTCAGAAACTGCCCTCCTTTGGCTCTCAGCGACCTGTGCCAACTTTCATGCAAACCACTGTCTGTCTCTCTCCACAGGAATGGGCTTCGAGCGGGAGGGGCCAAGTTGCATGCTAAAGCCAGTTTGTTAGTAGCACGGATCCTGGGACAGGTCAGCAAACTCCCCCTGTTCCCTGGTCTCGGTCTGCACAACTTCACCTGCAGTTTTAAGCCCTAGAAAGGCTGTTTCTGAAAGGGTTTTTGGGAGTATGAGACCTCTGGGTCTCCCTTGAGGTGAAGGTGCCATTCAGATCTCAGGGAAAGTGGTGGGTGTGTTTCCCCTTCCCAGTGCGACTCCTCTGAGAGTGTCCCTGAATATTCCCCTGTCCTCAGCTGGACGGAGATTCTTGGGATTTGCTGGAAAACAGGCCTTTCTGTCAGCTCTCCTGTGAGGGGGAAGCCTCCCTCAGGCTCCTGGGACAGCGAGGTGGATTCCCCCACCCCCGAATCAGTCACTGCCGCTCTCTGAGACTGTTCGCACCCACAGCTGGGCCTTTGCTGCTGTTTCCTCTGCAGGGGTCAAGCTGCAAGGTGTGGCCAGGGGAATTCTGAGGGTGGGGAGAGCTGTATCCCCTAGGCTGGGGGATTTGCCTTCTCCCCAGATGTGGCTGCTGGGAGGGGCCTGCACCTCTCAGGAAAAGTGGCTGCTTTGGTATTGGGGTGGGGGATAACTGATTGCAGGTCTCCTGGCCGCTGCTTTTCGTCTTCCCCCAGTGCTTCCCACCCCAGCCTCTCCTCAGGCACCTCCAGTCTGCCCACCCTCCCTCCATCAAAGCCTCAGGCGAGTAGCTGCAAAGAAAATCCTGTGTTCTGGCTTTAAAACAAACAAACAAATGAACAAAAAACTGTCTTTATGTCTGACCAGCTCCACCGCATTTCACAGCTGGATGGTACATGGTCGGCTGTCTCAGCACTAGTTCTCCAGACTGGGGAGCCCTGCCTGAGGGCCAGGCCTCAATCCTCTCAGGGAACACCCGCCCCCCCCTTGTTGAGCCAAGACTCCCTTCTCACTCTCTGCCTGCTGCCTGAGAAAGATGGGCTAGCCCCTCTCATGACCTCACCTTTCCTACCAGCCTCGATGGTTTCTGCCCTTCCTTGTTATAAGTCTGCTCCTCAGCTGGACCTCAGTTGCTCCTGTGAATCCTTTTAAAGAATATACAAACATGGAGTGATCTTGGGGATCCCAACACACCTTTGCAATATATGACAATTTTTTAAGAAACAGAAAGTTGACATGATAGAAAATTATAAGTATGCCATTACTGCTGATTTATATATAAATTTTTCATCACAAAGACTGATTAATTAATTTTTTTTATTGATTTCAAAGAGGAAGAGAGGGACAGAGAGATACAAACATCAATGAGGAGAGAGAGGGTCATTGATTGACTGCCTCCGGCTCACCCCACACCGGGGATCAAGCCCGCAACCCAGGCATGTACCCTGACCGGGAATCGAACCGTGACCTCCTAGTTCATAGGTCGACACTCAACCACTGAGCCACACCAGCCAGGCAAGACTGATTAAATTTTATCTCATCTTTCTGAAAGCAGACTTTATTTCTATTTCCAATAGTCTCTAAAATATAAAAGGACATCAGAGATATCCGGTTACAATATAAATACCAAATAAAGAAAATGAACATGCAAAACTTAAAAAGAAATCCTGTTGTGGGAATGGTATAAGTTTTAATCCAAATACGGTTAAGAGTGGCTCTTTATAACTATTCGACCCAGAGGGAGGAAAAATGTAGTTGGGCTGGTAGATGTGTAACAGCTGGCAAGCCTTCTTGCCAGCTCTTATTTTAGATTGCTCAAGCCCTGGCTCTGTGACATGCAACTCTGAATCTCAAAGAACCTTCAGAGGGGATTTTTGAAACTTCATTTCCTTTTCATTTTCTTGAGCTCATTAAGTTAGTAAATGAAACAAGAAGTGTGACTTAAAAGAACCTATGGCAGGTATGATGATGAATAACAAGTCAGGAAAGCAGACAGCTGTAGCTCTTGGTGTAATGAGTTTGAAGCTGATGCCTGCATGTTGCCAGTTAAGCTATTGTGAAAAGTCGCCATTGACTAATTGCATGCTGGCTTATTTAGACGGGAAAGTCTAAAGCCAATTAAACAACTATGAAATGGTTGTATTCCCTGAGCTGTCTCAACATACCTTTTTATAGCTACTCTGGGCTGAGGATACATTTTTTAAAATGTTAAGAACAAATTTCAAAATCCTATGAATTTTGTTATGATTTCATTGAACAGAATGCACTGAATTACAGATTTTGCTATAATAGAAAACAGAAAAGCTCAGTTTGCGTAATGCGAAGGGTTGTCTCTAGTTGCAGATTGCTTGCTTTCCCGGCTTAGTGCCTCATATCCCTGTCCCACCCCGTATAAATATTAATTACTACACTATCAAAGGACTAGAATGACGGTGCTCCGCTAATTTAACTTGACCTGATGTGAATGGGAAAGTTATAGTTGCCTTTAATGTGAAGCATTTATATATTACTTTTCTTAGTGTTTTGGAGTGTTATGTATAATTGTAAGAACCTATTTATTGCCCTTGTACAATTAATTCAATCAATTAAAATGTGCCTACTGATTATTACCCACCACTTATGATCAATAATTTCCCCATGAATGCATAGGATTCCACACATTTTTTTCTATCCAATAAGAAATCTCACTTTTATTGTATTGTCTTCCTGCATTAAAATTCCTTTCCTTATCCCAGATCATCTCCCCTTTAAACATATATCTCCCTGATCTCTACCTAAGCATCATCTTGTGCTTTTCTCCAGCTCTTGACAGAGGTGAGTTGTGGATAGGCTAGATTGAACGTCCATATTTTATTGAAATAATAGCTTGTCTTTACTGTCTCCCACCCCTAATTTCCTGCTTACTGTGAGAAAAAGCACCAAAGCATTAAACCCTGGGCCACTCTGATTTTTAAGTATCGTGTGATTCATCCACCACATCCAATTCTCTCCTAGATATTTATCTGCAGGAGAATGTTTCAACCTTCGAATAACTCCATGGATCTTTCCTTTACTCAGCTTCTTTCTCACCAACTGATTATATATCTATACATATATACACTGAGTGGCCAGATTAATATGATCTCTCTCTCTCTCTCTCTCCTCTCAGTGTGTGTATATGTGTATATACACACATATATATATATATATGTATATGTGTGTATATATATATATATATATATATATATTATTTATATATTTTTTAGAGGCCCAGTGCATGAATTCGTGCATGGGTGGGGTCCAGCCAGCCTGGCCAGGGGGAGGGGACATGGGAGGTTGGCCGGCTTGCCTGCTGGTCAAACTCGTGGTCGAGGGGACAATTTGCATATTAGCCTTTTATTATACAGGATATACACTGAGTGGCCAGATTATTATGCGTTCAGAGATTATAATAATCTGGCCACTCAGTGTATAAAAGCATAATATGCAAATTGACCAGACGGCAGACCAACAGGTCGGCTATGACGTGCAAAGACCACCAGGGGACAGATACTCAACGCAGGAGCTGCCCCTAGCCTGCAGACCCCCATCGCCCAATAGGGAATGGGGAACCAGGGGTGGGTGGCGGCTGACATGGGTGGTGCCGGGGCCTGATCGCCCTATGGGTCGCCCCACACACAAAGGGCAACTGGCAGTGGTGGCAGCAGCAGCGGGGGGGGGGGGTGGGGGACAGCTGCCACCAGCCGGGGAAGATTGACCCTGATCGCAGGCCAGACCTAGGGACCCCACCCATGCAAGAATTTTGTGCACCAGGTCTCTATGTATATATATGTATATACCTTGTGATAAGAATTATTTCACATAAAATAACATTCTTTCCTTTTACTGCTCAAAACTAAGAAAATCAAAACCAAATAACATATAGATAACATATAGGTATATGTCCTCTAATTTCCCCCTTCTTTCTCATTTTATCATCCATAGACCTTTAGATAAGGCCTAATTCTAGGTTAGTGAGGAACAATATTCAGTCATCAGAGTGGGCCATCATAATTGTTCTTCTATGTCTACCCTTCCTTTATTATTTGATTAATAATTGTTTAAATCACCTCACTAGCTGGCATGGCCTATTTCTAATTTACATGAGCTCACTACCCTCTAGCCTTTGATGATATTTGTGCAATCATGAAGTTAATGTCCTAGTTATAATTTTCTAATATACCTTTAATTAAATGACATTTAAAATATAAAACCACCTTGAATACCTCTGACCACACTACAGCTTATTGAACTTTGTGTGTAGATTACCTACTTCTAAGTAGTTTTCTGATGTTTTTAGTTTTCTGATGTTTTCTTTTCTTTATTAGAATTCTTCTTCCCCATCTCCCTATCATAGGTGCTCATTTATGCCCCTTCATGCTTTCATGATATGACATAAGGCAACTCCGTTGACTCATTATGTTGACTTTCAGTCTTTTTTCTTCTGCACTTCATACTCGCCCATTGTAATCTAAATTTCACTGGAAAATACCTTTATTTTCCAGTAGTTTAAAGTTTGCACAGTATTCATGGATTTTTCTCTGTCCACTCCCCAAGGTATATTATATTCTTTTTCAAATATCTAAGCTTCCAGACAGCAGAGATAATTATCTTTGAGTGCTATGGTATTATCTCTCCTCTACCTAATGGAAAGATATGTACTCCCATAAACTTCCAATAATGCTGATAGACTGATAGCTGTATAACGGTTAGGTGAATAAGACCATAATGTTTCATCTTTAAGTTTTCATAGCTTTAGTTGGGGAAATAGAGTCATTTCTATGGTATGCCAATTAGGACTCTTCGATGTTTCATGGCAGAGTAACAACATGTGTAAAAGCTTAAAGGTATAAGGGAAATATGGAACACTGGGTAAATGAAAAGAAGCTCAGAGTATCTGGCACACAGAGTGTTATGATGAACTGGGGAGAGAAATCTCCGGGGAGGGAAGCAGGGACCATGTCAGATAAGCCATGTTACAGAGTCTGGATTCAGTGGTGAGCAATTGGAGAGCGACATGTTGTGCAGGGGGTGGAGAGAAGGTGGCCATGTCTAAAAGGAAGAATGAAAAACAGGTTATGAGCCTCTGCAGCCATCCAAGCAAGAGATGTTGCCGGCCTGAGTAATGGATCTTGGGAGAAATGATCTGGGCATACTTGAGGACTGTTTAGGAGTTGGCATCAGCAGGACTTGCCAATTAGCTAGATGGCACATGGAGGAGTCTAGGGCAGGGATTTTCAACCAGCGTGCCGCGGCACAATGATGTGCTGCAAGGATTTTTAAAGCATGCAATACTTGAATTATGTCGTCAGGGGCACTGCCTTCTTTTCCCTTGGATTGTCAAATAAAAAAAATGACCACAGGCAACACAACAGCTGTCTTGTGTGAATGAACAAAAATTCTACCTATCTTTTTTGTCAGATTGACAAAAGTGGAATATAGTTTTTGGTATGCCAAATAATTTTAGTAATTAGTTTATATGTGCCCTGAGATGAAAAAAGTTGGAAATCGCTGGTCTAGGGAAACTGCCAAATATCTCTGGTTTTGGCAACCGGTAGATCATTGTACCCTTTATGAGCAGAGAACAGTCAGATCTGCAGACTTGGGGCCAGGACAATAAGTTCAGTATTGCACATGTCAACGTTTATTTGCTGGTGAATTATTTAAGTGGCAGTTTGAAGCTCAGAAGGGAGATCTTGAGTTAAGATAAAGATTCAGGAATTGTCAGCAGAGAGAGGTATTCAAAGTTAAGGTACAGGAGTAAATTTCCTAGGGAGAGTAGGTAGGAGGTGTATAGAAAGGGTTTAGGCCAGGCACTGAGGGATGGGCAGAAAAGGCGGAGATTGCCAAAAAGAGCAGCAACAGCCAGAGTTTGAGATTGGCATGGTGATGTGGGAACACAGAGTCCAAAGGGTCATTCCAGGAGGCAACCCTCAATAGGAAGTTCAAATAAGATAGTGGCTCAGAAGAGAGCAGCTTTGGGAATCCAGCTCACAGCATAGGAAAGCATCTATCCCAGGATAATGGCATGTAAGGATACTGTATTAGTCAAGGTTCTCCAGAGAAACAGAGCCAATAGGACATGTGTGTGTGTGTGTGTGTGTGTGTGTGTGTTATGTATATGTATAAATATATGTGTATATATTGTATATAAAATATATAACTGGTTATAAGAAATTAGATAATGCAATTATGAAGGCTAACAAGTCCCAAGATCTGCAGTATGATCCAGCAATCTGAGACCCAGGAAGAGCCAGTGTTTCAGTGTAAATCCAAAGGCAGGAAAAAAAAATTAGTATCCTAGTTCAAAGGCTGTCAGGAAAGATTTCTCTCCTACTCGGGTGAGGTTCAGCCTTTGTTCTATTCAGATCGTCAACTGATTGGATGAGGCTCACCCACATTAGGGAGGGTAATCTGTGTTACTCAGTCTACTAATTTAAATGTTAACCTTATCCAAAAACATTCTCACAGAAACAGAATAATGTTGGATATCTGAAATTTCAAATATCTGAAAACCTGGGTGACCCAATCAAGTTGATACATAAAATTAACCGTCACAGGTACCTTCATCCTTTTTATGAGATGTCCCCACTTTGAACATCAGAAACAGCTAAGGGACTTTTTAAAAATGTGGACAGCTCTATCCTCAGAATTCAGACCACTTGGCCTAAGGCTACTTTGTTACTGTCCTAGGGCTGCTCCCACAAACTCCCACAAACCGGGTGGCTTAAAACAACAGACATTTGTTCTCTCCGAGTCTGAAGGCTAAAAGTCTGAAATCCAGGTGTCATTAGGGCCATGTTCCCTCTGAAGGCTCCAGGGTAGAACATTCCTTGCTTCTTGCCAGCTTCCGGTGGCTCCTAATAATCCTTGGCATTCCTTGGGTGGCAGCTGCATCTCTTTTTCTTATTAGGACCCCAGTCATTGGATTTAAGGTCCAACCTACTCCAATATGACCTCATCTTAACTAATTACATCTGTGTAGATGCTATTTCCAAATAAGGTCATATTCCGAGGTTCTGGGTAGACATGGATTGGGAGGGGAGGGAGATGAATGCTATTCATCCCACTACAGCCTCCAAACAAGCATCTTAATAAGAAATGCAATGGGTACTTACATTTTTTATTATTTCTTTTGCTTTCAGTTACAGTTGACATACATCATTGTATGAGTTTCAGGTGCACAACCTAGTGACCAGACATTACATAACTTAATAAGTGATCATCCCAATACCACTCATAGTTATTAGAATATTATTGACTACTAGAGGCCCGGTGCACAAAATTTGTGCATGGGGGTGGGGGTGGGGGCGGTGTCCCTCAGCTCAGCCTGCACCCTATCCAATCTGGGACCCCTTGAGGGATGTCCGACTGCCCATTTAGGCCCAATCCCACTAGGATCGGGCTAAAGGGGCAGTCGGACATCCCTCTCACAATCCAGAACTGCTGGCTCCCAACAGCTCGTCTGCCTGCCTTCCTGATTGCCCCTAACCGCTTCTGCCTACCAGCCTGATCACCCCTAACCACTCCCATGCCAGCCTGATTGATGTATAACTGCTCCCCTGCCAGCCTGTTTGCCCCTAACTTCCCTCCCGTGCAGGCCTGGTCACCCCTAACTGCCCTCCCCTGCAGGCCTGGTCACCCCTAACTGCCCTCCCCTGCAGGCCTGGTCCCCCACAACTTCCCTCCCTTGCAGGCCTGGTCCCTCCCAATTGCCCTCCCCTGCTGGCTTGATTGCCCACAACTGCCCTCCCTTGCAGGCCTGGTCCCTCCCAACTGCCCTCCCCTGCTGGCCATCTTGTGGTGGCCATCTTGTGTCCACATGGGGGCATGATCTTTGACCACATGGGGGCAGCCATCTTGTGTGTTAGAGTGATGGTCAATTTGCATATTACTCTTTCATTAGATAGGATAGAGGCCTGGTGACCTGAAGGGTGTCCCAGATCAGGGTGGGGATTCCCTTGGGGTGTGGGGTGGCCTGGGCAAGGGGCCTGTGGTGGTTTGAAGGCTGGCCACGCCCCCTGGCGACCCAAGTGGAGGCCGTGGTATCTGGGGTTTATTCTTCTACAACTGAAACTTTGTAGCCTTAAGCGGAGGCCTGGGCTGGCCAGGGTGTGGAAAGCTTGGCTTCCGCCATCGCTGGGGGCAACCCTAGCCTCCTGCTCTCTCCAGCTCTGTGGTTGCCACCATTTCTGTTGGGATTTATATATCTTCTATAATTGAAACTTTGTAGCCTGGAGTGGAGGCCTCGGCCAACCAGGGTGTGCTGAAAGCTTGGCTTGCTCCATCGCTGGAGAAACCCAAGCCTCCCTCCTGCTCGCTCAGTGGCCGCAGCCATCTTGGTTGGGTTTAATTTGCATACTCGCTCCTGATTGGCTGGTGGGCGTGGCTGGTGTGCATGGATTGTGGGTGTAGCGGAGTGATGGTTAATTTGCATATTACTCTTTTACTAGATAGGATATCCCCTATGCTGTACTTTATATTCCCACTAGAGCCTCGGTGCACGAAATTTGTGCACAGGGGTGTGTGTCCCTCAGCCCAGCCTGCACCCTCTCCAATCTGGGACCCCTTGAGGGATGTCCGACTGCAGGGATCGGGCCTAAACGGGCAGTCAGACATCCCTCTCACAATCCAGGACTGCTGGCTCCCAACTGATCGCTTGCCTGCCTTTCTGATTGCCCCTAACCGCTTCTGCCTGCCAGCCTGATCACCTCCTAACCACTCCCCTGGCAGCCTTTTTGCCCCTAACTGCCCTCCCCTGCAGGCCTGGTCCCCCCCCCAACTGCTCTCCCCTGCAGGCCTGGGTCCCCCCCAACTGCCCTTCCCTGCAGGCCTGGTCGCTCCCAAATTCCCTCCTCTGCTGGCCTGGTCACCCCTAACTTCCCTCCCCTGCAGGCTTGATCATCCCCAACTGCCCTCCCTTGCAGGCCTGGTCTCTCCCAACTGCCCTCCCCTGATGGCCATCTTCTGGTGGCCATCTTGTGTCCACATAGGGGCAGCCATCTTTGACCAAATGGGAGCAGCCATCTTGTGTGTTAAAGTGATGGTCAATTTGCATATTACTCTTTTATTAGATAGGATGATTATGCCATGGGTTCTGATGCCGGTGGATCACAGGTCACACTTTGAAACTGCTGAGTCCACACAAACTGCTTTTAATGCAAAGATGGAGGCCATTTCAAGTAGGTGGGACTCCCCAAAAGCTTAAATCCCACCATGACTGATCTTAAGGGACAGACATTGGTGAAACCATCATTTAATCTGGATTTTAAAACAGTATTAACTCTCTAATGGTAAGAAGTCTTAATTAAAGAAAGATTTCAACCTGATTTAGATTTCACATTGTTGCCAGAACTGAAAACTGAGAGGGCCTTTATTGTCCTGAGCCCTGGGGTGCCATCTATGCAATAATGCAAAGGCACGAGCATGTATGACTCCTTTAGTAAGAAACTGAAAGGAAAGGTTATTAGAAAGTAAAACTAAGAACATTGAAGTCTATTCTCCCATCGCAGTCTCGCCAGAAACCTCAGATAAACAGTGAGATACATCTTTATTGGAAAATTTGTCATATTTGGCAGATATATGCCAAAATAGCTCAGGGACAGTACTAATATTACAAAAACTTGTTTTATTAAATTTTATTGTTGCAATGATGTGCAACGAGTCCTTTATTAGTGAACATGATATTAAGGAGCAAAGTGCTGTGTCTATTCAGAAAATGAATTATTTTATTTATTTATTTATTTATTTATTTATTTATTTATTTATTTTTATTGTCTAAAGTTTTACATATGCAGAAACTGAATTATTAAAAAAAGAACAACATAAACTGATGAACTGATGAACAAAAACAGATCCAGAGACAGAGAAGCATCGATCAGACCGTCAAACCTCAGAGGGAAGGTAGGGGAGGGTGGGGGTAAAGGGGAGAGATCAACCAAAGGACTTGTATGCATGCATATAAGCCTAACCAATGGACACAGACAACTGAGGGGTGAGGGCATGAGTGGGGGGATAAGGACACATATGTAATACCTTAATCAATAAAGAAAAAAATCAAAAGGAAAAAAAAAGAAAGCAGAAAAGTTACCTAAAAAAATCTAATAGAATGGTTAAACAGTAGTCCCCAGTGTAGCTGGGATGTTTTATAGAAAGTCTTTATTTGGAAAAGCATTATGAAAACTTTCTGAAGGCACTTGTAATGAAGTGATAATTTATATAGAACTAACACGATTATTGTTGTAAAAATCTTACCATATAAGTTGTTTTTCTGTATATAATTTTATTAATCATATGTAAATAAAAGGTTAAGTCAGATATTCCTTTAAGCTCTCTCCTAGACATAGGATTTTATGATCTTTGAAAAATAATTATTTATCTGGAACAGAGGCAACATGGCACTAAGATTGTACTCATGAAGGAAGGGAGACAAGGCAGAGGGAGGTGCTGCTGTTTGTTTCCTACCCTTGGTCAAGGGCTATCACACACTGAGAATGCGAAGGCTGAATGAAGTCAGGACAAAGAAAGGCTTCCTCCGCCCGCAGGCACAAGGCTGAATGAAGACCGCTGTGACCTTTCTGACTACAGGTTCAAAAAGTGTCCCTGTTACATCTGTTTTCCAAGGGTGGCTGTTGATGGCTAACCTTGCATTCATAATAACCAAGGGTAGCATTGCTTTGGTCAAGTTTATAATATCTCACTTGGTATTAGGTTTTGAAATGATCACATTCAGAAATAGTTGCATCTGTTTGAAATACCAATAAATGTTTTATTGAATGAAAGCTTAAAAAATAAGAAACTACCCAGGACAGTACAAAAATCATTGAACTACTCACATTTATAGATTTGTATTAACTGGAGTTTCCCAGCAAAGACTTCTGGGCATTTGGTAGGTACCCAGTACATACAATGAAGGAACAGTCTTAAGGGCATAATGAAAACCCATAACTCAGAAATCTTGTTCATAAATTTCTTTGTATTGTATATTTTCAATATGTCACATAAAATTTAAAAAAAGAAATTTCTACTTCTTGCCAACTTCAGAAGAATTCAAGTCCAAACTTTGCATAAAAATAAATAATTCAACATAATTAAATTCAACTGAAAGTGTTTACATGCTGTAACCTTGAAGTCATATTAATGAGGGCATAATGCCTCCTTGCAATACCTTCTTCTGGCATCTAAGGATGCCAAATAGTTAATTCCGTATATGGTTATTTATTAAATATCTGCAGCCCCTGTTGGCTAGCTAATTCCTCTCAGTAAGATTAGAAGGTGCAACCTTGGTGTCTAGCATTATACACAGTGGTTCTCAATAAATATTCAGTAAATGAATGAATAAAAAGGAAATGGAGAGGAAATGTGTTGATATTCCTTGAGGATGCACTGTATGCCAAACCCATCATATTCTAAACATAATTCAGGTTTTAAACTAAAAATGAAAAAAGAAGGTTTCATTACCATTTTAGAAATAATTTGAATAGATTTGTTCTCACAATGAAATAAGAGAAGACTATAGTGAATAAAACTAACAAGGGGAATAAAGAATTTCTTAGATTTCACTATTGGTTTAAATTTATATAATTTTGTAAATTTATAAACTATAATAACCACATTCTCTAGTTTCAGTGTTTGATGCTTTGATATTTTAGGCCTTTGCTAACTCTGTAGGGACTATTCATTTCAAGGCTGGCTAATTCATAGAGATAGACAACCACTCAGCTTCTAGTGTGTATTTCATATGCAAACCAACCAATCCAGAGCTGACACCCCCCCCCCCCCAACCATCACTTTTATTGAGCTCTCACATTCTGAGTCACTACCCACCTGCCCTAATCATTTCAGGGCCAGGTACCATGTTGATTCTACCAATCCATGAATGTGGCTATTCTTCCACTTGTGTATATCTTCCTCTATCTCTTTTTTCAACATCCTGTAGTTTTCTGGGTACAGGTCTTTTACCTCCTTCTTACGTTTATTCACAAGTATATTAATTTTTTTGTTGAAATGGTAAATGGGATTGTTAGTTTAGTTTCAGTTTCTGATAATTCATTATTGGTGTGTAAAAATGTCATTGAATTCTGGGTGTTAATTTTGTATCCTACTGCATTGCCAAATTCCTTTATTAAATGTGGTAGTTTTTTGGTGGAGTCTTTAGGGTTTTCTATGAACAATATCATGTCATCTGTGAGTAATGAGAGTTTTACTTCCTCTTTTCCAATTTGGAAATTTATTTCTTCTTTTTGTGTGATTGCTATGGCTAGAACTTCCAGTACTATGCCAAACAGGAATGGTGAAAGTGGGCATCCTGTCTTGTTCCTGTTCTTAGGGGAAATAGTTTTAGTTTTTGCCCACTGAGTATGATGTTGGCTGTAGGTTTATAATATATGACCTGTATTATTTTAGGGTATGATCCCTCTATTCCCACATTGCTGAGAGTTTTTATCAAAAACTAGAGGCCCGGTGCACGAAATTTGTGCATGGGGGGGGTGTCCCTCAGCCCAGCCTGCATCCTCTCCAATCTGGGACCCCTCGAGGAATGTCCGACTGCCCATTTAGGCCCGATCCCAACCAGTGGGATCAGGCCTAAACGGGCAGTCGGACATCCCTCTCACAATCCAGGACTGCTGGCTCCCAACTGCTCGCCTGCCTGCCTTCCTGATTGCCCCTAACCACTTTGCCTGCCACCCTGATTGATGCCTAACTGCTCCCCTGCCAGCCTGTTTGCCCCTAACTGCCCTCCCCTGCCCGCCTGGTCACCCCCAACTGCTCTCCCCTTCAGGCCTGGGTCCCCCACAACTGCCCTTCCCTGCAGGCCCGGTCACCCCCAACTTTCCTCCTCTGCCGGCCTGGTCACCCCTAACTGCCCTCCCCTGCAGGCTTGATCGCCCACAACTGCCCTCCCTTGCAGGCCTGGGCCCTCCCAACTGCCATCCCCTGCTGGGCATCTTGAGGCGGCCATCTTGTGTCCACATGAGGGCAGGATCTTTGACCACATGGGGGCAGCCATCTTGTGTGTTGGAGTGATGGTCAATTTGCATATTACTCTTCTACTAGATAGGATAGAGGCAGTGGGGGCCAGCTGGTTTGCCCTGAAGGGTGTCCCGGATCAAGGTGTGGGTTCCCTTTTGGTGTGGGGCAGCCTGGGCTAGGGGCCTGTGGTGGTTTGAAGGCTTGCCACGCCCCCTGGCGACCCAAGTGGAGGCCCTGGTATCTGGGATTTACTTATCTTCTACAATTGAAACTTTGTAGCCTGGAGCGGAGCCAAGCCTTCTGCTTGCTCCGTGGTGGCAGCCATTTCTGTTGGGATGTATTTATCTTCTATAATTGAAACTTTGTAGCCTGAAGTGGAGGCCTGGGCTGGCCAGGGTGTGCGGAAAGCTTGGCTTCCTCTATCGCTGGGGAAACCCAAGCCTTCCTCCTGCTCTTTTTGTGGCCGCAACCATCTTGGATTAATTTGCATACTCACTCCTGATTGGCTTGTGGGCATGGCTTGTGGGTGTAGCGGAGCGATGGTTAATTTGCATATTACTCTTTTATTAGATAGGATGAGTGTTGGATTTTGTGGAATGCTTTTTCTGCATCATATTGATATGATCTTATAATTTTAGTCTTCTAATTTGTTTATGTGATGAATCACATTTATTGATTTGCAAATATAGTACCAGCCTTGCATCCCTTGAAAAAATCCTACTTGGTCATGGTGTATGATCTTTTTAAAATATTTCTGCATCTGATTTGCTAATATTATGTTGAGGATTTTAGTGTCTATGTTCATTAGGCATATTGGCTTGTAATTCTCTTTCATTTTAGTGTTTTTATCTTATTTTGGAATTAGGATATGCTAGCCTTGTAAAAAGAGCTTTGGAAGTCTTTTTTTCTCTTGGATTTTTTTGGAATAGTTTGAGGAGGATAAATACTAGTTCTTCTTTGAATGTTTGGTAAAACTCCCCTATGATTCTGTCTGGTCCAGGGCTTTTGTTCACTGGGAGTTGTTGTTTTTTTTTTATTACTGCTTTAATCTTATCAGCCTATTCAGGTTTTCTGATTTTTCCTGATTCATTTTTTGAAGATTGTATTTTTCTAGGAATTTGTCCATTTCATCTACATTGTCCAGCTTGTTGGCATATAGTTTTTCACAGTATTTTCTTACAATCCTTTATATTTCTGTGATGTCAGTTGTTACTACACCACTTTTGTTACTGATTTTAATTATTTGGGTCCTCTCTGTTTGTTTCTTGATGAGTCTGACTAAAGGTTCATCAATCTTGTTTATCTTTTCAAAGAACCAGTCATTGATTTCATTGATATTTTGTATTTTTTTAAGTTTCTATGTCATTTATTTCTGTTCCAATTTTTATTATTTCCTTCCTTCTACTTAATCTGGGCTTTTCTTAATGCTCTCTTTCTAATTCTTCAAGTTGTGGTTAAATAGTTTATTATTCATTTTTCTTGTGTTTTTGTGGTGTGTGTGTGTGTGCCTTTAATGCTATGAACTTCCCTTTCAGTACTGCTGACTATTCATTTTCTTTTATTTCCTGATAACCTATTCATTGTTTAATAACATGTTATTAGATTACAGGTGTTTGAGTGCTTTTAGTGTAGTTGATTTCTAACTTCATTCCAATATGATCTGAGAAGATGCTTGATATGATTTCTGTGCCACGCTCAGCACAGCCAGAGGTGAACTGGGAGGTGGGGTGGGGCAGTGAAAGATTAAAGAAGACAGACAAGAGAATAAAGCTGGAGCTAGGTGGGACACTGCTCTCAGATGGAGAGATAGTGCCACAGCCTGCAAGCTGAATCTTTATTTTATAGCCAGTTTCCAAGAGGCAAAGTAAGTGCATGGTTAAGATGTTTACAATGTTCTCGTGGGTTTCGAATCTACTCAATTACATTCACCTGAACTTGAACACTATCAAGCTTTGTTTTGGCAGCACTTGCTGCACCTCCCGCAGCCTACCTCACTTAGCCACCTGGGACCACAGGTTTGGACCATAAGGTCAAGCTTACAACTATAGCCTTTGGTTATAATTGTACTGGGAGGGTTTTTCCCTCCAAGCTGTGACTTGCACGTGGCTTTGCCCTGTCATTAGTCTGAGGCTTGAACCTGTCCAAATGCTGTAGCCGCTCTCCACACATTTCAATCTTCTTGAACTTGTGGAGACTTGTATTGTGTCCTAACATGTGGTCTATCTTTGAGAATGATTCATGTGCACTTGAAAAGAATGTATATTTTGCAGCTTTGGTGTGAAATGTTCTATAAATATCAATTAAATCCATCTGATCCAGTGTGTCATTTATAGTCACCATTTCCTTGTTAATTTTTTGTCTGGAAGATGTATCCAGTGAAGTCAGCGGGGTTTTTAATTTCTACATATTTGCAAGTTTCTTTGCTTTCTTTTTGCAGTTGATTTCTAATTTCATGGCATTGTGGTCAGAGAATATGCTTGGTATAATTTCAATCTTCTTGAATTTGTTGAGGCTAGTTTTGTGAACCAACATATTATCTATCCTTGAGAATGTTCCATGTGTACTGTAAAATGATGTATAATTTGGGATGAAAGTCTTTATAAAGGTCAATTATGTTCATTAGCTCTGGTCACTAGAGTCTAGTGTATCATTTAAGGCTGATATTTCTTTATTGATTTCCTGTTTGAATAATCTATTTGAGCTGTCAATTAAGTATTAAGGTCCTCAACTACAATTGTGTTTTCATCTGTTTATCTCTTTAGTTTGGTGAGTAGTTTCTTTATATATTTTGGTGCTTTCTTATTGGGTACATGCATACTAAAAAGTGTTATGTTTTCTTAATATAATGTTCCCTTTATCTTATAAGATAAAGTGCCCTTATTTGTCTCTTGTTATCTTGAATTATATTTTGTCATATATAAGTATGGCTACACTTCTCTTTGAATTTACCCTTGTCTTTGCAGCTTAGATATATCCCTAAGAAAGCATATGGTCGAGTTTATTTGTTTGTTTGATTTTAATCCAATCTGCTACTCTATGCCTCTTTATTGGTGAATTCAGGCCATTTAAATTTGGGGTAATTACTGATTTATGAGGATTTTCTATGGCCATTTTATCTTTTGTTTTCTGGTACCTCTGTGCCCCATTGGTTCTTTTCCTTTGTGTTTTTGTCTGTTGTTTTGTTTAGTGGTATTCCATATTTCTTTCCTCTGTTTCCTCTTATTTTTGGCTATCTATCTCAATATTGGGGGTTTTGTATGTGGTTACCATTTGATTTATGAAAAATAAAGTTTCAAATATACAGTAGTGATTTTTTTTCTTTTGAGTACATCTGAGCTCCATCCTCTTTTGTCATTTCAGAACTTTGCCCTCTCCACTTTCATATTTTAATTGTAACAAATCACCCCTGTTTATGCTGTAAAGTTTTTGGTAATCTTACTCATATTGTTGTGACCTTATGCTCTTTGTTTGGGTAGAATAATTTCCTTGAGTATTTCCTGCAGTTGAGGTTTTCTTGTGATAAAATCCCTTAGCTTATTTATGTCTGGGAACATCTTTATTTCTCCTTCACATTTAAAGGATATCTTTGCTGGATATATCATTCTTGGTTGGTAATTTTTTCTCTTTCAGTGATTTGAATATTTGGTTCCACTCTCTTCTGGCTTGTAGAGTTTCTGCTGAGAAGTCGGATGATATTCTGGTGGGTTTTCCTTTGTAGGTCACTTCCTTCTTTTCCCTGGCTGCTTTGAGAATTTTTTTCTTTGTCATTAGTTTTTGAAGGTTTTAATACAATGTGCCTTAGATAGGGCCTCTTTGATTTGAGATAATTAGGTGTTCTGTTAGCTTTTTAGATTTGAGGATCTAGTTCTTTCCATTAGTTTGGGAAGTTCTCATCCACTATTTGTTTGAATTGACACTCTGTTACCTTCTCCCTCTCTTCTTCTTCTGGAATGCCTATTATGTAATGCCTATTATTCTTATACTAGAGGCCCGGTGCACGAAATTCGTGCATGGAGCGGGGTTGTCCCTCAGCCCAGCCTGTACCCTCTCCAATATGGGACCCCTTGAGGGATGTCCGACTGCCCGTTTAAACGGGCAGTCGGACATCCCTCTCACAATCCAGGACTGCTGGCTCCCAACTGCTTGCCTGCCTGCCTTCCTGATTGCCCCTAACCGCTTCTGCCTGCCAGCCTGATCACCCCCTAACCACTCTGCTGCCAGCCTGTTTGCCCCCAACTTCCCTCCTCTGCTGGCCTGGTCACCACTAACTGCCCTCCCCTGCAGGGTTAATCACCTCCAACTGCCCTCCCTTGCAGGCTTGGTCCCGCTCAACTGCCCTCCCTTACAGGCCGGGTGCCTCCCAACTGCCCTCTCCTGCTGGCCATCTTGTGGTGGCCATCTTGTGTCCACATGGGGGCAGGATCTTTGACCACATGGGGGCGGCTATATTGTGTGTTGCAGTGATGATCAATCTGTATATTACTCTTTTATTAGATAGGATAGAGGCCTGGTACAGGGGTGGGGGCCAGCTGGTTTGCCCTGAAGGGCGTCCCGGATCAGGTGGGGGTTCCCTTGAGGTGTGGGGCGGCCTGAGCGAGGGGCCTGTGGTGGTTTGCAGGCCGGCCACGTCCCCTGGCAACCCAAGCAGAGGCCTTGGTATCTGGAATTTATTTTCCTTCTACAAGTGAAACTTTGTAGCCTGGAGCAGAGCCAAGCCTGGGGCTCCCTCTGAGGGCCGGCAGCCATTTGTGTTGGGGTTATAATTGAAACTTTGTTGCCTTAAGCGGGTGGCCCTGGCCAGGGTGTGCGGAAAGCTTTGCTTCCCATGTTGCCGGCGGCAACCCTGGCTTGCTCTCTCAAGCTCCATTCTGCCACCATTTGTTTGAATTTGTTTACCTTCTATAATTGAAACTTTGTAGCTTGAGTAGAGGCTTAGGCCTGGAAAGGTCAGGCGGAAAGCTTGGCTTCCACTGTTACCTAGGAAACCTTGCTCTCTGTGGCTGTAGCCATCTTGGTTTGGGTTAATTTGCATACTTGCTCTGATTGGATGATGGGCGTGGCTTGTGGGCGTGTCAGAGGTATGGTCAATTTGCATATTTGTCTATTATTAGATAGGATTACTTTTCTGATGGCGTCAGATAGTTCTCATAGAGCTTTTTTCTTTTCTTTCATTTAATTTCATTTCTTTTCTTTTCTTTTCTTTTCTTTCCTTTTCCCTTCCTTCCTTCCTTCCTTCCTTCCTTCCTTCCTTCCTTCTTTCTTTCTTCCTTTTTTTTTTTGCTCAAGACTCTCTCTTCTTTCCTCTGCATCATTTCTAGATTCCTATCTTCAATGCTACTAATTCTTTCCTGCATTTGGTTGGCTCTGTTTCCTATACTCAGTAATTCACTCCTAATCTCCTTAATTACATGCTTGATTTCCAACATTTCTGATTGGTTCTTTTTTAAGTTTAAATCTTTTTGGTAAATTATTAATTTTGTTCATTGATTTTTTTTTTTTAGTGCATTGAATTGTCTGTGTGTATTTGCTCACTTCTCATTGAGTATTTTCATAACTGCAGTCTTGAATTCTCTGTCATTTATGTCACAGATTTCCATGTGTTCCAGATTGCTTTCTGGAGGTTTTTTTCATTTCCTTTCTAAACTTCCTCATTACTGTGGTTATTAATGGTATTTGCTGGTCTCCTTTGTCTAGACATCTACTGTATTGTTACCTTTCTCTCACAGCTTTTTCTGAAGAGATTTTTCTTCTATTTCCCAGTAGGTGGAACTGAGTCACAAGATTTTTACTCTGTGACCTCCCAGAGCTGACACCTGCGCCACATGGGGGCATGTTTGTTTTCCCCTCACTCTAATGGCAAACCTGAACCTCCACAGAGCCCCTCCCCACCCATATGCACCCCACCTGGGGATCAATCAGAGGGGGAAACAGTGATTCTACTGTAATAGCTCTTGGTTTGCAGATAATGTGCTCTTTGACACAACACCAAGGGGAGTTTTGGGAATCCAAGGAGCTTCAGGGCTCTGCAGTTCCATTTCTTTGTCTGAAACACCACCACTCACAGCAGACAGCTGCAGCAGAAATCCTATGCTATGTTTTTTTCTACCAGGCATCTCTTCTGGCTTAGCTGCTGTTCACACCACTTACACTGCTGGAGATCCCACCAAGACTCTCTGTTCCTCCTGGCCCACAGAATTGCCTGCTGCCACCAGCTTCCTGCCCTCTCTTGGCTAAGTTGGTCACCAGTTCCTGCCTACAAGGAAAACTTCATAAGTTTGTGGTAAACTCATTTGGTGGCAAAGTCTAACATGAATTAATAAGGCCATTTCTTCTTCTTTATTTATTCTTCTTCATACTTATGCTACAGAAATATTAATGTGTTTTACTTGGGGAATATTAGTAATGTGGCATTTACAGGCTTTCATATTCTAATATTCATTAAAAATTTGGAATTTTGAAATACAGCTACCCTCAAGAATTTCAGATGAGAATGTTTAGACCTAATTCAGTGTAAACATGTGTTCACATGTTTGAGTTGTAGGAGCATGCACTGTTACCCCTCCTTTACTTAATATTTTATTTTACTCACTTTTGTGACTGCTGTTTTAATTTTACTTTAATTAATTTGAAGGAATGCAATAAAATTTGTGGAACATTAGTTCAAGGCAGATCTTGATGGTTCCTTATATATGGGGTATGGTTGATACAAAGATGACTAAGGCCCAGTGAGTACAGTTGTAAAGTAAATAATAGTGACATGGTGTGACAAATGCTGTTAAAATTGTGTCCAATGTGCTTTCAGTTCAGAAAGAATGGAACTATTAATTTCCTGGAGGACTTTGGGAAGGCTGCAGGGAAGAGAGGATTTTTAAAAATTAAATTTAACAGATTTCAAGTGTGCATTTCTTTTTATTCAACTTAAAAAAAAAACTTTATTATTGAAAGTATTACATATGTCCCTCTCTTTTTCCCATTGATCCCTTCTAGCCTGCCCTGCCACCTACCCCAAGCCTTCAACACTATTGTCTCTCCATGGGTTATGCATACATGCATACGATTTCTTTGGGTGGGTGGGAAGAGATGAGTCAAGAATACATTTCTACGATTTTTTATTTATTATTTTTTCTCTTTTTTTTATTTTTTTATTTTTTTTTAATTTCTTTATTGATTAAGGTATCACATATTTGTCCTCGTCCCCCCATTTCCATCCCACCCCCCTCCCCACACATGCCCCCACCCCCCTGTTGTCCTTAACCGCTGGTTGGGCTCATATGTCTGCACACAAGTCCTTTGGTTGATCTCTCCCTTTATCCCCACCCTTCCCTACCCTCCCCCCGAGGCCCGACAGTCTGATCCATGCCTCCTTGTTTCTGGGTCTGTTCTTGTTCATCAGTCTATGTTGTTCATTATTTCCCCTAGATGAGTGAGATCGTGTGCTATTAAAAATACACTTATAAGAACCGAAAATGAGACAAGCAATAATGGTTACGGTGACAGGCAAATGAATCGGTCTGTAGTGAGTTTCTTTCTGGGCCAACATTTCCTTTGACATTTCTATGATTTTTTAAAAGGAAAGGCAGTTCACCAGGACTGCTAAATCCCAATACCTTTGGTTTTCAAAACAAAAGATAAATATTAATGTGAGCCTTTAAATAACATGACATACTGTAACTTTTGCCAGTGCTCAAACACTTTTCATTAGTATTGTGCTGTCATCTGTGAGAGACATTTTAAAGCTTTTCAACATCAATAGAAGTTCCCGCATTGAAGCGGAACACAATGCTATTTGAAGGATTTAATAAAATGCCAATGCAGTTTGGATTATCTTCAAAGAGCCATCCTCAATCAAGCACCAAATATCCTTGTCCCACAAAGCAGTTCCTTGGACAAAACTACTGTGAGACACTGAGTGCCTTTTATTCATCCATAAAAAAATCACAATAGCAAGATAAATATAGAAACCACTTTCTTCCTCACAAATGTACACAATTTTGCCTGGAGTGCCATGATATTTAAAGATCAGGTTAGAATTGACAGAGCTGAAGTTCAACCTGGTATTTTCAAATGCTGAACTCCAAGAAGTACCAATAGCAGATATATGATCTGTTGGATCTGTTTCAAGAAAGGAAGATGAAAACAATGCCAAAAGAAAGGTTTCAGGCCAAAAAAAAAAAAATTTTTTAAATCCTCACTCCCATTTCCATTTTGCTAAATTATTATGGGGAAAACTTTAACATCGTTACTAATGGTCTGGGTAACTTTGCATCTGAGTCCCCTTTTACTTTGCATAGTGCTGGCACAAATCATTGAGAACCTCTGCACAATAAGTCATTTGAAAATACATGGAGGCAATGAATCAAGAAAGATATTTAGCATTTAATCAATGGTGAACTAATATTTCTACCTACCATCTATAAAATAAATCATTCAATTTAATCAACAAGCAATATTAATCCAGAGTGGGGAATGTTGAACCTTGCAACAAGGAGGTGGTTTGGAATAGATTAAAAGAAAAATCTCCTGAACCGAGAGTTTAGGTGACTGGTTTCTTATTGGGATTCTGTGACTTCATAGCTGATTCCCCCAGTTAATTTATTATGCTCACTACTGGGGATTCGACATTACTCAAATGTAAAAGCTGGGAGGTATTCTAAGGTCTGGTTTATTCTGTGGTACTATATTGTACTGTAGGCTATGGCTGTGTATGAATCTAATAGTGTTGGTACTTGGCCTTTAAGCTAGATTATTTTGCCTTGTGGCTTCATTATTTATGCATTAATTGTTAATTAAGTAATAAAATATAATATTTCATAAATGATACCATTTCATACAGATGACATATGTGTTCATCCAAGTTCTTTACAATTTTTGCAGTGAGGGCGTAGCTTTCTGCCAGACAATGTATGACCTAAGGGTAACTGGAGAATACATTGTATATCAAAAGGCTGTTAGATCGGATAAAGGGAACCCTCCTGCACTGCTGGTGGGAATGCAGACTGGTGCAGTCTCTGTGGAAAACAGTATGGAGTTTCCTCAAAAAATTAAAAATGGAACTCCCATTTGATCCAGTAACCCCACTCCTAGGAATATATCACCCCCAAAGACAGAAATACCAATCAGAAAAAAAACATATACATCCCTATGTTCATAGCAGCACAATTTACAATTGCTAAGATTTGGAAACAGCCTACGTGCCCATCAGCCGATGAGTGGATTAAAAAACCGTGGTACATCTACACAATGGAAAACTACACAGCTGCAAAAAAGAAAGAACTCTTACCATTCACAACAGCATGGATGGACCTGGAGAGCATTATGCTAAGTGAATTAAGCCAGTCAGAGAAAGATAAGTTTCACATGATCTCACTCATTTGTGGAATCTAATGAACAACATAAACTGGTGAACCAAAACAGATCCAGAGACACAGAAAGATCCAGAGATACAGAATCATTGAACCAACTGTCAAACCTCAGAGGGAAGGCAGGAGGGTGGGAGAGGAGGTGGGGTAGGGGGAGAGGATAAGAGATCAACCAAAGAATTTATGTGCATAGAAGCATAAACAACGAACACAGACAGTGGAAGGGGGTGAAGGCCCAGGCTGGGGGGTGGCGGCAGGCTGGGAGAGGGCAATGTGGGGGGGAGGGGCGGGGAAGGGACATATGTAACGCTTTCAACAATAAAGAATTTAAAAAAAATTATAAAGCCCTTTTAATACTTCTTTTGAGAAATGATTGTGGTGGTTAAAAAACTCTTTGGTAGCAGTTTTAAGAAAAAACTCCTGAACCGAGAGTTTAGGTGCCCGGTTTCTTATTGGGATTCTGTAACTTCAGAGCTGATTCCCCCAGTTAATTTGTTATGCTCACTACTGGGGATTTGACATTACTCAAATGTAAAAGCTAGGAGGTATTTTAAGAAAATTTGTCATCTAGCTTAACAGACTCTCATGAGCTAAATTCTGTGAAAAAAAGGAGAGGCCTTAAAATGTGTTAGTCTTATGCATCATGTGAGACATTACTACAGAAAGACCAAATGAAGCAAAAGAATGAGAATTTTCAACACTACACACCTGGTTATGTCTTTTCCAGTTTTAGAAAATTGCTTTATTATTAATTCACTAGAGGCCTGGCGCACAAAATTCGTGCACGGGTAGAGTCCCTAGGCCTGGCCAGTGATCAGGGCTGATCTGTGGGGCTATAGGTGGGGCGATGTGGGGTGGGGAAGGGCTCCTGCTGGCACCTGCTTTGGCTGGCCTGGGGCCTGCAGACTGGAGGCAGCTCCTGCGTTGAGCGTCTGCCCTTTAGTGGTCAGTGCACGTCATAGCGGCTGGTCAACTGCCTCCTGGTGGTCAGTGCATGTCATAGCGAGCGGTTGAGCGGACTTAGGATATCATTTGCATATTATGCTTTGATTGGTTGAAAGTTTGACTGGACAACCAGACACTTAGCATATTAGGCTTTTGTTATAGAGGATGCTCTTAAATACAACCGCCTATTCCCCAAAACTTCTGGCATCAGTTTTTCCCCCTAATTATTAAGTGAAGTTCATTTTGCACTTGAAATTATTCTAAGTGTTTTATATGTACTTATTCATTTAATTTTCACACCATTTTCTGAGTAGGCACTATTAGTACCCTCATTTTCTATATGAGGCTACTCAGAGCAGAGATGTTTAAGTAACTTGTACTGGGTCACACAGCTAGACAGTTGTTAAGCTGGGATTCAAGGCTAGGGCCTGGAGGGAAGTGCCATAAACTTAACCAGCATGCTATACTGCAGTGATGCTCCAATATATTTCTACCTGGTTTTCACGGGCTCCTGTTTCATGTAGAACTGCCCTGGGTGTCCTACACAGACCACATCTTTTGCAGCAGGTAACAGCCCCCTTATTCGTGGTTTCTCTTCCTGTGATTTCAGTTCCCCATGAGCAACCATGGTCTGAAAATATTAAATGGAAAATTCCATAAATAGTTTTAAATAATACGATAGAATCTTGTGCCATCCAGCTTCATCCCAACCAAAAGTGAATCATCCCTTTGTCCAGCGTATCCATGTTGTATATGCTCCCCACCTGGTAGTCATGGAGTAGCCCTTTGGTTATCAGGTCAACTGTCACATTATCGAAGTGCTTATGCTCAAGGAACCCTTATTTTATTTAACGACTGTTTCCTTTTTTATCATATAGTTTTATTGATTTCAGAGAGGGAGAAAGCGATAGAAACATCAATGATGAGAGAGAATCATTGATTGGCTGCTTCTTGCCCACCCACTAAGGATCAAGCCTGCAACATGGCATGTGCCCTGACCAGAATTGAACCAACTACTGAGCAACACTAGCCATGCTCCTTTTTTTTTTTTAAAATCCTCACCTGTATGCACCCCAACCGAAGATCAAACCCACAAACTAGGTATGTGCCTTGACTGAGAATCAAATCTGCAACGTTTTAGTGCACGGGATGATGATATGACCAACATCACTCAGCAGGGCATAAAGTGCTTCTTTTAAGTGAAAAAGTGAGTGTAGTATAATAAGATATTTTGAGAGAGAGAGAGAGAGCCCACATTCACATAAGTTTTGTGACAGACTATTGCTATTATTGTTCTATTTTATTGTCAGTTACTGTTGTTAATCTCTTACTGTGTCTAATTTATAAGTTAAACTTTATCACAGTTTTTTTTTATATAGGAACAAATAGTATATCTATCGTTGGGTGCTATCCGTGGTTTCAGGAATTCACTGAGTGTCTTAGAATGTATCCTCCATGGATAAGAGGGGACTACTGTATTTTAAACTACTGGTACTTTTAAAAACAAAAATTGTGTCAAAATTAAAATAAGGAATTTCTTTGTCTAAAGTCTTTAATTCCTACAATGTGTTTTTTAAAATTTGTTTGTGATCAAAATGCAACATATGTTAAAAGAAGAATTGGTTCTCTAGTCACTTCAAAGACATTGTCTCTAATGAGCAAATGTAAAGTGGCACATTCACGATGTTGTATCACTAAATGAACTTCAACATACTTCTTATATTTCTGACTATTGGTGTACTTCAGCACATAGTAAAAGATATAGGTATCACTAAGCATATACTTATCCTAGTAAGATATGACAAGACTTGCAAACTTTTATAAATGATGTTTGACTAGATTGTGTAAACAATTATTTCTCATAATTTAAAAAATAAATTTGTTAATCTAAGCAGAAATCTCTTTTTATGGTCAGTGGGTTAGGTCCTTGAGGTGTGACCCTCAATGAGATATTGGCCAATGGTAAACAAGTCACAAAGTCTTAAAACTCATTAATTTTTTACCCATTTGTTTATAATGGTCATGTTGTTAACTATTTAGTGCAAACAATGATAGGGATATTGTCACTAGAGAGAAGTAGCACTAAATTTCATGGAAATACATTTTCAAACGGCTATTTGACATAGTTTAAAAATCTGGAAAATTAATAAAAATTAATAATATAAATGTTTGTTTTGTAGCCCAAATTTCAATGTGAACTTCTGTGGAGAATAGCTTAAGATGTGTCTTAATGGTTTGTGGAATTGGGTTTGTAGGAGGATTGTCAGCTAATTTTCCTAGTGAATGCCCCCTTCTCTTTCTGCTTATGCAATATTTCTAATGTAATAGACAAGTTGAGTCATAGTAGTGAGACATTAAAAGGAATTATTTCTTATCTGTAAAAAAGTAAAATGTTAGAATATGTGGATATGGAAAAAGAGTGGTTTACATTCTTCTGACATAATATCCCAAACCACAGCTGAACATTTTTTTTTTAAATAAACTATTGTCACTACCAGGTTTTTCAGATAATACCACCCTGATGAAGAGATTTGTGAACCTTCACTGCACATCACTATTTTCTTGACTGCTTCTCAAATATTTTGCACAGTCTTACTTTTAGGTGTGCTGCTCATTCAATTACACAAAACATAAGACTCATCTTGGTAAAAATCAATGACATTCACATTATTTTCTCAGCCCGTAGCCTCTTGACATGTTTAAGTTGTGAAAATAAAGTACTCTATTTTTATCTGAAAATATCTGGCCCTTACATTATTGACAATCTTAGATTCCACCCAATATTATACCAAGTTGGATTTTGAAAATTATAATTACTAGTAATACTATCACACTACTACTATTAATGATAGTAAGGAAAATCACTGTTATGTCATGTAGTTTACATATGTTACATAGAATGTAGTATTTTGGCTTTGTAGGTTTATTTTGGGTATATATTTATATACTCAGTGTTTATCATTAAGGCTTCTTAGGTTTAAGAGCACTTAACTCTTTGTTGATCCAAGTTAAAAAAAAACAAAACAATATTTTTCCTTTTACATGTATGATAGCTACAAATGATTAAAACTTTCAAGGTTATACGCTGAGTGGCCAGATTATTATGATCTCTGAATGCATAATAATCTGGCCACTCACTGTATATCCTATATAATAAAAGGCTAATATGCAAATTGTCCCCTTGATCAGGAGTTCGACCAGCAGCAGGCCGGCCAACCACCCATGTCCCCTCCCCCTGGCCAGGCTGGCCGGACTCCACCCATGCATGAATTCATGCACCGGGCTATATATATATATATATATATATATATATATATATATGTCCTGAGTGGCCAGATTATTATGAGTTCAGTAATCATAATAATCTGGCCACTCAGTGTATAACTAAGCTCACAAACAGAAATCCAATTATATTCAAAGATGGAAAATGTTTGGGGGGCATCCCACCACTTACCCTCTCATGCTTATGGCAGACATTGCTCATTCATCATGGCCAGAGGCAGCCTCAGACCTCTCCTTGAACAGTAGGCTAGGAAGCCACAGTCAGTCAGTCAGGGGTGGCTAGGGGACGAATCAATCACAGATCCAGGTAGATCAAGATGGAACATGACATTTTATCATACATAAATCTCTCCTCTCTCTATTAACTAAAATGGATCCCCGATATACAAATTAAGTTGAAGGAAATGAGCCCCTCACGTGTAGCAAAGAAAATGGAAAGAGAAGATCACTCCAAAGCTGTTTATACATCCTCTTGGACCTACAGAGCCAGAGGAAGCACATGTCCCTGTGTCAGCTTTGGAAAGGGAAGTTAGCAAGCATTCCAGCCTTAGGAATTTCTTCCTGCAGGAAATGTGGCCTTGCAAGCTGAAGGGTGGGCTACTCACAGGAACTTGGCTGCAGTGTTTCCATATGACAGAGAAGCAAACTGTGACCCAGAGAGTGTTCTCCTGTGGGAGACACAGGCTGACTAAGAACAGAAATGGAGGGAAATGTCTCTTAATGGTTTGTGGAATTGGATTTGTAAGAGGATTGTCAGCTAATTTTATATAACGCTAAACACTGAGTACATTCCACTGTGTGGCATTAAAGCTGAAAATGATTTCCTCTTGTCCTTATTTATTTAATTTTAGGCATGCTTTCCCTTAATCGTAAATTTCACTGGTGGTCTAACAAGCACTAGAAGTTAAAAACAGCTATTAAATGTGATAATCTTTTCATGTATGTGTGTGGGAGGAGTAGAATAAACCTACTAGGAAAAGAATATAATACTTGACCTATACCAAAATATCTAAACTAACAAACAAACAAACAAACAAACCATATGTCAAAGTATTAAACTGATAACTTTCAATTCACAGACAAGAGTTACATGTTTCCTCACTGGGGTCCCAGTATCATCTCCACTAAGCCTAGCATAATGTAAATTGTCTGACTTAGCGTGGACTGCAATAAAAAAAAAATATTATAGACTCAATGGCTTACAAACAGAAATTTATTTTCTCACCATTCTGGAGGCTGGAAGTCTGAGATCAGGATGCCAGCATGGCTAGGTTCTGATGAGAGCTCTTTTCCCGGCTTACTGATGGCCACCTTCTTACTGTGTCCTCACATGTACTTTCCTTGGTATGTCCTTTAGGAAAGAGAGAGAAATCTCTTTCTCTTCCCCTTTTTGTAAGACCACAAATCCTATTATGAGAGCCCCATCCTCATGATGTCATCTAACCCTAATTACCCAAAGACCCCATCTCCAAATACCATCACATTAGGAGTAAAGATTTCAATATATGAATTTTGAGGGGGACATAGACTTTCAGTTTATAACCCTTTCAAAGGATGACTGTTGATTCATTGATCTTAAAAAAAAACTTGAGTTTGAACTTTTATTAAAATCCCAACAACTAATTTGAGAAATTAGAAAGGTTTTCTATTAGGAGAAATAAGAGGATAAGAAAAATCATTTAGAATTTAAGAGAGTACTTTAAGAATATAGTAAGGTGTTTGGATATAAAAGCCAATATACAAAAATCAATAGCTTTTTTAACATTAACAATAATCAATTAGAAAACATAATAATAACAGGGATCTCATTTACAATAACAACAAAATTCATTTTATATTTAGGAATAAATAGGAAATGTGCATGATTTTTTTTTGAAAAGGGTATTTAAAATCTACATAAATAAAGTGCTATTCTATATTTCTCTATGGGAAAACTCAACATTGTAAAGATGCTTAACTAGTTCTTAAATACTTGTGAAAAAGAACAGCAATGCTTAGCAAGTTAATTTTAAAAAGAGAGAATAATGATGGGTTTGATTTACTAATAGGTAGAACATAATATCAAGCAATTTAAACAGTGTATTTTGGTACAGGAATAAACAGACACATTAATTGAAAAAAATAGAATGAAAACCCAGAAATATTTAGGAATGTAGTTATATAGTAAAAATGTCATCTCTAGCAAAAGTGTACAAGATTTCTCAGTAAATTGCATTTATGACAATAGGTTATCCTTTGAGGAGAAAAACAAATTTATAAGTTCATATCATATACACAAATACATTTTGGAGATATTAAAGAGAATAAATGCTAAGACAAATTATAAAAGTATTTGAAGAAAATGTAAAAAATTTAAAACTTTGCAGATAGGCAAAGCTTTCCTAAGCAATACACAAAACTCATAAATCATATAAGGAAGTACTTACAACTTTGAGCTTTTAAAAAGAAAAAAGACTTCTTTGAGACAATAATAATATCAATTAAACAATAAGCTATAGACTAGGGGGGACATTTACAACATATTTTAAAGATTCACAATGTACAAAGCCTGCCTCCACTTGAATAAGCAAAATGCAGGGAACCAAGTAGAAGGTGGACCAAGGACACAAGGGCCATTTACAGAAAATAAATAAATATGACGAACACATAAAATAGGCAGGATTTACCAAAATGTAAAGGAAGTCTAATCTTTGACCTTGTAATCTACTTCTAGGAATCTGTCCCACATACATACCCACTCAGAGCAGTAAAACACATTTACAAGGATATTCTCTTTTATACTAGTAAATAGTAGAACAAACTAAATATCCTCAACAAAAGAGTGAGAAATAAACTAGAGAACTTTCACTATTATAAAGAAAAAATGCGACTTTAAGTTAGAAAGTTCTTTAGGACCCAAATAAAACATTGTCATAGCATAAGAGAACCATGTAAATACAAAGTGGGGGGGGGGGGGGGAGGGGAAGTAGGTTTCCAGTTGTTCATATGGAAAATAATTCAATAATTAATAACTGATAAT
Source organism: Eptesicus fuscus (assembly GCF_027574615.1). Classification (NCBI taxonomy): domain Eukaryota; kingdom Metazoa; phylum Chordata; class Mammalia; order Chiroptera; family Vespertilionidae; genus Eptesicus; species Eptesicus fuscus. Next base: position 73,202,708 of record NC_072486.1, read on the forward strand.
ATAAGAATAAACTCTGTGTTTTGTATACTCACAACTATAAATACACTTTGGCCCTATCCTGTATGTATATTTAATAATAAATTTGTGTCTATATTTTTTCATTCCATTTGCTTTTGTGTGGATTAACGCTTTTATTGTGAGGACATGTTTTTGTATTCCTTGTTTAACTAATTAATTTTTTTTTTCCAATCAGTGAGAGGAGTATCCCGGGAAAGCCAGGCATGGCAGCTCAAGCTCTCCTTCACGTGACAGAGGACTACTTCACGCAGCATGCGAGGATCACATCTGTCACTGACATGGTTTGGGCCTCTCTGGACATACATTTTTCTCTTGACCTGGAGCTTTCCTGCCAATTTTCCTTTTCTGGGGTGTTGAACTGGTCATAAAAAAAGTTATTTAAGAATGTTCAGATCCTCGTTATGAAAAATTGCATTGTTAAAACGCACTTTAGATTGATATAATGCAACCCCAAGCTTTATGTGGAATCTTGATTTCTGAGATGGCCAGGAAACTTTACTGGGTAGTTCATATTTCTCATGATTGAGTCACATGGCCTTATCCAGAAACCTGGGAAAACTTTACCATTGAATACTCAAATAAATTGGTACTACTACCCCAACTTCTAAGTCAACAAGGTAAGAAAACAAACAAACAAACAAAAGACCATTTCAATTAAGAGTAAAAATTAATAAATATTTTTTGCAAACAAATGAATACGGTGATCCCATATGATGATTCACAAAAAGTGTTTCCCAGTGTTACTTCAAAAGTCTACATTAGACATTTTTAACTCATAACTTTTTCTGTATTACCTTCCATCAGTTCTGCCTAGCACTGGCCTGGTTGGTTGATCTGTGTTGGCCAAATCACGATAGACAGGTAGTCAGCCAAGTTTGTATGTTTAAGCTACGTCATATTCTCTTGGGTCCTGTGTGTCCCAAGAGCCCTTCAAGACACTCACTTGGCAAGGTAAGGCCAGAAATCCCTCCTTCCAATTTGGTGATTTTTCTTCCTCCAGAGTTCACTGCTTTGGCAATAATGTGTCCAATTCCTTTGCTCAGAGCCTATCTGATTTGAATCCAGCTACATGGCCTCTGTGTACTCAGATGTGTGTCTCTATAAGGAGGCCACCTCCCCACTCTTGGAACGCCACTGCCCCTGGGCCTATGCTGGAATGGACTGTAGCTCTGACTATGAGATCAAATAAGCTACATTAAACCCCTCTGGGTTTTAGAGTTGCTCTCATTTGGTCCTCACACTGCAAAGGTGGTTGGCAAACTATGGTTCCTCTTTGGAGCTTCAAGCTGACTTCCCATGGGTGCCTGTGCTCCATTCTAACTGAGCTTAGAAGCTGTAAGTTCCTGATTAAAATTCCAGGCCCTGAGTGAGGCACAGGAGGTTAGGAGGATTGACTGCTCCAACATCTCCTGTCATCCAGATATTTACGGAGCATGCACGGGAAATGTGGACTATTGAACCCACGGCCAGTGTCATAACCCTTTAAGTTAAAAAACAACAACAACAACACACGACTTTCAACTTTTAAAATTTCAGTGAAAATGAAAGTCACTGTGCTGGGAATGTTCTTTCTTATTTTAAATATTATTTTGTCTTTATCTGTTTACAGTGGAAGGAAATCATCCTATTGGCTGCCAGTGAACGAGGGAGCGGAGTAGAGCTGATGAAATCAGACGTAATATTCCGCACAAGCTTCGGTCATCGTGTTTGTTTGATGTGGTGGCTGTGGGGCCTGCAGAAAGCACCTTGTGTTTATGCTTCCAAGTGTTCCTTTTATCTTTACATACATGTGTACAGGAGAAGTTGCCAAAATTAGTTCACCTTTTGGGCCCTGGCCACAGTTAAACTTAGATGTAGGAGAGATCAAAGCGTTTCCATCCTGATACAATAGCTGCAGCCCAGCAGTGTAGCTGGGGCAGCACGAAATGGCTGCACACTTGCTGACTTGGAACCTCTGAGTAACTCATTCTAGGCTGCAACGGACTGCAAGAGGCAGCATGCACGTCTGCTTTTAACACCACTGCCTGCCGCCCTAGCTGGTTTGGCTCATTTGATAGAGTGTTGGCCTGCAGACTGAAGGGTCCCGGGTTCGATTCTGGTCAAGGGCACATGATGGGTTTCAGGCTCCACCCCCAGTTGGGGGTGTACAGGAGGCAGCTGATTAATGATTCTCTCTCATCATTGATGTTTCTATCTTTCTCTCCCTCTCCTTCCCTCTCTGAAATCAATAAAAATATATTTGAAAAATAAAATTACCGCCTGCCTTCCAGGATTTGACAAAGAAACACTTGTTTGACTTTGGTGTTTCTAGTGGGAAGCACCCAGGTACTCCCGAAGGCTGCCTCCGGGGTCGCTATGAGCGGACAGTTTCTCTCTTCTCCTTGGCACAGCGGAGTTGATTTTGTTCATGGTCTTCCTATACTTCTTTTATGGGAAGCCATACTATTGAGGGTTGTTCTTTGCAAGATAACAACTCCCCTTTTCCCTCCCCCACTTTATTTATTTATTTTTTTTCCTTTCAGGTTCTGACCTTGGCAGAGTATCAGAGTGGGTTTCTTGGAGAATACGCAGGAGACCCTTGGTCTCCCTGAGGAGTAGGATCACCAAGTTATTTGTTAGCCAAACCACTTCAGTGAGTGAAAGGGGCACTAGTAGCAAGGAAATGTGGACAGGTGGAGTAAACTGAGTCTGTCCTGGCAAGTTTGGATACATGGTCCACCTATGCGTAGGGAAATGGGTGACTTCTGACGCCTAGCGCCCCAATTCTAGTGCCTCTTTCCCTGTGCCAGATTGGGCATTTCCTAGCCACTCCCTTACGTTATTACAGAGGATCATTTTCAGCTTTTGACAGCAAACATGGCAATAAGAAAAAAACATTGGATAATAAATTTCCGCCTGACTCAGAACACAGCCCTTTGTTAAATGATAGAGCTCCACAACAGAAAACGTTCTGTACAGATTCTCTAAAGAAGGCTTTCAAACATATTTTTATTTAAGGATGCCACCACCCACTGTTTACAAAGAAAGTCCTGATGGGGAGCCGCAGAGCCCTCGGGCCCTTCCTAGCAGAGATGTGCATTCAGTACCAACAACACAAAAACGCTGTTGTCATTGCACCCAAACTGTTTTCTGTGTCCAACATATTCTTGTCTTCAAACTGCAGCTGGATTGCGGTGTTTCCTTTCTGTTTGTTTTACCATCATCCCAGGGATTTTCCCAAGTCGCGGTCTGCTTGCCGGGGCCACATTCCTCTGACTGGTGGCATAAGCTGTGTTTCTATGGCAAGGCTTGTTTATCACGAGGGATGGGCACCTCCCACAACAATTTCAACGTCTTTTCCTCTTCTCCTCCACACGCTCGGAGACTCTGAAACAGCAGTCCAGATATGGCTTTCTCTAATCACAAACCACATTCCTACAGCATGAACTTTACTTTGCTCTGCTTTCAAGATAGGGAACTATTTGGCTCTGTTTATTTCTTTCGAACTGGGCAGTGCCCTCTTGACTGTTATGACTAATCCACTTGTCAGGGCTGGAATCTCCTCACAGTCCTCTCCCCCAGGTAAATCACATCACTCAAACTTGTGCAACAGAAATGCTAGATAGAGGCCAAAGCGTGACCTGGTGGCGGTCGAGACCCATCCACTGGACGGAGGGGCCTCTGTTGCCCATAAGGATTTTTTCCCCCCCAAATAAGGGAAGCTTAGTCAGAACTTGATAGTTCTTGCCCCTCACATTTCTGCAGAGGAACCAGCATGGGGAAAGATAAGAGACCTGGGTTGACACCCTGATTGTGTCTACCTTTTTATTTGTTAAATGTGGAAATTGACTTCATCCAATTAATAAGAGCAGGAAACAGTTTACGTTTTCTCTTTGTAGGAAAACATAAAGTCACAGTTTTATCTTAATTTGTCAGGCATTGCCCATGAGACTGCAGCCATGTGGGCTGGTGGCCAAAAAATCGCTCTGAGTCTCAAGTATTAACACCCAGATATAAAAAGAATGCTAATTGGTTTTCCAGCTGAAAAATAATAAGCGAATTGCTGCCAAAAAATGCTGTATGGCATGGAAATCCCAAGTTTACACAATAGGGCCTGATTGCAATCTGGGGTCTCCATTTGTGCTCATGTGTAGAGCTAAACAAAGGGAGGTGTTGTGCCCTTGTGTCTTTGTAGCAGCCTCTGCTCCAGATCCCAGCCTGGTGTTGCAGCAGGCTTCCCACAGTCTTCCTGCCAAATCTCTTAGTTTTTTCCTGGCTGACATTCAGGAAAGTCCAGCTCCGGCCGTAGGACGGAAAGTTTAAAAGGCCTTGCTTGGATACGCTGAAATTTATACAAACACTGCTTGACGTATGGAGAAGGCTGGTTTAGCACAGGCAACTCCTGCCTGCATTCTAAGGGAAAAGAATGCAAGACTTCTAAAAGTCATGTCAGTTACACCATGGCGATATGAGCTGGAAGAAAAACAAAAATTTTTTTAAAGCAAAGTTAGTATTTTCCTTGATCCTGATAAACTTCCACCTTAATTTTCTCATTAGGAAAGTGCTGGCTGACCTCCAGGGACCCGTGCAGTTTGGGCGGTCTCTAACTTAAGGAGCACATTTAGAATATACAGGAGATACTAAATGTGATAGACCCTCGAGGTCACTGGAAATGAGCTGGGCAGACACACAGCTTTGGCCAGGGCTGGTGTTGTCCGACTGACAGCCTTGCCTGGGGCTCACATCTTGACTGCAGCTCTACATCACTGGTGGGAAAGTGCTTGAACTGAAAGGACTTCCTAACACTTAAACCCTATTCTCATTACTTTTAGCTGGTGGTAAATGCCACTGAAGAATTTCCAGCATTTAACTAATGTTATCTCAAATGCTTTTTGATTCTAGTTAATACTAAAATTCTCGATGGGCATTATGCTAGTCATGTACATAATGATGCAACTAAGTTATACAGATTAAAAACACACACACACTACTTTGATAATCAAAGGGAACCCTTCCCCAAATTGACCAACTTCTGTTAGAGTTTGCAGAGAATAAAGCAAGCCATAGCTTCCATTGATGTACAAAGCACTATTTTTGACAGAAACTGGTAAGCAATTGTGTTTCTCTCAATGCGTTTCTTTTGTTTATTACTATTTGTTTGTTACTATTAGTGCATTTTCCCCTAGAATAGTGAGGCAGAATGGGATGTATTTAAGAGTTTAGAAAGCATTTGTTAACAATACTGGGGATTACAAAACACTAATTCAAAAAGATATATGCACCCCTATGTTCATTGCAGTATTATTTCCAATAGCTAAAATGTGGAAGCAACCCAAGTGACCATCAATAGATGAGTGGATAAAGAAGATATGGTACAAATATACAATGGAATACTACTTGGCCATAAAAAAGAATGAAATCTTACCTTTTGCAACAACATGGATGTAACTAGAGTGTATTATGCTAAGTGCAGTAAGTTAAACAGAGAAAGACAAATGCCATATGATTTCGGATATATGTGGAATCTAATGAACAAAGGAAACAGACTTATAGATACAGTGAACAAACTGAGGGTTGTCAGATGGGACTGAGGTTGGGGGCTGGGTGAAAAAGGGTGAAGGGATTAAGAAGTACAAATTGGTACTTACAAAATAGTCACCGGAATACAAAGTACCACGTAGGGAATATAGTCAATAATATTGTAATAACTATGTCTGGTGCCAGGTGGGTTCTAGAATTATTGGGGGGATCATTTTTATAAATAATATATGTCTAACCACGATGCTCTGCATCTGAAACAAATATAAAGTAACTGAATGTCAACTGCAATTGGAACATTTTTAAAAATTACTGGGAATTAGGACTTTTTATCTGCAGGGAAACCAAGGAGTAGAAGGCCATTGATATAAAATTGCTGGCCTTCAATCTGATTCGTCTCACTTGAGCTAAATTAATTTTCCAGTGTCCCTTATCTTTCCACATAGGTGCCAGCCTCCTTTGGTACAGTCCTGCCTCTATGAGTTTGTGCTTGCTTTTCCCCTCACCTGGCGGGAGCTACATTAGCCTCTCCATCTCCGAGGCACCAGTTCAGATCTCAGCTGGCCCATGAAACCTTCCAGACCACTTTAGCACCCTTGGGTCTCCCCTTTATCTGAGCTATTATTTCTTTTACTGCTTTCATGGAATGAGAGTTCATAAATCAGGTGGGAATCGAACTGGGATCTAGAATATGACGAGGAGAAAGGGGCAGAGATCCATTTAACTAGATCAAAATAAGGAGAATGTATTGAAAACGTATCGAGTCTAGAAAATGGGCCTTGCAGGATGTACACTGGTCCTTGGAGGCTCTGTCTCTGATGCTCAGGATCAGACCACACCTCCAAATAACTGAAGTGGACTTTTAAGATCGTAAGTCCAAATTTCCAGAGATTTGGTCATCTCATCTTGTGCTGTATATCCAGTCCTCTGTTTATCAGTGTGGTTGTCAGGAGCAGGGACTTTTGGTACAAATAGTTGCCTAAATCCACTCCTGTGGCAATCTGTAGGTAGAGAAGTTTCAGGGAAGGGGAAAACAAGTAGGTAGGTACTCCAAAGATACTCACTACCTGCAGGGTTATATTATTCCCCTCAGGCAAATTTTTTAAGGGCAAGGAATAATTACACGTTGCTCACTTTCATCACTGTATTTAGCACAGTACTATTCATTTCCACAGTGATTCACAGTCCTGGCAGCAGAGTAGAATCACCTGGAAACTTTTAGGAACATTTCTGTGTCTCCTCCTCCCCCTGGCCACCATTGTAGATTTCTGATTTCATTGGTTTGGGGTATGGCCCAGACACCAGGCATTGAAGGCTGCTGTGCTTTCCAGATGCCAGACTTACCCTTAGGGAGGTCAGGACCACAGAAAACGTTACTCTCATAGGTGAAAAAGTTATTACCCTTGTAACTGGAACCATGGTGCAAATTCATGAGCTGTTAAATCGCCTAAAATTCTTGCTTGGCCTAGTAATAAGGTGATTGTAGATTATATTCATGTTGTCTTAGGTAGGGGTGAATGCCAATAGTACTGTTAACTTTAGAGACATTAATAATTTTGATTTTACATTGTTAATTTTTCTCCATTCCTGTAACTGATTTCATTAAATGTGGGAGATGATGGTTGTTTCTGTAAGGTTTTTGGATCACATAATCCATATTTCTTAAAAATGCAGCCCTGTACTTAGATTCTCTGAAAACAAGTTCTCATATAACTAGGAAAATTTAAGATTGAATAGTAAACCCTGAATTGATGAGTACCCCTTGCGTGATCATTGTTTTAGGTGGTTTTTTTTTCAGTGGTAACTCTGAAATCAGCATTTGATAAGTTTGGACTGAGTCATATGTGCTTCCAGAATAGAAAGAAGCCAATTTATTGCAGGTAGTATATACAGATGCTCTTTCAGAGTAATCTTATGGTATCCTTGTGGCTGCCAAATTTTACCTTACTCTTTAGAACTATCAGTTGTGATGACGAGTTGGAGAATTCCTTCAGAGTAGTTTCTCAAGTTTGTCAATATGTTCAGTGAAACCAAGAAGATATTTCAAACTTTAAAGTAAATCAACTCAATTACTGGTTCCTGAGGGAATAACACTGAATTTCCTGCCAAGTGCCTCTGAGACCACCTTGGGGCATTTGCTAACAATCTCTGGAAGTCCAGCCACTCTAATCTTATGAACACATTGGGCATTGCTTTCTGTTTAGAATGTGATTGATGGGCTTTTATATTTCCTACCCCAATTTCCTTCTCTGAGAAGGAACCATTTTTCCCAGTTTGCCTGCGTACTCCTAAGCAAAGCCTGGTAACACTGAGCTCTTTGGCATAGGGTCTAGAGGAAGCATACTGTGGAAGACAAATTTACTATTTTTGAGGCAGCATGGCCAGACTCCATTTCTTTCTTGCGTCAGAGCACAAGCCAGGGCAGTACTAAAACGTTGTCACAACCAGTCCATGTTGTCTAGGCCCCTCTGGATATGCACATTCCTTCTTGGAATTACCATCATGTGTCCAATGGTGAGTAATGGGAATTGTGATGCAAGTTCTTGAGCTTTGGGGGTGATGTGAATGGTCTCCCCTTCTTCTAGCAAGAGATTAACTTTGCCTGGGAAGGAGCAGAGATGACGCCCGTGCAGGCTGACCAGGAGTGGGTGTGTTTGCACTGATTGGCAGGTACTTTAGAGTATCCATTCCTGTGCAGCAGACCCTGGTGACCATCTTGGCAAGACAGCTGTGCTTGGTTGATGAGCACAGCATTTAAGTATGAAACTGTACCCTACTGTCAACTCTGCAATCTTGTTTATTTGGCAAGGCTGATTCCAGGACTTTTGTATGTGACAGATTTGATCCCAAATCAAATGGCCCAAAGATAAGTCATTGAAGATTTGATTCTTCTATAACACTACTCTACTACACATTATTGAAGTAGTCACTTAAGTTGTAAAGTACACAGATGACACGATTTAGCATTATAAATATTTTGCTAGTTGTGTAATAAAAATCTAAATTAGAAAAATTCAAGCTTCATTGGTGAGAAGTATACTACTATTATCTTGAGACTGTCAGGTATGCTTGTGAAGCAGAAACAAAATAGTTGAATGTAAGATCTGTTGTGGCTCCACCAACTTTCAGGAGAATGACATGGTTTTTCTTTTAAGGACTTTTGAATTTGTTGCCTCCAGATGTGAATTTGTGTCATTATGTGATTTCCAGAGAGCAAACTTCTGAGTAGAAGACTTTCAATGTGTCCCTTGAACAGCATTTTAAATGCAGGGCATTAAGAGGGAGGTTTTTCAGAATGTTGTGCTGTTCAGCTTAATTTTAAATAGGAGTCCTCATTATTTCCTTTCATCCTCCCTCCCTCTCTCCCTTCCTCTTTTCCTTTATTCTCTCTTTCCCTTTCTTTTTCTTTCAACAGAAAGTTTTGAGTTAAATACTTTGTGATGGGCATCTGCTAGAGATACAAGTATAGTCATGTGTTGCTTAACAATGGAGACACATTTTCAGAAACATGTTATTAGGCAATTTTGTCATTGTGCAACCATCATAGAGTGCACTTACAGAAATCTAGGTGGTATAGCCAACTAGATACCTAGGTTATATGGGAGAGCCTGTTGCTTCTAGGCTACAAACTTGTACGGTGTGTCCCTATACTGAATACTGTAGGCAATTATAACACAATGATAAGTACTTGGATATCTAAACATATCTAAACATTGAAAAGTACAGTAAAAAATATAAATCAGTGTCATAGTCATTTATTATCATTACCAGAGGCCCATTGCATGATATTTGTGCAAGAATAGGCCCCTGGCTTCACTCCCAGCTGCCCGGAAGCCGGCAAGTCCCTGCTCCCCGCCGGCACGTCCTCACTTCTGTCTGAAGCACCACTTGAGTAACTCCCTCTGCTTCCCCCCTTCCCCTTATAGCAGACTTCACTCTGCTCTGCACCTGTGTATGCAAATTAACCACCATCTTTGTTTGGTTAATTTGCATACTCACTCTGATTGGCTGTGGGTGTAGCAAAGGTATGGTCAATTAGCATTTTTCTCTTTTATTAGGTAAGATTAAGTATTATGTACATAATTGTATGTGCTATAGTTTTATACAATTGGTGGTGCAGTAGGCTTGTTTATATCAGTATCGCTACAAACACATAAGTAATGCATTGCACTCAATGTTACAAACAGTAGCTGTCAATAGGAATTTTACAGCTTCATTATAATCTTACAGGACCACCATGGTTTATGTGGTCCATTGTCAACTGAAAAGCATGACTGCATTAAAATATAATTGTAGCCCTTAGAAAACTTTCTTCTTGGTGGGGGGATTGGAGAAGAAAATGTAAAAGCATGCTGTCTGGTAAGAATTACATGCAAGGTGTTGTGGGAAAATGTGGTTGCCTTGAATCTACTATATTTTACATATACACTGAGTGGCCAGATTATTATGATCTCCGAATGCATAATAATCTAGCCACTCAGTGTATTTTTTTAATACAAAGTTAGAAAGAGGATCACATTTTATATACTTTTCCTTCCCTAGGTAATTTTTCTTCTTTCAAACTCTATCATAAACTTTGCCTTTTTACCAATTATTTCCATAGCAAAGACACTTGTCTAATAAATTACACCAAATTACGACAACCAGCATAATTTGACCTCTCATAGAACTTCCCTTTTTTTTTTTTTAGCTATTTTGCTCATCGATAAATTAAAACTAATTAAAACAAAAACTAGCATATTATTTGTTTTTAAATGCCATATTACCTTCAGTGATTTATTTTCTTCCCACTCTGCAAGAGCAGATGTTTACACGTGGTGAAGAAGGCAGCCACTGAACTGTTAGCTATTCTTGTTGAGCCCTGGAGAATTCCCAAACTCAGAGTAAGGAGCTATGGTGAGCAAGAGGATGGGAAGAAAGGAAGGAGAATGGCGATTGGTCATACCACTGCATGAGGAGATGATAAGCAACTGGATAGTCCTCCTTTGTGTGGAGTGAATGGTGGCACTGACGATTCCCCCTCCCCTCACTCTAAAACCCAAGTTGTAGCTGTCTAGAGAAGGGTGGGGAACAACCGGCCTACAGGCCATATAAAGCCCACATCTGGCCCTGTCAAGGCTTTAGCGGTGAGTTAATTAAATGTTTGACCAAATATAGCAGGCTAATTTTTAAGTTAATAATTTCGTGTGGCCTGTGAATGATGTTATAAATATCCCAATGGCCCTTGGCAGACAAAAGGTTGTCCACCCTGGAACGAAAAGGAACAATGAACCTGAGGAGGACTGGGGCTTCTCACTCATTTACTAAAGAGTTAGAATTTGCACAATGTCAATGTAGCCCTGAACATGGGTGGAAGAGAGAATGGCTGTTGGAAAGCTCGGAGGCTAAGTGTAGACCCTTGTTCTATAATTTGCTGCCTTGAATCTAATATGTCTTATGTATAACTTTTATCCAGCTCAGTTACCTGGTTTCCAAACCAAGAAAAGATTAGTAGCAAGCTAGAGGCAGGCATTCTGGCAGCAGCAGACAGATTTGAGAACTGACGACTTCATAGTGAGGGAAAGGCCTAAAAATAAAAAGCAGGTACAGAATTGTGCTCTGTGTTATAGCATAGTGCAAGAAAAGATAAACTTATAAACCACATTTTTCTAGTAAGATTAAATTAAGACTTGTCGTTTTCATTTGAAACTCAGAAAAATTGCCATCAAAATTTACTAAAATAAGCAGAGCTTAGAAATTTAACGTTTTCATTGCTTAAAGAATTAGTAACGTAAGTTTTATTTCCTTCTTCTATAGTTTCTGCCATTAAATCTTGCAGAGGCCTGGCTGGTGTTGCTCAGTGGTTGCATGTCGACCCACGAACCAGGAGGTCATGGTTCGATTCCAGTCAGGGTACATGCCCAGGTTCTGGGCTCAATCCCCAGTAGAGAGCATGCAAAAGGCAGCTGATCAATGATTCTCTCTCCTCATTGATGTTTCTATCTCTCTCTCCCTCTCCCTTCCTCTCTTTCTAAAAGCAATAAAAACATAGTTTTAAAAATCTTTCAGAGATGTCACAAAGAGATCATGGAAGTGAGTATCTTTCTATTATGAGCACTCTCAGAATTGCTTTTCTCACTTTCTAGTTACCACCTTACTTCTTCTCTCATTTGCTAGCCTTATTTTGTTTTCCTGCCATTTGTACACATCAATACTTTTTTGTCTTTTCTTAGTTCTTGTGTTGGTAGTTGAGAACCTAGTTGTTGTGGTTTGAATGTTTGTGTCCTCCCAAAATTCATATGTTGAAATCTTAATCCCAAAGGGGACTTTTGGAGGTGCTTAAGTCATGAGGGTGGGGCCTTCATGAATGCGATTAGTGCCTTATAAAAAAGAAGCTTCAGAGGCATCCCTGGCCTCTTTCATCATGTGAGAACACAATTAGAAGGCTGAAGGCCTGAAGATGGCCTTCACCTAACTATATTAGCACCATGATCTTGAACTTACATCCTCCAGAATGGTGAAAAAGAAATTTCTGTTGTTTATATGCTACCCAGCCTGTGGTATTTTGTTATAGTAGTCCAAATGGGCTGACACTAATCAGTTTTCCAAATGGTCAAAAATGGTAAAGGAAATCATTACTGTTCTTTCTTTTAGAACTAGTTTTCAACTCTTTAAAATATTTAATTGTATAGAATAAATAGTTCCACAAAGGCCAAAAAATAAAACAAAAAATTCTCAAACATTAACAAATTTTGCATATATTAAAATACTGAGATAAAAATCAATAGACCCAAATTTAAATGTTATAATAATTACTAATAACTTGGTAAATTAAATCTGCTAGAACAGATAAAACTTCATTCTAAAACTCTAGCATCTCTCCCCAAATTCTTGTCATATCACTCCACTTTTGTGGCAGACATTTCTACTATAGATTTTTGTGGTTGAAGTTTAAGTTACAGTTAATATCTCAGTTTATCCACAAATCATAATTATACAGAAACAAAAGACTCAAAATTGCAGATATACCCTTAGAAATGACTTACTTGTTATGGAATGAATGTTTGTGTCTGTGACCCTTGTGTTGGAGATGCCTGGAGCAGAAGGGGTTGTGATTAATTTATATGAGTATCACACTTTTATTGATTTGAGTTCCCATTTAAAGTCTGGGAAAAATCTCTTCACTGGTCACTTAGTCCAGGAAGCTGTCATCAGCTCCCATACTTGGAAGTTTAACCAATGTGCCAAAATATCAGAAGAAAGCCATGTCGGAGAAAAGAAAGTTTATAAGTACATACTGCAGTTAGTTACTGGTTGCTCTCAACTGCCATGCTCAATGAGTTCTTCTGTAACTCTTTCCAGGGGGTTTTCTAATCCTAATTTAGGGTTTCTCACTTCAGTACTATTGATATTTTGGACTGAAAACATTTTCATATTATGGGCACTATCTTATGCATTCTAGGACCTGTAGCAACATCCATGGCCTCTCCCCATAGTTGCCAGCAATATCTCCTAGTATTGACCAGCAAAAATGTCTTCTGACATTGACAAATATTTTGTGTGTGTGTGTGTATGTGTGTGTGTGTGTGTGTGTGTGTCTGTGCACGCGCACGTGAGGAAAAAGTTAATGGAGAAGGCAAATTAACCCCAATTTAGAAACATTGCCCTAATAATAACTCCAACCCATTGAATTAACACACTATTATTGTTCTTGAAGCATAATATCCCAGAAATTTCTGCTTTTGATTGATATAGCAAAAACAACACTGTTCTCCAAACTGTTCTATATGATTGTAACTCCATTACCTATAAAATATCCTGATTTTACCAGACCCAAGGTAGCCAGGTAAGTATTTTATTCTCCTCATGGAATGACACACTTCTCATCCCATTTTCTTTTTTAAACTCAAGTCTTTTGCAACTGACCTTGCACCTAGTTAGGCTTACCCATGTAGGGTAAGCATGCATCCAGGCTTATCCAAATCAGTCCTCAACCATGCCTGTTAAACAAGCGTCATTATTAATACAACCTGATGTCAGTCTCAAAGGTCCTGGTTCAGATGATAATAAATCATAGTCATTCTTTTATGTCACTCTGGAAATTAATTTTAACAAAGAAAGGGAGTGGGATAAAATTCAGTTTAAAATGGATTGTATGAGAAAGTACATTCACTTCTCTCCTCCCCTATTTTCCCATTCCATTAACCTGAAGAAAAAAGCACTAAGATGTAAGGGAGATCATGAGTAGACCTGGAAGCTTGAACACATTTCAGGGCAGAAGCAGTTAAATACTTTCTGATAGATTAATCCGAATGGAGCAGGCCAAAGCCCACAACCTGCAGTAGAGAAGGTGGCTCAGGGCTGTTGTCCTTCTTTTTGAGAGTTTTCTGTAGTATTTCCATGCCCCCTCATCAGAAGTTCTGCCAGGCAGAAATGAGAAGAGAGTAATTAATTGAAAGACTATCCATGGAACAACTAATTGAGTTGCAAGTTTTGCCAAATGAGGAATGAATGGAAGATTTTAGCCACCTTTTCCAGTCTTCATTTAAATCAGAGGATTTATGTCCAAAGAAACTAAACAATAATCCCAAGTCCTATATCTTCTAATATGAATAGCCAGCCACAGACTCAGACTCATTAAGGAAAATCAATAAGGCAAAAAAGATAATCAAGTAAACAAACAGAATAAATGGCTTCAAAGGAAACAGAAAATGTAAGTGAAAAACTTTATGGCTATTTTAGTATCTTCAGAAATATCTGACTTGAAATTGCAAACAATAATCTTAGGCTCTATAGAAAATGAGCACTTAGGGAACAAGCAAGAGTTCTTGGAAATTAGAAAAATAGTTGCACAATTTTAAAAAGTGAAAGGAAATAGTAGAAGATTAAAAAGTCAACTAAGTATCTCAAAATAGAGAGCAAAAATGACATAAAAGTTAAATATGGAGAACACATATTAGAACTTCTAGCAAGAGTGCACAGAGAAAATAGAAGAATAAAAATGACCAAAGATACAATAGAAGAAAATTATCCAAAGTTTAAAAAAGATACAAGTCTGTAATTTGAAAAAGCCTCCAAAGTTATAAATGGGATGAATAAGCAAAAGCCCACCTGAACTCATCTTAGTGAGATTTCAGAAATTTAAAGACTTGATATCATGCTGCTTATTGTTTTCCAGCTTCCATGAATCACCTGTAGACAAGGCTTTAAAGATTACTTATTGACATTTAACAAAACATATAAACATGATTGGGGCCCCTACGTTAATCCACATGGGCATATACTGCCTAACTCTAGGAGGACCATTCTCAAAGGAAACAAGAGCATAGCTGCCCTGAATATTAAAAACACTACTTTATCTACAGGACGCTTGCCATGATGATAGTTCAGATTGGTTTGCTTTCCTCAGTGGCTTCAATGCCCAGCCTCTGTATGAAGAAACATCTTGGTGCTCTTCAACCTGCTATACTTGGGGCTCTTCCAGATATGAGCAAAGAACAGAGCTTGGAGCTGCTTGAGCTGTACATTGCTGGATGAGCTCTTTAGCTACTGAGTCTTCCTCCAAGCCATGCCCATGGCACGGTCACCTTCCTGGTCAACTTTTTCATGACCCTGTGGATCAGCCATGACACGACTGAACTCCTCAGTGACTATCAGTCTTTTGCTGCAGTGGTGGCCTTGGTAGGCCTGCTATCTGTCACCATGGAGTCCATCCTCATCATCAAGTATTGGGCAATCCTTCCTGTGCTGGCCATTTTCTTCAGCATCTGCTTCTACATGGTCATAACTTGGGGCAGCCAAAGCTTCTGGCTCTTCACAATCTCCCCCAGAATGCTCCTGTCATTTTTGCAGACTGACACGTGCTGTTCCACCCCTCCATCCTGCTGGTGGTCCTGATGAATGTGTCATTAAACATCCTTCCATACTAGCCTTGCGTGTCATTTACCAACCTCTCAAAAGCCACCCCCAAGGAGGAGGAGGAGATCACTGTGGACCCACATGTGGCACCCCAGCTATGTCTTCTCCCACCCAGAAGGCTACCAAACCTTGTCATGCAGGGCACAGTTCTGCAGAGGTCACCACGGATCTACAGACACATGCTGCTGATCACACTGTGCCATTTGATGGAGAATCGTCATGAACATTAAGTCACCCTGGTACCAGTGGGAGATGTGTCTTGTGGGGGAGGTTCTAGCACTGGGGGTGTCCTCCCAGGACATGCAGCCCACCCCCATGATGACTTCCTCCTTTGACTGTGAAGGGGCACTTCTCTCTTTTGTCCTTTTAGTATATATAATAATGAAAAAAATGAAATATAGAAACTAATACTATTTTGAGTTGGTAAAATGCTCTTTTGAACACACAATAAATAAATAAATACTTAATAAATAATAATAAATAAATAAATAAATAAATAAATAAATAAAAACTTTCCTAATGGAAAGGAGCTACAGAGGAGGTGGAGAGAAAGCAATTGCGATGGGGCTGGTGTTGAGACAACATGCAGAACTTAAAGTTGAAATAAGAAATGGAGGTTATTATAGTTATCGATGGAAGAGCTAAAAAGATGGTGTGTGGGTGTGGATGTGTGTAAAAAAAATTCAGGAGAAGAGGGAAGTGGAAGCTGTGTGTGTGCTGAATGCCTTCTGTTAGGAATCCCAAGATACTACCTAAACTTTATTAATCAGAAAATATAAGTATGAACATATCACTTAGTGGATAACAAAGAGGAAACCACCAGAAATAAAAACAAACAAAAAAACAAAAAACTCCAGAAAATCTGGGAAGTGGGAAAACTTACAGGGGTAGAACAGGAAATGTAACTTGAGGAGGATGGGTGTTATTTTTTCTTCGAAAGTTTAGTAAAATTCACCTGTAAAGCCATCCATTCCAGGACTTTTGTTTGCTAGAAGTCTTTTAGTTACTGCTTCAATTTCATCAGTTGTTATTGGCCTACTCAGGTTTTGTGATGCTTCCCGATTGAGTTTTAGAAGATTGTATTTTTCTAGGAATTTGTCCATTTCACACACACACAAAAAAAAAAAAAAAAATCAAGAGGAAGGAACACTTCCAAGCTCTTTTTACAAAGCCAGCATTATCCTAATTCCAAAACCAGATACAGACACTACAAAGAAAGAAAAGTATAGGCCAATATTTTTTATGAACATAGATGCTAAAATCCTCAACAAAATATTAGCAAATCAGATCCAGCAATATATTAAAAAGATCATACACCATGATCCCATAGGATTTATTCTGGGGATACAAAGCTGGTACAATATCCAAAAATCAATAAATGTTATACATCACATAAACAAATTAAAAGATAAAAACCACATTATTATATTAATAAATGCAGAAAAAGCATTCAACAAATCCAGCACTCTTTTTTGATAAAATATCTCAGCGTAGTGGGAATAGAGAGATCATACCTCAACATAATAAAGGCCATATATGACAAATCTACAGCCAACATAATGCTCAATGAAAAAACTAAAAGCATTTCCCTTAAGAACAGGAACAAGACAGGGATGTCTACTTTCACCACTGTTTTTCAACATACTGGAAGTCCTAGCCACAGCAATCAGACAAGAAGAAATAAAAGGCATCCACTGCTGGTGGGAATGCAGACTGTTGCAGCCACTGTGGAGAACAGTATGGAGTTTTCTCAAAAAACTAAAAATAAAACTCCCATTTGACCCAATGATCCCAGCTCTAGGAATATATCCCAAGAAACTAGAAACACCAATCAGAAAGGATATATGCACCTCTTAAGAGCCCATCAGCAGATGAGTAGATTGAAAAACTGTGGTACATCTATACAATGGAATACTAGGCTGCAGTAAAAAAGAAGAAATTTTTACCATTTGCAACAGCATGAATGGAACTGGAGAGCATTATGTTAAGCGAAATAAACCAGTCAGAGAAAGATAAATACCACATGATCTCACTCATTTGTGGAGTATAATGAACAACATAAACTGATGAACAAAAACAGATCCAGAGACAGAGAAGCATCGATCAGACTGTAAAATCTCAGAGGGAAGGTAGAGAAGGGCGGGGGTAAGGGGAGATCAACTAAAGGACTTGTATGCATGCATATAAGCCTAACAATGGACACAGACACCAGGGGGGTAAGGGCATGATTGAGGGGGGTGGGGGAGTAATGGGGGAATAAGGACACATATGTAATACCTTAATCAATAAATTAAAAATAATAATAAAAGGCATCCAAATTGGAAAGGAGGAAGTAAAATGGTCATTATTCATAGATGACCTGATATTGTACATAGAAAACCTTAAAGACTCCACCAGGAAACTACTAGACTTAATAATTGAAATTGGAAATATAGCAGGATACAAAATCAACATCTAGAAATCGATGGCATGTTTATACACCAATGTTGAATTCTCAGAAAGAGAAACTAATAAAACAATCCAATTTACCATTGCAACAAAAACAAAAAAAGAAAGATAGGAATAAATTTAACCAAGGAGATGAAAGATTTGTACTTGGAAAACTATAGTACATTGAAAAAAGAAATAGAGGAAGATAAAATAAATATGGGAATGTATACCATATTCATGGATTGGAAGAATTAGCATCATTAAAATGTCTATAGTACCCAAAGTAATCTACAGATATAACACAATCCTTGTTAAAATACCAATGGCATACTTTACAGAGCTAGAACAAATATCCCCAAAATTTGTATGGAACCATAAAGGACCCTGAATAGCTGTAGTAATCTTGAGAAAGAAGAGCTAAGTAGGAGGGATCACTATATCAGGTATCAAACTATACTACAAAGCCATTATAACCAAAATAGCCTGGTACTGGCACAAGAACAGGCACATAAACCAATGGATCAGAACAGAGATCCCAGAAATTGATCCATACCATTTCAGGCAATTAACATTTGACAAAGGAGACAAGCACATACAATGGAGTAAAGACATTCTCTTCAACAAATGGTGCTGTAAAAACTGGATAGACACATGCAAAAAGATGAAACTAGACCACCAACTTATACCACACACAAGAATAAACTCAAAATGGATGAAAGACTTAAATGTAAGACATGAAACCATAAAAATCTTAGAGGAGAACACAGACAGTAAAACCTCAGACATCTCATGTAGTAATATGTTTATGGATACATCTCCTAGGGCAGTGGTTGGCAAACTCATTAGTCAACAGAGCCAAATATCAACAGTACGATTGAAATTTCTTTTGAGAGTCAAATTTTTTAAACTTAAACTATATAGGTAGGTACATTGTTATTAACTTAATTAGGGTACTCCTAAGCTGGCCTTTGCTAAAAACTCAAGGGGCCAAAGAGCCGCATGTGGCTCATGAGCCACTGTTTGCCGACCACTGTCCTAAGGCAAAGGAAACTAAGGAGAAAATAAACAAATGGAACTACATCAAAACAAAAAGCTTCTGCACAGCAAAAGAAACCACCATCAAACTGAAAAGGGAACCCACTGAATGGGAGAACATATTTGCCAATGATACATCTGATAAGGGTTCAATATCCAAAATATATAAAGAACTCATACAATTCAACAAAAGGAAGACATACTATCCAATGAAAAAATGTGTAGAAGACCTGAATAGACATTTCTCCAAAGAGGACACACAAATGGCCAAGAGATATATGAAAAAATACTCATTTACTAATCATCAGAGAAATGCAAATAAAAAACATAATGAGATATCACCCACACCTGTCAGAATTGCTATCATAAAAAAATCAACAACCAACAAGTGCTGGTGAGGATGTGGAGAAAAGGAAACACTAGTTCACTACTGTTGGGAATGCAGATTGGTGCATCCACTATGGAAAACAGTATGGAGTTTCCTAAAATATTAAAAATGGAACTTCCGTTTAACCCAGTGATCCCACTTCTGGGAATATATCCTAAAAACCACAAAACACCAATCAGAGACAATATATATACTCTTATGTTCATAGAAGTATTATTTACAACTAGAGGCCGGTGCACGGGATTCGTGCACTGGTGGGGGGCGTGGCCTGTGGGGATCAGCCTGCTGTGGGAGCGCCGTTCATCCTGATCAGCAGAGCGGCTGCTCCCACTGTGGGAGCACACTGACCACCAGGGGGAAGCTCCAGTGTTGAGTGTCTGCCCCCTAGTGGTCAATGCATACCATAGTGACTAGTCGACTGGTTGTTCTGGTCGTTCTGCTGTTTGGTCACTGGGCTTTTATTATATAGGATAACTAAGATTTGGAAACAGCCCAAGTGCCTATCAGTAGATGAATGGATAAAAAGGTCATGGATATTTACACTATGGAATCCTATGCAGCTATAAAAAAGGGGGATTTTTTACCCTTTGGAACAGCATGGATGAACCTGGAAAATATTATGCTAAGTGAAATAAGCCAAACTGAGAAAGACAAATATCACATGATCTCACTTATTTGTGGAATCTAATTGTCAAAATGAATTTACCAACAAAATAAATCCCAAAGCTGGGAGGCATGGAGCAGACTGACACACCTCGATGTGTGGTTGGGGGGACTAGAAGAGATAAACCAAAGAACTTGTATACTTATATGCATAGCCCATGGTGGTGGGTAGAGTCTGAAAGGAAGGGTGGAAAAGGGGGGGAAATGGGAGATATCTGTAATACTATCAACAATAAAAAATATATTTTTTAAAAACCTGTTTATGATTCATCCCTCCACCCCTGTTTCCTACATCCATTAGTCTTTTCTTCCTATGCTCAATATCTGTGCAAAAATGGGGGTAAGGGGGGAGGGTATAGAATAGAAAATGTAAGTTATCTTTTGAATTTGTTTAATATATGTACATATGATAGGAAAGTGTAGGCCACCCATGGGCACTCTTCCATAATGCTGTCTGATTCCCTTAAAATTTATTTTAGAAGACTACAAAACTAACCAGGAGTCTCAGGGCATATGCTGTTTTTATTTTTCTATTAGAGATTTAAAGCTCTGACTTCACAAGACAGAACCCTTCACGTCAATTGAACGTAAAAATCTTTTAGCAACTTCAGTTGCAAGACATTTCCCTTTATTCTTGCTGCTCTGGCATCAGTGTAAACGTTTGATGAGCCTTGTCCTAATTCTGGCTCTTCCCATATTGACTCAGTTTCTATCCGTTGGAACAGGGTGACCTGCCAAGTTAGAAAGAACAAAATGCAGTGACTCACAGAAATGTTTTCTTTTAAATTTCTAAACAAATTAAGTGCAAAGAGCATTGATAAGAGTGATTTCAACAACCTTGTTATCAATTTGTAGTAAGGCAGTCCTCTTCCTTCCTCCCTTCCTCACACACCCCCAATCATAATACCCTCGCCATAAACATAGATTATGAAATTTTTAAAGCTATTTGCTGGTTTTAGTATTGGTATTAAAATCATTTTTTTAAAGAGAAAATGTTCTCATTTGCTCATTTTTTACCATATATAAAATAATAACTATTTATAAGAAATAATTTGGAGTCCTCATAATGTTGTAGGAAATCTCAACGTGATATAAAACTGTCAAGAGCAAACAAAATTTGACCTAATTATAAGAGCGGCTTTTTATCATGTAGGCATGTTTGAGGATCTAGTTTACATTTAGGAAATGCTTCACCTTTATTTTATTTTATTTTATTTTATTTTATTTTATTTTATTTTATTTTATTTTATTTTATTGTTTTATTTTTTAAGTGTACAATTCTATAATACATCACTTGTATTATATGAATCTGCTTCTGTTTTTCTTTTTTTGTCTATTTTATTTTATACATTCCACATATAAGTGAGATCATCTGGTATTTGTTTTTCTGTCTGACTTGTTTCACTTAACATAATATCCTCTTATTTCACTCCTCCCAAAAGTAAATTAAAGTGTCATTAGGAAGTCATTCTTGGGAAGCACTAAATGACAAGTATATACAATACCTAAATGAAAACACAGAAACGGTGAGAAGGAAGCACTAAGAAATAGAAGACAAGGTCTCCAAAAATGAGCTCCTTCTTTGCAATTCTGTCAAGGACACATGACCTCTGGGGTTCGAGGCTTGACCTTGGCCCTAGCACCCACCCCACACTGCCTTACCCCCCTACTCTTCTCTACTTTTCTGCTGTATTCTTCTCTGGAGGCTACTTTCTTTGCTCTGTGTGAATGGCCTCTCCACAGCACTTAAATTCACAGGTCTTCCATTTAAGTCAAGTGAAGATTTCCTAGAGGCTCTTAATCCCAATTCTAAATTTCTAAGGAAGCAATTTGATTGGGCCAGTTTTGAGTATCCACATCTTATTAGCTATGCAAATGGGGGGAATGGGAGGTACAAAGAGTGATGTGGTACAAACTCACCTGTGTGTGGTGTGAGGCTGGCAGCAGTTCTGAGAGGACAAGATAGGGCATAGAGTGGGAAAACAGGTAGTGGCTGTTGCAGGCTAATAGTATTTTAAGGTATGACTATGTCATAACTTATTTTTCTAACCCCTTATTATTGAACTAGAGGCCCAGTGCATGAAATTCGTGCACTGGTAGGGTCCCTAGCGGCTGCTGGACTGGGGCCTCCCTCCCTTTCCCCGGCCAGTCCAACCCCTGGTCAAACTCGTGGAAGAACTCCGGTCAGTTGAGGGGACAATTTGCATACTACGCTTTTATTATATAGGATAATCTTTTCTTCCATTTTCTCCTATTATAAGCAAACTGTGATAAAATTGTTGGAGCTAAATGCCATTTTTCCCCCTCTTAAGATAAATTCCTAAAAAAATTGAATTTCTGGTGCAAATAATTATTACATTTTAGAACTTTCAATATATATTGAAATTATCTCCCAGAAAGTTTGTGCCAATTTATGCTATCACCAGCTACTTAAAAGTACTAATTTTTCTGCATTCCCACCTGGGTATATTCATTTCCTTATTAGATACTAGTATAATAAACATAGTTCATTACTTTTATTTACGTCTTTAATTCCAAATAAGGTTGAGCCCTTTTTTTCATAAGCATATTAACCATTGTATTTCTTCATGTCTTTTATTTAATCTCCTACTATTATAGTGTTAATCTCTAGCTTACAGATTTTAAAGACTCTTTAGTTATAAAAGATAACAATTCTTTGTCACATATGTCCCAAATATATTCCCTTTGAAGTAGTATTTTTTAATCCATGATTACATTATACCACTAACTCCAAATTTGGGCAGAAGGACAATTTTCTTTACACAGCTATTTAATTTTTTTCTTTCTATGTGGAATGTAATTATCTTTTGTTCTACTTTCTGCCTTTAGGGAATAGAGTAGCTGTTGCCCAAAGACATCAGAAGTGAAATTCAGGGATATTAAAGCTGCAATTTTATGCACAGTAATGTCATTGCTTTATTGACAGATTTGGTCACATAAATCCCAGATATAGTTGATCAATGCTCATTTTATTTAGTCAAGTTAGGGATAGAAGAAGGGAAGAAAAACAGTGGCTGGTATTGCAGTGCCAATTGTTAGCATATTGTCTGTTTCTAAATCACCCTTCGATTTTCCAATGATATTCAAAGGTCAAGATTTTATTGAGTATGTGACAGAATTAACTTCTGCGTGTTAGATAAAAATTGGCTTAGAAGTTAATGTGTAGTGGGAGGTATCAGTTCTTTTTCTGAGAGATATTTGGTTGAGAGGCTGCCAATTTATGTGCTATGAAAGTTTTAAGGTAAGAAAATTAAATTATTTTATGTTTGGCTTTAAGGAATAAATATCCATCTCCATGGTTTCTAGCCCTGTTTGAGAGATGCCATCACACATGTCTTTCTAAGCTTTATTTTCATCACCACCTGACAAATGTTTCATTTTTTATTGCCATAGTGAGTAAAACTCACTATGGCAATAAAAAATGATTTTACACACTTATCCAGCATAAATGGGGTAAAGGAGTATTATGTGGATGTAGTAGTTTAATTCAAATTGTTATCAAAAGTTTACTAAAGAGAAAACTTTCTAGATGTGTGCTGTCCAGTTTATTACCACTGATGACTTTTCACCAGAGGGTTCCTCTAACACCTCAAACACAACATGACCAAATTGTAACAGACACACCATAATGGATGCCCCAAATAAGTTCTCTCTTTTTTAAAGTCAGCAGAGTCTATGACTTACTCCCAGCTAATAAAATATGGCAAAGGCAAAGAGATTTCACTCCCTTGATTAGGTTATATTATATGGCAAAGGTGATGGAATATCATTGCCTTTATTAAATTACTAGAAGCCTGGTGCATGAAATTCATGCATGGAGGGGGTATCCCTTAGCCTGGCCTGTGCCACCTTGAAATCTGGGATCCCTCGGGTACGGTCCCTAGGCCTGGCCTGCAATCAGGGGCTTTCCTTCCCCCAGCTGCTGGCAGCTGGCCCCACCCCCACTGTTGCCACTGCTTGTCATCTGTGTGGCACTGCACCCTCTCCCCCACCACCAGTCACCTCTCTCTGTGGGCAACAGGCATGGGGTGCAAATGCTTGGCTGGTTTGGGCCTCCCTCTGCCGGGTGATCCCTGGCCGGCCCTGCACACCTGCCACAGTGTTGCTAGCTGGTGGCCTGGGCCTCCCTCTGTTGGGCGATCAATCGCAGGGCCCCTAGATTGATTGCCCTGCAGAGGGAGACCCCGCCCACCCACCACAGCACCGCCAGCCAGGTGGCCTGGGCCTCCCTCTGCAGAGCAATTGTGGGGTGATGGCAGGGCCCCTGACCAGTTGTATTGTACCTGCTTTGGCTGGCTGGCACCAGTGTGTGTCATAGCTTGGTCATCTGGAAGGTCATCCAGACAGTCGTTCTGCTGTTTGGTCGTTCGGTCGATTTGCATATTATGCTTTAATTATTATAGATGTTGTGCAAGACTGCAGCTAGAATTCTCCCATTGGCCTTGAAGACACAAATGGCTCTAATGTGAACTCCCAATGGAGAGGGCCACATAGCAAGGAACTCCACAAACACCCAAAGGCAGCATCCAGCCAACAATCAGTAGCAGCTGGGATCCTCTGTCTTTCAGCCACAAGAAATAAATTCTGCCAGAAACCTAAAAAAGCTTAGAAAAGTGGATCTCCCCAGTCAGGCCTCCTGATGAGAGTGTAGCCCAGTCAATTCCTCAATTGCAGTCATGTGAAATCCTGAGAAGAGTTTCCAGGTAAGCTATTCCTGGACTGCTGATCCACAGAGACTGTGAGATAATAAAACATTTTAAACTGTTAAGTTTTTAGAAACTTGGTACATATAAACAAGTAAGCATGTAAAATGAATATATAAACTGAAACTCATTATTCTCTTGCTCAACCCTCTTATATTTTACTAGAGGCCCAGTACACGGATTCGTGCACCAGTGGGGTCCCTTGGCCTGGCCTGTGGGGTTTGGGCCAAAACTGGCTCTCCAATATCCCTCAAGGAGTTCTGGATTGTGAGAGGGCCGTCCTCGGGTGATGCACCCTAGAATCGGGCTCCCTCCTCTCTGGTTCTGAGTGTGTTACCTGAGAACCGTAGCTGCCAAGTCACCACAGCTCAGCAGCTCCTGTGTTGAGCTTCTGCCCCCTGGTGGTCAGTGGCCATCATAGCTACCGGTCAGAGTGCCTGCCCCCTGGTGGTCATTGCACATCATAGCTGCCAGTCAGATGGTCGAATGGTCGGACAGTTGCTTAGGCTTTTATATACTAGTATATAGATTTTAATCAGTACAACTATTTGTATGTGAAATTCATCTTTGATTCCCAAAGTCAAGCAGCTATCATATCCTGCTGATTTTATATTTAAAACATCTCATGTGTGATTCTACTCTTCTATTTTCTGATTTATATCCTTCTTCCTTCCTACCTAGACTGCTGCAAATCTTCTTCTCTGGGCCTTCACTGCGTCTTTCTCCTGCCCAATGCTAGCATGTCACTCTACCCAAAGCTGTGCTTTCCCAAACACCTTCTACAGATATCAGGCCCGTGAAATGTCCACTAGAGTACAAGCTCTGGGAGGGGAAGGAAGGTGTCTGTTTCGTGCACCCCGGTTGCCTATTGTGCAGTAAATATGTAGCTCAGAAATAATAAGCACACAGATCAGAATGTTTCTGACAGAAAGTTGAGAGTAGCACAAATATAAAAACTTGGTAATTTTTGCTTCATGTTATAAGAGGAAGTATGGTAAATTATTTTTCTACTACGAGAGTTTTTAGAGCCCACCAGAGACTCAGAATAGATAGAGGATATAAATGTAATGACCACACATGCCACTTTTGGTTGTTTTCACTCAAAATCATCTTGTTTGAGCCAGCTGGTGTGGCTCAGTGGTTGAGCGTCGACCTATGACCCAAGAGGTCATGGTTCTATTCCTGGTTAGGGCACGTGCTCAGGTTGCGGGCTCGATCCCCAGTGGGGGACATGCAGGAGGCAGCTGATCAGTGATTCTCAGTCATCATTGATGTTTCTGTCTCTCTCTTCCTCTCTTTTCCTCTCTGAAATCAATAAAAATATTTTAAAAATCATCTTGCTTGAGATAATAATTTTGAGTTGGTGGGTAGTGAATGAGGTGTTAGTGCATGAGAATGCTAGATCAGATAATTAGGTAGACTTTCTAACTTGGGCCTCTAGCACAGGTGCCCCTTTTAAACATAAGTGAATTGGGAAGAAATTTAGAGACTTGTGAAACGGAATATTCTTGATTTTTTGTTGTTGTTAAACCATTGCAGTTGGCCAAGTCCTTTCACCCTGATTGTAAATCTCAAAGGGAATTCAATCACATGTGCTTCTGATTAGTTTGCACTTGAATTATCCAAAAGTTTTGTAAGCACCATTTGAAATATACAAACTTTAGTAAAATAAAGCTTTTTTTTTAAGTTAAACTGTTTATTTTTTTGCTGGTGGTGTTGGGGAGAGGGAGTTAGGAGCATAGTAAAGAAAAGTATTGACAACTTTTAAAGATTAAAAGCTAATCTATTGACATCTTGGGGACTGCACTTGTATTATTACCTTCCAGAAATATCATAGTATTTCTGTTTCTACAAAAATTGTGAGGACGCTTTTTCCCCAGGAAACATCTCATGCATTATGATTAGTCTCCATAGATTACTCTTCATCATTTGAATATCGGTTTTCTCAGGGTACCAACGAAGAAAGTATTGATTATTGAATATTCTAAACTCACCCAATGTGTATAAAGCAAATAAAAAGGCATATTGTAGCCCTCCTAGCCGGTTTTGCTCAGTGGTTAGAGTGTTAGCCTGAAGTCTGAAAGGTTGCAGGTTCTATTCCATTCAAGGGCATGTACCTTGGTTGCGGGATCTGTCCCCGGCCCTGGTCAGGGCAACCAGTCTATGTGTCTCTCTCGCATTGATGTTTCTCTCTCTCTCAGTCTCTCCCCTTCTATTCTCTCTAAAATATCAATAGAAAAAATATCCTCAGTTGAGGATGAACAACAACAAAAAGACATATTGTGGTAAAACAAACAAACAACAAGCAGAGATAGAAGAAGACTGGCAAGAAGAGTGTATTGTGAGTTAGAATCAGAATCATGAACAAATGTTCCTAAAATGGCAAAATTCATAAAATAATCAAATTAAGTCTTAAAACATGAAATCTGTGTTGTTCATATCAATACTGAGTGTGGCACAGTATAATCATTTTTTAAAATTAATGTCACCCTGGCAGGTGTGGCTCAGTGGTTGTGCATCCTCCTTTGCACAGAAAAACTGCCAATTCGATTCCCAGTCAGGGCACATGCCTGAATTGCAGACTCAATCCCTGGTAGGGGGCCTGCAGGAGGCAGCCTATCGATGTTCTGCTCTCACAAAGATGTTTCTCTCTCTCTTTCCCTCTCCCTTCCTCTCTCTTAAAAAAAAAATCAATAAAAAATAATTTAAAAGAGGGAAAAAATAATCTTTCCTTTAAAGAAGGGGAAAAATTAAATATAACTAGTATCCACATATTTTTATAAGTATAGTATTTTTATAATGTTAGATTTCAAAATGTCTTATTTTCTCTCCAGATTAGAGTAGGAATTATTTTAAATGATTGGTTATCTATCATTGAATATTAATGTAACCTTTCCCCCATAAATGAGTCATGAGAATGTCCAAAAGTAAAGAGAGCAAGGAAGTATAAAGCACAATAGAGATCATCAAGTTTATCACTCTGTCTAAAGCAAGCAAACTCAAAGGCTTTCACAGGCCAAATAAACAAGGTTTAAGTTTATGTGGACCACAAAAAAATAGCTTCAATTTCCATAGAAACATAGGTTTATTTCTATAGAGACATGCTGAATACAAAGGGCTGAAATAAATGAGTCATCATTAGCATAAAATAATAGAACATTTTAATAAAAATTAATCTTTTTTCTTAAACATTAACTTACCAGACACTGAATAACTGCACAAATTAATAAGCGTAACACAGATAAACCTATTTTTCTTGTTCTCTAAAAGCAAAATATTTCCTGTTGCGCACACCAAATAAGTCAGTACCAGACTAATGACGTGGCCATCAGCTGCTAAAATACTCGCTGCTGGTATTAGTGGAGAGAAATGGTGCGCCTGCGCGTAAGGCATGTAAGGGAAATGAATGCAACACGATTATAGTAATCAGTCATTAGCGCACATTGTAGTTCATTATTATGTATAATAGGATGTTATAAAAATTAAGTTATGAAATTTTTATTAAAACATTTCTTACATATCGTTATATTGGCTGGGCTGCAAAAATATTTGTTGTGGGCCACATGTGGCCTACGGGCTGTGAGTTTGACATGCTTGGTCTAAAGGAATGAAAGGTCCTTTATCAAATTTTGCTATGTGTGCAGTAATATCATCTACTGACTACATTTGAAATTTAATGACTCTATCCTATCTAATAAAGAGGCAATATGCAAATTGACCATCACTCCAACACACAAGATGGCTGCCCCCATGTGGTCAAAGATGGCTGCCACAAGATGGCAGGCAGGGGAGGGAAGTTGGGGGTGACCAGGCTGGCAAGGGAGGGCAGTTAGGGGCAATCGGGCCAGCAGGGGAACAGTTAGGCGTTGATCAGGCTGGCAGGGGAGTGGTTAGGGGTGATCAGGCTGGCAAGCAGAAGCAGTTAGGGGCAATCAGGCAGGCAGGCAGGCAAACGGTTGGGAGCCAGCAGTCCTGGATTGTGAGAGCTATGTCCAAGATTGGAGAGGGTGCAGGCTGGGATGAGGAACATACACCCCCATGCACGAATTTCATGCACCGGGCCTCTAGTATAAAAAATAAACATCTGTAGAATTGTTACATTTTAAGAAGCCTTGCAAGTATAGTATACCATATAGAAATGCACACAGACTAAAATGTTGTGCTACAAAAACTCCCTTTGTCCAAAATTTTTGGCTAAGTTTTGGTGTCTCAGAGGTACTTGGTATGCCAATGTGCCTGGAGCTCAAGAAGCGGTCTCTACCCATTGGCTTTGTTAGTTAAGGGACATATTTGGTTCAGATTTACTCCTTGGATATTGGGTCTAAGGATAATAGCAGATTTCATGTATAATGACTTAAACTTTAAATTGTGAAATGAAACTGTCTTATGAAACATTATTTCTTAACTTTCTGAAATTTGATGTCAAGATACATCCAAAATTGGAGCATATGTTTCTCAGTGCACAGCTCTCTGTCCTTAATTTGAGCCATCACTGACTGTTGTCAGCACCTCTTAATCTGGCATGAAGGACCTCACCAACAATCATGGTAGAATTAACTTGCAATAAAAGTCATGCCTTTCACATTCTATGAACAGCCAGGATTTTATAGAACATACTTGATTCCTTTGGGAAACATGTTTATTTTTGGGTTTCTGAGCAGATGCATTTCTGCAGTTGAATATCTGCTTGCCAAGAAGTTTCTGAAATCTAGCTTTTTGAAAATCCAAAATAGTGGTATAAACTGTATTCCTATAGCAGATTACTGCCTTGGGTGGGAGGGAGGAATACAATTTTAGGTATCATCGAGTTCTACATTTCTATTAATCAACTACCTCAGATTCATTTATTAGTTCATGCGATTTCTTGTGGTTTATTTTGGGACTAGCTATTCATAGCTATGCATCTATTTGTAGTCATAAATATAGTTCTCAAGGCTACTCCTCTACCTTCACTAACATCTCTTCTTAATCTCTGATGCTCAAATGTTTTTTACGGGGTGGGAGATAATACTTCCCTTGTCATTTTATAAACAAGCCTTAAAATAAAAATCCTGTTAGGAGAGGATATACAGGAGTTTAAATTTTCACTAAGGTAAAAATACTGATCTATATCAGAGCCTATTCAAGGGAGCAAATTGTGAGAGCCAACACTAGCTACTCCTGAAGGTGTGAGGAGAGACCCCTCTCAGGGAAAGGACAGCCACAGAAAACAGAGGGTGGGGAACGCCACTGCCTCCTCGAGAATTGGCTTGTCTAGTCTTATGCCTTCTACATGCAGAAAAGTAGTATATTCCTTCCACAACTTTAGACTTAATCGTTTATTTACCCCAAAATGTAGGAGATTACCCACAAGTGGTGAGAGTTCAATATTCTTTTGCTCTACAAATGTTGGAATTTGTTCCATTAGGGAAAAAAAAGAGGCAATCAGTCTATAAATATTTAAGTTTAACACTGAATTACATACTATAAGGAAGGTAAAGTAGTACAAGGTTAATAGCCAGTTTTAAATAATACAGAAGGAAAGGAAAAACTAATCTTGGAAATAAATTGCCATTCTAATGAACTAAGACCAAAAAAAAAGTCATTTCTGCATCAAATGAAAAAAATGTACTCCATATCAAAATTATTTTTCATCACATTTACATTTATTGACTCAAAGTTGGCTATTGTTTAGTTAGAAAAAAATAATAGTTGTAAATGCTGATTTCTCATGTACAATAATAATATCACAGGCAGAAGAGCAAATGGTTTCTGTTCGTTTTATGACCCTATTAGGAGATGTTTTAACTGTGTTTCTTAGCATTTTGAACAAATATTTGTACTCCCTACCGAAAATAGCTTAATATGAAGTCCCAAAGGAATCCTGCCTGACTCATAAAGTTGTATTTAAAGTTTTGAGTTTCTGGCCTCCTTCTTTCAAATGTACATTGGATATATATTCTAACTCCAGACTCAAATTTTAGGTACTCTCTTTTCTCTTCGGATCATATAAATCTTTCGCCTTTTACAAATTCAAGCTTTAGAGAAATAATACATTTGACTTCCTAAATAATGAACTTTTGCCCAAGTTTTTCAATAGGGAGTAATTTGCTACACCAAAATAATTTATTAGCATAATTTTAAGTGCTTATAAAATTGATAATTGGCAAAATAAAATTAATTACTCACCCTCTGATTCCTAAGACACTCAACACATCTTCCCTTTTCACGTGCAAACACATGCATATACTCTTTCAACTCTATCCACCTCAAATCCCAAGCTTCATCAGCTAAGTAACCTTCAGCAAGTTACTCACTGTGAGGACTCTACTTCCTGGTCCGTAAAATGGGATCACAGTGGCAAGTACCAGATACAACTGCTGTGGGGAGTGGGTGAAAGAGTGAACCTAGGGAGTATGCAGCACATCCCTGCATGTAGAATGCTCCCTATGACTGTTAGCCATTCCCTCTCCATTATTAATTCATCCCTTTCCTGGATTTTGTTAACTACATCCTATTTTTCTAAAAGGGACACTTTCTGTTTTTACTTAATAAAACATAAATCTTGTGTAAGAATCATAATACAAATGACAATTTGTGACTAAGTACAGGGAAAACTGAGGCATTTCCTGGTGAATGTAGGGTGTGTAGATAGCCAGTCTAAATAATTTAGTATCTCATGTGTACCTTAAGATTAATTTTTAAAATTTCAAAAAAAAAGAACTGGTTGTTAAACAGTATAATAGCAAACTTGACTCTTAAAATCTTTGAATAAATGCATGTCTGGTGCTCATGATAGGAACAAGCACTTGTTTTGATATTTTGATAATTTATTGAGATAAGTAAATATAAATAAAATGAACTCTATGAAAGAGTGTGTTCAATATATTTTTTAAAACCTCAAAGATTTAGTTCAAATATGTCATTATGCATCAAATTCTGAAAGAACAAACCAAACATGATTGAAGAAATAGGCATCACCGTTTTTAAATCTCTTTCAATAGGCCATCTTCTAATCTATTAGCATGGTGTATATATATTTTTATTTTATGTTTTCTTTCATTTCTTTCAAAAAAAATTATATACATCGCTTGTTGGATTTATCCATTGGGTGCTTTGCTTTTATATTTTCAGTGATTTGTTTTACATTTATTTTTTAAATGTTTGTTGCCAGTATGTAAAAATGAAGTTAATTTTTATATTGATTTTTGTATTGATTTTTAACCATTGTTAAAAGGTGTTTTTTGAAATAATGAATGCATGATGACTATTCATTTCCCCCATTTATTGAGACAATTATATGGTTAATCTGTTAATGTGGTGAAGCACATGAACTGATATTCTATTGTAAATCAACTTCGCATGGTTGGGATAAACCAATTTGTTCCTGATGCCTTTCTGTACACTGCAGGATTCATTTGGTTAATATTTGGTTTAATATTTTTGTGTGTCAGTTAATGAGTGAGTTAGCCTATCATTTTTTTCCCCAAGCTGTCCTAGGGTATTGACATCAAGTTAGAGAGTTAAAGAATATTTTTGGTTTTATATTCTTGGGAAAAATTTACATAGTATTGCCAATATTTGCTCCCTCAGTGTTTGGCTAGAATTCAGTGTTGAAGCCATCTTTGTTTGGTGTTTTCATTTTGGAAAGAGTTTTGCAAGATGATGCAATTTCTTTAACTCTCCCCCAAAATTTCAGGTTCTCCATTTCTTTTTCAATTAGTTTTAAGATATATTGTCTGAGGAACTTGTCATTTTATATAAATTATCATTTATTGGAATAAAGTTGTTTTTAATATCTTATCTTTTCAATATCTGCAACAAGATAGCTACATCTCCTTTTTTCATTCCTAATGTTGACTACTTGTGTTTTTGCTCTTGTTGATCAGTCTCATCAGAGGCTGATCAATTTTATTAATCTTAACAAAGAATCCTAATTTGGCTATTTTGATTCTTTCTCTTATATATATTTATTTAAAAATAATTTATACTGTTTTCTGTTTTTACTTTTATTCTTTTCAGATGGTTGCTTAGCATTCATTCTGAGCTTTTGTTCTTTTCTAACATTATAGAATTGGGACTTAAGTACTCATTTAGTTTTGTCTAATAAGTTTTGATGTAGTACTTCCATTATCGTTACCATTTAGATGTATTTATTTTTTATGACTTTATCTTTTATCCCTGGGCTATTTAGAGATTTTTTTTTTCCCAAGCAGATTGCTTTTTCTAGATATCTTTTTGTTTTGATATCCAGCAAAATTTCATTGTAGACAGAGAACATGACCTGCATGTCTCAGTTCCTTGAATGTTGCTGAGACTACTTTTGTATAAGAATATGGCCAATTTCACAATAAGTTTTGTGTCTACTTCAAAAGCTTTTATAATTTGCAGTAGATGGGTGTAGTGTTCTAGATATTTTCATTAATTAACTTTTGTTAATTATATTTTTCAAATCATCAATATTATGGTGGTTTTTTTTAACAGCTGTTCTTTTAGTTATGAGAGGACTATATTAAACACCACCATTATTATTGTATATTTTTCCTGTTTTTCTCTCAACTTTTGATTACCATATTTTGAGGCTACTTTACCACCTTTCTTTTTCTTACAGTTTTGACTACTGTGTATTATTGTTGTAATTTTTAAAAACATTTTACTTTCAAATTTTCTGAATCATTAGGTTTCAAATGTCATTTTTATAAACACCTCTGGGCTTCTTGTTTTTTTGTTTATTTCACCTCAGGAGGCTATAGCATTTTAAATCAAATTCAACCTAGTTACCAAATGCCATAAGAAGAAAGGAGGGCTGTAGAATTCTCCTTACCTGACTGGATTCCTACTTTTATTCAGTACTGAGACTACCTTTTAACCTTGGCAATTCATTAATGATTTTTAAGAATACATATGTATTTTGGGTTGTTAGCTGGTTTTAGCAGAGGGTTGTTCCAGATAGCTTTACAGATTAAAATGTAAAATAGTAAAATTGTAATCCACTAAAATTTACTATTTATTTATAAGCTGTGGCAATCCATATATGTTAAATAATGATTTATTTTACTATTTATTGATGGCATTTTACTTTTTCTTGATTTTTCATTAAGATACACTTTAAATACAATAAAAACTAGCCATTTTAGTGTATAGTTTTTGTGGATTTTGACAAAGTTTTATTTTGTGTGTGTAGGTTGGTGTGTGTGTGTATGTGTGTGTGTGTGTGTGAGAGAGAGAGAGAGAGAGAGAGAGAGAGAGAGAGAGAGAGAGAGAGAGACCACCACCATAATAAAGAGATATAACAGTTCGATCACTCCAAAATATTTTCCAAGTCTCTTTGGAGCCAACTCCTTGCTCTGCCTCCAACTCATAGCAACCCCTGATCTGCTCTATGTCCCTATAGTTTTACTTTTTCAAGAATATCATATAAATTTAATCATTCAATATCCAGTCTTTTAAGTATGGCTCTTTTCACTTAGCACAATGCCGTTGACACTTGTCTATGTTGTGTTATAGTAGTTAATTCATTTTAACTACTGAATAAATCATAAGTATCCAACTATATGAATGTACCACAGTTGGCTTATACTGTCACTAGCTAAAAGACATTTCATTTTTTAGGAATGACAAATAAAGGTGTTATAAACATCTGCATAATAGAGGTACCAAAAGGAGAGGAAGCTGATCAAGGAATAGAAAGTATGTTTGAAGAAATGATGACAGAAAACTTCCCTAACTTGGGGAAGAGAAAAGTCACACAAGTCCAGGAAGTACAGAGAGTCCCAATCAAGATGAATACAAAAATACTGACACCAAGACACATCATAATTAAACTGGCAAATATAAAAGACAAAGAAAGAACCTTAAAGGCTAGAAGAGAGACAGAAAGTCACCTACAAGGGATCTCTCATTAGAACATCAACTGGTTTCTCAACAGAAACACATCAGGCCAGAAAGGAATGATCTGAAGCATAAAAAGTGATGCAAAGCAAGGGACTGAATCCAAGAATACTCTATCCAGCAAAATTGAAGGTGAAATCAGGAGCATCACAGACAAAAAAGGCTAAAGGAGTTTACTACCACCAAACCAATAATGCAAGAAATGCTAAAGGGACTGTTTTAAAAAGAAGAAATAGAAAGGGAAGAAGGAACACAGGCATAAAGAATAAAAATGGCAACAAACAAGTACCTATCAATAACAACCTTAAACATAAATGGATTAAATGATCCAATTAAAAGACATAGGGTAGCTGAATGGTTAAGAAAACATGACCCATATATATGTTGACTACAAGAGACCCACCTCAGAACAAAGGACTCACACAGAGTGAAAGTGAAGGTATAGAAAAATTTTTTCAGGCAAATGGAAAGTAAAAAAAGCTGGGGTAGCAATACTTATATCTGACAAAATAAACCTCAAAGTGAAGGTCATAACAAGAGATAAGGAAGGTCACTTCAAAATACTAAAGGGATGAATACAAGAAGAGGATATAACTCTGGTAAAAATATATGCACCCAATACAGGAGCATCCAAATATATAAAATAACTTCTGTAGGATATCAAGGGAGAGATCAACAGCAATGCAATCATACTAGGGAACTTGAACACCCATTGACATCACTGGATAGATCTTCTAGACAAAAAAAATCAGTAAGGAAACAGCAATCCTAAATAACTCACTAGACCAGGTGGAACTAATTAACATCTTCAGAACATTTCACCCCAAAGCTACAGAATATACATTCTTCTCAAGTGCATGTAGGACATTTTCAAAGATAGATCACATGTTAGGACACAGGATAAGTCTCTACAAATTCAAGAAGATGGAAATATATCAAGCATCTTCTCAGACCACAATGGCATGAAATTACAAATAAGCTTCAATAAAAATGCTCAAAAACAATCAAACACTTTGAGGCTAAATAGCATGCTATTAAACAATGAATGGGTTACCAAAGAGATCAAAGAAGAAATAAAAAACATCCTGGAAACAAATGACAATGAAAACACAACATAAACTGATGAACAAAAACAGATCCAGAGACAGAGAAGCATCGATCAGACCATCAAACCTCAGAGGGAAGGTAGGGGAGGGTGGGGGTAAGGGAGAGAGATCAACCAAAGGACTTGTATGCATGCATATAAGCCTAACCAATGGACACAGACACCAGGGGAGTGAGAGCATGAGTGAGGGTAGGGTGCGGGGGTAATGGTGGTATAAGGACACATATGTAACACCTTAATCAATAAAGAAAAAAAAATTTTAAAAAAGAAAAGAAAACACAACAATCCAAAATCTATGGGACACAGTGAAAGCAATCCTTAGCGAGAAGTTTATAGCACTACAGGCCAACCTCAAAACAAAAACAAAAACAAACATGTAGTAAGCTATCTAACCCTACAATTTAAAGAATTAAAAAGAGAGCAACAAGAAAAACCCAGAGTAAGTATAAGGAAGGAAATAATAAAGATCAGAGTGGAAATAAATGACATAGAGACAAAAAAAAATACAAAAGATCAATAAAACCAAGAGATGGTTCTTTGAAAGGATCAACAAGATTGATGAACCTCTAGCCAGACTCACCAAGAAACAAAGAGAGAGGACCCAAATAAACAAAACCAGAAATGAAAGAGGTGAAGTCACAACTGGCCCCACAGAAATACAATGGATCATAAAAAAATACTATGAAAAACTCTAGTCCAAAAAAACTGGACAACCTTAATAAAATGGACATATTTCTAGAAAAACACAATCTTCCAAAACTTAATCAGGAAGAATCAGAAAACCTGAACAGGCCAATAACTACTGATGAAGTTAAGCAGTAAAAAAAAGAACAACCAAAAAAACAAAACAAAAAAACAAAAACAAAAAACCCCTCTCAGCAAACAAAAGCGCTGGTCTGGATAGCTTCACAGTGGAGTTTAATCAAACATTCAAAGAAGAACTAATATCCATCCTCCTCAAACTAATGTAAAAAATTCAAGAGGAAGGAACTTTCCGAGCTCTTTTTACAATGCCAGCATTATCCTAATTCCAAAACCAGACACAAACACTACAAAGAACAAAAATCACAGGCCAATATTCTTGATGAACACAGGAGCTAAAATCCTGAACAAAACATTAGCAAATCACATCCAGCAATTTATTAAAAAGATCATGCACCATGATCAAGTGGGACTTATTTCAGGGATGCAAGGCTGGTACAATATTTGCAAATCAATAAATGTGATACGTTACATAAACAAATTGAAAGATAAAACCCACATGATCATATCAATAGATGCAGAAAAAGCATTCGACAAAATCCAGTGTCATTTTTTGATAAAAACTCTCAGGAAAGGGGGAATAGAGGGATCATACCTCAACATAATAAAGGCCATATATGACAAACCTGCAGCCAACATCATATTCAATGGACAAAAACAAAAACCATTTCCCCTAAGAACAGGAACAAGATAGGGATACCCACTTTCACCACACTTGGTCAACATAGTATTAGAAGTCCTAGCCATAGCGATCAGACAAGAAGAAGACATAAAAGGCATCCAAATTGGAAAGGAGGAAGTAAAACTGTTGTTATTTGCAGACAACATGATATTATACATAGAAAACCCTAAAGACTCCATCAAAATGCTACTAGATTTAATAAATTAATTTGGCAACGTAGCAGGATAGAAAATTAACACCCAGAAATCTATGGCATTTTTATATACCAGTAATGAACTCTTAGAAAGAGAAACTAAAAAAAAAAAAATCCCATTTACCATTGCAACAAAAAAAATTAAGAAATTTAAGAATAAACCTAACCAAGCAGGTAAAATACCTGTACTCAGAAAACTACAGGACGTTGAAAAAAGAGATAGAGGAAGCTATACACAAGTAGAAGAATATACCGTGTTCATGAATTGGTAGAATCAACATAATTAAAATGTCCACACTACCAAAAGCAATCTACAGAGTCAATGGAGTCCATATTAAAATTCCAACAGCATATTTCACAGATCTACAACAAACACTCCAAAAATTTATATGGAATCAAAGAAGACCTTGAATAGCCACAGCAATCTTGAGAAAGAAGAACAAAGTTGGAGGGATCATAATATCAGATATCAAGTTATACAATAAAGCCACTCTGCTCAGAACAGCCTGGTACTGGCATGAGAACAGACATGTAGATTAATGGAATAGAACAGAGAACCCAGAAATCAACCAAAGCCACTATGCTCAATTAATATTTGACAAAGGAGGCAAGAGCATTCATTGGAGCAGAGACAGTCTCTTCTATAAATGCTATTAAGAAAATTGTACAGATATATGCAAAAAATGAAACTAGACCACCAACTTACACCATACAAAAAAAAAAAGCTCAAAATAGATAAAAGACTTAAATGTAAGACGTGAAACCATAAAAGTCCTAGAAGAAGCCATAGGCACCAAAATCTCAGACATCTCTTGTAACAATATGTTTACTGATATATCTCCCAGGACAATGGAAACTAAGGAGACAATAAAAAAAAACAGGACTACATAAAAATAAAAAGCTTCTGCACAGAAAAAAAAAATCAACAAAATTACAAGAAAGCCCACTACGTGGGAGAACGTATCTACCAATGATACATCTGATAAGGGATTAATCTCCAAAATATATAGGGGACTCATACAACTTAACAAAAGGAAGACAAACAATCCAATTAAAAAATGGGCAAAGGACCTAAATAGTCACTTCTCCAAAGTGGACATACAGATGGCCAAGAGACATGGGAAAAAATACTCAAAGTCACTAATCATCCTAGAGATGCAAATCAAAACGACAATGAGATATCACCTTACACCTGTCAGAACGGCTATCATCAATAAATCAATAAACTGTAAGTGTTGGCGAGGTTATGGAGTAAAGGGAACCCTAGTGCACTGCTGATGGGAATGCAGACTGGTGCAGCCACTTTGGAAAACAGTATGGAGTTTCCTCAAAAAATTAAAAATGAAACTGCCATTTGACCCAGTGATCCCACTTCTAGGAAGATATCCTATGAAACCTGAAACATTCATCAGAAATAATATATGCACCCCTATGTTCATAACAGTGCAAGTTATAATATCTAAGATTTGGAAACAGACTAAGTGCCCATCAGCAGATGAGTGTATAAAAAAAAAAATATGGTACATTTACACAATGGAATACTATGCAGCAATAAAAAAGAAAGAACTCTTGCTATTTGCAACAGGATGGATGGACCTGGAGAATATTGTTATGAGTGAAATAAGCCAGTCAGAGAAAGATAAGTATCACATGATCTCACTCATATGTGGAATCTAATGAACAACATAAACTGGTGAACAAAAATAGATCTAAAGACATAGAAGCACCAAACAGACTGTCAAACCTCAGAGGGAAGGTTGGGAAGGGTGGGCGGGTGAGAAGAGATCAACCAATGAACTTGTATGCATATATGCATAACCCATAGACACAGACAATAGGGGGTGAAGGCCTGGGGTTGGGGGCAGGGGCAGCTTGAGAGAGGTCAATTGGGGGAAAAGGGGACAAAAGTGTTCTTAGCTCATGGGACATATAAAAACAGGTAGCAGCCTGGACTTGGCCCATAGACTTTGCCTCCCCATCGTCTACCTGATTCAAACTCCTTTTGTTCCTTATACAGCTCATGCTATTTATTTCTTAGTTGCCTTTTTAAAATTTATGCTGTCTCCTCTACCTGGAATTCCCTCTATTCCCTGCCCATCCCTACGTCTATCTTTACAAGATTGTTTTTACAAGATCAGTTCGCTTATCACTTCCCTAAGACTTTCCCTGATATGCTCCCCTCCCTCAAGAGTCCCTCCTTTGTTTCCATAATAACTGCACATAGCTATCATTGCTTTTACCACTATATTAAGAGTTTTCTGTTTATGTAATTCCTTCCCAACAGACTATACAATTGAGGACAAGAACTGTGCCTCTTTTTATTACCATATCACTGGCACCCACACAAAGAAAACATGGGATTTACATATATATATGTTCCTATTACACACATATACAGGGATGGGCAAAAGTAGGTCTATAGTTGTGTGTACATGAAACACATGGTTAATAAAGCCACTTTAATAACCATAATCTGCATATCTTTTTCAATACAAACAACTGTAAACCTACTTTTTTCCCACCCCTGTATAATTCATATATGTATAAATGTATATTTATATTATACTAGAGGCCTGATGCACGAAATTCATGCAAGGCGCTCGGCCCTTGCAGCTCTGGCTTCATCTGGAAGGTTGTCTGGATGGTCGTCTGGATGGTTGTTCTGCTCTTCAGTCTAATTAGCATATTAGCTCTTTATTATGTAGGATATGTATATTTATATTATATATATAACATATGGGTATGCATATATGTAAAGCCAGTCTGTTTTTGTCATTTCCATAAAACAGAAATCTTTAGCTTTATAATTTATTAAAGTCACTGCCTTGTAAGATTCAGAAAATATTTGGAAAACTTTTTTGAGCCATGAAGTTAATTCTTGTGAGGAAAGCCAGGTTGAGAGCAATGCCAATCCCACATTTTCTAGGGCTTGATTGAAAGACTATATAAAGATATGTATTAAGCCAGTTGTGATTATTGGGCCATCTATATATTCATGTCAAAGTATCTAGTTTGCTTCCATATTTCAATGTGTCTCCTTTGGTACTTTCCTTCTGAAAAACAGGCTGTGTTACTGGGCACATTTTAATACCCCGGTTAGTCATGGATGTGGTGATTCATCCGATTGGCTTGAAAAGTGAAAGCAGCCTTGCCCTTCCTAAGCGCTGGCTGTTGGCAGCTCTCTTCCCTCCCCTCTGAATCAGACATGTATTTGTTTGAGTAATCAAGAAAGAACTGTCTGTCTTGTGACCTTAGAGGCTGGTGAAATGGAGCAACTGAGTGCTTTTGGCACAGGAAAGTTAGCAGAACAATGCAAATCTGTAAACCAGAGACTGCTCTGCTTGGCCACTTGCTCTGGGCAGAGTTGAATGCCACACAATCCTCTGATTTCCGGCAGGATTCTTCACCTTCTACCGAAAACTATGTTAATATAAGCAAAATGGATTTCAAGTTTTATAAAAACAGTTCTTAATCTCTCTGCATTTGATCGGATTCTCTATCATCTATTAAGACTTGCCGTTTTCCCAAAATGAGAATTCTAAATCCTGGTGTGATAAGAGCCAGTAAGTGACAATTTTCCATGATGGGTGCCATTGGGGGGAAAGCACATCAAACGTCCCTGCTGGAGAATAAATGAATCAACCTAATGCAAATTAGATAAGGCCATGGGACCACACAAAGGGCGTGTTGGAACCATTTCAAAGGTGAGTGTGAGGAGTGAGAGGGAGCCTAAGAATTTTGAATGAAATGACAGATCTGATGACAATGAAGCTAAAAGAGTCTGGTGGAAGCAAAGAATTCACTTCTTCTAGTGAATTCATCTTATTTGTCTGTTAATCAATGGGTGTTTAAAAGCTACCAGCTGGAGGGAGTCCAAATATATGATTTTAAGAACACCTATTAGACTAGTTACAAGAGAGTCTCTCTCTTTCTCCCTTTCATTAGGGGTATGTGGGAGATCATTAGAAGGCCAGATAGAGGCACAAACTATAAAGCAGTGAAACATCTCAGTGGACTCCGTTCTGCCTTTTGTTTGACATTCTTGAAATGTATGCCCCATCTCTTGATATCTTTAACTAATCTGCAATGATCTTTTGCTTGCCTGGGGAAACTTATTTCATTATCAGAGTTGTGCTTATTACACATCTTTTTGAATCATGTTCCCAAGTAATCTTATTTCAGATATAATTTGGTGACAGTTATGTGTGCTGTTCAGATGTCTTCCTAAAAAAAAATAACTTGGAAGTAAAGTAACTAGTAAAATCAGCTCAGAAAAATGTACTCTGTAAATATGAAAATATGAGCATTGTTAAAGACCATGTTTTAAAAAAATACCAATTATTTTTACTGGAAAGCAGGTACAATAGAACAAAGATATATCTTTAAGGGGATAATAAAAGGGCCTCAATTTGAGAAATTTGAGGAGGCAAAAGTTTTAAATAATTATGTTCAAGCACTGGCCGGTATGGCTCAGTTGGTTGGGCGTCATCCCATGTCCTGAAGGGTTGCTGGTTCGATTGCTGTCAGGACACATGCCCGGGTGTGGGCTCAACCCCTGGTAGGAAGTGTGCAGGAGGCTTTCTACCAGGGATGTTTCACAATTACATTGAAGTTTCTCTCTCTAAAAAATCAATAAAAATATTAAAAAAAATAATTCAGTCAAGAGTATTACCTCAGTGGTTACTTAAAAGACAATTCTTGCCCTAACTGGTTTGGCTCGGTCGATAGAGCATCAGCCTGCAGACTGAGGGGTCCCAGGTTCGATTCTGGTCAAGGGCATGTGCCTTGGTTGAGGGCACATCCCCAGTAGGGGTGTGCGGGAGGCAACTGATCAATGTTTCTCTCTCATCTATGTTTCTAACTCTCTATCCCTCTCCCTTTCTCTCTGTAAAAAAAAAAATCCATAGAATATATTTTTAAAAAGAAAAAAAAGACAATTCTTTATATAAAATGAAAAACAAAGGCCAATTTGAAGAGAATAAGAGTTAATGTTATAAAAAAATATGAGCATAAATCATGTTTCTTTTCATAACCCAACATCTCCTTTTCTCATGTCCTTTGTTCCATGGGAGAAACTTCCTTGAACATGTCAGTTCCAGGCTTGGTCACCCTCCCTAAGGGATGAGAAACTCAAGGTAAGCTCTGGCCCGGTGAGGATGGTCTGGGGAAGAACATCAATCCTGAATTTCTTCCGTGGACTCACTGGGTTCACTGCTCTCATTCAGGAGCTAGGTAGTGGAGGCTAATATGGATACAGATCTAAAGCCAAGTTCTTTTTTAATTAAATAATTTATTTTTTAATTGTTGACACTATGACAGATGTCCCCTATTTCCCCCCTCTTTGCCCCCACCCCAGGCTTCACCACATTGTTGTCTGTGTGCATGGGCTATGCATCTATGCATATGTGTGCTTTGACTAATCTCTTCCAATCTCCCCAACCCCCTAACCCTCTTCTTCTCTGAGATCTGTCAATCTGTTTCATGTATAAATGCCTTTGGCCCTATTTTGTTCATCAGATTATATTCCACATATAAGTGAGATCATATGGTATTTGTCTTTCTCTAAATGGCTTATAAAGCTAGGTTCTTAAGTCCACCTTCTATGGGGCCACTGGTCTGACTCTGCCTCTATCTCTCAATTGGTTCTGAATTTAGGTAAGAAAGAGAAGAGATGTTTTTAGATCTGGATAAAGTTCCAATAGTTGATTTTTTAAAAATTATGTGAGATGCAAGAGGTGTATATAAGTATTTAGTTTAGAATTTTTTTTCTAAGAAGCAAAACTGGATAAAGAATACAAGCTAAATTCCATGATATTTATTTGTTTATTCTAATGTAGGATATCAAAATAGCAGATGTATAAAAGAGAACCACTTAGATGAGATTAATTGACCAGAGAAGAAATGGAGCATAAAAAAACACACACACAAATAAGCAAACAAATAAACAAAAAAAACCTGAAAAGAGAAAAGAATTATGAATTTTGCTCCTTACTCTTTCTTTAAAAAAAGAAAAAAAATATTTGAAAATGTTTGAGTGAGAAGCATGGCCATAGGCACTAGGAGGCCATGCAATAAAGTCATTGATTCCAGGATTTAATTAAAGATCAGTCAGAATAGGGCACATGAAATGCCATGCATCTGTGCACGAAAAGCTGCCCACTGAACAGAGGCAAGAGTGTTCTCTACTGGAGGGAGAGAGCTGCCCTTCGAAAAGAAAGAGGAAGAACTAAAAGAGTAGTTACAAAAAGCTGGAGACTGGGGGGAAGGTGGGACAAATTAATGGGAATGGGAAGTGACTTGACCAAAAATAGGCAGAGCAACTGAAATACAGATCTCCAAGGGCGTACACTGTTTACTTGGACTGAAATAGAAAATGTTGATTCATTAACCCTCCTTATTATAAACTGAGCACATCTTATTGAAAACCCTACTTTCATTGTAAAGAACTTAGTGAGGACTGCAGATTAACAAAGTCTTTAATTAAATAACAAGTCACTAAAATTCAGTCCTTCCAAAGCTGCTTTCACCGAAGAGTATGTCTTCTCCTCCACCTCCCATTCTTCCACCTCCCATCCTGCCATCTCTCACCCTTCCAGGTCCCCCCCCCCCCGCCTTCTAACATCCCCTTAAGGAGGTGGCCAACTCCTACTCATTCAATACTCAGTTTAGTGGCATCTCCCCTGGAAGGCTTTCCTCCATCCCTTCAATTCCCACTGAGAGCCTTCCATGGCCTCTCTCAGGCTTAGACGGGCTGGCCTGGTGTTTAAAATCTTGAGCTCTACAACAAGAGAGTTCTGCGTTTGAAAACATCTCTATAGTTTGCTGTCTGCATAGTCTTGGAAATGTTATTTAATCTCGGCTGGATTTGGTTTCTTTATCAAAATCTGGCAAATGATAGTAGATATTCCATTAGGTTGTTATGTGCACTAAACAAAATAATATACACAGAGCACTTGGCACAGTGCCTGGCACACTGAGAGAGCACAGGAGAAGGTGGTTGTGATTATTGGACTGGCCATTATCATTCTCCAGCTCAGTGCCGATCACACTGCACTCAACTGTTGTCTGCATGTCTATCTGCATGTCTGTTTGCATGCACACTGCGAACTGGAAGTTGAATCCCCAGTGCCTGGTACATTGTGAGACCCCATAAATG
Organism: Eptesicus fuscus; assembly: GCF_027574615.1. Taxonomy (NCBI): domain Eukaryota; kingdom Metazoa; phylum Chordata; class Mammalia; order Chiroptera; family Vespertilionidae; genus Eptesicus; species Eptesicus fuscus. The sequence continues at coordinate 73,247,148 of NC_072486.1, forward strand.
TTTGTTGAATAAATTAAAAGAGTGTGCTTACTCCATTCTCTACTATAAATGGTTTTGCTCTCTGTTGTTATATTTTACAAAGGGCATGCTAGGCAAGAATCTGCCAAAGTGAAACTATATCACTATCGATTCGTTCAAAAAAATCTAAAACTAGAGGTTCTCTATTTTGATAACACTCTCCAGTCAACATTTCTCTAAGTTAAACATATACCTCCACTTTATGCCTTCCTTCTCTATAAAAGAACCTCTCATACATGTGGATATTTACATTAGCTCTCTTTATCACTTTCCTCAGTAAAATAAACTTACTTCTTTAAACTTTTAAAGTAGCCTTTTCTTTTCAAGCCCTTTAATAATTGTGATTCTGTAAGACACTGGCCATAGCACATCAAAGCAGTGGATAATGTGGTGAAGCTTCAAGGGGGTACATTTAACACCTGAAGAAGTGATATTCATTTGGAGCTACATTTGGAAACAGCAGTCTTATACTGGTAAATAAAGACTCAGTAGTTTTAAACACTTGTGCTAGTTAATCTTTCTTGATTTTATAAAATATATTTCTAAGGGGTTGAAACATTAAGTGGATATATCAAGAATCTGAAAGTATTTTGTTCTTGGCACATTAGCTACATTTCTCAAGATCTGGCCCAAAATGTAAATTTGTTACAGCCACAGTGGAAAACAGTATGGAGGGTCCTCAAAATATCAAATATAGAACTAATCTATCATTCAGTAAACCCACTTATGAGTATATACAGGTTGGGGCAAAATTAGGTGTACAGTTATTCATATGGAAATAATATAATCCTATCTAATAATAGACAAATATGCAAATTGACCATACCTCTGACACACCCACAAGCCATGCCCACCATCCAATCAGAGCGAGTATGCAAATTAACCCAAACCAAGATGGCTACAGCCACAGAGAACAAGGTATCCTAGGTAACAGAGGAAGCCAAGCTTTCCACCTGCCCTTGCCAGGCCTAAGCCTCCACTCAAGCTACAAAGTTTCAATTATAGAAGGTAAACAAATTCAAACAAATGGCGGCAGAATGGAGCTTGAGAGAGCAGGCCTGGGTTGCCGCTGGCAACAGGGGAAGCAAAGCTTTCCACACACCCTGGCCGGGCTCACCTGCTTAAGGCTACAAAGTTTCAATTATAACCCCAACACAAATGGCTGCTGGCCTCGGAGGGAGCCCCAGGCGTGGCTCTTCTCCAGGCTACAAAGTTTCAATTGTAGAAGGAAAATAAATTCCAGATACCAGGGCCTTCATTTGGGTTGCCAGGGGGCGTGGCTGGCCTGCAAACCACCACAGGCCCCTCGCTCAGGCCGCCCCACACCCCAAGGGAACCCCCACCTGATCCGGGACGCCCTTCAGGGAAAACCAGCTGGCCCCCACCACTGTACCAGGCCTTTATCCTATCTAATAAAAGAGTAATATGCAGATTGATCACCACTGCAACACACAATATAGCTGCCCCCATGTGGTCAAAGATCCTGCCCTCATGTGGACACAAGATGGCCACCACAAGATGGCCAGCAGAAGAGGGCAGTTGGGAAGCACCCGGCCTGCAAGGGAGGGCAGTTGAGAGGGACCAAGCCTGCAAGGGAGGGCAGTTGGAGGTGATCAACCCTGCAGGAGAGGGCAGTTAGGGGTGACCAGGCCGGCAGAGAAGGGAAGTTGGGGGCAAACAGGCTGGCAGTGGAGTGGTTAGGGGGTGATCAGGCTGGCAGGCAGAAGCGGTTAGGGGCAATCAGGAAGGCAGGCAGGCGAGCAGTTGGGAGCCAGCAGTCCTGGATTGTGAGAGGGCTGTCCGACTGCCCATTTAGGGATCCGACTGCCCACCGGGATCGGGCCTAAACAGGCAGTCGGACATCCCTCAAGGGGTCCCATATTGGAGAGGGTACAGACTGGGCTGAGGGACAACCCCCTCCGTGCACGAATTTCGTGCACCGGGCCTCTAGTAATTAATAAATAATAATACTGAATAAACTCTGTGTTTCACATATTCAAACTGTAAACCTATTTTGCTCACCCTGTATAGAAAGGAAAGGAAAACAGGATCTAAAAAAGTACTGAGGCCCGGCCAGCGTGGCTCAGGGGTTGATCATCAACCTATGAACAGTTGTATATATGTACTACATCTTTTTTATCCAATCATCTATCAAACGGAGATCACAGTTTGCTTCCCGGTCAGGGCACAAGCCTGGGTTGAGGGCTCGATCCCCAGTGTGGGGCATGCAGGAGGCAGCTAATCAGTGATTCTCTCTCATCATTTATGTTTCTATCTCTCTCTCCCTCTCCCTTCCTCTCTAAGATCAATATAAATATATTTAAAAATAAAATAGGTACTTACATTTTCATGTTCACTGCACCATTAATCACAATAGCCAAGAGAAGGGCGGGGGGGGGGGGGGGGGACCTACGTGCCTGCTAATGAATGGGTGGATAAAGGAAATGTGGTGTTATACAGGGAATATTCTTCAGTCATGAGAAAGGAGGAAATTGTGCCACTTGTGACATCAGTGAACTTGAGGGCGTTATGCCAAGTGAACTAAGTCAGGTAGAAGACAAACATCCTGGAATATCACTTACATGTGGCACCCAACAAAGCCAGACTCATAGGAACAGAGTAGTGGTGGTTACTCTTTTAAAGATTATTGTTGACATTTGAAAATCTTTAGGATACAAAGTAAAATTTAAAAGCAGCTTATAAAAGAATATATTCAATATGAAAATTTTGTTTAAAAGAACATTTTTTAAATAAATATAGTGTGGTAGGCATTTGTTACATATGTGGCCACCTATGGTATAAGACTTGAAATTAGGGCTGAATATTATGAGCTGTCTTGGCATTTGGTAAAATCGGGAGGGTCTCAAGTGGCATCACTGCAAGTTCGCCTCTTCACTCTGCTCCCACGGATAAGGTTCCCTAGTCAGACTTCCGAAGGTTAGTAATCCTCAGTCTCACAAGGACCAGGCATGGCTCCTGCTTATTCCTGAATAGCAGGCTTCAGTTCTTTGCTAGCCCATGGAATTATTTAAACAAGCCAATCACATCTCCTGCTGGATGGAAGGATCATTCCACGCTCTTGATCCTACCAAGTGTCCCCCTCGCCCAGGTTGTGAGCGTATGTGATTAATAGACTGTGTCAATCTCACCTGTTCAGTGTCAGGTAGCATGTGTTCAGCCAGTCCCACAACTACAGAGCAGAAATCCTTCCCTACTGCAGGGTGCAAAGGAGGTAATAAAAACACCACCCAGCAATAGTTGGTGAAAATCTCAAGAAAAGATAAAGTCTGGAGCCATTTTACCAGCCTTCCTTATAGCTAGGACATGTGTATATGGTAAGGTTTCCACTCACTACTCGGCTGTATGAAACTTTGACCCGGAATGTGAGTGGTTAGGCCCTCTAGGCAGTGTTCTCTCAATGAGTGTGGCCGTGGTGGTATCTGACAGTGTGTTTACAGCAGAGGTGAGGTTTTCTTATTTAGTCCCAAACATCATCCGGGGAAGCTGCAGTGTTGTGATCAAGATGTGGCAAGAGTGGTGGGATGAGACAGGGTTCCAGATTGGGTGTCTTATAACACTAAGTCTCTGACGTCACAGCTTCTGTGAAGACCCAATATCTTTGTTATGTACTTCTTCACTATTTTTTAAATTTTTAAGTTAAATTTATTGGGGTGACATTGTTGATAAGATTATAAAGGTTTCAATTGTATAATTCTATGATACATCATCTGTAAATTGCATTGTGTGCTTGCCACCCAAAGTCAAATCTCTTTCTGTTGCCATATATTTGACCCCACCCCACCCCTTTTCCTCTGGTTCCACCATATTGATTTTTTGTTTCTCTCGTTTGTTCATTTATTGCTTTCAGTTTTATATCCCACATATAAGTGAAATCACATGGTTCTTAACTTTTTCTATCTGACTTACTTCAATTAGCATGATATTCTCAAGATTCATCATTTTGTTACAAAAATATTCTATTTTTTGTGGCTGAGTAGCATTCCCTTGTATATATGTACTATTTTTTGTGGCTGAGTAGCATTCCCTTGTATATATGTACCTTTTTTATCCAATCATCTATCAAAGGACACTTCTCTTGCCTTTGAGGTCAAATTCATAAAGTCTGTTCTAAGAGTAAGGTCCATATATTTAGGACCTATGTTTTCTTCTATGTAATTAATTGTTTCAGATCTTATATTTAGGTTTTTGATCCATTTTGCATTAATTTTTGTGTGTGGTGACAGATAACAGTCTAATTTCATTCTTTTGCATGTGGCTCTCTAATTTTCCTAGAACCATTTCTGCTATTCACAGCATAGTACTCTGACCAAAATAATAAATGGTTTCAGGAAAAGATACAGGCACCCTAGCCAGTTTGGCTTAGTGGATGAATCATTGGCCCATAGACTGAAGGGTCCTGGATTCAATTCCAGTTAAGGGCATGTACCTTGATTGCAGGTTCCCTGGCCCTGGCTGGGGTGCCTGCAGGAGGCAACCAATAGATGTGCCTCTCTCACATAGATGTTTCTCTCTGTCTCTCTCCCTTCCACTGTATCTAAAAATCAATGGGAAAAATATCTTCAGGTGAGGATTAGAAAGAAGGAAGGAAGGAAGGAAGGAAGGAAGGAAGGAAGGAAGGAAGGAAGGAAGGAAGGAAGGGAAAGAAAGAAAGAAAGAAAGAAAGAAAGAAAGAAAGAAAGAAAGAAAGAAAGAAAGAAAGAAAGAAAGAAAGAAAGAAAGAAAGGAAGGAAGGAAGGAAGGAAGGAAGGAAGGAAGGAAGGAAGGAAGGAAGGAAGGAAGGAAGAGAAAGAAAGAAAGAAAGAAAGAAAAGGAAGGAAGGAAGGAAGGAAGGAAGGAAGGAAGGAAGGAAGGAAGGAAGGAAAAAAGAAAAAGGTACAGGCATCCAGATCCTAAAGAAAATGGAAATCTGTGGTCCTATGGCCTGCTTATGTTTGAGGAAACACAGAATAAAATTGTTAGCAAATAATGGGACTCTGCCATCTATGGCAAACGGTGGCAGGATAGTTAATTGATTTTTCACCTATGATTACGTGGAATGGCAGCCTTTAGGAACAACCACTGATTGGGAACAGTGGGATATACATGAGAAATACAAGGATTGTGGGTTAGGCTGGTTACTTGTAAGTGCACTGGAGAACTTAGAGAAATTAAACAACACGCTCAACATCCAAAATCCTTGTCTTGATGCATTCACGAGTAGATTATTTCCTTGATCATACAAAACGATCTTTTAAAATGTTTGGTATGGTAAGTTGTAATTGAAAATAAAATGCAAACTTTTATCCTGAGACTTACCAAATTACAAATACATTTTAACTTGTAGTCTGTTCTCATGTAAAAGTTAGGGCATTTCTTGGGTAAGATGGAAAACTATGTATTTATATAGGGCTAAATGAGAAGAATCAGATTATGAGAGTATATAAACTCCCAAGTTCCGCAGACTCTCCTCTGTCAGCAGAAATCCATTTTTCTCCTTTCTGTCATGCGCTTTCCCTGGCTTGCTTGGAGACTTATAACACTCTTGCCTAAGGCAGGGGCCTTGCAAAAGAAACCTGCTTCTCTTCAAGTCTGCCTGCACAACCTCTCACTGACATTAGTATAACTCGAGTCATATATCAGTATGTTCTAGGGGGCAACTTTCAAATAAAACAGGGATTAGAAAGTTTATATACCAGATAATTACAAATACTTTATTAGACTTCTGGTCAAGAGGGCAGAATAGTAAAACCACACCAGTATTCCAACTAAACTAGAGAACCATGTGGAGACTAGCTGAAGAGAACTCCTGTAACTGTGGATATAAAAAAGTCCCTGGAAGACTAGCAGGAGGGGCGGAGACTAAAATGGGTCAGGCTGGCCCCACACCCACATGGGTGGTTAAGAATCTAGAGGGATATCTCAGCTGTAGAGGTCACCCTTAAGGGGAAAAGGTCCCAGCCCCACACTGGGCTGCCCAACCTTGAGCATCAGTGCCAGGAAGAGGAGTCCCCATAATATCTGCTGTGAAAATCAGCAGGGATTTCAATCCAGTGAGAGAGGGCTGCTGTAAACACAGGCTTCTTCAAGGACCTGAGCACAGACTCACTCCCTCACTCACAAGCACTTTTCCTCAGCTCCAGTGAAGGGACAGTGGCGTGAAAAGCACCAGGAACATATGGAGAGGAACTAATTGAGTGGCTTCAGGATGAGGCCTGGAGGGGCAGCTCTCTCAAGACATAAGTGCCTGCAGGCACCACTGTTCTTTTGTTGAGCTCTCACCCCACCTACCATGCAGGCACAGGCAGGCCCCAAATCTGAGTCTCCACCCACCTGGCTAACATGCTCTCCCCACATGGTGATTCCATCAAAGCCTGACCCTACTGATTCAACCACGAGCCCAAACGTTTTTCAGCAGCTGTTCCGCAAAAGCGGCCAGCCTCAGCTGCACTGAGGACTTTCCTAAAATCTCTGTTGGCCTTGGCATGTCCTGTGCCACTTGCTAAGCAGCCCCAAAAGTCCAACACTAGGGTCAGGCAGCCTTGGTTTATAACAAAGCATCTCCCAGAAGCCTCCAAGCTCAGAGCAGGCAGCTACCAACTTCAGGTCACTTTGTAGTTCCAACAGGTGGCCCTGGGCTAGGCACAGGACATGGCTGACCTTAAGGCTCTTACTGGATCCCCTTGAAAGAGGCCCCAGATGCAACAGAGCTGATAGCTGGCTTTGGACTATACCAGAGTGCCAGCATTACCTCCACAAATGACATACCCAAAGGGCAAACACAGAGGATATCAGAGTCCTGCTCTGTTGTGTCAGACCCTGCACAAGAGCTCATCTGCCCTGGTCATGTTGTCTTATTTTTTTTAATTTATTTCAGAGAGAAGGGAGAGGGAGAGAAAGAGACAGAAACATCAATGATGAGAGAGAATCATTGATTAACTGCCTCCTGCACGCCCCATAATGGGGATTGAGCCCACAACCTGGGGATGTGCCCTTGACTGGAATCAAACCCAGGACCCTTCAGTCCGAAGGCTGATTCTCTATCCACTGAGCCAAACCAGCTAGGGCCATATCCAGTCTTCATATCCAGCTAGAGGTCAGTCCTGCCCACTGACATACTAACAGCAATCCAGTCTCAACTATAATAGGAGGGCATACACAGCCCAGCACCTATTTTAGGTGACAGGGGCAATTGCACCACTGGGCCCTGCAGGACATCTACTGTATAAGGTAATTCTGCCAAGACTGGGAGACATAGCAGATCTATGTCATATATAGAAACAAACACAGGGAAGCAGCAAAAATGAAAAAAAAAACCACAAAACAAACAACACAAAGAAACATTTTCCAAATCAAAGAACAGGACAAAACTTCTAAAAAAGAGCTAAGTTAAATGGGTGCAAGCAATTTACCAGATGCAGAGTTCAAAATACTGGTTATAAAGATGCTCAATGAACTAAGGGAAAAAAATAGATGAACTCAGTGTGAACTTATCCCAGGAGATAGAAACCATAAAAAATTCAGAAATAAAGAATACAATAACTTAATTAAAGAATACATCAGAGCAATCAACAACATAAGAGGAAGCAGAAGATCTAATGGGTGATTTGGAATACAAGAAGACACTCAATGAGAACAGCAATAAGAAGAAAAAAAAAAAACTATTCCTCCAAAATGAGAATAGTTTAAGAGGTCTCTAGGACAATATCAAGCATACCAACATTTGCATCATAGGGTTATCAGAAGAAGAGAAAAAGCAAGGAACTAAAAATGCATTTGAAAAAATAATGTTGGAAACCTTCTATAATCTGGTGAAGGAAATAGATATGCAAGCCCAGAAAGTGCAGAGAGTGTCAAATAAGATGAGCCCCAAGAATCTCACACTAAGAAACACCATGATTAAAATGCCAAAATTAAAGACAAAAGGATACTAAAGTTAGCTCCTATCTACCCCTCCCTATATAAAATAGTAGGAAAATAGGAGTGATGGAGTGGGGAATAGGGTAGTTATGGCAGGATGAGATCTTTACTGGAAACCCAACTATTTCAATGCAGGCTTAATTTTTCTTTCTAGATTTCTATTTGTACTTCTTTATTCCTATTTAGTAGAATTTATTATCTTAATTTTTCTAAGTAGAGGCAACTGAAAAATCTTAAAAGCGGCAAGAGACTGATTCATTTGCCTCTCAGCATAACCATTATTGCTTGTCTCATTTTTGGTTCTTATAAGTGTATTTCTAGTATCACATGAGCTCACTCATCTAGGGGAAATGATGAACAACATAGACTGATGAACAAGAACAGCATCGATCAGACTGTCGGACCTCAGAGGGAAGGTAGGGGAGGGTGGGGATAAGGGAGAGAGATCAACCAAAGGACTTGTGTGCATGCATATGAGCCTAACCAGTGGTCACGGACAACAGGGGGATGGGGGCATGCGTGGGGAGGGGTTTGGGATGGGAATGGGGGGGACGAGGACAAATATGTGATACCTTAATCAATAAAGTAATTTAAAAAATAAATAAAAGTTAAAAAAAAAAGCGGCAAGAGAAAGCAGTTAGTTACTTACAAGGGAGTAAGACTATCAGGAGATTTCTTAACAGAAACTTTGCAGGCCAGAAGAGATTGGCACAAAATATTAAGGATCAAAAGCAAGAACTGACAACCAAGATTACTCTACTGAGTAAATCTATCATTTAGAATCCAAGGAAAGATAAAGAGCTTTCCAGACAAGAAAAGCTAAAGAAGTTCATCACCACCAAACCAGTACTACAAGAAATATTAAATAGACTTCTTTAAGAAAAGGAAGTTTTAAAAACTAAAAAAATAAATAATAAAATGACGATACTTACATACACCTATCAATAATTACTTTAAATGTAAATGGATTAAATACCCTAATCAAAAGACATAGCATCCGTGAAATGGATAAGAAAACAAGACTCATACATACGCTACGTATAAGAGACGGACTTCAGATTGAAAGACACATACAGACTAAAAGTAAATAAATGGGAAAAGTTATTTCATGTAGGTAAAAACAAACAAACAAAAAAAGCTGCAGTAGCAATACTTATAACAGACAACATGGGCGTTTTAAAATTTTTATATTTATTGTTGAAAGTATTACAAATGTCCACTTTGTTTGTTTGTTTTTCCCATTGACCCCCTCCAGCCCACACCCACCCCTTCCAAGGCCTTCACCACACTTTGTCTTTGTCCATGAGCTATGCACATGTGCATAAAGTTCCCTGGTTAATCACTCCCGGCCTTCCCCCTGAAATTTGTCAATCTGTTCCATGCTTCTATATTGTGTTCATCACTTTATTTTGTTCATTAGATCTATTGTGTTCATCACTTTATTTTGTTCATTAGATCTATTGTGTTCATCACTTTATTTTGTTCATTAGATTCCACATGTGAGTGAGATCATGTAATACTTACCTTTCTCTGACAGGCTTAGTTCGCTTAGCTTGATACTCTCCAGGTCTTATCATTTGCAACAATATGTATGGACTTAGAGTGTATTATGCTAAGTGAAATGAGTCAGACAGAGAAAATAAATACCTTCTATTTCACTTATATGTGGAATCTAAAAAACCAAAATAAAATGAACAAACAAAACAAACCCATACATACAGAAAACAAACTGATGACTGCCAGAGGGGAGAGGATTTGGGGGCTGGGTGAAGAAAGTGAAGAGTTTAAGAAGTACAAATTAGTGGTTATAAAATAGTCATGAGAATGTAAAGTACAGCATAGAGAATATAGTCAACAACTATGTATGGTGCCCAGTGGGTACTAGACTTATCAGAGGGATTACTCTGTAAGTTACATAAATGTGTAACCACCATACTGTACACTGAAATCAATATAATATTGAATGTCAACTGTAATTGAAAAAAAATTTTTAAGAAAGACTTTAGTAATTTTTGTTGGCAAAAATTTGGGGTTATATGTGGGAATGAATTCTGAAGGAGCTAGGCTGGGAGGGTGGTAGTTTCATGTGTGCTCCTTTTCCAAAAATCTATTGTGCTGTTCATTTATCACCTATCCCATTTTATTCATATTTTATGTTAATATGTTTTTTAAACATCAATAAATCTGCATGTTCAATCAAATCAGAATATGATGCTAACCCAACTAACGCTTTGTCTTGCTTTCTGCAAATTGCTCTTCAGTGACTTTTGAGTTTACCTTTTATACATATATGAATCATTTATAACAAGCATTCATTAAATTTATTTTCTATTATACGTGGTATTTTTAATAATGAAAACAAAGCAGTTCTTTCTATTATTTTAGCAGAAAGGGGTTCCAAAAGGGCTCCAGATGTATATGCAGCCTCTGACTCTCTCCCTGGTCTTTCTCCCTCTTGGGAGTCTGGTGCATTGATCACTGATGTCACTATTACATCCCAACTTTTTACCACCTGGCCCCAGCACACAAAAGCCCTTTCAGTTGCCTCTACTTAGAAAAGTTAAGATAGACTGATATTTTCAAAGTAAATTCTACTAAATAGGAATAAGAATACAAATAGAAATCTAGAAAAAAAATTAAGCCTGCATTGAAATAGTTGGGTTTCCAGTAGAGATCTCATCCTGCCATAACTACCCTATTCCCTACTCCATCACTCCTATTTTCCTACTATTTTATATAGGGAGGGGTAGGTAGGAGCTGACTTTAGTATTTAGTCCATAGCTTACAAAATATCCACAGGATCACGATGGAACTAAAGGGGAGATGAATATTTCTGAGGAATCCTAACTTGGAATCAAATGTAGTACCTAATGAGATTTGTATTGTCTTACTTAACATAGAGTAAGAGTGCATTATTTACATGATAAATAGTGGCATAATGTTGGATGAGAAAATAGCATTTTGGAAGTTTAAATAAAGAGGGATAAGTGTTGACATTGGGCAGGTATGGATAGTTGATGGACATGCCTCATATTTGTGGCTGAACTATATATTTTTTAATACACTTGTATACTTTAGGAAGCCAGAACTGTATTTCCCAGTTTCTTTTGCATCTAGGATTTAGGAATGTGATTCAATCAGATGCATCCATACAAGTAATTAGGTGAATTAACAGCATCACTTTAAGACAAAAAATATAGATATGAATCTTTTATTTCCTCATGAAATACACCAGTTCTGATTTGAGAGTGTGGTCTCAACCTGGGATCTTTATAAACCAAAAGATAGGTGTAGCGATAGCTAGGAGGAAAGGAAGCTAAATTTTATCAATTTCTGAAACTGCACCAACTTATGAAAACATTTATATAGACACGAATTGTGTTTTATATGTCTCCCCTATAGCGCTTACTGTTTTACAGGTACTAGAGGTTCGGTGAGGATTGTATATATTATTATTTTAAAATCACTCAAGTATATTGGAAGATACTCCATGTCAATGTTAATTTAACAGGATATATGCTAAACCAATATGTGCTAAGGGATTTAACAGGATTTGTGGTTTTAATTCCATAATGGTGGGGTAAAGGGAGGGAATGTAGGGGAAAAGAAAACATCCCACCCTGGAGCTGGGAAATATTTTGAATCTGACATCACAATTAATATGAGGGTAAAATGGAAATTTCCTAAAGCGTGAATTCAAAATTCCACAGTTCTTGCCAGGCAGGGGCGGGCCTTGGTCCAGCTGCAGTGGTTGTGTTAAAGCCAAACTCTAAGATAGAAGTGATAGGAGCACCGAGACTGGTTTGGCTCAGTGGATAGAGCGTCGGCCTGCGGACTCAAGGGTCCCAGGTTCGATTCTGGTCAAGGGCATGTACCTTGGTTGCGGGCACATCCCCAGTGGGGGGTGTGCAGGAGGCAGCTGGTCGATGTTTCTCTCTCATCGATGTTTCTAGCTCTCTATCCCTCTCTCTTCCTCTCTGTAAAAAATCAATAAAATATATTAAAAAAAAAAGAAGTGATAGGAGCAACACAGGCACCAAACACGCTAGTTAGAAAAAGTGGAGGCTTTTTAATTTTTAGCACTCACCTGAGGATATGTTTATTGATATTTAGAGCCAGAGGAATGGAGAGAGAGAAAAAAATTGATGTGAGCAAGAAACATCAATTGGTTGCTTCTCTTATGTGCCCCAACAAGGGATCGAGCCTGCAACCTAGATGTGTGCCCTGACTGGAATTGAACCTGAACCTACCACCTTTGGGTGTACAGGATGATGCTCCAACCCATTGAGCCATCCGGCCAGGCCAAAAGGAGGCTTTTTAAGGAAAACTGTGAGGTGCCTGAGAAGTCACATTCATTATCAGAATGACATTTGGCACTTCGATAAATTGAAATCTCATGTGACTACATGCAGTAAAAGATCACAAGTTATTCAAAGCCTTTGTCCTTCCTAGTAAGCCACTAACCAAGATCTCCCAATGGATACTCAGAAAATTAGACACTTTTCCACTTAAATTAAATTTTATGCTTTAAATAAATATATGTGAATATCAGACTTAAAATATATATACCGTATTTTCCGGCGTATATGATGACTGGACGTATAGAAGATTTCCCTGGGTTAAAAAGTCGTCTTATATGCCGGAAAATACGGTACTCATTTCTAATATTTTTGTGAAGAACAACTTTGTTCTTGTCAGCATAGATGGAGGGAAATGGTGGTGCTTGAGATAATGTTAAGGGGACTATTATATCAATTTAAGTTAAAGTAAACTATGTGGGGACTGAGAATGAGTGTCTTCAGGATTTCCTCGCTTCCTTTGCCCACATTTTCATGTATTTTAAATGAGTTTAGTTAGTAAAAGTCTCTGAAAAGTAATCTACCTTCGCCATATATTTAGACTTTTCCACAGATCAAAGGGTGGTATTTGCCTTATGGTTCGTATGAATTGACGGGCAAGGTTTCTGTTCAATGGTATATTTTATTGGATTCAGGAAAGTTGGTGAAAAACACCATTATCTCTACTTGGCCCATGCAATCTCTTTAATATAGTTATGATTCAGTTATTTGGCAAGTAACCTATTGGAAAAAGTAACCTATTGCTATCCATCAGTTCCTCACCTATCAAATGATGCTTCTTAGGTGCTCAGTAATGGGTGAGTGTGTGGGTCAATTGCTTAAATGGTGAGTGCACTGTGTGATCATCAGCTCTACTTTCAGACTTTTCTAAAAAGGTTTAAACAATTTTGCTTCCTTAGTTGTTTAAGGTTAGACGCAAGCATGGTAGTCTATTTTGGGCCTTGCTATTATGTGTCAGCAATACCAAAGTCATGTTTGCAGTTGAATTTTATTATTCTGAAATTCTTTCTCACTGACTGCTCCAATTGTCCAGTCACCACTGTCCTTTATCTGGCCTGTGATTGCTAACAAGACACCTGGCAACCTGGGGAGTGGGGGAGGGGGTGTTGTGCTCCAGGTCTGAATCACTTAGCAAATATTTATGAGCAACTGCTAGAAGCCATAAGCATGCAGGTTGCTGTGCTGGTTGCTAAGCATGCAGAGTTAAATAACATCCACTTCTTGAGCTACCCACAGTCTAGTGGTGTAGATGGTGATCTAGTCCTTTCTCTTGACAAATTCCCTGATACCTAGAAGGTTTAAAATAGCAATGGAATGAAGTGAACAGAGAAAAAGCGAAAGACACCCTAAAAATCACATATCTGAGTTGGTCTCGAAGACTTTAAAAAGACAAAATTTTACATTAAATTCGATCTGGGCCAATAGAACTTGTAGAATTTTCAGTTCTACCCAAAATCTGAGATGGGTTTTATCACCTGGTGCAGAATTCCCACCTGACCCTAAGTGATGTTACACTTTCATTCTCTGTGGCTGTTGCCCTAGTTTTGGCATAAAACAACATCATTCTCTTTTCCCTCCAGGTATTTCTCCTTTGAGTTTTATATTACATTTAAATTGCCTTGTGATTTTTTCTCTCTCTTCACAGTACTTTCCCTACCACCCATATCTCTTGCTCTTCTGGTTTAGTCTCACAGGTTGTCTCCTACTTTCTTCAGGCCACCGCTCCCTCCAATAAAGTTTGGCTTTTCCATCTACTGCTTCAAAGCCGTAGTGCTAAAAACACCAATTATTTCTTCTTCATTCATATTCTTTTCTTAGAAAAAAATCCTCCCAATTACAAGCCCCCAAAGACTGCAGCTTCATTATCACATGGATCATGACGATAACTGATTATACCAGGAGTGGAAAAGTGCCTCAAACTGGGCCAATCAGAATGTGCAATGTTAGAAATTCGACACTGAGACTCACCTGTGTCAGGTAACAATGAAGCGCTCACAGCAAGGTCAGAGAGGGCTCAAAATGGAAACAAAGCCATAGTGAGCCAAAAGCACATCTGAAAATTAAGATAGTGAGGGAAGCCAGGGAGTCGTGTTGAAGGCCATGATGAGGAATCTTTACATGAGGGGAGCTTTCACATGAAATGTAAGAAAATAAGAACACTTTCAAGTAAGAATTCTATGTTTTCAGTTGTCAGATTTTCCTTGACCTTCAGAGATCCTTTTGTGCTTGGAGTAAAAAATAAAATTTAAGCCATGAAAATTTAAGTATAGGTTTTTATTTATATTTTTAATACTAAAATGAATACATAGTGGTATTTCATAGAATTAACTTGGATAATTTCCCCAATGAACTAAAAATCTGATGCTAGAAAATATTAAAAATTATTCCAGCCCTAGCTGTAGCTCAGTGGATAGAGCATCAGCCTGCGGACTGAAGGGTCCTGGGTTCCATTCTGGTCAAGGGCACATGCCCGGGTTGTGGGCTCAATCCCCAGTATGGGGTGTGCAGAAAGCAGCCGATCAATGATTCTCTCTCATCATTGATGTTTTATATCTCTCTCCCTCTCCAATCCTTTCTGAAATAAATAAACAAAATTTAAAAACAATTTTATTCCAGCTGGCTCTATTTATTTACTAACGTATAAACTGCTTAAGTTGCTCAATGTCTCTAAGCCTCCATTTTCTCATCTGCAGAGTAGGGATAAAAATATTATCTGTATAATAAGACTAGAGGCCCGATGCATGAAATTCGTGCAAGAGTAGGCCTTCCTTCCCCCTGGCTGCTGACACCAGCTTCCCTCTGGCACCCAGGACCCGGGCTTCCCTCTGGCCACCAGCTTCATCCAGAAGGTCATCTGGAAGGATGTCTTGTCTAATTAGCATATTATGCTTTTATTATTACAGATTTTTGTGAAGATTCAATTAAATAACATGTAAATAAGGTAAATATATATAAAGGGTATATCAGTGCCTGGCTCTTGGTTAAGCACACTAGAAGTGCTGATCATATTGGTAGTGGCATGATCAACAATGGTATTATCAACATCATTTTTATAATCAAGCCTACTTCTACCACGATTTCTTCACATCTTTCCTGTATCCTGACACACCCTCTCCCAGCCCCCGGACCGCTGATGATGGACTCCTGTGATAGCTCTCCACAGTGCTCTTACTCTAAAATTACCTTTTTTATTATTTTACCTTCCTTAGCCCTCTACCCAACTACTAGTATACTCTCCATCCACAGTACATTGTTTGAGAACTCAGAGTCTTGGATGGGAGCAATCCAATTACAGTAATTCACATTAAAGCTATAATATCTAAACTACTCAGAAGGCCTGGCCTCTGAAAAATAATACTTGTCGTCTGCCCTGGCCAGTGTGGCTTGTTTGGCTGGAGTGTCATCCTATACATCCTATTCATGGTCAGGGCACATACACAGGTTGTGGGTTCGATCCCTGGTTGGGGCTCATGTGGGAGGCAGCTGATCCTTGTTTCTCACATCGATGTTTCTCTCTCTCTCTCTCTCTTTTCTGATGGGTACTTTTTTGGGAAAAATCCTTTACCTTATATTTTGCTATAGATATGAATAATACAGATGTACAGAAAAACGTGTCTTCTTTAAACAGAGAATGTAGATTTATTTCAAACATCATGGAACATTTATAAAAATACTAAAATTACTATTAATGCAACAAAGAAAGCTTAAAAAATCCAAAAGGTAGAAATTAAGAAACTACTCAGGCTACAGCCTCATCTCTGAAAGCTAAAAGAAAAATAAAAGGCAAGGGATGCTATTTTTATTGACATGTTTTTTGAAGTTAAAGATTGTAAACCTTTATATGCTATATTACACAGCCTTGAAATACATTTTTTAATTTGTTAAAAATAGGAAAAAAGTTCTAAAGAAAAACCATGCAGACTTTTACACAAATATCCTTGGTAGATAAAGAAAGTTTAAGTTAAATGGGTATAACTTTTCTTGAATAAGTTGGACTTATTAGAGCAACTTTATTCTTTCCCCATAGTACCTTAAGTGCAAGCTCAATTCATTTTTTTCCCCACTGTTGAATGGCATCTCAGATAGGTCACTCAGCCACAAGGATACTCACAATCAATAATTAACATGCCCAGTTTAATACAGTAATCAGAACTCTAGGCTTCATTTAAGGTGAAGCTTTCTCCCTTTCCTCAGAGAGGGGGCAATTAACCCCACACAGCCTCTCTCTGTTAGAGTCTCTTTGCATCTCCAGGCAATTCTCTTGATAAGGGGCCCTTTTAAAACTTCCTAAGTCTACTCTCTCCAGGGAACTACTTGACTCTTGTCAGGCATCCTTGCCCTACTCCTTGGAAAGTATAGTTTGTGCCCAATGTTCCAATTTCCTGTTTCTGAAGAAAAAGAAGCAACACCAACCTTAGAAATCTCTAAGGAAGCCTCAGACACCATTTCATCCAAAGGATCTACTAATATCCCAAGATTATTCTCTCACAGCTGTTCTCACCTGACCGAGAGGGAAGGGGTGAGGGATTGCGGGGACACACAGTGATCTAACAACTTCTCTAACATCTTTATCCATCTAAGTGTGGGTTATTTGACTTGATATAAGGGGACACAAATGAATCTTCTCTTTAGACTTTTCACCTTCATTCTTTAGTCACTGAAGGTGTGTGATCACCAAGGAGCCATCCATCTTTTGTCCGGCCTAAAGTTGATACAATTTTGTGGGGGTGTTAACAAACAGAACACAAAAGAACAAATGCAAAATTAGGAATGAATGTGAATATTTACTAAGAGGATGAAGATAAATCAAAACTAATTAAAAATTTTTAAAAGCTTATAAACAGCCTAAATCTCACAAAATTAAAAAATAACAATATTTTAAAAAATTAACTGATTTACACACCTCTAAAATGCCCTTTTCCCTATGTTTTTGGTTGCATATTTTTTGATATCTTCTTCATATATCAATGATTTAGAAATACCATTTGTAATAGATATATTAGGAAGGTATTTCAATTTTTGCTCTTGCATGGTTCATTAAAATTTGTTTTTTACTATTAGTTTAAATGTTTCTTCCACCTTTACCCTCTTTATTGTATCTGCCATGTAAGTTTTTGAAATTCTTGTAAAATTTTGGGAAACCACTAGAAAGTTTCTTTTATATATGAACTGCAAGAATCAGGGTGCTCCCAAGTTTCTGGTGCAGCAACTAACTCTCCTTTTCATGGGCATTATTCACTGTCTGGGTGGAGCCTGTGCAAGTTAATTTGCTCTTAATCTACTGTGAACTGCTGAGATTGAAAAACGTGGTTTTATAATGTATTGGTATGTATCCTCTAGGTCAGCAATCTTCAACCCTTTCCATCTTATGGCCCACATAAACTAATTACTAAAATTCTGCAGCACACCAAAAAATATATTTTTGCTTATCGCACACACAAAAATAGGTGTAATTTTGATTCATTCACACTGGATGGCTATTGTTGTGTAGGCTGATGTCATTTTTTTTTTAAATTTGACAATATAAGGGAAAATAGGTCAGTGCCCCTGACTACATAATCAGGTATTGCATGTTTTAAAAATGTTGTGGCACAGTGGTTAAAAATCGCTGACCTAGTTCATTCAGTCTCTTGACTTGGGACGTGAGGACTCAGCACCTAATATTGTTCTTAGCCTTTAGGACTTGGATCGAGATAGACTTTAAATGGTATTACATAATAATATATGAGATCTACATGTGAGGATTATGTTAGTTTAAAAAAACTAATTCAATCTCTGTACCCTATAGACAGAAAATATATATCCCACCTTTCAAGCCATGCAACTTTTAAGACATTGTTGTAAAGGTTAGTCTTTGAAAAGACAGTAAACCTAGAAATTCATTATATAGGGATATTAGAAAAACTCAACTGTTTTAGTTTTAGTGGAGTTTGAAGAAAGTAGCAAAAGATGCCAGAAAACAATTTTTAAGAATCATATAATTGTATAACGATTATTCTGTTGTTTGTTCTAACCTTTCTAGTTATAATTTGATGTGAATGATAAGTGATGATTTCCTTGTTTACTTCTACCCTGTTCTCAGTTTCTGTTACATAATAGATTATTAGATGATAGTAAGTTTCATAGCTCATCTCATAGAAATCTGCTCATTTTACAGAAAGAAAGAAAAAGAATTAGACATTAAAAGTGACTTGTACTGGGTGCAAACTGGAGTCTGGATTCTGATCTCCTAGTTGGTTGACTTCTACCCCTATATGCCATGCCAACCATTGGCATTCTGTTTGTACACAACCATGTCTTCCATTTGCCACTAGTACTCAAGGTTTTGTTTTGGTTTTCTTTCTTAAATTAGTTTCTTCATCTGATGATTCCTTAGATCTGGAGTCCTAAATCCCACCCCTTGAGGAGCCAAGTACATTGAATAAAATGATGGCCATGAACTGATTGGCCAGACCTACTCTTACCCAAAGTCCCAAGATGAATGGCTTTGTTGGGTTTTAGTCCTACTGTTTTACAGAAGATCAGCATCACCTCAGCTATTTCCAAACAAATCTAACGTTTCAATCCAGGGAATGACTGGGTCTTCTGGGTGTATGTTTCTGTGTGTACCATTTGTTCTTTTCAAAGACCTCTCCATGAGTTGCTGGAATGTGAAGACTGCTTTCCTCTGAAGAAACCACTGGCCTACATAATTCAATTAAAAAAAAAAAAAAAAAACCACACTGTTACAAGGGGGCATTGCTGTAACAAGCAAATAACTGTTTTCTAGTTGTCTTTCTGCCTGTTCTTTATCCATGTGCCCGAAGACAGTGATGCAGCTTTGTGAGTCAGCTAAATAAGTTGAATAAATTGACAAATCAGTATAACTGCAGAACAGGTATTAAATTACAAACCCAATGCTTCCATAATGGACTCCTTTCTATCACATGAATTTCTTCAAAAATATCCGTTTTCCCCTAACCACGTGTGCTTTTTAATTTCTAACAATCTTGCCTTTTCTTAAGCCAGGTCATGCCCTTTCCTTTCTTCACTAAATCATACTGATACTGGATTGTTATCAGTTTACAATACACAAGACATTGAAGAAAGAAATTGAAGATACTAATGAGTGGATGCATATACTGTGCTCATGGATAGGGAGAATTAACATCATTAAAATGTCCAAGCAATATACAGATTTAATGTATCAAATTAAATTAAAAATATCAACCACATATTTCATAGAACTAGAAAAAGCAATTCTAAAATTTGTATGGAAACACAAATCACCCCAAAAGAAAACTTGTAAAAGTAGAATAAAGTGAGAGGTATTATACCACCTGATATAAAAAAAAAATACTACAAGGTTATAGTAATCAAAATAGCATGGTGCTGGCATAAAAACAGACACACAGATCAATGAAATAGAATAGAGAGCCCATGACTATATGATCAATTAATCTATGACAAAGGAAACAAGAACATACAATGGGGTAAACACGATCTATTCAATAAATGGTGTTGGGAAATTTGGACAGATACCTGCAAAAAAATAAATTAGGCCACCTTTTTAGACCGTAGAATAAACTCAAAATAGATTAAAGACTTAAATTTAAAAAAAACCACAAACAAACAAAGGGGACATCTGTAATACTTTAAACAATAAAGATAATTTTTTTTAAAAGTGGTGAGCACACAATACAATGTACAGATGATGAATTATAGAATTCTAGTTAATTGCACTAACCAATGTTACCTCAATACATTCAATAAAAATGAAAATATAAGAAGTGGGCAGGCTCACTTGCCTGCCTGCCTGGTTTCCCCTAACAGCACCACCACTCCCCCCCCCCCCCCACCGCCAGCCTGATTGTTCCTCACTGCCTCTGCGTGCTGGCCTGATAGCCCCTAACTGCCCACCCCCATCAGCCTGGTCACTCCTTAATGCCACCCTGCCACCCTGGTTGCTCCAACTGCCCCCCTTGCCAGCCTGGTTGCCCCTCACTAACCCCTACTGCCAGCTTGGTCACCCCACACAGCCTGCTTGTTCAGTCATTTGGTCATCGCTCATTAACCCCCCTGCCAGCCTGGTCGTAGGCAGCCATCTTGTGAGGATGTGATGGTCAATTTGCATATTACTGCTTTATTATAAGGATAGCTAAGATATGGAAGCAATCCAAGTTCTCATCAACAAACAAGTAGATAAAGAAAATATGGTATATAATATGGAATATTACTAGGCCTTAAAAAATAATAAAAAGCTTGCCCTTGCTGGTGTGGCTCCATAGGTTGGAGTATCATCTTGTACTCTGAAAGGTCTCAGGTTTGATTCTTGGTCAGAGCTCATACTTAGGTTTCAGGTTTGATCCTGGTCAGTGCATGTATGGGAGGCAACCGATCAATGTTTCTCTCTTTCTCTCTCTCTCTTTCTCTCCTTCTCTCCCTTCCTATCTCTCTAAAATCAATAAGCATATCTTTTGGTGAGGATTTTTAAAAATTTTACCTTTTGCAACAGCATGGATGGACCTGGAGGGTACTACACTAAGTGAAATAAGTCAGTTGGAGAAAACAAATATCATATGATTTCACCTAAATAAGGAATCTAAAGAAAAAAAAATAAACAAACAATAGGAACAGACTCATAGATACTGAGAGAACAGACTGATGGTTACCAGTGAAGAGGGGGCTTGAAGGACTGGATGAAGAAGGTGAATGGATTAAGAAGTATAGAATAGTCACAGTGGTATAAATTATAGCATAGGGAATACAGTCAATAATATTGTAATAACTATGTATGGGGACAGGTGGATACTTGAAATATTGGGGGGAACCACTCTGTAGAGTACTTGATTGTCTAACCACTATCCTGTGCATATCTATATATATAAAGAGCCAGGGTCCGTATCATCTAAAATGACTGAAGGCTCGACCGAACACTGAAAGTCAGTCCTGTATGCAGTGATGACTGGCACGCTGCGGGCGCCTCAGCGACCCAGCACTGACTGCCAAGGGGGCTGCGATCAAGCCTGGAGAGAAAAGCAGGGTTTGATTGCAGCCCCCGTGGCAGTCAGTGCTGGGTCGGCGTGGCAGAAGTCAGTCCTGCAGTCAGTGAACATAGGGTCAATTAATATCTCTTTGAGAGGAGTTGAGAATATAAAGTACAGTGTAGGGAAATTACTTATATTATTTCACATAAAACTCTTTTCAACTAAGATATTTTCCTTTATTTAAAATGTATCTTTATTGTTGAAAGTATTACAGATGTCCCTTTGTTTTAGTCCCCCCCCCCCCCCCCACCCATTGATCTCCTCCACCTGCACCTGCCTCTCCCACCTCCGCGGCAGCGCTAAGGATGTCCAACTGATGGCTCCCAGACTGCGAGAGGGTGCAGTCCAGGCTGAGGGACCCCCCCCCTCCAAGTGCACGACTTTCATGCACCGGGCCTCTAGTGTATAATATTGATTCTGAAACAGAAATTTTTAGGGGTGAAAAAGACAGGTGTAGGAAATTTTAGAAACTTTAGAAATTAAGGGACCATGGAAGAAGCACAGGGCTGCAGAGCAGCAGAAGGTATATTTCCATAGAATGAGGGAGCTGGGAACAGCAAAGGTCTATATGTACAAAATAAAGGGAAGGAAGCCCTTCATCCAGAAGGAGAAGAAGAAAGCCCAAAGGGAACAGGAAAACAAAAAGGAAGGAGGGGGTAGGGGGAGAACCTCACATGTCCCATGTGAGATTCAACCTTTGAGCCCAGGAGTTACTATAGTAACCAGTCTAAGGGAACGGTGACCAATCAGAGGGGATATCAAGGCATCAAGATCTACAGCCTTTATAAACCTTGGAGACAGGGACTTGATGAAACTCTTTCCCCCTCCCCATGTGGGAGTCTGTGCTTGTTCTTCAATAAATTTCCACCTTTGCTAAACCACCTTCCATCCGTGGATTCATTCTTCAGCTCCCATGGACAAAGAGCCCGGGAACCATTCTGCCCAGAGGAACACGGTGTGTTCCAATCCCAAAATCCCGCTTCAATGCCATATCAATTAGGCAAAGTAAAATGAATCCCACCTGCCTAGAGCAATAGAGGGCTCAGCTTCCTTGGGAGCTCATCCCTAGTACCACCAAGAGGCTGCAGGACTGCTTACTTTTATCCGAAAGGTGAGGCCAACAGTATTTCCTGGGACTAGAAGACTCCACCAGAAACGAATGCCCTTGGTGCACCCTCAGAAGCTTCTGGAAGTGACCGTGGCCACTGCTCATGCTCTGCCTGTGTTTGCTTAACACTATCATGTCCTGGCTAAAAGAAAGGAGTCCCAAGAGCTGTGAAATCTATAAGCCTATCAGTGCAGTTCAGCTAACCACTCACTAGTTTCAAATTATCTGCCGATCTGTTTTGGTATTTTCTTTGTAAAATTCTTCAATAAATGGTATCCATAGGCCATCTTTGGAAAATATCTTTTCTTTTATTGATTTGAGAGAGAGAGAGAGGAAGGGAGAGAGACAGAAACATCGATTGGTTGCCTCCCCGTAGGCTCCCTGGCCTGGGATTGAACCCGCAACCTAGGTATGTCTGCAACCTTTTTGGTGTATGGGACAAACCACCAACTGAGCCACCAGGCCAGAGCGGGAAAATATCTTTATACCAATACAGTGTTTAGGAAAGTTGGCACAAAGGCAGTTAGAAGAGGCAGGGAGTATCACATAGTGGGGCCGGTAGAAGGCTGGTGCAAAAGAACTACAAAAAGCAAAACTGTGGCCTGTGGTTTGCAGAAAATACTCAGAACTTTGTTACCTCTCAAAAAGTAATGTGTCAGAGAATTCATAAAAATGAAGCTCAAATAAACTAAGACAGATTTAGGGTGATTAAACTCAAACATAGAAGGCAGGGAAGCATTGCTGCCATCATCTGCCACCTCTTCGGGAGCTTTTGTATTGTACTGAAGGAATGCTTCAGTGAAAATCAAAATAAAAGTTGGATATATTTTCTGATGGGTGGTTTCCTGGCACAGATTCACCATGAACCTATACTTTTCCTACCAAAACTATGGATATTTTTTATAGAAAATAATTTGTCTTCCCACCACAAATTGTCAGTAACCCTAGTGAGAAGAAGCTGCATCGCAATTAGAGGGTGTGTTAAATGCTAATGGCAGCCCAATGTGGCTGCCCTGGGGCAGTGTGTCCAGAGGGGCTCAGGGGACATGCTGCGATATGGAATCTGCTTCATCCTGGGGCAATGAGCAAGGCCCCAGTGGCAGAGCCTCCTCAGAAGGCAGCCAGAGGCTGCTGCGGTCCACTCAGCAGGGCGCCCACTCCTGCCACTCTGCACAGACAGGACGCGGCAGCCACTGACTCCTGTTCACTTCAGCAACCAGCTCCCCAGTTCCCGTTGCCTATTGTGGACAAGGACCCTGCTCTACAAATCACCACAGATTTGGTGGCTTAAAAACCATGGGAATGTATTCTTTTGCAGTTCTGGAGGTCAAAAGACTGAAATCAAGGTGTCAGGACATTGACGACACATGAAAATATTTCCCAGATACCCAGACATTAGGAATTGGTGGTCAGAAAATAACCCAAACTAGCAAACATTGTTAATGTCTACTTTAAATATATAATAGCATGGTTATATTTGCACAATGGAATAAAATGGCAATGCATGTAAGAGGAAACAACCTAATAGCATAACATCTATATAAATAAAAGCCTAAGTGACCTTTACGACTGAACGACCAGAACGACCAGATGATTAGCTGCTAGCTATGACGTGCACTGACCCTGACCTTGCTGCCGTGGCCCTGACAGCCCTGAATCTGTTTCACTCGCACCCTAGACCCAGACAAGTGGGAAGAGGGAGCCAGATTCCTCAAGGAATCGGCCATTGGTTAGCTTGCTGCTGAGGCCAACCTCCCCCAGTCCCTCCCCGCAGCAGGCCAGCTCTCCTGATCAGTCCCAATCCCTGGCCAGGCTGAGGGACCCACCCGTGCACGAATTCATGCACTGGGCCTCTAGTAATAACATAAAACTCAAGATAAGGCTAAGTGAAAAAAAAGCATGCCACAAAAGAACATATACTGTATAATTCCATTTACGTAAAGTACAGATTCATTTATGGTGTTGGACGGCAAGAGAGTGGTGGCCCTTAGGCGGCTATAGACTAGAAGGGGGTTCTGAGTTACTGGTGATGTTTTATATCTTGATTGAGGGCTAATGGCCCAGCTATGATGTGACAATGCATTGCAATGCTCACTAATGATACTAAACTTTTCTATCTGTGTATTTTCTTCAATCCAATTTAACAAAGCATAATTGGCCATTGATGTCCCTCCCTATTGGTCAGGGGGTGGTGCTGAAAGTTCCAACACTCATCACATGGTTGGTTCCTCTGACAAACTCGGGTATGGTTGAAAGGGCCTTATTCTGAATAACTAAAGACACCTTATCTCTCTCATCACTTAGAAAATTCCAGAGTTGTAGAAGCTCTGTGCCACAAACACTCAGTGTAAGGTGTCACTTACACTCCTGTTAACGACCCAGTTCAAATGTTGCCTTTCTCCCTAAAGTCAGCTCTGTTCTCCTTATCTCTACGCCCTCCCTGCACCCTTCCGCTGAAGGCTTACCACAGGTAGGATAATTACTGTTTGCCTGTCGTCCTCTCTCCCCACATAGTGAGCTTCTTGAGCTCCTGAGCTCCTGGTACAACCCATAAACATCACAGCTTTGGGAAACTCTAAGTGATTGTTGAATAAGAGAAAGAACACATGACATTTTCTATATGCTGAGGAGACCATCATCTGGTAAACTTGCTGACATCAACTGTACCTAGTGACCATATCAGATTACAGTTACTGAAGGGACTTTTGTATCAAGTCTTAATGGTAAGTATTCAAAATAGATTATTTATTTTCCATTACCTTTTCTCACATCACTGACCTATATTTGGAACTATATTTTACAGGGTATGCGAGATAAGTAACTTGATTTGTTTCTTTGAATAATAATCAAAATTAGTAAGTGTCTTAATTTGTTTTGCCAGATAAGTGCCTATGATTGATAAGAAAGCTTATTTTCTTTCACTTATTATAAATAAATGAAGAAACATGGTCGGAAACAGTTTTTGTTTTTTTTAATCCGAATTTTTTTTTAATCTGAATTTTTTTTTTTTAATCCTCACCAAGGATATGTTTTTTATTGAATTTGAGAGAGAGAGAGAGAGAGAGAGAGAGAGAGAGAGAGAGAGAGAGAGAGAGAGAACCCATTGCCTACTGTATGCGCCCTGACCAGGGATCAAACACACAACCTAGGTATATTCCCTGACCAGAATCAAACCCACCACCTTTTGCTGCATGCGATGACTCTCCAATCAACCGAGCCACTCAGCCAGGGCTGTTTTGACTTTTATAAACACACCTATCTCACAATATTCTTTAGCCTTCTTCTTGCCTTTAAGGATGTGATCCATCGGATTTTACAGAATTGATAAAACGTCTTTGTCTATGGCAACTGTATATTCTCAACCACACATATTTCCACTTCAGCTCACCAAAGGAGGGACTGCTTTTATTTCCCAAACAGAAAAGCTGGGTCATCTAAAAGGGTCATGAAACAGACTCTTTCCAGAGACACCGGAGTCTGACCTAGGAGTCTGACCATGCGCAACTTGGCTCCTGTGGCTTCGGAGACAATGTTATGGGAGTAATTTTTCCACAGCTGGAGAGTCACCGTGATTTTCCTTATTGCACTCCAGTTTCAGGAGAATGTGCATGAAGTCAGATGTTGAACTAAACTCTAGATTTCTGTCTTCTATTTCAAATACATTCCATACAGATTACGGCACAAGTGTAGGTTATACCACTCAGCCTCCCTACACACTGTGACTCATACGGAAACCCCTTTTATCGGCTGCCAGCAAGTCAAGAGCTTGGGAGAGCAGGGTTTGAGAGCGTGTGTTCAGAGCGGGCCTGGGCTGGGCTGGGACGTGGTGTGCATTCCGGGTGGACAGGAGAGCACCGTTGACCACTGCAAGGCAAGGTGGAGCTGCTGATGCTGAAAAAGAGTCAAGGAGACTGTAAATACTTAGCAAATGAGGGCAAATCCTTAGTAAATGAGGGAGAAAGAAAGTACATAAGGTCATAATTCTCTCTGTCTCTGTTTCTCTTTCTTTCGCTCTCTTTCTCGTGACTGTATTTTCAAAGCTGAGACACTAAATGTAAATTTTCCAAAGTCCCTTACTCTTTAGGTAACAGGCCAGCCTCAGTGTAATACTTAGTCTTTCCGCAGCTCCACACCATCTGTCCCTAAGATCGCTAAACTTGTAATGCTCAGGAATGTGCTCCTTTGCATCAGCATTACCATACAAGGCAGCTCTGAATTCCTCATGTTAACCTTTTATTACTCTTTTCAAGTTTCCCAAGCATTGCCAAACATCTTGAACTTTGCGGGATGATTATAAACAGTTGTAAACATACACCTCTGATTCCACTTTGAAACCTGCTAAAGAATGCCAAAATCATAGTAACAATGCCCATTTCAAACCCAAGCCCTGGGATACCATTGTGTGGGTATCACTGGGCAATTGACAAATGGGCATGGAGACAGCTTTGCTGGTTTTCAAGATTATACAACCCAGAAACAATGCTTGGCCTGCAAAGCTGGCCTGTGTGTCTGGGTTGTTTGCAAATGCCTCGTATATTTAGAAAGCTGCCCCTTTAAAATCTCCAAAACATTTGTTAGAAACACTTCATAATGTAAGTATGTTTCCTTTGGCATCTCAGCAGGGCAGTGCTTAGTTTCAGCGAAATATGAAGGATTTGGTTGAGAAACAGAACGGATTTTGTCTTTAACGGGCTGTACGGAGCTGCTGCTGGTTGCAAGGCCCAGAATCAGTGCGATGCGGAGCAGCCCCCTAACAGGGAGACCTGATGCTGTTGGGAGATGCACAGGTGCATGGGAGAATCTCTGTGGAAGACCAAACCAGCAAAGGAAAACTACTTTCATGTGGATCTGACATGGTTTATACGGAACGGAAGGGACACGTACACAGTGTGGCAGTACGGTGAAATAAATACGAATTCAGACCTTCGGGTCTGTTACCAGAGTTCAAATTATGGTACTTAGGTGTCCTCACTTAGTGGCTTTGATCAAATTACATAACTGTCCTCAGTTTCCTTAGCTATAAAATGATATAATAAAAGTATTTACCTTCAGCCCCAGCTGGTTTGGCTCAGTGGATGGAGCGTTGGCCTGCGGACTGAAGGGTTCCAGGTTCGGTTCCGGTCAGATGCACGTGCCTGGGTTGTGGGCTCGATCCCCAGTGGGGGACGTGCAGGAGGCAGCTGATCGATGATTCTCTCTCATTGATGTTTCTGTCTCTCCCCCTCCCTTCCTCTCTGAAATCAATAAAAATATATTTTTTAAAAAGTATTTACCTTTAGTGTTGCTATGAGGATTGATTGTATATGTATAGAGCGTTTAGAACACTGACTAGCTCAGCTCTTCAAAAAGGATATTAAGGCAATTTTTAACAGAAAAGAGTGACTAAGAATGAATTTTGTTTTTAAAAAAAATGTTTCAGCCAAAATTTTCTCTCACACGATAATGCTTGCCCTAACACATACACATACAAAAAAGGTCATTGTAAAGCTATTAACTCTTCCTTTGGTAAAATCCATATTAAGTATTCTGATAAATGTCTATGATTATCCCCCAAAGGTCTTTTGGCTGGAGATAAGTAATGGAAATTCCCATGTTCATTTTATAAGTAAAAAAAAGCAAGAATTATTCTCAGCCTTTGATGGGAATGTTGAACCCTCCCACGGGGAGGCACCCCTGGCCGCAGGGGCCTTGCCTGCCTGCGCGCTCTGTCTCATGCTGCCATAGGAGTGGGCAGAGAGAAACCCTTAGCAAATATTCCCTGGTGAGGGTGATTTCACAATAGTGCCTTACAGATAGCTTGTAGATTTTGCAAAACTCTCCAGGGCACTACTTGATATTGGAAAATACTGGGTACAGTGCTATTTGGCAGACAATCAATTCAGAATGAAAGTATTGTATGCCACTGTGGTCCTCTGCTGTCCTCCAGCTTCTCTTCCCCGCTTCTCCGGCCCCCATTTCGAGCCCTTTAGCAGAACTTCATTTGGAACAGGGGAAAGAAAATGTGTGTGGATAAAAGTAATGTACTCTAAGCCTTTGTCAATCAGGGCTGCCAAAACTCTCATGTGCTCCCTTTCTATTCACTTTTACATACACTCTTTAGTTTGAAGGGTATGATGGTATGATCCCTAAGTTATATAAATTATAATTCGAAGGAAGTAATTTATTTTTCAATTTCAAATTTTTTTTTCAAGAAATAGGGTAAATCACTGATTAGAAACAGGATCACAAGCCATTCTTTTTTTTTTTTTTTTTTTTTTTGTAAATTATATGTCTTGACAAACTTCTGGACTAATCTCAAGATTCTATCTCTTCTATTTGATTTTCTTCAATGGGTTGCTAATTTAAATACTTGTCTCCTTTATGAGATATGAGATTGTGAACTTCTTGAGGGCAAGGCCTATAATGTATATAGTTTTATACCCACAGTACTTAGGAGCTTGTGGGTGATGGGTAAATTCTCCCTCAATTTTCCTTATATTTCATAGACTTTGGGGAATAACATGGCCCTGTATTCTAAGTACTTTCACCTTGAATCTTTAGCAACAATAAAAGTGTTTCTTACCTTGGCAACTGGAGTGCTGAGGATTCTATTTGTCGAGTAAAACAATTCAAAAATTGAAGACTCTCCATGGGAATACAAGCCTCCTGCTTGCTCCCAGATCATGGACCTATAGCCTGGAATGTACTGTGATGAAATAGTACTCACCAGGTTTTCTGAGTCTAGGTTATTATGTGTTCCTGATGTTTATAAACTCCACAGAACAACACTTAGTAGCATGCAGAATAAATTCACGTTTTTCAGGAATTCTCCTATATGTATCTAATAATTCTGTTCAACAGAGGTTGCAGATACCATGGCTGCATAGCCAATTACCCCAAACTTTTGTGAAAGAAAGCG